>NC_053039.3:522670992-523295992 GCF_002575655.3 Aegilops tauschii subsp. strangulata
GTAGCATCGTTTTGCTGAAGCCGGTACCGTCTGTCCGCCATTGATGAGCCCCTGAAGCTTGTCCCGCATGCACACACCCAGCCACGCGTGCCCGTTCGCCTCCACAGTCCACACCCGCGTCAACAGCTGCCGTGCACACGCCGCAGCACAACAGTTGCTACTCGTTCGCTCCCGCCTCCGCAGTCAGCGCGATCCGAGAGGGCAGGTTGGGGCAGCCCGCAGCCAGCCGCCATCGCGGGCGAGCAGCGTGCGCCAGTCCGGAAGGCATAGACGTCGGTTCGAAGGTGCTGCACCTTACCGGCCCAGCCGGCATCGCCGCGGAGGTCGAGTCCCCGGCCGTAGGTCGAGACGGGCGGGCGGTTACTTCCCAAAATGGCATCAGGATTTGATACTGGAGGACCTGAGCGAAGGAGCGCAAGCTATATCGCTTGCCATTCTTTTGGCAAATTGGAGCAGTACTGACCGATCGCCACCATTAGATTTCACGATTGGACGGCCAATATTTGACGCAGGGTACCATAAAAGAGCTCATACAAAATCTAAACAGGCTCGATACGAGCCTGCGGCAGTACGCCGGTTTGCGTGCGCGCGTACGTGTGTTGCTTCGTGAGTTGACCGATCAATCAACGTGTATTAGCAAGCTTTCTAGGTTACCGTCGGCTGTGCTTCGTTGTTGGCCGTCACGTTTTTGTCTTTAAGTAGTCGGCGATACGAACTGGGCCCAACATATAGAAATAGAGCCTTTCTCCCCTCGTCTTTCCAGTTCATCAGTTCCCAAGCAAAGCAAAACCCTAGGGTTTGGGTTAGGGAGGCGGCAGCTGCTTTATTCCCGATCCCGATCGCCATGCTGCCCATCGAAGCCGCGCCAAGCTCGGATGAGGAGGAGATGGGCGTCCTCTCCGATTGGACGATGACGGAGGAGGAGGAGGAGGAGACCGACGTCTTCACCGATTGGGCGATGGAGGAGACCGCCGTCTTCCCCGACTGGGCGATGCTGGATCGCATGGGCCGCACCCACTGCCACAAGGACCTAGAAGCCGCTCGTCTGGTTGTCAGCAAGAACAAGACAGCCGCTCGACTCCGCATTGACCGCGGCTGCTCCTGCTACGTGTCATTCACCCTCGCGGCTCCACAAGGGGTCTCCTACCTCAACCTCCACTGGCCGGTGGGAAAAGGCTCCGACAGCGTCTATGCCCAGCTCCGGGCGACCGACAAAGACCTCGTCCTCTTCGACATCTACGACCGGAGCCGGCTTCCCTACTTGGGCGCCCCGCCAGCTCTGTTCGTCTACACGGCCGCCGGCCCTTCCCCCTCGGTGCAGCGGCTCCCTATGTACGCCAAGGAGAGGGGGAAATGGCGGCATTTCCTGAAGGGTAAATTCACCACGGGCATCCTGCGGCTCTCGGAGAAGCGCTACATCGGCGCCGACCTCTGTGTCCTCGACGGCGCACTCTGCGTCTTCAACTCCTCCTCCGACGAGACTAAAGAGTGGAAGGTCATCCCCATTACGCCTGGCCTGATACGTTGGCACACGCCGGAGCAGAACCTGAGCAGCAGTGGCCAGGTCCCCGAGCTCGGGTCAACCGACGACGTGCTTGCTTTCGACGACCGTTTCCTATGCTGGGTCGACTACTTCAGCGGTGTCCTGCTAGCTGACTTCTCTTCCGCTCTAGGTTTCCCGGCGCTCCACTTCATGCCTTTCCCTGGAGAAAAGGAATACCCTGCAGAGGTACGGGTCCCAAGGGAGTACCCGGGGAGGTTTCGGAATGTGTCCATCAGCCAAGGCAAGATGCGCTTTGTCCAAATTGACAATGACTTCCATGAGACAATCGAGGATGAGTGGCCATGGCGTCAGCCTCCTGAGAGAAGAAGCCATGTTGATCACGCTCCATAAAGATGATGGCCCTGTTGATCACGCTCCATAAAGATGAGAAGCGCTACATCATAGCTGAAGAAGCCATGTTGATCAAACCACATTGCGCCCATAGACAATCCAGGTTGATCACGCCATGTTGCTCCCACTTGAACTTGTCGGAGTTCAAAGTCCAAATGGTGATTTTTTGGGGACCTTGATGTTGCTGCCCTTGGCTTCTTCAACAATTTTGGAAGAAATGGCCATCATCTCTAAAACCTTAGCTCAGGTGACAGTCAGACCGACCGACTCACCATTCTGGAAAGGTCTGATGAGAGTTAGATCAGCATTTTTCCACAGGGTAAGATTCATTATTGGTAATGGTACTTCAACGAGATTCTGGGAGGATACATGGTTAGGGGAGACGCCTCTAGCTATCCAATATCCTTCTCTCTATAATATTGTTCAGTGTAGAGATGCTTACGTTGCAACAGTACTACAGTCCACTCCCCTTAATATACAATTTAGGAGGACTTTAGCGGGAAACCGTTGGGAAGCTTGGCTCCATCTTGTGAGAAGACTGATGGATGTTCAACTCTCTCAACAGCCAGACAAGTTGCGCCGGAAACTCACTCAGAATGGAGTATTTTCGGTAAAATCCATGTATGTGGATATTATTAATTCTGGCATTATCCCTAGATCTTTGCACATCTGGAAAGTCAAAGTGCCCTTAAAAATTAAAGTGTTTATGTGGTTTGTTCACAAGCAAGTCATTCTAACTAAGGACAATTTGGCTAAACGTAACTGGACAGGATCGCCGAGATGTAGTTTTTGTGATCATGACGAGTCTGTCAAACACCGCTTTCTCGATTGCCCGATGGCAAAAATATTATGGCGGTCTTTGCACATAGCTCTTAACATTACTCCTCCAAATACCATCCACACGTTATTTGGGACGTGGTTGGATGGAGTATAATCAGGCACCGCGAAGCTCGTTCGTGTAGGAGTGTGTGCTTTATTATGGGCTATATGGAATTGCAGGAACGATTTGGTTTTTAACAGAACAACACATATTCATTTCTTGCAGGTTGTGTTTCGGGCTACTACAATGCTCCGTATGTGGTCGCTACTCACTCCGACGGATGCCAGGGAGCGTATGGTTACTGGGTCTATCCGTTGGGAGACGGTAGCACGGGATATCTTCAACCGGTTTGGATGGCGGTCATGTAATAGGATAGGAGTTTAGTTTCCTATCTCTTTTTCTATGCCGGTTGTGGCTATTCCGATCTCTTGCAGTTAGCTCTTGACGAGTGATCTTTTATATTGTGAGACCGGTTGACTTTGTCAGACTATTTGCTTTTATTAATAAGATGGCCGCATGCATCTTTCTGATGCAGAGGCCGGGGGATAACCTCCTTTTCGAAAAAATGGGCGCAATGTGGTTACAAAGCTCTGGGCATACGGCAGCGTCTTCCCGAGTTCCCAATCGTCAGCGTCGATGACCCAGATGTTCTTTGCTGCCTGCTAAGGGAGGAGGAATTTAATGGCAAGGGGTGGATGATCATGGTTGACATGAAGCATGCCTATATGCGGTCATGTACTCCATATATCAATCGACATTCTTACTGTGCTAAGTGTGCGGATGGGGGTTGTGCTGAGTGTGCAGATGACAGAAACGATTTTCCTAATGCGCTCCTACTTCCAACTGTCTTCTCCAAACACCTTGAAAGGCCAACAGGTAGCTATAGCTAGAAGAAGCTCAATCAATATTCAAATTGTGTCTTTTATTAACATGGTTACCTTTGCTTAGCTTTCTGTTGGATATGGTAACACCGGTCCTTCAGCCATGCAACAAGTTGTCCTAGAATCCTATTTCTCCTTATTAGATTTTTTGCTCTTTATGGGACTGTTCATTATCTATGTACACGCGTAGTTCTTGATTCGTTGGGCAACCTTCTGTTGCTACTAGTCATGTGTGCTATTTTGAAGCAAATTCTAGGAACCACACTATTTTGATTGCTTTGGTAAAATATAAAAATATATTGTCCTTTTCTATATCGGAGCAAAATGTCTTCTAACTTCAGATGATATGTGATGCTTTTAGCACTTATATTTTTCTATTGGCGAAAGTTTTAGAATGTGTATGTGGCCTGGTTGGGTTACTTTGGGTCAACCAGGTCACATCTTTGGCTGTTCCTCTGTTAGAATCCTTCTAATAATTATGCACCTTTCATACACGTGGAACTGGATATTGGGTCAGTGAAAACTGAAAAGCCGGTCTCCCTGCATCTGCATGGTAATGTCATTAGGTAAAACTCCTCTAGTATTATCCTCGTTAGCCTTCTCATGTGACTATTTTCGTCTTGTTATTCTGGTGACAATCCTTTCGACTATTTTCTTCATCTTCTCACACCTCATCCGGCATCCTTACACCTGGACTGTTGTCGGTACTCTATTTTCTTGAGTTTGTTGTCCTCTTGTTGCCTTCAGCCTTGTGTCGGCCCGCCACCAATCCCCTGCGTCAGTTGTAGTCCTTCCAGCTGATGGACAAAGGCAATACCTGCTCATTGTGGTGTTCTCAGACAACACTTTGGTTGTCGCAAAAAAAGAAAGAAAGAAGACAACACTTCGATGACATGTTAGCTGAGAGCTAACGGTGAAGAGATGATGTCATTAAGATCTGAAAGCAAATCAAGTATATATATGATGCCATTATGTTTGCATTAATATTTCGGGCGAAGCTGTTTTCTATATCAATATACTCCACTTCAATGCCATTTCTCTTTATTGTTTGTCTATTCCATTTTTAACTATTATCATCTACGTCATTTATTAAGTTTTATTATGGTGTAGATATCTGAGTTGTTTTTATTTCTATTTTCAAAGGGATGGCATTGGACAACGACAAGGTTGCAACTCGTCTTGCAGGGAAGCATAAGCTCAAGTCTGCAAGGTTTGTTTGAAAGAAGCGTAAGCTCCAGTCTGCAGGGTAAAGAGGCCTGGAATCTGGTGACTGGTGTTCGGCGCTTTCACGATGCTTGTATCGAAGATGATGTTTGCTAATGGTGTACTGCCGGCAGAACCAAGCAAACAGAGCAAAATATCGCATCCATGCGACGAAGATGATGTACTGATGAATATCTATATCTATTAGACTAAATGATACATGTTTCTAGAAGTCATAATATGTCTTAAGAGTTAAAAGTTTGAGATTGAACATCATTTCTTTCAGTGCGTATCCAAAGCCGTGAATAAGTCACTTATTTCCTGCAAAGAAAAAGAATATGTCACGTATTAGGGCATATCCAAAGCTGTGCATCAAAACATCCACATATGTCACATGTTCGGCCATCCAACGTCAGGCACCAAATATATGCACATGTTCGTATTTCCGCAAATGCTAGGAAAGCTAGGGAGGGGGGAGGGGGGGGGGCTGTAGGGGTTGAGAACGTTTGGATAGCCACCACGTAGGTGTCCGACACCTATGGTGCATACAAAAACCTCACCTAGAGACCCACTTTTCTCATCTCCGGCCCTCCCGCCTTGTTCGAGACCGACGCCACTGCTTTACCACCCACTCCGCCGCCCAGGCATTGCCGAACCTCTACCGCTCCACTCAGATGCCATCATCGACTTTCCTACGCTTTCCTTCCATCCCTAGTTTGTCCGCTACCCAGGTACCCTCACCCTGCACATTGTCATCCATGGCGGACACCAACCCCGGCAAGTTTCAACCAAATGCTACAACCAAATTTATTGGCGTTTACTTTGAAGCAAACACGATATATTCAAACGAACAGTACTTCTACTCTGAGTTATTGATACATCCTTGTCTGATGAGGACGAATATGAGAATGGAACGACAATGATGCATGTGGTTATTCAAGATGTCCAAATTGCGGAGGAGCATTTTCTCAATTTCAAGGGACCAATCAAGGCACATCGAGCTATGAATCAAATTAGGGCACGGAAGCATACTATGCGGATGGACGACTACTTTGTCCCCGATGCATTATTCGAGGCCTATTTCCATCGTCGATTCGAGATGAAGAGAACTGTGTTTGATCGCGTCTACAATAGTGTCCAGGCCTATGATGACTAGCTCATCCTGATTTGGCAATATCAACCATTGCAAGAAGTCTACCATCATTCTTGAAGCAGTACATCACAAGATCTTCGGATTTGGCACACTCTCTTTGGGATGCTTAGGTCTCACATCAATGTGTTGGAGCGGTCTCTACTGTTTGCAAGGTTGTGTGAGGGAGAAGCTCCTCTGTGCAACTATATCATCAACCGTCATGACTACAACATGGGCTATTATGTTTGTGATGATACCTATCCTTCATGAGCGACCTTCGTCAAGACAATCTCTGATTCAAGGCGTGAGAAAACATCTTACTTTTTCCAAAGACAAAAAGGAGCTAGAAAGGATGTGGAGAGGGCATTTGGAGTGCTCAATGCTAGTTTTGCAGTTGTTCGAGGACCTGCAAAAATATGGGATCCAGAGATGTTGTGGGAGATGATGACAGTTTGTGTGATCATGCAAAAATTTATTGTGGAGGATGAGAGTGACGAACTTCGTCACGATACAAAATTTGAGCACATGGGTGATCCCATCAAACTTCCAGAGAAGAATTTGACGACGTCTGAGGAATTTATCCAAATGCAACAACAAATTAGCCATCGAGCAACTCATGAGCAGCTTCCGAATGGTCTGGTTGAGCATTTGTGAGCACTTCGAGGGGAGAACTAAAAAATGTTTCCGAATAAATTGAATTCGAATTTAAACTATTTTGTCACAAAATTCATGGTTGAATTGTAATATTTGTATTTGAATTACTATTGCATTGAAATATTTGCACACCATGATTATGGACTAAAGATGACATTTATCTTTAATTATTTGAGTGCTCCGGATATAGGAAAAAAAACAGTAGCGGGCATTTGGTGCATCACGTTGGATGACCATCACTCTATCCGTTGTCTGTGGACACATCCGGACGTGTCAATGGACGACATGTTCAGAATCATTTGGTGTGTCTGATTTATTGCATGGAGTTGAAGATGCCCTTCCAGCAATAACTATATCGAAAATGCTAGACCTACGAAGAATATTACGTAAAAACCCACGAAAATCCCTCTTTCACTAATCAAACATGCCCCTGAATTTCAGGGTGGGCCCCGCGCCCCAACTAAGATCAATTAAGAACTGCCACCTAATCCCGTAAGCCTATTTCATAGGTGTTGCACAACTCATAACTATATACTCTCGCCCTAACTTTTCTTTTCACTAAATCTTGTGAAGTAGAGAAATTCTGTGTTGCGGAGCTGAGTTGAACGGTGCAACTCCCGCAGAACCGGGATCCGGGATCTAACCAAAAAATAAGGCCACACGATACACGTCGAGTTAGTCGTGTATCAGGAGGTTGAATCTTCAACGCTGCTTTTTTTTCTTGAGGGAAATCTTCAACGTTGGATATCCCTCGTGAAGTTACGCGACTAGTTTCCTGGCCCAATCAGAGCTGGCCCTGCTAGTATTTTGTCGCCCTTCTTTAGCGTCCCTGGCCCAAAGAGACCCTTCCATCATCCTTCGCGTTAATTAGGGTTCCTGATCCCTCACCCGATCCCGATCGCCATGGCCACCGGAGTCGCGCCGGAGCCGGAGGACGGGACCGTCGTCCTCCCCGATTGGGCGATGCTGGATCGCATCTTCTGCAGCCAGTTCCACGACGGCATAGACGCTGCTCGTGAGGCTGTCAACAAGAACAAGACCGCCGCTCTAGTCAAGATAGACAGCGGCCACTCCTGCTTCGTGTCCTTCACCCTCGCATCTCCTCCACAGGCCTCCTCCTTCAACCTCCGTTGGCCGGAGAAACAAGGCTCAGACAGATCCACCCTCTTTGCCTTCGTCCGGGCAACCGACAAGGACCTCGTCCTCTTCCAGGTCTCCATCCCGGACCGGATTCGCTACTTGGACGCCCCGCCAGATCTGTTCGTCTACACGGCCGCCGGCCCTCCCCCCTCGGTGCAGCAGCTCCCTCATCGCAGGACAAAGCGGTTCTTGGCACATAAGTTTACCACCGGCATCCTGCAGCTCGAAGCGGAGGACCGCTACATCGTTGCCGACCTCAATGTCCACCCCGAGAAAAAAGGGGCGCGTGCCGAACTCTGCGTGTTAAATTCTGACACCAGGGAGTGGAGGATCATCCCCGAGGTGCCTGCTGGTCACCTCCCCGACCTCTGGTGGACCGATGAGGTGCTCGCTTTCGACGGCCGTTTCCTGTGCTGGGTCGACTACTTCTCCGGCGTCGTGCTATGCGACTTCGCCAAAAATATAGACTCTCAAGTGCTCCACTTCGTGCCTTTCCCTCTAAGAATAAAATACCGTCATGAGGCACGGTTCCCAAGGTACTTCCCAGGGAGGTTTCGAAGTGTGTCCATCAGCCAAGGCATGATGCGCTATGTCCACATTGACAATGACTTTCATGAGACAATTTACAGCGACTGCCATCAGCCTAAGCGTCCTAAGAGAAGCCCAGAGCAGCGGCAGCGGCCCAAGAAAATCACCATTTGGACTTTCAACATGACGGATGGCAACTTCAAGTTTGAGTGGGAGGTGCACCGCGTCATCAACCTGGATTGTCTCTGGGCGCAGTTTGGCTACCAAGCTCTGGGCTTACCTCGGCGTCTTCCCGAGTTCCCAATCGTCAGCGTCGGTGACCCAGATGTTATGTGCTGCCTGTTGAGGAAGAAGGAATTTGAAGGCAAGGCGTGGATGATCATGGTTGATATGAACCATGCGTATCTGCGGTCATGTACTCCATATATCAATCGACAGTCCTACTGTGCTAAGTGTGTGGACGCGGGCTGTGCTGTGTGTGTGAAGGACAAAAACATGTTTCCTAATATGACCCTACTTCCAACAGTCTTCTCCAAATACCTGAAAGGCCAACAGGAAGTGGCTACAAGAAGCTCTCTTAATATTCAAATGATGTGACCTCTAGTTTCCTTGTGTTATAGTAATGTATAGTACTCCCTTTGTAAAGAAATATAAGAGTGCTAATTAACCGAAGCATTAAATATATTGTTACCATAAATCTTCGATTAGGCTGTTCAAGTATTTGAGGTTTAGCTGCTCCAACTGTTCAATCGTCCTTACTTATCTGTATGCTTCAAATAGCATGTCTGAGGACAACTTATCGCTAGTCATGCGTTACTATGCTGTCAATTAAGTTGCTTGAACCATATTGAAGCAGGAAGAATGTCATTAGGAATATGAGCTTGCTGAATGGCATGGACACATCGCATATTACCTACATGCTGCAATGGCATCACTTGTATGGCTAACTAATGATTTTTAATGTAACACAAGAACAGAGAGGTATGACACTGAACAATTAGCTCCAAGTGTACCAAGGCTGAAACTGAAATTAAGCAGCAGGGAGAAAACAGGAGTATGTTACAGATTTTTCCACAGAAAAAAAAACATAAAAGTATGGTGCAGATTTTCCAAAACAAGAAGGCCGAAAGAATGTGCAGACATGGGTAAGGCATATACTACAAAAAATATACTCCCTCCGTCCTAAAATAAGTGACTCGACTTTATACTAGCTTTGTATCCTTAATAGCTTTCTCTTCTTAATGTATATAAACCATTAAACGAATACTCCAGGCAACAGTCACATCAAGGAACTTCACATTGTACTATTGGAGGCCCTTTTTTAATTGATGAAATGAACATGATCGTAATAAACTAACTCTGCAAAAAGTGATTGTTTCTAGTTGGTATTTGCTGCAAACAATATAGTAATGCTAGGGAATTAAAGGTAGGAGAGCAAGTTGCAAAAAAAACAAAAAAAAGGTCAAATAGCCACTACAGAAAAAACATTATATGCCGATACCCTGGGTGCTCGCCGAATGCGGAAATGTGGTCGTCATAGTGTATGCCGAGCCTCGGCAATGTCGACTCGGCACACCGGTATGCCTACCGGTGTATGCCGAGTGCTGCTTTTTCACAGGTGCTCGGAAAAGACTATGTTGAGTACTAAACAAACATATATTGCACATGATAAAGTAACTTGTCGGCCAGCCGACAGAAACGACGTTTCCACGTGGAGCCCCGGGTATGTCAAATACTGTGCCCGGTATATACTACCATGTATGGGTTGTTCTTATATCACTGGCACAATAAATCGAGGGTGATCATCGTCGCATATTATACAAGGCAAAAGAACATGACACTGCTTATATGGGTTGTTCTTACACGAAACAGGCTCTCGCCCTATTTTATAGATAAAGCACAAACCAAAGTACACACCCGAATGATACAACAGTGCTATGCTTACGGATACTTGGTTACGGACCAATGCTTACGGCAGATGTGGCAGCGTTTGCTTAGCCAGACGGAAATCACGAAGGGCCCGCAGAGAAAACTTCCGAACAATTCAGTTTGTAAGTGTAGCATTATTGTGACTGATACAACATAGAGGAAGACATAAAGGAAGCCATCTTACAAAGCAAATACCAAGATACAACAGTCAACACAAACACATGCGACTACGTTGCTGACAGCTAACAAAGGTAGGCGAAAAAACCATGCCACGACACGGACTAGGACCCACGACAACGCCCTCAGGAGGGGGAACGACACAAATTGTCGCCGCTACCGAGTCTGAGATGGACAAAGGTCTTCACTCGGAACCCTGGCACAAAGAGGAGAACCACGTCGCCGCCGTCGACGCTAAAGCACAAAGCTTTTGCTCGGCAGCTCACCCGTGCCACCACGAGCCACCTAGGATTACCGCCACAGGCACGATCCTCTAGGTCTGGATCTGGGCGTCGCCACTGTCAATGCAAGAGAACAAGCCCTAGCCCCCCACCACTACACCACTCGTTGCCCAGATGACCAAGAGGCATAGCCACCACCGTCACCATGATGCCAGCCAGAGAGCCAACCATGCGGACCGCCATCCGAGGCCGCTGCGCCAGCATCCATGTCCCGAAACACCGCCAACCGTTGGTATCACCGCGCCCCAGCCACGGTAGGAAGAGCAGAAGGCACCTCCTTCCTCTCCTAGACCAACATCAACCACCTGGTCGGGCTCAACGCCGCCACTATAGGAGCCGTCCATGCCTGCGTCCCCAACCAGTCCTGACCGACAGGGGGTCACAACGCAGTGGTTGCCGACGGCCACCGCCGAGCAAGCCCAATCGTATCCGCTGGCCTTGGTCTGGGCGAGCTCGCACGCCACCATGCTCATGGCCACCGGGGCCAATCCCCTGACAACGGAGTAACTCTAGGGAGCCCAACTAGCTAGGCCTACGCCACTCGTCCGGCCACCACATCGCACAAGTATATTTTAGTGAAACAAAATTTTTTGAAATATTTTTTAGTCTAATATGTATTTGGAACTTTGTGAAATACACTCTCTCTTCCTATATGTAAGATGTTTTGGCAGTTCAAATATTAGTGTCCAGAGGTAGTAGTTTTGAAATAATGAAATCACTATTTTGAAATAACAAAATTACATTTTTGAAATAATCAAATCACATTTTTGGACAAAATGGAATAGGTTTCGAAACAATGAAACGTTTTGTTTGAAAGGATTGAAATTACTAGTTTGAAATAATTGAGATCTTTAGTTTGAAATTATTAAATCACTGTTTTGTGTTTCCAATTTCCTGCCATGCATTATTAAGTTATTATAAAGAAGAAAAGAGAGAAAAGGTGAGGAATAGTTTGCCTCAAATCAGAACGTGGCAGGGCCTCCCCACAATTTTTTTTTGAATAGTTTGGATTGCTTAAAAAACAGTGTTGCTAAATCTTAGTCAGTGAGACTTTTTTTTGCGATGTTCAGTCACTGAGACTTGGTTATGTCTCAGTCGATGTTATACTCGTGAGATCTTGCATGAAGATTCGTGTATTTTTTGTTAGTTTTTTCCTTTTTATTTCTTACATTCTATGTCACTTGATTAAGACTTGGTTAAGTCTAACATAGCCACACCAAAAAGGAAAAACGTGGTACCACCAGATGAGACAAAGAGATTTGCTACACCTATGGGCAACTTTCTACGTGATAGAAGTTACGGGGTGAGTTGGCATGGAGTGGTTGGAAAACTGTGGGGGGGGGGGGGGGGGGGGGGGGGAGGATCTTGAAGGGAGAGATTAACCTGGAATTCGTTCTGTATAAGTTCCTTCCCGTAGATGTTCCCGTAAGTCTAGGAAATTTGTGAGAGAAGTTCCAGGATTCAAACCGGGAAAAGCATATAAAGGCATATAGGAGCTTATACGTGAGAGGGTTACATCCTCTTTGGTTAGCGAGGGAACCCTAGCCGCTGCCAAGAGAACCAACTGTTCCGGCACTCTCTTCCGGCGGCTCCCCTTCGCCGGCGACCTCTTGGTCGTCGGTGGTGAGGGGGTCGCTGGATCCCGCGAGTGCGGATCATTTTACCTTTAGGTTCTAGGGCTATGGTAGATTAGGTTTGGATCGTTCAACGTCTTGGTTTCGGTGGCAGCGATGACAATGTTGAATAAAAAAGTTTCGTATTCTTCACATGCAAGGTGATCATCTCTATGATCGGTGATGGATTTGGGAACCAGATTGTTCATGCGGGGATGTCGTGGCGGCGGCCGCATCATTGTGGTGGACTTGTGTCCTCGGGCTCCGCCGTTGCGATAGCGTCTGCTCCGGCCTCGGCCCGAAGCTTGGGCGGTAGTCCTGGAGCATGCAGATTGTGGTCTGCATCGACGACATCAGAAAGACCAAACATGTGTTGGGTTTGTGGTTGGTGGATGACAGGTATAATTTCCTCCTTCGGCGTCTTAGTCGCGGTGATGTGCCAGATCTGGAGTTTGGTGGCGTGTCCGGGTTGTTGCCATAGTTTTAAAAAGCCGTAGCCGCTATAGCCTTTTCAGCAGGGTGCTGCTAAATGATCGTCTTCACAAATAGCCCGCTATAGCTGATTTCGAGGCCCGCCGCTATTTTCCATAGCTCGCTATTTAAAACATTGGTTGTTGCCCCGGTCTAATTTGTTCAACGGCAATGACTTCACCTTTGATGAGCCACCCTGGAGGTCTGTAAAGCTGCATATCAGCGATGGAGCAGCATCGAGCTTAGGTGAGAAGGTGATCCGTCATTTTTTTTCCTTTGGTGGCTGCTACGATGGTGCCGGAGGCAGGTGACGGGCGTTGGTGTCAAGTTTAGAGATGTTCTGCTGTCTTTTCGATTTTGTCATGTCCAAAGCAATGGAATAGCTTTTTGTCTAATCAAACTGACATGTACTTTGATCTTTAAGATATGAATGAGACATGTATTATCATGCAAAAAGGAAAACTACAAAAGGTAGTGGAATACGTTTTTTTTTTGGCGTCCCAAAGCAATGGAATAGCTTTTTTTTAGCAACAGCAATGGAATACGTACCGCCGGTGAACCCACGGATACGGGACCCCATCGGCTCGCAATGGCCCTGGCCCGGTCAGTTGGACAAGCTCAAATCTGTCTGCCGTGACAAGTCAGAGGAAGACCCGACTCGGAACGAAGCCGCCGCCGACGCAGGGCGATCTAGGTCAGCGGCCGCCGCCGGCCGCCACTTTGGCGGCGGCGCCGCTGCTGCTACTCCTTCCGACCCTCCGTGTTGTGGTAGGCCGTGATTAGTTTTCATCCGGCGATTACTTGCTGCTTGTCTCCCGCTGCATGGATCTGATCTGGTGCATGCAAGTGCAAGTTCTACGTGGTTTGAAGGCTATGTACGCCTGCAATCACAGCACGAGGTGACTGTCTTGGATGTTGAGAGTTGGATGCTAGCTTGATGTTTTGACGAGGATTTTTTTTCTGCTAGACCTGTTGTCCCCTAGTGTTAGAGCTAGGGTTTGCTGTTCTCCGGCGGCTACAGCTATCTGAGAGTTTTTCATTCATCGTTCGTCGTCGTCTGCACCGACCGGACGCAATGAAGTTAATCAGTTGGAACTGCCGTGGTATTCACTGCTTTAATCTTGCACTTCTGGCAAAACAGGCATGGCGCCTTATTGACAATCCGGACTCTTTGTGTGTGTTGATCCTTAAGGGGAAATATTTTTCTGATGGAGATCTCATGAAGCAACTTTAAAAAAGAAGACTTCATATACATGGCGGAGATCTCATGAAGCAACTTTAAAAAAGAAGACTTCATATACATGGCGGAGTATTATGGCCGGAGTTGATACGCTCAGACGTGGTATATTTAGAGAGTTGGTGATGGTGAGAAAATTAGAATATGGGATGATCCCTGGATACCGCAGAGCCCAACAAGAAAGGTGATTTCACCAAGGTGCAACAATCTTCTTTCTAGAGTTTCTGACCTCATTGATCCGGTGACAGGGAGTTGGGATGAGCAGCTGGTTAACCAAACATTCTGGCAAGTGGATGCTCTAAGGATTTTGGCCATTCCACTACCATTACATGAGATGACAGATTTCCTGGCATGGAACATGACAAAGTCAGGGACTTTCACGGTGCGATCTGCATACCATACAGAATGGGAATTTCAATTTGGGCCCAAGTTGGAATCAACGGCTGGAGCTTCAAACCCATCTTGTACATGGACTCGGTATGGAACTTAGTCTGTCCAGCAAAGATAAAAATATTTATGTGGCGCGCGCTCTAGAATGCTATTCCTTGTCGATCTATCCTGGCTAATAAGCACTTGAAAATAAATCCGAGTTGCCCAGCCTATAACCAGGGGCCTGATGACATAAGACATATGTTGTTTGAATGCAAATTGGCAATGGACGTGTGGAAGTTGCTCGGTCTTGAGCTTGTTATCAAACAGGCACTGAAAGTTGACAAGGCAGGTGAGCTTGTGTTGGCACATCTTTTGTGTCTTCCAGAACAACAAATCCAAGTGTTGGGCTTGCCGAAGTTCAGAGAAACGGTGGCAACGACGGCTTGGTATTTGTGGTATGAAAGGCGAAAATTGACGCATGACGAAGAAACTCTAAGCGCATGTCAAATCAATATTTCAGTGAGAGGCTTAGTAGCAAATTATACCATCTCTTATAGCCCAAAGGCTCACGTCCGTTCAGATGCTTGGCTGAAACCAAAGTATGGTTACGTGAAATTAAATGTTGACGCGGGATTTGATAGTGACACACTCGTAGCAACATTTGGAGCAGTTATTCGGGACCATAGGGGGGAATTTATAGCGGCTGCTAATGAAAAGATGGACCTTTGCTTCGACTCGTTCACAGCTGAAGCAATTGCAGTGAGGTTTGGTTTGAATCTTCCTAATACTGTCGGATGCAGTAAGATTGAAGTGAATTCGGATAGCATGGAGGTGGTGAATGCGTTGAGCCAAGGCTACTCTTCTTCAGTCGCTTCATCTATTATAGATGACTGTTATTTTATGTCATTAGATTTTTCCCATGTCATTTATGATCATTGTAATAGGGAACGTAATCGAGTAGCTCATGAACTAGCAAGGTTAGCTAGGTTTTCTTCTCCGAGTGTTTGG
Organism: Aegilops tauschii subsp. strangulata; assembly: GCF_002575655.3. Taxonomy (NCBI): domain Eukaryota; kingdom Viridiplantae; phylum Streptophyta; class Magnoliopsida; order Poales; family Poaceae; genus Aegilops; species Aegilops tauschii. The sequence goes on from NC_053039.3 coordinate 522,686,333, forward strand.
ATGGATAACGCCCCTGATGAGGTTATCCCTTTACTTGTAAACGATGCTACTTTACTTATGAATGAATAAAGGAGAAGAAGTTTATAAAAAAAAAAGCTCAAATATATCGCCCTTCCTTCCGGTCTATTAGTTAACCCACCGAAACCATAGGCTTAGGGTTAGGGATCGCCATGGCCACGGGAGGCGCGGTCGAGGAGACCGTTGCCTTCCCTGACTGGGTTGTGCTGGATCGCTACGGCCGCACGTACTGCCACGACGACCTAGACAGTGCTCGTGAGGCCGCCAACGAGAAGAAGACCGCCTTGAATTCGTCACCGGCACCGGCCACCGCTGTTGCTTGTCCTTCACCCTCTCGGATCCTCCAAAGCTCTCTTACATCGATATCCACTGCCCGCTGGAAGGCTCAGCCAAACCCGAGCCCCCGTACCGCTTTCCCGCCTATCCCTACCTCCGGGCAACCCACGAGGACCTCGTCCTCTTCGAAATCTCCTTGCCGAGCCAGACGTGCTTCGACGGTGACCCATCAGATCTGTTCGTCTATACCGTCGCGGGTCCTTCCCCCTCGGTGCAGCGGCTCCCTCTGTACACTGAGCCCAGGGAATGGCCGTTCCTGAGGTCTAGAAAAAACACAGGCATCCTGCGGCTCGCCGGCGACCGATACATCGTTGCCGACCTTAGGGTCTACTGGAAAAAAAAGGAGGGCTCTGACAATTATTCCGTGCTTGCCGAACTCTGCGTCTTCAACTCCATGACTGAGAAGTGGGAACTCTTCCTCGAGATGCCCGCCCCGCAGCCGCAGGACCAGGGCAATGGCGGCCTGTTCCCCATCCTCTGGACAACCAAGGATGTGCTCGCTTTCGACGACCGGTTCCTCTGCTGGGTCAACTACTTGAGCGGCGTCCTGCTGTGCGATTTCACCGATGCAGCCTCCCCGGTGCTCAACTTCGTGCCTTTCCCCGGAGGACAAGATTACCCCGACAAGCAACACATTGCAATGGGCCTCGCGAATTATTACCGAAGATTGTCCATCAGCCAAGGCATGATGCGCTTCATCGACATTGACCATGGCTATCAGGAGAGAGTCCACGTTGGCTGGCGCCAGCGGCTCGAGAGAGGGCAAGGGCAGCAGGAGCCGCATCCCCTGAAGATCACCATCTGGACATTGAAAGTGATGGGGGCTGTTGGTGACCCCAGGTTCGAGTGGGAGGTGCATCGTGTGATCAACCTGGATTGTCTCTGGGCGCAACGTGGTTACCAAGCTCTGGGCATGCGTCCGTGTCTTCCCGAGTTCCCAGTCGTCCCCGCCGATGACCCGGATGCCCTGTGCTGCCTGTTGAGGGACGAGAAGCTACTTATCAATCGACAGCTCTATGGACACTGTGATGCTGATGCCCGGGCACAGCCGTGGATGATCATGGTTGACATGAACCATGCATATTTGCGGTCATGTGCTGAATACATCAATCAACAGCCCTACGGTCGTCCTAATGAGAGCGTGAATGCAAAAGCTGTGAAAGTTCACGAAAACTTCTTTTCCAATACGCTCCTACTTCCAGCTGTCTTCTCCAAATACCTTGAAACGCCAAAAGGTAGGCTCTCTTAATATGCAAATTCAATATCCCTTGAACTTACATATCGACGTAACATGGTTGCATTTGCTTAGCTTTCTGCTGGTTATGGTAGTGCAACAGTACTGCTGTTTTTTCTTATATATCTTACCTATGATTATATATATAGTACTTAAACATTGTTATATACTATATACTACGCATACATACTCTCGGATTTGATAGATAACTGTGGATTTTTTGCACACCTCTATGGATCTGTTTGGAGTGTTTCGCCCTTCATTAGCAACTGTCCATACAACGACTTCTGGACCCATACCGCTCTAATTATCAGGGTTGTTTGCCCTATGTTATTCTCTATCTGTTGCTTTAATCCTGTCCCAAAATTTCTAATTTGCTGCCTTTTGAGGTTGCTTTAACCGTTTTCTTAATCAGTATACCCCACACCAGTGCTATTTATTTCGTGTTATTCTACTCTGTTTTTGCACTATTATTTCTCGATTTGTGTGTGTACATCATTTTCTTAAAAGTGGATTTTAACCAGCAAACCCATCACACTAGCTAGGTTTAGCTATTCATACATCTCGCAAACAACATAGTGAGATGTTCAGATGGTGTATATATCTAAATGGTTTTTTATTTTATTTTTTGAAGTGATAACACAGGACGACAACAAGCAGCTCAAAATTAATCCTTCAAAGAGGGTTAAGCTCACAACTCATCCTCCAGAAAGGGTTTAGTTTGGTTTGGGAAGACCTTAATGGTGACCGGTTTTGGGACCTTTTGGACGCTCAAATCAAATATCTTGTTATGTGGTGCGGACAGGACGAAGAGTAAACGATAAATGCTCCGGATCCTCATTTGTAAGACCCCGTCTCTTAAGAGTTTGGGATTAGACACCTTTTCTTTCATTTGTAAAGGGAAAGAAGCGCTAGGTCTTATATCTGTTACTCTCTCCGATCCAAAATAAGCGTCGTGGTTTTAGTTCAAAGGGAGTACTACTTATTATCCGTGAAAATCAGGATGCGGGTCCGCAACCTGATTACGTAAATAGATGGATGCCTGCATAACAAATCAAGAAGGTTTTGCAGGTGATAGCCTCTGTGTTTGCGCGTTTGTTTCTTCATACGCAGGACAATATTTTGATGTTTCTTTTTGACAAGACCATTAATACTAGGAAAGTCTTGTACCAGATATTAGAAACAGAATAACTAGTTTATACAAAACATGCCATTCATTGGAATTGATCAATTCCCAACATTACACCTCCACCATTGATTTTGGCTGTACAATCAACCACCCCGCATGCGGAACCACTCTATTCGAAACTCGACCAAACGCCTCCACACACGCAACATCTGCATCTGCTCCTCAATTCAGTGGACTGCATCCAAATGAAATGACCCGCGACCATCTCAATCTCTCCCCCTCATAGCAATGGCGTGCAAACGGGCGGAGATTCAATATTGTCATCAAGCTAGGAGGGTCCTGAAGCCGCCACATCAAATGAGGGAGAAGCCTCAATGGCGACGGAGCGCACGCATGTGGTGTCCCAGGTTGCGCCGCTCCCGCTAAATGGAGGAAGAGCTGCTCCACCATGCCGACCTCACATTCCATGAAGACCTCCTGGACATGATAAGAGGAGGGAGCATGTCGATACCGATGGCATGGTCGCACACGTGATGCCCGATGATGCGCTGATCCCATTGATCTGTGAAGAGATGCTCCGTCGTACCGAGCTCACTGCCATAAAGGCCTCTTCGGCTGGAGCAGGTGTCCTCGTGGTGCATGAGGATGCGCTACACCCGCTGATATGATGGGGGGAGCAGGTGCCGCCCTGGTACACGGGAATGCGCTGCACTCGAAGATGGAAGGAGCCCCCGTGGTGCACGAGGGGGGGTGGGGGGTGGACCTCCTTCGGCACATCGAGCTAACATGTCATGAAGGCCTCCTGCGCCAACAGCGGCGCTGATGCCGGCCTAGCTCAGGTGCCCACTTAGTTGGGAAAGACAAATGAGAGGGTCCGTCCTGAGGTTGAAATGGGAGTGACAGTGAAGATATGATGATAAGCGCACTCATGATCTGTGATGACCTGTTAACCATTCGCCTGGACGAACATCCCAGACTGCCTCGTGTGTTGGGAGCTTGACAGCGGTGTTAGACTAGCCACAATGGGTAGTAACATAGAGTAGTAACATGGGCATGTTACTACTCTATGTTACTACCTCTATAGTGGGGAGTAACATATGTGTGGTAACATGCAACGCTTCATTTATTAGGCTATAGACTCATCTTGTCTTGATATGTGTGATGTTACTCATACTAGTAGTAACTAGCTATGTTACCACATGCCTCTCTTTCTTCATTTATTGCTTGTCACATCATCTATTTTATCTAGATATGTGTGATGTTACTATCTATGTTACTCCCACTGTGGGTAGTCTTAATAATTGATTGTTTGCCGGGCAATCCTCGAGTCGAGATTCGCGCATGAATCGAAGGTACAGTGTTGTGTGGTGCCGACACAACCCAGAGTGAGCGGCAACTCTACTCATTGTGGTTGGACTATTACACCAAACCCATCCATATTAATGAAAATCCGAGTCACAATAGGAGCATCCCTACTGTCTGGTGCTAAAAAAACAATTTCGGTCGTTTAGTATTTCTTTAAGACAATCTCGTGAAGCTTTTATTTAAGTGTTTAGGGCACATATAGATGTGCTATAATTATTGCACATCTAAGTGAGTGAATCAAGCATAAAGAGGAAAAAAAAATATTCACATGAATCTCAACGTAAGATCAATGACATAGGACTTAGATGTGCAATACTTATGGCACATCTAGATATGCTTTAGCAAAACTGTTTATTTAACTCATCACAATGTTTAATTACAGAGACGAAATTAAGATCATTTGGATTGCCTAGCCAAACATAACGGCCAACCCCAAGTGAGATTGCATGCTTCACTAAATTGTGAGCCTTGACATTTGAGCTCCTATTCTCATGACTAAAAAACCAACTATCAGAAAACCTAGAATGATCTATTATTTCTCTAATGATCACGACATAACGAGACGCGCTCCTTTGCTTGATATCGTCAATGACAACTTTGCAGTCGGGCGCAACATATATTCTCCTCTCATAAAAATCATGAGGTTGGTCCAACCATACATGGCGCCCTCGATTCAACGAAAGTGAAAACTTGGCTAACAATGGGCTTCGGTATTCGATGCCCGACCCTCAAACCAAAAGGTACAATTAAAGTTCAAAGATCTAACTGCTAATATCTGGCCATACGCCCCACTACTTCCTCTCAAAATATCGTTTGCCACTTGTTTCGAATCTGTAGCCTCCATGAAATCATAAATGAGAAGATTATCCGCTAAGGCTAGAGCCTCCCTGCACGCAATGGCCTCGAGGGCTACCACCTCTCAGACACCTTGAATCACTAGGGAAGAAGACGCCATAGAAACATTTTATTTTTTCCAGGTACTTGCGTCTTCCATAGGGATTTCCACGCAGCCTCCTCCTGTCTCCGTGCTTGATGATCCCACCTCTCCATCAATCCACGCCTCTCTTCTTAATTTGGTATAAATTATCATTTTATATGCTAAACGGACCGAGAATTCACTGTTCCTTTCAATGTTCCAACTTGTGCATAATGGTATGCTTGGCGCATCAATGGGGATAAACACCTCTTCAACACGTATCCTATTCATCATTCTGTTGGTAGCTTACCAACATGGCCTCTTGGTCACACGTTCCCAATTCCACTAGGCTGTAGTTTTTTTTTTTGAGACAACCTTGCGAAGTTTTTATTAATTCGTCACAATGTTTACAGGGACGGAGGGGAGGTCTCTAGGGTGTCCCAACCACACATGGCGGCCACCCCCGAGAGATAAAGCATACTTTGGTAAGTTGTGCGCTTCGAAATTTAAGCTCCTAGATTCATGGCTAAATTTACAAAAAGCAAAATCCACGGAGTGACGTATGATTTCATGTATGATAGCTCCATATACTGATGAGTTTTCCTTCTTCAAGTCCTCCACCACCACCTTGCAATTCGAGGCCACATGTTCGCGCCTTTGATAAAGATCATCTGATAGAGCTAGAGCTTCTCTGATTGCAATCTTCTCCAGAGTCTGTGGATCTGCGATAAATTTGAGGACCAGCACTGCGGCTCCCAAGAATGATCCCTATCTCACTAGGCTGTAGTGTGGTCATTTAGTTCTGAAACGAACTAAGGACTAGTTTCTTGGCCCAAGGAGTTTCTTTTTTTAGGCACCTGGCCCAATGAGATGGCCCTGCTAGTTTGTCGCTCTTCTTTAGTCTTCATGGCCCAAGGAGACGGCCTCGTTAGTATGATGACTTGACTCTGCATTTGCCCGAAGCCATTAGTTAAGGAGTACTCGTTGCAAAGATCACTCCCCCTTTCCCAGGTTGCGACAAGTGGCACGCTGCATGTGCGTCACTTGTCGCAATCAGGGGTTTTTCCTTTTTTTAATTCATTTATTCAAAACGTTTTATCTCTTAAACCGTGCGTCCAAATCGCGAACCGTTTTCACCGTTGGATTCCTCGCGTCGACATCTTCAAAATTAGATTCCATGTTGACACGTTTTGATGAACTTTTTTTCACAAAAAAACCGGACAAAAAAACTTACCGAGAGCACGGATTTTTTTCCTTTCCGAAAGAGGCATGCCCCTCTCACGAAATCACAACCGTGCTTTTCACGAAAGCAAAACCATGCCTCTCGCGGAAGGAAAAAATAGAAGAAAAGAAAACGCGTTTTTTCCGTTTCCGAGGAGGCACGGCCGTGCCTCTCGCGAAAGCACAACCATGCCTCTCGCGAAAGCAAAACCGTGCCTCTAGCGGAAGAAAAAAAACAGAAAACACAATTTTTTTAGATTCCGAGAGGCACGGTGGAAGCACAACTATGCTCTCGCGGAAGCAAAACTGTGCCTCTATCAAAAGGAAAAAACAACATAAAATGCATTTTTTTTCGTTTCCAAGAGGCGGGTGGCTGGGAGATTGTTGTGTGGCTCCTTAACTAGTTGCTCTCGCATTTGCGTCAAAATCAAAACTAAATAAGAACTCCTTTAAAAAAACTTAAATCTGCATCCTTCCCGTCCATCAGTTCCGCATCGTTCCCCCACCAAAATCTACGGTTAGGGTTAGGGAGGCGGCGGCTGCTTTATTCCCGATGCCGATCGCCATGGACACCGGAGGCGCGCGGGAGCCGGAGCCGGAGGAGGAGACCGACGTTCTCCCCGATTCGGTGGTGCTGGGTCGCATTGGCCGCACCCTCTACCACAAGGACCTAGGCGCTGTTCGTGTGGGTGTCAACAAGAACAAGACCGCCGCTCTAGTCGACATGGACGGCGGGCCCTCCTGCTACGTGTCCTTCACCCTCGCGTCTCCTCCAAGAAGGACGTCCTACCTCAACCTCCACTGGCCGGAGGAACACGGATCCTACGATTCATACGGCCCGCCCGCCTTTCCAAGCGTCCGGGCAGCCGACGAGGACCTCGTCCTCTTCGACATCACCACCCGGAGCACGGGTCGCTACTGGGACCCCCCGCCAGATCTGTTCGTCTACACGGCCACCGACCGGCCTTCCCCCTCGGTGCAGCGGCTCCCTCCGTACACCATCGAGAGCAATAGGCCGTTCCTGAGGCATATCGTCACCACAGGCATCCTGCGGCTCAAAGGTGAGGATCGCTACATCGTTCCCGACATCAATGTCTTCTGTGGAAAAAATGGCATGTGTGCCCAACTCTGCGTCTTCAACTCTGCTGGGGTTAAACAGTGGGAACTCAGCCCCGAGATGCCTGCCCCTCAGCCGCAGGACCAGAGCAATGGCGGCCGGTTCCCCAGCCTCTGGTCAACCGACAATCTGATTGCTTTTGCCGGCCGTTTCCTGTGCTGTATTGACTACATGAGTGGTGTTCTGCTATGTGACTTCGCCATACAAGACTTATCCCCAGTGCTCCGCTTTGTGCCTTTCCCTGGGAAAAATGAGTACTCAGATGAGGAACGGGTAGAAAGGTGCTTCCCTGACAGATTCCGAAGTGTGTCCATCAGCCAAGGCATGCTGTGCTTTGTGCACATTGACAATGACTTCCATGGGCCGCCTCCTGCGAGAAAAAGCCGAGGCCAGCAGAAGCGGCCTACCCAGGAAATCACCGTTTGGACCTTGGACTACAAAAAATTCGAGTGGAAGCTACATCATGTGATCAACCTGGATTCTTTCTGGGCGCAACCTGGCTACCTAGATCTGCATATAGATCAGCGTCTTCCTGAGTTCCCGACCATCAGCTTGGACGACCCGAACGTTCTATGCTGCCTGTTAACGGAGGAGGAGTTTGATGATAATGGGTGGATTATTATGCTTGGCAACAATGCACATCTGCTGTCATGTGAGTCTGTGCGTGCGGAACATCACCATAACCACATTCCTGATACCCCCTACTTCCAACTGTCTTCTGCAAATACCTTGAAAGTCCAACAGGGTAACTAGCTAGAAGAAGCTCTCAATATTAAAATGCTATATATGATTCCCACATAATTAACTTGGTTGCCTTTGCTTAGCTTTCTGTTGGATACATATGGTACCGTAACACTTGATTTTGCTCGTGTATCTGACCTTATGATACAATACATGTAATAACTACTGTACCATTAGCATATCTCTGCGCAACGACGAATTCTAGACCCATATCGCTCTACTAATCTGGGTTGTTATTTGCCCTATGTTATTCTCTGTTGCATTAGTCCTGTCTCAAGATTTCTATTTTGCTATTTTGCATCATAGTGTCGCTGTGTTATAGGAATATATTCTTTAACTGAAGCATTTAATTTAATACAATGTCGTCCCTGAGATGACAACGGTGTCAGTTAAAAGTTGTTGCCAATGTTTCAGAAACATTCAGTTTCGTCAGGTGTAGCTGTACTGTTAAAAGTTCAGTCTTGTCAGTTAGGATTCTCTTCAGTTATAGTGAAATAAGCCAAGCTAGCAAAGCTGCGACTTGGTCTTAGTTTGTTAGTGTAGCCCGTCTCTTTAATCGGATCGTGGGATGGCACGATATATACTAAACGATCATAAGATCGTGGGATGGCGGCTTAGCTTTCATGTCCCGGCCGTGGCCTGATTTTCTGTTTTCATGTCTTGGAAGTCGCCTGATGGCCATAAGTAGTATGGTATAAGGTAGACCTGCCAAACCAAGGTCGCCCAAACCACAAACTTCAAGAACATCACAAAAGTCAATCATCTGACCTGTCAACCGTCAGTTCTGACTTTTTACCATGCTGTTAAGAAAACCTCCACTTCTAGTTCTAGTTATTCAATTTTACTAGTGACCGTGCTTTCGGACAGAGTTCTAAAGTTTCCTACTCGCCCTCCCTAGTCAATAAACCTCAATATTTGAATTGCCGAGATTCCTCAATGTCTTCAATTACCGTACCCGTTAATCATGTGCTTCCAAATCTAGAACAACTCGATGGAACTTGTGCATCAAGCAACCAGGGAGGGCGGAGGGTCAAGTACAAGAGGATTTGCGCTACGCCAAGACCTCCGTTTTTACATAGAAATATATGCGCATATAATTTTTTTAAATATCATACAGATAAATAATGTGTTCATGTTTTTTAAAATTTTGCTCACATGTTTTGAATAGTTAAAAAATGTTTGTATTTTAAGAAAATGTTCATATAAATTATTTATTTATTTTTTGCTTATTATAGAAGCCTAATCATTAGGGACGTGGCTTGCACGTAGCTGGCTTTTTTTTCTGCACAGACGAAGGAAGAACTATAGAAGAAATATAGAAAGCTTTGCAAACATTATCAAAAGGATCCTAATAGCCAGCGAACATTCACTGGGAGAAGTGGCATTTGCAAACGTTTTTGCTGACATTTTATATGTGAGAGGGTAAAAATTTCTTGAGAGGCACATGGCAATCTCTAGAAAGAAGAAAATTTTGCGGCAAAAGGGTAGAATTTGCCATCATCTATCACCTAAAAATACCATAAAAAACATTCGTTAGCCATGCTCCTCCCTAGGAATGTTCGCTAGTATTTCCGTTATTAAAAGGCCTGGGTTGTTTTGTTGAAAAAAATATTTTGTTTTGTGAGAAATGTTGAACAATATTATTTTTCTCCGCACAAAAAAAAAGAACAATATATTTTTCTCTTTTTGCATTGGATGGAGCTACGACCTCGCAACAGCGGCGACGACGTTTTTTGCTGCAACCGTAGTTGGATTTTGCTAGTACCGGCGAAGTTTTTTGCTACCACCATCAAGGCGGAGATGTGACCTCATAACGGCGGCGACAATGATTTGCTACAACCATAGTTGGATTTTGTTACTACCGGCGAAGTGTTTTGTGTACATCCATTCAACAGGGTTGACTGACTGGTGGTCGTCGCCAACGCAATTCTATGCAGCGAGCATCAACGGCGAGGGGCGGTGATGGGGCTACAACCAGGGGGAGCTATAACCATCACCGATGACAGCTACAACCGCAGGTGCGGTTGTTGCATGGGTCGAGGTGACGACGAGGACGGCCGACGAGGGTGGGGACCGGCAACAAGGACGGCCGGCGAGTGTGGGGAACGTCGAGGACGGCCACCGGAGGGGACTGGAAGCGCGGCGACGAGGACCCCAAGCGGGAGCTGTGGATCAAGCCCGAGGAAGAAGAAGCCGGGGGCGAATCGTTTTTTTCTTTTTGCCCGGATCAAATGGCCATGCGGCTCGCATCCAACGGCTGGGGCGTGACCGGCCGAAACTTTCGGCCGACGCCTAGTAGTAGCCCATCAAAAAACATTCGTTAGCCACCCTTCTCTCAAGGAATGTTTGGCGGTTAGTATTTCGATTATTAAAAGGCCTATGTGGTTTTGTTGAACAATAATATTTTTTTGAGAGAATTGTATTTCAATATTATTTTTCTCTTTTTGCATTAGATGGATGCAGAAAGTAGAACGGGAGACCAATGAGATGGCCCACTTGGTTCGCCTGGCCCAATGAGATGTCCCTTCATGCTAGTTTTCTAGAGTCTGTCGCCTTCTCTCAAAAAAAAAGAACTTGAGTCTGTCGCCCTTCCTTCCCGTCAATCCGTTCCCAAGCAAAGCAAACCTAGGTTTAGGTTAGGGAGGCTGCGGCTGCTTTATTCCCGTCGCCGATCGCCATGGACATCGGAGGCGCGCCGGAGTCGGAAGAGGACACCGTCGTCCTCCCCCATTGGATGGTGCTGGACCGCAAGGGAAACACCCTCTGCCACAACAGCCTCGAAGCTGCTCGTGTGGTTGTCAACAAGAACAAGACCGCCGCTCCAGTCGACATGGACGGCGGCCCCTCCTGCTATGTGAGCTTCACCCTCGTGGCTCCTCAAAAAGGGATCTCCTGCCTCAACCTCCACTTGCCGGAGGGACCTCCAATTGCCTTAGACACCCCGCCCGCCTATGCCTTCCTCAGGGCAACCGACAACAACCTCGTCCTCTTCAACATCATCAACCCGCAGAAAAGAGTCAAGGAAGTCGTCATCTTCGACATCTCCAACCTGAGCCGGAGTTGCTACCGGCAGCCCCCGGCAGATCTGTTCGTCTACAAGGCTGGCGGTCCTCGCCCCTCGGTGCAGCGTCTCCCTCCCTTCGCCCAGTACAGTAGAAGGCCGTTCCTGACGGGTGACCTCACCACAGGCATCCTGCACCTCGCGGAGGACCACTACATTGTTGCCGACCTCAATGTCTACCCCAAAAGAAAGGGCATGCGTGCCGAACTCTGCGTCTTCAACTCGAGACTGGAAAGTGGAAAATCATCCCCAAATTGGACCCGGGCAATGGCGGCCAGTTCCCCGAACTCTGGTCAACCGACAATGTGCTCGCTTTCGACGGCCGTTTCCTGTGCTGGGTCGACTACTTCAGCGGTGTCCTGCTATGTGACTTCTCCAAAAATATGGACTCCCCGTCGCTCTGCTTTGTGCCTTTCCCTGGAGGAAAAGAGTACCGTGATAAGGTACGGGTTGAAAGGTACTTCCCGGAGAGATTCCGAAGTGTGTCTATCAGCCAAGGCAAGATCTGCTTTGTCCACATTGACAATGACTTCCATGACAGAGTCCCTGGTCGCTGCCAGTGCCTTAGCTTCGTGGTAGAAAAAGGCAAGGGCGGCAGCAGCAGCAGCAGCAGACTCCCCAGAAAATCACCACTTGGACTTTGAACTCGGAGTTCGAGTGGAAGCTACATCATGTGATCGACCTGGACTCTTTCTGGGCGCAAGCTGGTTACCGAGATCTGCACATAGATCAGCGTCTTCCTCAGTTCCCAATCATCAGCGTGGATGACCCAGGTGTTTTGTGCTGCCTGTTAACGGAGGAGGAATTTCTTCGTGGTAATGGGTGGATGATCATGATTGGCAAGCATGCACGTCTGCGGTCATGTGAATCTGTGGGTGTGGAAACTTACGGTAATGGTGTCCCCCAACTTTCAACTGTCTTCTCCAAATACCTTGAAAGGCCAACTGCATCGCAAAAGGCAAAAAAGAAAAGAAAAAGAAAGGCAACAGATAACTAGAGGAAGCTTCAACATCACTCGTGTTTTTGCTTATTTATCTTTACTATGTACCTATACATGATGCAATACATATGCTGCCTGGTTAGGTTAATTGACGCATCTAATGTATTAATACCATGAATTTTCTGTTAGTGTGTTCATATAAATGTTTTACTTTTAGCGATCTGACCTTTTGCAGGCGAGCTTGCACGCCGCCACACTTGTGACCTTTGGTTTTGATCCGTCCGACATCACGGAAGTGCCATGAGAGTCCGACTCAGACTCACGGAAGTGCCATGAGAGTCCGACTCAGACTGGCACAATAAACAAACAACAAGAAGCACAACACGAAGTCTTGCACTATCGCGGACCGCGTCCCCCCCCCCCCCCCGCGTACCCGCACGTCGCCGGATGTCGTCCACCACCACGGACTAGAAGAGCCCATCTCGTGCAGAGGAGCCCCTCTCGCGTCACACAAACTCGCCAGCCCACATCTGGAGGATTTCCACCGCCCAAGCATGCCCCACACCACCAGGACGCTTCCGCTACCGCTGCCGTCGCCACATCAGAGGAGACCGACGACCCCCCCCCCCCCAGCGCCCGACCGCTAAGGGACGATCCCTACCACCAGAACCACCACTCCACGAGTTGCACCACCATGTCGCACGCGAGCCACCACGTAACTACAGTCGCGTCCCCATCCAACCATGCCACCAGCACGACCGAGCGTGCATCCGCCACCACGCCCCATGCGAGCGACACACCTCGGCCAGAGAACTGCACCCCACGATGCGAGCCACCCAGCGACGGGGGAAGAGGGCCCCGCCGCTGATGCAACCGGGCTTCAGCTGGCGTTGCGGCGGAGGTGATGAGGATGGATGGCACGGAAGAGGTCGAAGCTGGCGATGGCTAGGGTTCGCCCAACCGCTCGCAGTGGAACAGGAGGATGGATCAATTAATTTCCTCGTTCGGTGGAAGAAATGGCAAAAATGACGCGAAATCTTAACGGCTTCATCACGACAATCAGTAAGGACACTGCTTGCTCACTTTTAAAATAAAGAGGATCCAAACATAGAAGAAATAGAGAGCTCTGCAAACATTGTCAATAGAGCGGATGGTTTGTTGAACAAGGGACCGCCTATGGATAATGCAACTAAAAAGATACCTGTTTATGTCGATGTTTCCACTAAATTTTATTCCTCCCCCGATGCGATCCTCTTTTTCTTCCTCCCTACGTGTCACCCCCAGCCCCTCCCCTGGACACCGGACGAAACAGTGTCCGTGGCCAGCAAGTGTTGCCACGCGCGGCTAACCCGCAGGCTCCTTCCGGCCCTGATAGTTTCTCGATCCCCTTCTTTAAAAATTTCTGGCCGCAGTTGCGGCCTCTCATTTGTTTGATCATCCAAGGGTTCTGGTTGGGTACGATGGACATATCTCGCCTTAACTACGCTGTCATTACCCTTATTCCTAAAGTCAAGGGCGCGGATTTGATCTCGCAATTTAGGCCGATCGCCCTTATTAATAACTTCGCCGAGTTTCCGGCTAAAGGGTTAGCCACTCGTCTCTCCCCCATTGCCCACCGTACCATTAGCCCTTTCCAGTCGGCTTTCATCAAGGATCGTTTCATTCTGGACGGGGTCCTCTGTTTGCATGAAATCGTTCATGATCTTAAGATTCGTAAGTCGAAAGCGGTGATTCTAAAATTAGACTTTGAGAAGGCCTATGACTCGGTGAGTTGGCATTTTCTGCGTAGAGTTTTATTGGCCAAAGGGTTCGAGGGGCCCCTCGTCCATAGGATTATGAAGTTGGTCTCGGGAGGCCACACTGCTATCAATGTCAATGGTCAGGTTAGCAAATTCTTTGCCAATGGTAGGGGCCTGAGGCAAGGCGATCCTGCCTCTCCCATCCTATTCAATTTCGTTGCAGATGCTTTATCTCGCCTCCTTTCTAGGGCGGCTGCCACTGGGCACATTACTCCGGTTTGCTCTAATCTCATTCCCCATGGTCTCACCCATCTCTAATATGCGGACGACACTATTATTCTGGTCGAGATGAATGAGGCCTGCCTTGCCCACCTCAAATTTATTTTACTTTGCTTTGAGGCTATGTCGGGGCTTAAGATTAACTTTGCCAAGAGCGAAGTAGTTGTGACTGGTGTGGACGAATCGGAAGCCACGCGAGTGGCCCACCTTCTTAACTGTAAGCAGGGCTCCTATCCGTTCAAATACTTGGGGTTGCCTATTTCCTCGGATGTGCTACATGCCAAAGATTTTGCCCCGATAGTCACTAAGGTGGGAAACAGGGTCCTTCCCTGGCGGGGTAGATATAATACGAACGCTGGTAAAGTGGCCCTAATTAATGCTTGTCTCTCCTCCCTCCCCATGTTCCTTATGGGCTTCTTTCTCTTGTCGGCTGGGATTCATGCTGGTTTTGACAAACACCGTGGGGCATTTTACTGGAATGCTGCGGACAACCGTCTCAAATATCGCTTCGTCAAATGGAAATTGATGTGCAGGCCCAAAAACCTTGGGGGGTTAGGGATTGTCAATACTTCCATCATGAACCAATGCTTGATGATTAAATGGTGGTGGAAGATTATGAGCGCTGAGGATCAACCCCTTTGGCTGTTGATTCTTAAGGGTAAATATTTCCCATCCTCAAGCCCGATGTTCGCTCTGTCGCGTGGTGGATCTCAGTTTTGGAAGTCTCTGGTCAAAGTTAGACCTGTTTTTCAATCTTTTGTTAAGTTTGTTGTTGGGGATGGTTCCTCTATTCGGTTTTGGCTTGATTGGTGGTGTGGAGATTCACCTCTCTCGGTGACCTTCCCTACCCTTTTCTCTTACTGCTCTGAACCTAATATTTCTATTGCGAAGCTTGCTTCCCAGGGGTGGAACCTGGCCTTCCGCCGTTCTCTGTCGCCTGTAGAGTTTGAAGATTGGCAACGTCTTACTGCCCTCTTCCCTACGCTCTCGACGGTCAGGGACTCGGTGCGATGGCCGCTTTCTGCCTCTGGGTGGGTTTCTGTTAAGTCGCTATATTCTAAGCTAGTTGGTGGCACACCTACCAGTCGTTTTTCCCAAGTTTGGAAGGCCTGTATTCCCCCTAAGATAAAAAATTTCTTGTGGCCAGCCTTTCGAGGCCGGCTGCCCTCGGCTGATCAGATTCGTAAGAGAAACGGGCCGGATTCCCGGGCAAGTAACATACCGATGACAAAGGGAACAACGTATGTTGTTATGCGGTCTGACCGATAAAGATCTTCGTAGAATATGTGGGAGCCAATATGAGCATCCAGGTTCCGCTATTGGTTATTGACCGGAGACGTGTCTCGGTCATGTCTACATAGTTCTCGAACCCATAGGGTCCGCACGATTAACGTTTCGATGACGGTTATATTATGAGTTTATGTGATTTGATGTACCGAAGGTAATTCGGAGTCCCGGATGAGATCGGGGACATGACGAGGAGTCTTGAAATGGTCGAGACGTAAAGATTGATATATTGGACGACTATATTCGGACATCGGAAAGGTTCCGAGTGGTTCGGGTATTTTTGGGAGTACCAGGGAGTTACGGGAATACGGGGGAAGAAGTATATGGGCCTTATTGGGCTTTAGGGGAGAGGGAGAGGCAGGCTCCCCCCCCCATTGACTAGTCCGAATTGGACTAGGGGGAGGGGCGGTGCCCCCTCCTTCCTTCTCTTCCCTCTTCCCTTTCCTTGACTCCCACTCCTACTACTTGAAAGTGGGGGAATCCTACTCCCGGTGGGAGTAGGACTCCTCCAGGGCGCGCCATAGGGGGCCGGCCCTCTCCCCCCTCCTCCAATCCTTTATATACGTGGCCAGGGGGCACCTCATAGACACAACAATTGATCGTTTGATCTTTTAGCCGTGTGCGGTGCCCCCCTCCACCATAGTCCACCTCGATAATACTGTAGTGGTGCTTAGGCGGAGCCCTGCGTCGGTAGAACATCATCATCGTCACCATGTCGTCATGCTGACGAAACTCTCCCTCAACACTCGGCTGGATCGGAGTTCGAGGGACGTCATCGGGCTGAACGTGTGCTGAACTCGGAGGTGCCGTACGTTCGGTACTTGATCGGTCGGATCATGAAGACGTACAACTACATCAACCGCGTTGTGCTAACGCTTCCGCTTTCGGTCTACAAGGGTACGTGGACAACACTCTCCCCTCTCGTTGCTATGCATCACCATGATCTTGCGTGTGCGTAGGAATTTTTTTGAAATTACTACGTTCCCCAACAGGAGGTGCTCCAAAGCCACCCATGCCTCCCATGGTCTCCATGGTAGCTCCAAAGCCACCCATGGCACCCATGCCACCCATGGTAGCTCCGAAGCCACCCATGCCTCCCATGGAGCCAAGGCCACCGCCACCCATGGCGCCAAGGCCACCGCCACCCATTGCGCGAATCATGGATATTTTTTGGATCAAGACTTCTTCACGGGCAAGATTGACATACTCTTTTTGCGCCTCATTGAGGATAGATGTGTCCAAAAAGAACAAGTGCTTCTTCCAATCCAATAATCTAGTTCGCTCCTCATTGCTCACCTTCCTCTCCTCGGCCGCCAACCTCCCCTCCTCGGCCGCGGCATCTTGGTTCCTTGCCATTTTCCTCACCTCGTTGGCTTCTTTTCTTGCCTTCACAATAGCTTTCATAGCATTTTTTAGCTCATCATCTCCTTTCCTCTTCTTCTTTTCTTTTGCATCTTTCTTGCACCCATCCGGTCGTTTTGGCTTCGAGTATGAAACCGAGTTGGGTGTGGGGCTTCTTTTGCCGTCATCACTTGATGCATCCTCCTCCTCATCATCATCCAACTCAATTATTCGCTTGCATTTGTTGCTCAAATCCGAATCATCCAAATCACCACGCTTCTTTCATTTCTCATCATCCTTCAACACGTCATAGCAATGAGGCAAGGTAAATGGCCTTCCTTTCTTGATCTTCCACTTCTTGGTCCTCTTCTCCTCTCCTTTGAACAAGTTTTGTGCAATGTTGTACTACATGAAAACAAAACAAGTTAGCACTCAAACACCAACAACAAGCATGATGAACATGGATGAAATGACACTTACTCTATCATCCTCATTAGTACCACTTGGGTTCAACTTGTCAACCGCCTTTTGTGTGGCCGCCCACTTTTGACAATCCTTGTTGATTGTCTACCACCGGGACCGAAGAGATCGACCGGAGCGGTCAATTCCACTCATGTTGCGAACATCAAAGTGTTCCTTCATCCGAAGTCAATAAGCATCTCTACTTTGATCACCTTCAACGGATGGATCCCTCGACACTTGCAACCAAGTATTGCATAGTAAGATGTCTTCGGCGTTGGTGTAATTGCCTGCTCTTCCTTTCGGTGCGTTGACAATGCCTCACCTCGTCCACCTCGAACTCATGGTCATCGAAGTGCATGTCATTGGTTTGAGACCAATGCGAATTGTTGGAGCCAACACCCATAGTTGACATGTATGCACCATCGTTGAGACTACAAAGTATATAGAACAATGCAAATAAGCTATCTATATGTATGCATTCAAAAAATAACAAGAAAAAACAAGTTGGGGAAATTTTCTACCTTTGGGGCATATCCTCGAACACATTGTGCGCGTCGGCCGCCGGCTCAATAAGTGAGCTCGCCGGCGCTTCGGTAGCCGCCGCGCCTGTCACACGCCCTGCAAGCTTCTTCCTCGATGCCTTCGAGGTGCCGGAGCCGTCCGCCGCCTTGTTCTTCTTCGCGGATGTCTTGCCCTTCTTCGGTCGTGCCGCATTTGGGAGCTTCGAGGGGGGGCACGTGGCTTCATCACGGCGGGCGCCGACGCGACGCCACACGCCGCCGAGGTCATCCACGGCGGCATGAAGAGGCGCGCGCGAGGCCGATGCTTGGAGGAGCTCCGGCAGAGGCGAGGCCAACGCTCCCCGCGCTAGGGTTTGCGGCGGCGGCGGCGGCGGTGGAGGGGTCGTGGCTGTAGGATGGGGTGAGGGGGGTGTCGGCGCGTGCGTCCATCGGGTCCAGTTCGCCGGCGCCGGCGTGCGCGGGGCGAAGGTGGCGCGGAAGAGAGAGTGCGGCGCGAGCGCTCGTGTGCGCCGCGCGCGAAAGCAGGCGCACCAAATACACAGCGCGCGTTGGCGATTCGGACCGCGCGCACAACTCTATATGCCGCGCGCGCAGTTATTGCACGCCTGCTGGAGCCACTCTACCGATTGCGCGCGCAATGGGCAAATTTGTGGCGCGGCGTTTGTTTAGCGCGGCTGGTGGAGATGCTCTTAGTGATCACTTGGCAGTTGGCACGCTAATGGCAGAATCTCTGGACAGACGGCTCTGTGGATTGCTTCCGGTCCAAACGAATCTCTCTGTAAACTTAGGTTGTAAGCTTTCCAGGGGGCCCTTGAGTAATACGTACACGAGATTCCCCTGCAAAGAAAGGAGGTGGTATTTTTGGCAAGAAAAAAGACACCTATATATGTTTTTTCTTCTCTTTTCCCAGAAAATAGAACGGGAAACTCCCCTCGCTTTGTTCGCTTGTGCCACTAGTTTCCTGGCCCATTGAGATCGATGGCCCTGCTATAACTTGGATCTGTCGCCCTTCTTCTTTGCCGTTCGTCGGTTCCCCTCACCAAGACCACCATAAGGTTAGGGTTTTGGAGGCAAGTTCGATCCCCATGGCCACCGGAGGTGCGCCGGAGTCGGAGGAAGAGACCGTCCTCGTCTTCGCCTGATGCTGGGTCGCATCGGCCGTACGCGCTGCCACAACGGCCTAGACGCTGCTCGTGTGGCTGTTAACAAGAACAAGACCGCCGCTCCACTTGACATGAACGGCGGCCCCTCCTGCTACGTGTCCTTCATCCTCGCGGCCCCTCCAAAGGGAGTCTCCTACCTCAACGTCCATTGGCCGGAGGAACAAGGCTCAGCCGTCTCACCCGCCTATGCCTACGTCCGAGCAGCCGACAAGGATTTTGTCCTCTTCGACATCTCAACCCCGAGCCAGACTGACAGCTACCTCGTCCCGCCAGATCTGTTCGTCTATACGGCCGCCGGCTCTTCTCCCCCCTCGGTGCAGCGGCTCCCTCCGTTCACCAGGGAGAGAGGTAGGGCGTTCCTGATGGGTAGCCTCCCAACAGGCATCCTACGGCTCAAAGCGGCGATGAACGCTACATCGTCGCCGAGCTCAATGTCACGGGCAATCCTTCCATGCCTGCCGAACTCTGCGTCTTCAACTCCGGGACTAGAAAGTGGAAAATCATCCGCAAGCCGCAGCTGCAGGACCAAAGCAATGGCGGCCACTTCTTCGACCTCAGGTCAATCCACCATGTGCTTGCTTTCGACAGCCGTTTCCTCTGCTGGGTCGACTACTTCAGCGGCGTCCTGCTATGTGACTTCTCCACCATAGACTCGCCGGCGCTCCGCTTCGTGCCATTCCCTGGAGAGAATGACTACCATAACGAGGTACGAGTCGAAAGCTACTACCCGGAGAGATACCGAAGCGTGTCCGTCAGCCAAGGTAAGATGTGCTTTGTCCACATTGACAATGACTTCCATGACAGAATCTACGATCGCTCCAGATGGATTCAGCTTCCTGAGAGAAAAAGGCAGCAGCAGACTGGCCAGAGAATCACCATTTGGACTCTGAGCTCCGAGTTCCAGTGGGAGCTGCACCGCGTGATCAACCTGGATTGTCTATGGGCGCAGCGTGGCTATGAAGCTCTGGGCATACCGCAACGTTTCCCCGAGTTCCCCTTCGTCAGCCCGGATGACCCCGATGTTCTGTGCTGCCTTTTGAGGGAGGAGGAATTTCGTGGTAAGGCGTGGACGATCATGGTTGACATGAACCATGCGTATCTGCGATCATGTACTCCATACTGTATTAAGTGTGCGGATGCGGAGTGTGGTGGGTGTGTGGATGACAGATACAGGTTTCCTCCATATGTCGAACTACTTCCAACTGTCTTCTCCAAATACCTTGAAAGCCCAACAACGTCGAAAGAAAGAAAAAAGAAAAGAAAAAGAAAGGCTAACAGGCACACCTAGCTAGCTAGCGAGCTAAAAGAAGCTCTCTTATAATGCTTTTGAGGATTTTATGATATCCCTTTTACGTACCTTCTTACATATCACGCAACATATATATGGTACTACACTGCTGATTTGTGCTTGTTTATCTTACCTATGATGCGATATGTATGTTGCCTGTGGTTGTGTGTATGATTCTCATCTGTTACTTTGGTGTGCAAGCTTAATAATAGCTAATGTGCATTGTCTCCTCTCTCTGTATGGATTCTTCGGAGTTCGGACCCCACCCCTCTCATTATGGGACTCTGCTGAGTGTGTCGATTCCAGTAGTGTTAGCAAATCTCAGGTTGTACTACGGACCTTTTGGCGCCGCTTTGTTACAGTGATACTATTAATTAACTGTTAAGTGTTTGAGTTTAGCCGCTCCGGTTGTGTAGGTGTGCCTTTCTGCCATGCAAATTGTCCTTGAGAGTCTAGAGTCCTCTATTTCTTGCTCTTTATGCGACTATATATCCATCATCTGTAGTCTGTTTTGCGCTATTTTGAAGTGGATTAATTCTAGGAACCACCCTATTTTGATTCCTGTTGCAAAGCATGAAACTATGTTATCCTCTATTTCCGGGTCGTCCCCCTTTCCGAAAAAAAATGTTCTACTATATCAGACCAAATGTCTCGTACGGTCGTACCTTTAGATGATATACAAAACTTTCTTACACATATTTTACTGTTGTCAAAAGTTATAGAATGTGTTTCGTTGGATTACTTTGGGCCGGTTATGTCACATCTTTGGTTGTCTCCGTTAGAAGACAACTAGCGCCATGCGCTGCTGGAGTGCAGTGCCTCTCGTTGTGTTCGGGCGCTGTCCAAGGAGGAATTGGTCGAGCACATGACCATGACCACGCAGGTGGATGCAAAGCTATGGTTGTTCTCTATGAGCGATTCTCTTCCACCCGAGCAATTCATTCTGATGACGGTGACTCTTTGGGCCATTTGGAGTGCACGTCGGAAGGCGATACATGAAGATATTTTCCAGACTCCGTTTGGAACTGACAGGTTCATGAAGTCCTATCTGGAGGAAATTGAGTTGAGCAAGATGAAGCAGGACAAACCACTTGTGAAACCTACAGCAAGGACACGGGCGTGGATATGTCCACCTCACGAGCACATGAAAAACAATGTGGATGCAGCGGTTTCCAGGGAGGGGAGATCCGGAGCTGTTGGAGCTATATGCAGAGATGAAGCAGGAGGATTTTTGGGCGCATCGACACTTGTTGTCAGCAATATCTCTGACCCCCAAATTCTGGAAATAATAGCAATTAGAGAGGATCTTTACATAAACAAAATGTCCATCGCATCAGATTGCAAGGTGGCCATTGATGCGATCAAAGAAGGGAGTTCCGCTGCCTTTGGAGCAATAATTAAGGAGATTATAGCTAGAACGAGCATTTTTCTTCATGTATTTTTAGTCATGAGTATAGGACCTCGAATGTAGAGGCCCATAATCTCGCAAAGTATGCTTTATCCTTAGGTTTTGGCCGTCATGTTTGGTTAGGCCAGATCGAAGATCTTGTATTCATCCTTACCAACATTGCGAAGCAGTAATAAAGTTTTGCGAGATACTCAAAAAAGAAAGATAATGTTGGCATCGATGGAGGAGGTCGAGGTGGGCGACCACCCAGGGCCCAAAAAATTAGGGAGCCCCAAATGACCTGAGTATAGTACACATGTATACGTATAGTCTGTTAGGTTAATGCCTTAATATTATGTAATAAAGCGGCACAACCAGCGAACAAAAGGAACACATTAGCCACTAGCAAAGCCACCCATGACGTGCTATTCCTAGCTATAGCAGTATAATTTTCTGTTGTAGATCGTTTTTCCTCTGGTCCTGGCGGCTGGAACCCTAGCCGCTGCCAGGAGGCCAATCTTCTAGCGCCGTCCTCTGGCGGCTCCCCTTCGCCGGTGACTTCGGTCGTCGGTGGTGAGGGGGTCGCCGGATTCACGTGTGTGGATCGTTTTACTCTCTCGTAGTCTAGGTTTTTAGGTTGTTCATCGTCTTGGCTTCGGCGACGATGATGACGGCGCTGAATAAAGATTCCTCGGATCCATCCCTGACGAGGCCTTCGGTCCTATGGTTGGGGTGAATTTGGAAACCAGTCTGTTCAAGCAAGGATGGTGTGGCGGCGGCGGCATCCTCGCGGTTGACCTGTGTCCTCGGGTTTCGCCGTTGCGACGGCGTTTGCTCCAGCGTCGGCGCGGAGCTTGGGAGGTAGTCCAGGAGCGGATGCAGATTATGGTCTGCATCGACGACATTGGAAGACGGAACGTGTGCTGGGTTCGTGGTTCATGGATGATAGGTATGGTTTCCTCCTTCGGCGTCTTAGTCGTGGTGGGGTGCCAGATCTGGAGTTCGGTGGCATGTCCGGGGTGTTGCCCCAGTCTGATTCGCTCAACGGCAATGGCTTCATTTTTGGTGAGCCACCTTGGAGGTCCGCAAAGCTGCATATCAGCGATGGAACCGCGTCGAGCTCGGGTGAGGAGGTGACCCGTCATTCTTTTCTTCGGTGGCTGCTATGGTGGTGCCGGAGGCAGGCGACGGGTGTTGATGTGAAGCTTAGAGATGTTCTGCTATCTTTTCAGTTTTGTCTACATCGTTGCGGAACTCATCCTCTACAGGGAAAAAGAGGACACCGGCAGTTATTCCATGCGTGCCGAGCTCTGCGCCTTCAACTCCAAGTCACGAAAGTGGAGGGTCTTCCTCAAGGACGCACCGCGGCCGCAGGACCAGAGCAACGGCGGCCGGCTCCCCACGCTCCGAGCAAACCACCATGTGCTCGCTTCCGAGGGCCGTTTCCTGTGCTGGGTTGACTACTTCAGCGGCATCGTGCTAGCCGACTTCTCCGACATGTGCCCATCCCCGACCCCGGCACGCCACTTCGTGCCTTTCCCCGGAGAAGAGGAGTACAGCCCGGAGGTACGGGCAGAGAAGTGCTTCGGGGAGAGATACCGAAGCGTGTGTCCATCAGCCAAGGCAAGATGCGCTTCGTCCACATCGACAATGACCTGCACATCGGCTGGCAACAAGGGCAGCAGCCTCGCCAAAAAAATCACCATTTGGACTTTGAACATGATGGATGATGGTACTGGTGACTCCTCCGGGTTCAAGTGGGAGCCACATCGTGTGATCGACCTGGATCGTCGTTGGGTGAGTAATCCTGGTATACCTCGGTATCTTCCCAAGTACCCAGTCCTCAGCGCCCATGACGCAGATGCCCTGTGCTGTCTGCTAAGGAAGCAGGCATTTCATGGCGAGGCCTCCATGATTATGGTTGACATCAACCATGCATCTCTGCGGTCATGTACTCCATATATCAATCGGCAGTCTGTGGATGTGAAGGATCACAAATGCGAGTTTTTCAATATGCCCCTGCTTCCAACTGTCTTCTCCAAATACTACCACTACCTTGAAAGGCCATCAGGGTAATTAATCTCTCTTAGTGTGCACTTACTTATACACTGTATTACCAAAAAAGGCTCGCGCCCGCTTACATACTGTATTACGCAGCAATGCAGCATGATTGCCTTTGCTTAGCTTTCTGTTGGATATGGATGTGTTTTCTTGCTTATTTATCTTACCTATATGATGCAACACATATTCTGTCTCGTTGGTTAATTATATGATTTTGAAGGGTGGTGCACGCTTACTATCTAGTGCACATACTTTGTTTTTGTTTCATTGCAGTGTCCCTTCCCCAACTGATCAACAAACTGTCCTAGACCCGCTCTATTGCCGATACTTTGACTTTGGACAAAAGTTATATGCAGACTAAAAACACCCGGAAGGAGTACATTTAGCCAATATATACAAAAATTAAGTCATTGGATCCCGCGTGAGAACACACAAGGGCACAATAAAATTTTCTACAACTGGTTGCAGAATAGCTATATATGCATCCATAGCATGTTAATTGATTGTCCCGCAGTCAATAGATAAGCATCCTTTGGATGGGTATACCATCTAGGAGGTCATGCTGCTGGTTAAAAGGAGAGCCGTGGTGGAGCTTTGTTTGATTTCTTCCAGTATTTTGCTCTGAAAAAAAAAACCTATCCATGGTAGAGCTTGTGGTTAATGTCAGCTGGTTGAATAAAAATCAAAAAATCATCCCGGAGACCCACAAGCTCTACCACGGGAGTGTGGTTGTCCCAGGATGAGAATGATGTTTGCTTTCAAAAAAAATTATTAGCTCTCTCTTAGGTCATCGACATGCTTGCTGTTTAGCCGATTTCGTGGTTTGGATGGATAGTTGCGGATAGCCTGACTGGGTCCATATTCAAATCATGCATTCGTTTATTTCTTTCATCTTGATGGTGGTAGTTTGTTTTAGGGAAGACATTATGGTTTCTGTTAATGGAAATTGGAAAGGAAGCACCCTTCTTCGAAAAAAATCTAGAATTGTACGCCTAACAGACTTTTTTTTTCTCTCGGCAAACATCACATTTTTGTGTATCCGTAGAAATATAGACTCAAGCTATAGCCTGAACATAATATTTCTTGTGCTCTAGGTGGCTCCTGACAACCGTCCACATCTTGAAAGACTAATTCACAAGGTGAAGACTAAAACTAATCGTCTACACATATATTTACAAGATTACATGGCATATATTTATCTCTTTGCTAATGTTGATGTTAAGATCAAGATATGTTAGTGAAACCGATGCTTTAGTCTGGTCACTCTAGAGATATGTCAACATAGTTGAGAATCGTGTATTGAACACCCAGTATTTTTTAATATTATTTTTTTGCAATTTGAGCTTATTATTTAGATTTTTAGCTTGAAATACAACTTATGAAATTACTAAACTAAACGACTGACAACATACCTTAATTGTCATTTGAAATTCTTGGGATCTTCTAGATCCTTGAAAGGGTAGGCACCAACCAATAGCACTGAAAGGTTTGCCCCACATCCACATATCGGCTATCTGCATTCAGGGACAAATTATTGGTACTTGTGCAAAAAAAAAAGTATTTAGAAGGTAATTTTGTTGAGAATGATGTCAGAGTTTCAATAGTAGTTTTGTTGAGAATGACGAACTGTACAATACAAAACAACAGGATTGTAGATCGATTAAAATTTAGTATCCATCACAACTTCTGTTTGTTATAAGTTACTGCAGTAAGATGGTTCATTTTTTTTGCCGAGATTCTAGAGATGATATATAAGAATATCCATCAAATAAGCGAACAATCTGACAACTGCCCAACATATTAGCAGAAAGTACCTTCGAATAACCAGTCACATATCTTCAGGCGAGGAGTGGTACTTTCATCCAGCATAGTGTTGTCTCGCTTTCATAGAACAATGAATCAGTGTCTCCATGCTCAAGTATAAAATATTCTGTCAAAAGAAAATACAAAAGAAAAAAAGTTGCTCAAGAAAAGAAATCTAAACATAAGCACACCAAATCTTATTTAATTAGAGTCCAGTATATCGTGCACGATAAACTTAGATGGCTCTTTTTTTGCAGGAAAACTTAAACGCCTCATAATTCGCTAGATTTAACTCAACACATTCAGATGGAAAATAGTGCGCAATTTCCAAGTGTATGCCAAACACACTGGTAAGTAGTGACCTTCTCAAAGCTTGTGTTGACATGGACATAAGTGCCCATATAGCATCATCAGAGAGCCCCTTTGTTCCTAAGGAAAGACGGAAATTTCTTGCAAAGCTCCAAATTGAATGGTGATTCCCCAGGAAATCAATGCACAAACTAAGATAATTCCATCTGTTGCCTTCACACATCTCAAATTGCACAAGGAGCTTTTATTTTTGATCAATACCAATCCTTATCAGATCGGAAGGTGAAGGGCAGTGAATCCTACGTCCCCACACTCTGTTTGATCTACGAGAGTGTGACCAGCATGGATTGCGTCGGGGAGGGGATATAGTAGTAGGTGAGAATAGGGTGTCTGCACTGACGTACTTGCGGCGGTCCGCATTGGAGGAGACAAGGGACGACACGAACGGTGTGGTCGGAGTTGGGGCTGCTGTAGCGGTAAAGAGATGAGGTAGTGGAGGCAGTCGTGCCTGAACAGCTCCAGTTGCGAACTTGTGGAGGTCGCATGAGACTCATACCTGCCAAGGTATAACTCAGGATGACTTGGAAGGGGGCGGAGGAGACCGCAAGGAGGAGGGGCTCATGGTGGTTGATAGCTAATCTGTTGCATGTTCAATACTGAACTTACTTTGTTTGAATAAAAGGACCGACAGCGTGCACCTGTACACGTACGGTTCAGTAGATTCAGTTAGGTGTTTTTTTGTTAGTAGTTTTTAGTCTAGCTAGAATTGCTCGCCTTACCTGGTCATGGGATGGCATGATTGTAGCCGTATGTGCGGGCAAAGTAGTTGCTCGATCTCAGCTAGACATCGTGGGATGGCACGACCAATAGGCCAGCTGAAGACGTGGACGTTTTCCTTGTAATTCGGCAACCGTTTTGAGCTCGCCAGATAATAACAGAAGAAGCAGAAAAGTTGCGGGTAGTTGAGCAGCGCAAAATCATTGTCTCCTACCTCTCTCACTCTCTCCCTGCATCATGCTCTTCTTCGTGTGTGTCAGCCTCTGCAACAACAGTGGTAGTGGGTTATGCGGCCTGGGGCAGACGAGAGCATCGACCTCTCCGGATCCTTTTTATTTTTTCCTCGGATGTCTAGATGATGTGAGAGGGAGAGATAGTTGAACGTGGGAGGCAAGGAGTTATCTACAAACGAGGAGTGGATTGCGGGGGTCTTTTTGCAAAACTGACATAGCTTGTCTCAGATGCGTTGAATGTAAATCGAACGGTTGTAAATGAAGGATGGCAGGCACACCATCATCACGAATTCAGCTTTTTACAGGAGTAGGGATTGTTGAAGATTATATGGATAACCCTTTTACGTACCTTCTTACATACGTATCAAGCAACATGGTGTGAACTCGGCAATAGTGACGGTCTGCGCCGTTTTCTTTTTTGGGGGCATTATCGTGGAGGTTAGATTTGCTAGGTCGTGGTGTGGGTTGTGTCTAGTTCTTCCCTTCCAACCAGCGGGAGCAGAATCGGCGGGGTCTCCACCCCCATCCGTCGCCGGAGCGGCAGACAATGGAGGCGAGGACCCGCAGTCCTCGGAAGGGGGCAGAAACGTCGCCTGAAAACCATCAGAGGCGAAGCAGTTTGTGCGGGAGAAGAGAGTCACCACGCGCGAGGGAGGATCCAGAAGGACGAACCTGTCCACGCGATCCCGAACGCACGCATCGCTTCGATCCAGCGGCAGGGGAAGTGGACCGATCTCACGTTCTGCCGGTCGACGGCCGGCTAGCACTGTCCTTTTTTTTTATATTTTGACCTGGTTTATTTACAAGAGATTCTTTTTTTTAATATATACTTTCCGTTAAAACAGTCCTCTGCTTCCGGTCGCGTCCCACTCCCACTCCCACCCGGCTCTCGTCGCGTCCTGTGGTATGGCGCCGCAGCGGCCTCGGGCGCTCCTCCGACGACCGCTCCCCTCCTCGTAACCACCGTCCGTGCCGATCCAAACCCCGCAGAGCACCACGGCCGCCACGGCAAGCCTAAAAGAGCAGCCTCTCCCTTCGACCCGGACAGTCATGGCGGCCGCACCTCTCCCGCCGGCATCCTGGAGACGGAGGCCTCTCCTCGCGGCCCTGCCGCCCGCTCTCCGCTGCCTCAGGGCTCCAACCTCCGCTCCTCCCGGAACCCCGCCGCCTCCCCGCAGAGCTCTCGCTCCCGTCTCCAGAGCCGCGCGCGGAGCGGCGCCGGCGCGAGGCAGGGGTGAGGTGACGGGGAAGTCCGGCCAGGCGCCCCGCGATTGGGGCGCGCTTGCGGGGAGGCTGGCGCTGGGCGCGCTCCTGGGCTCCGCCGCCCTGCTCGGCTGCCGCGGCGCGGCGCTCGCGGCGGCCGAGGACTCCATCAAGGCGTCCGGGTTCGGGCTGCGGGTCGCGGCGTCGCTGCGGAGCCTCGGCTGGCCCGACGACGCCGTCGTGTTCACGCTGGCCACATTGCCGGTGCTCGAGCTGCGGGGGGCGATTCCGGCCGGGTATTGGATGCGCCTTCACCCCGTCCGGCTGACCGTCCTCGCAGTTTTGGGGTATATATTTCTTATCTCAGTGTCAATGCTTCATTTACTAGATTTAGTGTCAGTTCCTCAAGGTGTTCGACAGTTTTTTTAACTAATGATGAAGTGGATTGACTCTGTAGCATTTTATATTTGCTTACTGAAATAAACCCCGTTTCCTATTAAACCTGAAAAATTAAAACAGCCCCAAAGAGGGAAACACAGTAAATCAGTTTGTGTTGCTGTCCTTTGACATACAGGTTTAAAGGGCAGACAAGCACCTGTTGCAGAATGATATCTATCCTAACATGCAAACTTAAGTGAATATTGATATAAAGTATGAATCATTTTAGTTAGTGTGTGGAACTGAGGTTGCTACTTAACTGACGGCCATCTCCAACACAACTTAGCTATTGTCTGTTTTTGCTCAGGTTATGTGGCACTAGTTGTGCATTGCTAAGGTTTAGAGATAGTGACACTTGATTATCACTTATTAGTTACTACAGATTTGCTGTTCCTACATGGTATTAGAGCTGATTCTGAGGAGAGCACATTATGATCAAGAAACTGAAATCAGCAAGTTAGCAACTACTGTAGTTGAATGGAAAAGGTTTACTTTTTACCCCTAAGTTATATGCTATGCTCACTTTATCACATAAACAAATTTCCACTCTTAGTCCCCCAAAAGATAGTTAGCTCTTTCCCTGCATGTCTTTCTGAGCTCTGCTTTAAATTAAAGAAGGGGGAAGTCTGTACATAGCTTGAAACCAGCTAAAAAACCAAAGGAAAATACATGGCAATTACTCTCGATCAGGCTGGCCTGTACACGGAAGGTCAGCATGAATGAAAGACATGCTCTCATCAGAGGAGGCCTGGGCATTTTGGAAGATCCCGTGGCAGTGCTCCTTCCACAGGGGACAGACTACATAAATCGCCATGGACTCAATCTTCTGGCATTGGGGATTTTTTACTCCATGTGAAGGTTTTCTCCACCGGCTAGCGACGGAAGACCTCAGGGCAATGGCAGAAGCTCTAGGATGAGAGGAGGAGAAGGCAAACCAAATTTGCTTAGCAAAAGAACATCCCAGCATTAGATGGTTCGCTGATTCCAGCACCTGGTCACACATCATTGTGCGGCCAACCTCTCACATGCAGCCTGTCTGCAGTCTACAGTCTGTTCTGCAGGAGAAGCCAGAGTTAAAACTGAACTTCTCCTTCAGCTTCAACACTCCAAATCTTCAGTAGGTCATTACAATGAATTTGCCGAATAACTGCCCATCATACGCAAACACCGCCGAGTAAGAGTTGCAGGCTGTGAGCTTGTAAGATACGCAGTCTGGGTTTTCAGATAGCTGACCCCCACACACACACTGCACTTTAGACCATATCTGCAACAACATGTCAATTTCCTCCTCCAAGTTAATCCTTTGAAGGCTCTTTATCCACTTTCCTCCCCTGATCCCATCACAAACGGAGATACTTTTCCTAGAGACCAACCGGAATAAGCTGGGCGCCATATCTTTCAGAGGGACTCCATCAAGCCAACCGTCGAACCAGAATGAAGCTTTTTCCCCATTCCCAATGTGAATCGTAGTGCAGGTCGCAAAGAGCTGCTGATCAGTCGCATTGCAAGTAACAGGCAGTCCTTTCAAAAGTCTGTCCACATTGTCCCAGTTGAACCATAGCCATCTTCACCGCAATGCCCTGCTAAAGTGCTCCAAATATTTCACTCCTAATCCTCTACAGTATATAGACAACCAGAGTTTCACCCAGCTTACTAAACCCTTGCCCCTGTGCGCCTCTTATCCAATGTTCAGGATGTCGGTAACTGGTACCATATCGGTCGGGTGATTGAGTAGGGATTAATTGGCGAATCGGCCATTTAGCTGAATTTATCGGTAACCCATTTATCGGGAGGTTAACTACGGACATATCTATATATCCTAGGCTATATAGCAACATGCAATGTACAAAGTGTCTAAATATGCAATCCTAGGCTACATAGCAACAAGGAAAATTGTTGCCTTGATGTTCTGATGATGTGGCATCAGATCTGGAAGGCCATAAACCTGCACACTGAAAAGTAGGGAGGGAATGTGCCAGTTTTTCGCTGAAAATGCCTAGCAGTTAATCGGCCAGCTGATAATTCGGCCTGGCAGCTGATAAATAGGCTTGTCAGACAAATTAACTGGACCTACCAGTTAATGGCTTGAATAGCACGTTCTCGTATCGGGAGTGGTCCGAATAGCAGTTAACTGACCATATCGTGAGTTGACTGACACTGACCGATATTTGGGACAGTGCTCTTATCCACACCAGAGAAAACTTCTCCGGATCTTGTCTATGTTTTTGATAATCCACTTGGACGATGGAAAAGCAGTGAAGAAATAGGTTGTGAGCGCTGCAGCACAGAATTGATAAGCATTAGATGCCCCTTTCTGGGCATGAGTTTTCCCTTTCCATGGCTTCAACCTCCCAGCAATTCTGTCCAAAAGAGGTTGGCAGTCAATTGCAGGAAAAAAGAATCGCGGTTAAGCCCCAGAAGGTCTCTGGCAAGCCTCTCTGAGCAGGGAATTGAAGTGATGCAGCAGCACCTGAGCTTTAGCATCATGGTCAGACGTCTCTTCACCCTTCAGATTTTTCAGAACAGGAATGTGATTCTTCCTCCTCCAGGTCATTCGCTTTAACGTGAAAAACTTTTGTGTTTGCATCTCCAGATTTGATCCACATAATACAAGATCTTTGACGCCATCTCACTCTGTCAAGCGCTGCAAAGCCAAGCAGCTTCAGTTTCAAGAGAAAACGAGGGTTTCATTCCTTAGCAAATAGCTCACGTTCCTCCTGATGAAGGTACAACTGGAAAATCACCTCATTGGCTACCTCCTTTGTGAATCTCACTTCCTTCTTTTATCTTGTATATCACAGTTTCAGAGCATGAGCAGTTCTTGACAGCTTGATGTGCAAAATCTTTACAGCATCCTTCGAGCGAACAGATTTAGCCCAGGCTGAAGCAGCTTCTCTCTGAATCCCTCCATCCTTAGCCAACAAAGCCTCAAATCTGAACCCTTTATAGTGCTTGACATCCATCTTCTGGAGGATCATTGGACAGTGATGCGAAAGGGCAGTTGAGGCCGGAGACAACTGATATTACAAGTGGCTCAGCTCCTAAGATTAACATGGTCGATTTTGGAATGAACCGTGTTCTCTCTCTCCTTAGACCAGGTGAACCTCCTTCCATTAAGAGCAATTTCCTGGAGGTCAAGATCCTCACGTTTCCAAAGCGGCCCATCATTCTGAGATTAATGTTGGAGTTGCTTTCGTCGCTGACACCACAAATGAGATTAAAGTCCCCAAGAATCATCCAATCAGGCAACACATTATTCCTTATGCTCTCAAGCTCGTTGAGAAAAAGAATCTTATCACTGTCCTCCGGAGGCCCATACACAGCAGCAATATTGGTCAGATCAGTAGTAGTACCAGTAGGCATTCTAGTCGGAGGAAATAGCACAATCATCTGTGCTGGCAACCAGGATCCCACAACTTGTACCATTAGCAGTTTGAAGACGAAGTCCTCAGAAAATCTGCTGCCCAGGACCTCAGCACAATACTTTTATCAACATCAGCTAATTTAGTTTCTTGAAGGCATACAATGTTGCACTGGTTAGCTGAGAAAAAATTCTGTGGCGACCTCCTCCAGGCCGGGTTGTTCAACTCTCTCACGTTCCAGTTAAGGAGCTTCATATTCCATCGAAGAAAACAACACGGTGAACAAACAAGATTGTATTGAGCATCCACCAACTGGAAGCAGCAACCAGAGGCGATATAACCAGCACAGCAGGAGACAGAGGACTACAAGGCACAATACTCCCCTCCTGGTTTTGGCAACGGCTTTAATGGCGTGGTTGATGGTTTTGCTCGAGTGGCATGTACCTCACCTTGGTTTTGCACGCGCGGGTGGTATTTCACATTCTTCCCCGTCCCCTCCGCCTCATCCTATCATCACTGACCAATCCCGGAATCCAATCCTGTGTCACTCACACCTCGACTATCTGAAATAACCGAAGGTGAGCGAGGGGAGATGATACAATAAAACAAAAGGTGGCAGCACTGTGAAAACTTTGGCGGTTGGAAAAGAAAGATGGATGCACATGGCCACACTTGATCCCACTCCCTCCCTCCCTCCCTCCCCTGGTCATGGTCATGGTCGTGTCGTGTGGGTTCTGGGGCCACCAGGCATGCATTGGGATATCCTCTAATCAGCTTTGCAGGGCCGACAGGGAGATCACCGGAGCCCAGCCCCAGAGCTGCGTCGCGATTCTGCCCGATGGAAGCCGGGGAAGGTAAAAGATGGTGGGGCAGGAGCGAAAGGGATGCACGGCAACGCCCATCGCCAATGGCTGGCCGAGAAGGGATGCATGCAGGTGGTCACAGGTGAGGAGATCATGTGGTGCATGCATGCATTGCCAATGGACGAGACGGCTGGCCCGCGCTGCCGAGCGAGCAAAGCTGGGGCTGGGTGAACTGGAGTTTGGCGGGCCCCCTCCCCACCCAAGCTGGGGATTCCTGCCTGCCTCCCTCCGCCCGTTGCGGTGTGGCTTTCTTGGCCGCGAAGACACCCGCCCCTCCCTGCCTGCCTTCCCCTTCCATCCATTGTCCTCTTTCTCCCTCCCTCGGTCTCCACTGCATAGGATGCCAACCACAGTCCGGAACGCTGCTTTTGGCAGAGCCGTTTTGAACCTTGGACCCGTGCCACCGATCCGCCCAGCCACCTAGGCAGGTCCGTGCACGGTGCATGCGCCGGCGGACGTGCATGCGGTGCGTACGCGCGCGTGCCGGCCGTTGCGTCCCACCGTTGTCGCTGTACACGACCAGATCCCCCTGGAACCATCCACCGGCTCGCCATCGCAAGTCACACGCGCGCGGCTCCATCTCCACCTCCACGGACGCCCTGGCACGCGCGCATCCATCCACCCATCCCTCCCGGCGCCAGATCAACCACCACCCCGCGGGGCGCGTACGACCCACGCCACCTCCCTCCCTCCCTCCCTGCCCGCGCCGCGCGCGCAGGAACGTACGCACGTCACACGGCCCGGCAGCCCACCGCGCGGCTTTCGCTTTGCTTTTGCCCGGCCGGCGCAGCAGCGGGCAGCCGGATCAGCTCGCAGAGCAGGGCAAGGCTTGAATGGTAGTGGCCAGGCGCCAGGCCGTGCATGTCCCCCCTCCCGCCCACGTCCCTTTCCTACCCACCCACGACCCACACGCGCGCTCCATCACCCCTCTCTTTCTCTCGCTCGCAGTATCGTTGCACCGGAACGGCAATCGCGCTCGCGCCGTGCGCGCGTGCATCGGGCGTACGTGCCACCGTGGGTTCCAATTTTCAAACGCGCGCGCGGTCGGATCACGTGCCCGTCGCGCTCGCTGCGATCACGTATCGGCCCGGGAGCTCCCTCCTGTATTCATGTCATGCATGCATGCATGATCGTACCGTATGCCCGGCCACCGGATCACGTGCATCCGCGTTCTAGAGTGACAAGGTTTGAAACCCAAATTTTTTCGCGAATACGCAAGATGCGTATCATTCCATTGATAGGTAGAAACCCAAATAACATACTATTCCTGTGAAGCAACGCTCTGCGCCAAACGACCGCTACAACCCAGCTTCACCATACTTAAGCCCACCCTACAGTTTACATGCTCATATATGCCTTCATCGTGTCGAGTTTCGGCGGATGGCTTTTCGTGCATCGCACGTTTCCGCGTGGTACATCCCGCCGTGAGCTTGCTCGTTTATCGGCAGGGGGCGGTTTTCCGGCGATCGGAGACACACCGGATCGTCCTCCTCGACGACGAGGGATTTGTGGTGGACTCGTGGGTGTGTCGACAGGGAGAAATTTTGGCTTCGTGCACCATGGTGCAGTTTCCGTGTCACGTTGCATGTCTATGTGAGCCGTGTCTACATGAGCAGGGGCGGAGCCAGCCCTGTGGGCCGCCTTCATATACAGTAGCAGTTGTAAGGGCATATTTCTCTCTATGTGGTTTTGGTAATTGATGACAGTACATTTGCGAGCTAATCGTGTGCATTGAGCATTTCAGTGATCTCATGCCTAGGCACAAGACGATTCGGTGCCCCTCGGAGCCTTTCGAAGGCGGCGGTTCTCTGCGTTTTTTTCCGGTGGATTTGAGTCGTAGGAAGCTGTACTATTAAGAGGGGGTCCGCTTCGCAAAAGGTTAGGGTGGAATCAACACGTACACATCTGTTCCTTTGCACTACCTTTCCTTCGCTTCATTGGAGCACGATCCGTTTATCCTTGTCGCTGTGAGATGAAGGCCTCCAAGTGCTATAGGTTCTATGGCGTGCGGTAGTACTGCTCAAGGGAGCAGTAGTACCGCGGGGGCCCGCGGTAGTACCGCCCCAGCAAGCGGTAGTACCGCGCCTGGCGGGCGGTAGTACCGCTGCCTCTAGCCCAGAA
The DNA here is from genome assembly GCF_002575655.3 of Aegilops tauschii subsp. strangulata. Classification (NCBI taxonomy): domain Eukaryota; kingdom Viridiplantae; phylum Streptophyta; class Magnoliopsida; order Poales; family Poaceae; genus Aegilops; species Aegilops tauschii. The sequence goes on from NC_053039.3 coordinate 522,721,048, forward strand.
GGCTGGCGCGCGCGGAAGTAGGCGCGGAAGTAACTTTTACTTCCGCCCCTACGCGGTAGTACCGCTCCCTACGAGCGGTAGTACCGTGCCGGATTTTCGCACGTCCCAAACTCAGCGGAAGTAGTCACGGACGTAATTTATTTAGTCCGTGCTTTTTCCGGCCTAAGTTGAGCCCTGCCTTGCGGTAGTACCGCAGGGGCGCGCGGTAGTACCGCTCCGGCGGTTCTACCGCTCGTTGCCTAGTGCAACATGACCTCTCCTGGCTTCTACCGCACGAGCGGTAGTACCGTAGCATGATGCAGTAGTACCGTGGCGGCTTGCGGTAGTACCGTGTCCCGCGGGCTGAGTAAGTGGGTAACGGTTGGTTTTTTTCCCCACTATATAAAGGGGCTCTTCTCCAAGAAGACCGCATCTTCCCTCCCCAAGCTCCATTGTTGCTCAAAGCTTCATCTTCGCCCGATCTCTCTCCCTAGCCAATCAAACTTGTTGATTTTCTAGGGATTGGATGAGAAGGCCCCGATCTACACTTCCAGCAAGAGAAATTTGATTCCCCCACTAATCCCTTGCGGATCTTGTTACTCTTGGGTGTTTCCCTAGATGGTTGAGGTCACCGCAGAGCCATATTCCATTGTGGTGAAGCTTCATGGTGTCGTTGGGAGCCTCCGATTAAGTTGTGGAGATAGCCCCAACCTTGTTTGTAAAGGTTCGGTCGCCGCCTTCAAGGACACCAATAGTGGAATCACGACATCTCGCATTGTGTGAGGGCGTGAGAAGAATACGGTGGCCCTAGTGGTTTCTTGGGGAGCATTATGCCTCCACACCGCTCCAACAGAGACATACTTCCTCTCAAAGGGAAGGAACTTCGGTAACACATCCTCGTCTCCACTCTAGGTTATCTCTTACCTTTACTTGTGCAAGTTTATATTGTGTTGTCTCCTTTGCTTGCTTGTGTGCTAGTTGTTGTTGCATAATATAGGTTGCTCACCTAGTTGCATATCTAGACAACCTACTTTGATGCTAAGTTTAATTTGGTAAAGAAAAGCTAAAAAATGTTAGTTACCTATTCACCCCCCTCTAGTCAACCATATCGATCCAATTGGTATCAGAGCCTCGTCTCTTTATTAAGGACTTTGTCGTCTGAAGAGTATGATTGACACTACGGACGAGGTGGAGGAGCACTCCGGTGCCAGTCCCATCTTGTCCGCGGCCGATGGGGGTTCCTCGGTCTCTCGTGAGGACTTCAATGCGGCTATGGACACATTGAAAACCTCCTTGATGGCCGAGGTTAAAGGCATGTTCAAGTTATATCTTGAAGGCATTAAACTTTCTACCACACCGTTGGAAGTGGTTGCTCAAGGAAATATGCCCTAGAGGCAATAATAAAGTTGTTATTTATATTTCCTTATATGATAAATTTTTATTATTCATGCTAGAATTGTATTAACCGAAAACTTAGTACATGTGTGAATACATAGACAAACAGAGTGTCACTAGTATGCCTCTACTTAACTAGCTCGTTGAATCAAAGATGGTTAAGTTTCCTAGCCATAGACATGAGTTGTCATTTGATTAACGGGATCACATCATTGGAGAATGATGTGATTGACTTGACCCATTCCGTTAGCTTAGTACTTGATCGTTTAGTATATTGCTATTGCTTTCTTTATGACTTATACATGTTCCTATGACTATGAGATTATGCAACTTCCGAATACCGGAGGAACACTTTGTGTGCTACCAAACGTCACAACGTAACTGGGTGATTATAAAGGTGCTCTACAGGTGTCTCTGATGGTACTTGTTGAGTTGGCATAGATCAAGATTAGGATTTGTCACTCCGATTGTCGGAGAGGTATCTCTGGGCCCTCTCGGTAATGCACATCACTATAAGCCTTGCAAGCAATGTGACTAATGAGTTAGTTGCGGGATGATGCATTACGAAACGAGTAAAGAGACTTGCCGGTAACGAGACTGAACTAGGTATTGAGATACCGACGATCGAATCTCGGGCAAGTAACATACCGATGACAAAGGGAACAACGTATGTTGTTATGCGGTTTGACCGATAAAGGTCTTCGTAGAATATGTAGGAGCCAATATGAGCATCCAGGTTCCGCTATTGGTTATTGACCGGAGATGAGTCTCGGTCATGTCTACATAGTTCTCGAACCCGTAGTGTCCGCACACTTAAAGTTTTGTGACGACCGATATTATGAGTTTATGTGTTTTGATGTACCGAAGGTTGTTCGGATTCCCGGATGTGATCACGGACATGATGAGGAGTCTCGAAATGGTCGAGACATAAAGATCGATATATTGGATAGCTATGTTTGGACATCAGAATGGTTCCGGGTGAGTTCGGGCATTTACCGGAGTACCGGGAGGTTACCGGAACCCCCCGGGGAGTGTATGGGCCTTATTGGGCCTTAGTGGGAGAGAGAAGGAGGCGGCCTAGGAGGGGGCGCGTGTAACGCCCCGAGACCGATGCTCTAGAAGCCTTCTTTCACTAGTAGGAAAAGGGGCTTTTACCCCGGTTTGTAAGGGCCTTTTGTCCCGGTTTTCGAACCGGGACTAAAGGGTCGTTACTAAAGCCCTAACCCTTTAGTCCCGGTTCTTACACGAACCGGGACAGAAGGTCCTCCACGTGGCCGCTGCTGCCAGCCCAGGCAGGGGGGCCTTTGGTCCCGGTTGGTGCCACCAACCGGGACCAATAGGCAGGGCCTTTTGTCCCGGTTGGTGTCACCAACCGGGACCAATAGGCATCCACGCGTCAGCATTTCAGGGGCTGGGGTTTTTGTTTTTTAAGGGGGGGGGGGGGTTTGGGGGTTAATTTAGGTGTTTCATATATTATGTTAGCTAGCTAATTAATAGAGAGAAGTTTCCTCTCTTATCTCCGTGCTTGGTCGACGCTACGTACTATATACGTATGGAGAGGACTAGACACGCTAGCTAGTAAGCAAATGAAGGATACAGAGAGAAGTGATATCGACCACCTCTCCTTCTCTGAGAGATTGGTCGAACAACAAGTTCTCGTATATCTATCTGACACTACCGGCTACATATATACAATAATTATCTCTTACAATATAATCTCCTAATTAAATTGTAAGAACACAGGGTCCACATAGTATTCTCCGTTTTCAGCGATCACGTGGTCAAGGAAGAATGCCGCCAATTCCTCTTGAATTCCTCGCATACGAGCTGGTGCTAGGAGTTCATCACGCATCTGAAATATCTAATTTGAAGAAGGGGGTTAATACATATATATATGAATAAATGAAACTCGACACAAATGATGGTAATAAAATAAAATTGTGAATATTATTGCTTACGCACTTCATATTGTTCGTCAGAGTAGCCCCGCTCACAGGTCGTGTGGCGGATGGACTCGCAAACGTAGTATCCACAGTAATTATTCCCGGGTTCCTGCCACAACCACTTTACAAGAAATATAGGTCAATCAAACTGATAAGCAAGCATGCTAAATGGTATTGATGAAACTAGCGCTTGAATCACTAGGAGATGCGCGGAACATGCTACTATAGTACTTACTTTCGGGTGTTTAAATTGCAGCTTCTTCGGCAGTCCCGGAGCTTTTGTGGTGAATTTTCTCCAAATCTTGCCAGACAAAGAAAACAATTACTTGATATCAGGAAATGAACAAAGTTGCTGATATGGTGGATAACGATCGATTTAACTTACTTCTCGAGCATTTGAGTCATGTTCGCATAGTCCTGGGGATCTTTTCGTCTCGAGTCTAAGACGGTTACTACTCCCTGCTCAAGCTTAATCTCTAGGAGAATATAGTGGAAGCTGCGCATGCATGCATAAGTCATCAATTACATTACCATAACCTGAACTAATAAGGGAAACCGAATATGCAGAAGACAGTAACACTCACTTGAAGTTGTAAGGAAAGAGTATTATATCTTTGTTTTGATTTAATACCAACGATCGTAGCAAGTTGGCCTCGGCTTCTTTGGGATGTTTTTCAACCGTATATGCATCTATGAGATTTGTGTTAATGAACCCAATATCACCGATTTGTCTTTTCTTCAATTCGACGATCTTCAATCTGCATAATATAGTGAGGATAATTATAAATACATGCAATGAAAGAGCTGACCTATATAGAGAGACTTAATGACAGAAGTAGTTCTACTTACAGAAAGTAGCAAGTGATCGTTGTTTTATCGAGGGCCTTTTGATTGAAAAACTGGAAGAAATCCTCAAATGGAACATTCAGCAGTTCAATTCCAACGAGGTCATGCTCCGGTTTAACTCTCAGCGTCAAAGTATTCATCCCATCAGACTCTCTGCAGGTTTTCATGTACCAATCATGTAATCTTTGCATCATCGTTGTTAGAGATCTTTCATCTTTGACGAGAGGCTTCCCGTAATGGTATTTGTGTTCGTCCACCTCCATGATTTCATAATGTACATCGTTGGGCAGGTAATATCCAAGATTGCTATAACCGGCCACCATCCTCGGATCATTAGCGACGATGTCTTTTGACACCTTGAGCGGGGGGCACGATTGGTTCGCTTGTTCGCCGAGCTGGGCAATTTTTTTCCCAGCTCGTCGTTCTTTTAACCTTTGATCACCGACAGTACTTCCCGACCGCTCCGCTTCGGCATATGTCTTTGCAAGAATGCGCTCATAGTTGCCTCTCGGCGGAGACTTTGGTGGTTTTGTCAGGGCAGCCAGAGTGCGCTTTGCTTTCACTGGATCTACCTTTTCCTCTGGAGGTGGATGTTTCTTTGCTTTCACCCCTTCAAAGAAGTTTGTCACTTCGGCTCGCACGATCTTCCTGGTTTCCTCCTCGGTCCTCTCGTATGGTAACTTCTCTGGAGTCTTCAGAGAAGGACCGAATCTGTATTGCCTCCCGCCTCTGGCAGCTGTACTGCTAGACGCCGGCAGAGCAGACGGAGCGGCTGCGGCTGTCTTCTTTCCTTGCTTACGAGGCGGAGGAGAAGGACTACGACGTGCCGGAGCAGCCGGAGCGGCGGCGGGTCTCTTCCGCCCTTGCTGACGAGGCGGAGAAGGAGGAGGCTGGCTGCTCTGGCGCGCCAGCGCAGGCGGAGAAGGAGGCGGAGTGCCGCCACGCGCCGGAGAAGGAGGCTGAGTGCCCTGATCACTCGCCGGAGGAGGAGACGGAGGAGGAGGCGGAGTGCCGCCACACGCCGGAGAAGGAGGCTGAGTGCCCTGATCACTTGCCGGAGGAGGAGGCGGAGGAGGAGGCGGAGTGCCCTTACTCGCCGGAGCCGTCCAGTTCGGAAGGTTGATGAGCTCCTTCCGCCATAGGCATGGAGTCTTCAGAGCAGAACCCAGCCGAGTCTCCCCTTCACCGGTAGGGTGGTCAAGCTGGAGTTCCTCAAATCCCTCCGTTATTTCATCCACCATCACCTTAGCATATCCTTCTGGAATCGGCCGACAGTGGTAGGTTGCGCCGGGTTCAGGTGTAAAATAGAGCCAACAACCGCCTTGACTTTGAAGTTCTGCCATTGCGCCATAAGGTGGCAATGTTGAGACTCCGTGATAGCATCCACGGGGTAGCTAGCAAGAGCCGTCAAGACATGCTCCGGCTGAAGCAGCTCGGTGGAAGCCACGTTGCTTCTCCGCTGAGATGGCGGTGTAGCTTCGGGGGTAGTTTCGGCATGTCGATTGCCGTCTCGTTCCTCTAGCGCTTGAACCCTTTCGTGCAGCTTCTGAATTTGGATCTGCTCCACTTTTTTCCTTCTCTCCTGGCTTTTGTAACCGCCCGCGTCCGGAAAACCAGCCTTCCACGAAACGGAGCCTGGCGTGCCTCGTGTCCGTCCAGGGTGCTCAGGATTCCCGAGGGCCATTGTGAGCTCGTCGTTCTCTCTGTCTGGAACGAACGTCCCTTCCTGCGCTGCATCGATATATTGCTGAATCTTCTTGACTGGTATTCTCAAAAGCTCGTTCGTCCAAACGCATCTCCCTGATACAGGGTCCCAAGGTTCCGCCAGCCCCGAAGAACCAAGTCCGGCAACAGTCTGTCCAGTTCATTGTCTGTGATTCGATCCCTTTTTCAAGCAGATCATTCTCAGCCTTGGCCCACTTAGGCCGGGCTTTGAGGTAGCCACTTGACCCCGTGCGATGGTGAAGCTTCTTCTTCGCAGCATTCTTCTTGTTTGTCACTGACATCTTCTTACTCTTTTCCGATGTCTTGTGGGCCACAAATGCGGGCCAGTGATCTCTGATCTTATCATACCGGCCGATGAATTCTGGTGTCTCTTCTTTGTCGACAAACGTTTTCAGCTCATTCTTCCACCTCCTGAATAGGTCTGCCATCTTCTTAAGAGCATGAGACTTGATTAATTGCTCTTTAACTGGCTTCTCCGGATCCTCCTCTGGTGGTAGGGTGAAATTTGCCTTCAGCTCAGTCCAAAGATCATCTTTCTGTATATCATTGACATAAGACACCTCAAGGTCTTCCTTCTTAGGCTTATACCATTGCTAGATGCTGATCGGGATCTTGTCCCTAACTAGAACCCCGCACTGAGCAGCAAATGCATCCTTTGTCCGGATGGGTTCAATCGGTTGGCCGTCGCGCGCGATTGCTGTGATCTCAAACCTTTCATCCGAGTGCAACTTTCTCTTCGGGCCTCGTCTCTTTACCGAAGTTGTGCTCGATCCGGAGGGCTAGAAAAAAGAAGAAAGACGAGTGTTAATTAATATGTGTACATACGAAAACAATGAATGCATCAATTAGCTAGTCAGCACAGGCTTAACTAATATATTTACCTGGCCGGACTCTGTTCGGTCACCGGAGCCGTCACCACGGGCTCCTTCTTGCACCAGCATTGGGTCACCGGAGCCATCATAATCATGTCTTTCCTTCTCCACTCTTCGATCACCGTAGCCTGCTTCTTCACCCTGTTCTTCCAGACCATCATTGTCGTTAAGATACGACAAGATATCACCTCCGGCTAAGATTATGTCTGTTGGAAATATGCCCTAGAGGCAATAATAAATTGGTTATTATTATATTTCCTTGTTCATGATAATCGTTTATTATCCATGCTAAAATTGTATTGATAGGAAACTCAGATACATGTGTGGATACATAGACAACACCATGTCCCTAGTAAGCCTCTAGTTGACTAGCTCGTTGATCAATAGATGGTTACGGTTTCCTGACCATGGACATTGGATGTCGTTGATAACGGGATCACATCATTAGGAGAATGATGTGATGGACAAGACCCAATCCTAAGCCTAGCACAAGATCGTGTAGTTCGTTTGCTAAGAGCTTTTCTAATGTCAAGTATCATTTCCTTAGACCATGAGATTGTGCAACTCCCGGATACCGTAGGAATGCTTTGGGTGTACCAAACGTCACAAGTAACTGGGTGGCTATAAAGGTGCACTACAGGTATCTCCGAAAGTGTCTGTTGGGTTGGCATGAATCGAGACTGGGATTTGTCACTCCGTGTAAACGGAGAGGTATCTCTGGGCCCACTCGGTAGGACATCATCATAATGTGCACAATGTGACCAAGGAGTTGATCACGGGATGATGTGTTACGGAACGAGTAAAGATACTTGCCGGTAACGAGATTGAACAAGGTATCGGGATACCGACGATCGAATCTCGGGTAAGTAACATACCGATAGACAAAGGGAATTGTATACGGGATTGATTGAATCCTCGACATCGTGGTTCATCCGATGAGATCATTGAGGAGCATGTGGGAGCCAACATGGGTATCCAGATCCCGCTGTTGGTAATTGACCGGAGAGTCGTCTCGGTCATGTCTGCCTGTCTCCCGAACCCGTAGGGTCTACACACTTAAGGTTCGGTGACGCTAGGGTTATAGAGATATTAGTATGCGGTAACCCGAAAGTTGTTCGGAGTCCCGGATGAGATCCCGGACGTCACAAGGAGTTCCGGAATGGTCCGGAGGTAAAGATTTATATATGGGAAGTCTTATTTTGGTCGCCGGAAAAATTTCGCACTTTATCGGTATTGTACCGGGAGTGCCGAAAGGGGTCCGGGGGTCCACCAAGGGGGTCCACCAGCCCCGGGGGGCCACATGGGCTGTAGGGGGTGCGCCTTGGCCTATATGGGCCAAGGGCACCAGCCCCAAGAGGCCCATGCGCCAAGAGATAAGAAAAAGGGAGAGTCCTAAAGGGGGAAGGCACCTCCGAGGTGCCTTGGGGAGGAAGGACTCCTCCCTGGCCGCACCCTTCCTTGGAGGAAGGGCCAAGGCTGCGCCCCCCTCTCCCTTGGCCCTATATATAGTGGGGGGAAGGGAGGGCAGCAATATCCAAGCCCTGGCGCCTCCCTCTCCCTCCCGTGACACATCTCCCTCCTCCCGCAGCGCTTGGCGAAGCCCTGTTAGAATCCCGCTACTTCCACCACCACGCCGTCGTGCTGCTGGATCTCCATCAACCTCTCCTCCCCCCTTGCTAGATCAAGAAGGAGGAGACGTCGCTGCTCCGTACGTGTGTTGAACGCGGAGGTGCCGTCCGTTCGGCGCTAGGATCATCGGTGATTTGGATCACGACGAGTACGACTCCATCAACCCCGTTCTCTTGAACGCTTCCGCTCGCGATCTACAAGGGTATGTAGATGCACTCCTTCCCTCTTGTTGCTAGTAAACTCCATAGATTGATCTTGGTGATGCGTAGAAAATTTTGAATTTCTGCTACGTTCCCCAACAATGTCCCCCAACACCTCTTCTGCTTGCTCGTCTCGTCCGTGCTCCATTGTTTCTGCAAATATTACAACATGGCAATTATTATACAAACATGACAGCAGGTGGATATATTAGTGCAAACATAGACCTAGCTTATTCCGGGTTTGGGGTGGCCTTGGCAACGCTTCAAGGGTAGGGGCGCGGCGGGAGGGGGTAGGAGACCGACATCATTTTTTTCTAGGGTTTGGGTGTCCTCGAGAGTTTTGGTCGAGCGAGAGGGCCGAGGGGTGCTCCCGTGGTATAAGTTATCACGGTCGAGAGGGGGTATAAATATCGACCGTCCATCATGTCGAAGTTATCTGGGAGGGAGTTATATATATCGACAACGACGACATACATACATGGGAAAATAATGTTATCGGGGAGGGGGTATATCGACCCCCCACGTGTTGAAGTTATTGGGAGGGGGTTATATCGACAACGACAATGAACATACATGGGAAAATAATATTATCGGGGAGGGGGTATATCGACCACCCCTCGTGTTGAAGTTATCGGGAGAGGGGTATATCGACGACGACAGACCCGATAAAACATAAGAAAACGAAGAAGAAACAAAAAGAGGAGAAGAAGAAAGGAATAGAGGAGAAGATCGAAGAAAAAAAAGAAGAAAAAAAAGAGGAGAAGAAGAAAGGAATAGTTCCTTTCTTCTTCTCCTCTTCTTTTTCTTCTTTTTTCCTCTTCTTATTTATTTCTCCTCTTCTACCTCTCCTCTTCTTCTCCTTTCTTCCTCTTCTTATTTTCCTTTTTTCTCTCATTCATAAAAAAAGTTCAAATAGAAAATTTCAAAAAAGTAAAGGTTTGCCTAATGCATTGTTCATATGAATATACAAACATTTGCATATTCTACAATAATTAATATCACCAAAAAAATCTATGAACAGAAAAAAATCCTAACTTTTCTAAAAATCTATCTTTTGCATATATACATGAACATATATATATATATACACAGAGAACATATATATACACAGAGAACATATATACATACATATATAATTTTTTATAAAAATGCAAAAAAAGACAGGGAGGAAGGGGGCAGTGCCGGCCCTGACCAAGGCGACGGCGGCGCGTCGGGGCAGGGGCACAGGCGACGGCGGCGTGGTCGGGCCAGGGGCAGAGGCGTCGGCGGCGTGGTCGGGGCAGGGCGAGGCAGAGGCGACGGCTGCGTGGTCGGGGCAGCTGGGGCGACGACGACGTGGTCGGGGCAGGGGCGCGCGGCGTGGTCGGGGCGGGCCGCCGGCAGCGTGCTCGGGGAAGGGGCGGCTGCGCGTCGACGAGGCAGCAGAGGGCGGCGACGACGTCGACGGGGCGAGCTCGGGCAGCCCGGCGGCGTCGTCGGGGCAGGGGAACTGATGCAGAGATGAATCTGAAAAACGCTAAGTGCTTTCTTATATACTGAGAGCATTGGTCCCGGTTCGTGGCACCAACCGGGACCAATGCACCCCTTTAGTCCCGGTTGGTGCCACCAACCGAGACCAAAGGCCTCTTTTCAGCAGCCCAAAGGGCGGGAAGCGGCGGCCTTTGGTCCCGGTTGGTGGCACCAACCGGGACTAAAGGGGGGGCATTGGTCCCGGTTGGTGCCACGAACCGGTACCAATGGACCCCTTTAGTCCCGGTTGGTGGCACCAACCGGGACCAAAGGCCTCTTGCTGCCCGCGTCGCGGCCAAAAGTTTAGTCCCACCTTGCTAGCCGAGCGGCGCCCGCACCAGTTTAAAAGCCCCGGCGCGGCTGCTGTCTCGAACTCCTCTAGAAGGCTTGTGGGCCTAACTTTGGCGCGCTGCCCGTTGAGCCCTCTAGCCCTTCTGGGCCTGTACTCTCAAACCCGAGGGTTGGAAGGCCCAGCGGGCAGCGCCCCAACATTTTTTTTGCTGTATTTAGTTTTTTGTTTTCTTTTTTGCTTTATTTATTTTGTTTTGTTTCTACTTACAACAAAAACTTATTTATTTTATTTCTAATTACTTATTTATTTTACTTTATGATAATTCTTTTTGCTATTAAAGTTTCTATCAAAAAAAGTTCTTTATGAAAATTCTTTTTGCTGTATTTAGTTTTTTTGTTTTCTTTTTTGCTTTATTTATTTTGTTTTGTTTCTACTTACAACAAAAAAGTTATTTATTTTATTTTATTTTGTTTCTAATTACTTATTTATTTTACTTTATGATAATTCTTTTTGCTATTAAAGTTTCTATCAAAAAAAGTTCTTTATGAAAATTCTTTTTGCTTTTAATGATTTTGAACAGAAAATACTTCGATAATTTTAGTTGCATCAATTTTTTATGATTTTAGTTTCAATAATACTAGAGGTTTCTTATAATGTTTTGAACAGAAAATACTTTGTTAATTTTAGTTTCATAAATTTTATTAAAGTTTATTTTATTTTGTCGTAACACAAGAAGTCCGGAATAGTGTAGACTGCACTGCACATAGCTCCATGCAGTCTACCTTATTCCTCAAGGCTTGAGGCTAAGCAACGTGAAGGTGAGCATTGCGCCTCTTCTTCATCGTCTCTACACTCAGGGCTTATAAACCGCTCCTAGTGCCTCTCAGCTAGCGAGGTGGGACTAAAAAACTGCTTAGTAAGAAACTCTAGTACCGGTTCGTGCCACAGCCTCATTAGTACCGGTTCGTGGCACCAACCGGGACCAAAGGGTGGAATTGGTCCCGGTTCATGCCACCAACCGGGACCAATGGCCTTGCACAGTGGCGTGGTGGTGGGAGTTTAGTCCCACCTCGCTAGCTGAGAGAGAGCCGCACCTGTTTATAAGGTGCGGTGCGCCTGAGCTGTCGAGCTCCTCTCTAAAGTAGGCTTACGGGCCTAACCTCTCTGTACATGCCTCTGGGCCTACTGGGCCTTCTGCGGGCCTGAATCCTGGCCCATGGATGGGTTTCTAATCGTATTCAGGCCGTGGTGGCCCAGTAGGTGGCATAATTTTTAATTTTTGGCCTGTTATTTTTCACGCATTTACTAATTATTTTGAGCTATAAGACCCTAAAATTGAAAAGCATTTCAAATGAACTCTGAAAAGGTTGAAAGTTGGCATGGTATCATCATTTCATCCACATAGCATGTGCAAGAAAGTTGAGAGGGTTACGACAAAAACTGAATGCACTTCGTGTACAAAACGGACAATGGTATCATACTCGTCTGTTACAAAGTTAGCATGGTATCATCATAATAGTTGCGGCAGAAAGTCTTCACTTTTTCTTCGCTTGTGTCATTTGCTTATTGCGCCGTAACCATGGATAATCTTCATCGTTTATCAGGATGCTTGGGTCAGCCTTGACTTTGAAGGGAGGAATTTCATGAAACTTTTCATAATCTTCAGACATGTCTGTCTTGCCCTCCACTCCCACAATGTCCCTTTTTCCTGAAAGAACTATGTGGCGCTTTGGCTCATCGTATGATGTATTCGCTTCCTTATCTTTTCTTTTTCTCGGTCTGGTAGACATGTCCTTCACATAGATAACCTGTGCCACATCATTGGCTAGGACGAACGGTTCGTCAGTGTAACCAAGATTGTTCAGATCCACTGTTGTCATTCCGTACTGTGGGTCTACCTGTACCCCGCCTCCTGACAGATTGACCCATTTGCACTTAAACAAAGGGACCTTAAAATCATGTCCGTAGTCAAGTTCCCATATGTCCATTATGTAACCATAATATGTGTCCTTTCCCCTCTCGGTTGCTGCATCAAAGCGGACACCGCTGTTTTGGTTGGTGCTCTTTTGATCTTGGGCGATTGTGTAAAATGTATTCCCATTTATCTCGTATCATTTGTAAATCAATACAGTCGAAGATGGTCCCCTGGACAACGAGTACAACTCATCACAAACAGTGGTGTCACCTCTGAGACGTGTTTCCAACCAACTGCTGAAAGTCCTGATGTGTTCACATGTAATCCAGTCGTCACACTGCTCCGGGTGTTTGGAGCGCAGACTGTTCTTGTGTTCATCGACATACGGGGTCACCAAGGTAGAGTTCTGTAGAACTGTGTAGTGTGCTTGAGACCAAGAATATCCGTCCCTGCATATTATTGAGTCCCCTCCAAGCGTGCCTTTTCCAGTCAGTCTCCCCTCATACCGCGATTTAGGGTGACCTATCTTCTTAAGGCCAGGAATGAAGTCAACACAAAACCCAATGATATCCTATGTTTGATGGCCCATGGAGATGCTTCCTTCTGGCCTAGCGCGGTTACGGACATATTTCTTTAGGACTCCCATGAACCTCTCAAAGGGGAACATATTGTGTAGAATTACGGGCCCCAGAATGACAATCTCGTCGACTAGATGAACTAGGACGTGCGTCATGATATTGAAGAAGGATGGTGGGAACACCAGCTCAAAACTGCCAAGACATTGCGCCACATCACTCCTTAGCCTTGGTATGATTTCTGGATCGATCACCTTCTGAGAGATTGCATTGAGGAATGCACATAGCTTCACAATGGCTAATCGGACGTTTTCCGGTAGAAGCCCCCTCAATGCAACCGGAAGTAGTTGCGTCATAATCACGTGGCAGTCATGAGACTTTAGGTTCTAGAACTTTTTCTCTGGCATATTTATTATTCCCTTTATATTCGACGAGAAGCCAGTCGGGACCTTCATACTGAGCAGGCATTCAAAGAAGATTTATTTCTCTTCTTTCGTAAGAGCGTAGCTGGCAGGACCTTCATACTGCTTCGGAGGCATGCCGTCTTTTTCGTGCAAACGTTGCAGGTCCTCCCGTGCCTCAGGTGTCTCTTTTGTCTTCCCATGCACGCCCAAGAAGCCTAGCAGGTTCACGCAAAGGTTCTTCGTCACGTGCATCACGTCGATTGAAGAGCGGACCTCTAGCTCTTTCCAGTAGGGTAGGTCCCAAAATATAGATTTCTTCTTCCACATGGGTGCGTGTCCCTCAGCGTCATTCGGAACAACTAGTCCGCCGGGACCCTTTCCAAAGATTACGTGTAAATCATTGACCATAGCAAGTACGTGATCACCGGTACGCATGGCGGGCTTCTTCCGGTGATCTGCCTCGCCTTTGAAATGCTTGCCTTTCTTTTGACATTGATGGTTGGTCGGAAGAAATCGATGATGGCCCAGGTACACATTCTTCCTGCATTTGTCCAGGTATATACTTTCAGTGTCATCTAAACAGTGCGTGCATGTGTGGTATCCCTTGTTTGTCTGTCCTGAAAGGTTATTGAGAGCGGGCCAATCGTTGATGGTTACAAACAGCAACGCGTGCAGGTTAAATTCCTCCTATTTGTGCTCATCCCACGTACGTACACCGTTTTCATTCCACAGCTGTAAAAGTTCTTCAACTAATGGCCTTAGGTACACATCAATGTCGTTGCCGGGTTGCTTAGGGCCTTGGATGAGAACTGGCATCATAATGAACTTCCGCTTCATGCACATCCAAGGAGGAAGGTTATACATACATAGAGTCACGGGCCAGGTGCTGTGATTGCTGCTCTGCTCCCCGAAAGGATTAATGCCATCCGCGCTTAAACCAAACCATATGTTCCTTGGGTCAGCTGCAAACTCAGCCCAGTACTTTCTCTCGATTTTTCTCCACTGCGACCCGTCAGCGGGTGCTCTCAACTTCCCGTCTTTCTTACGGGCCTCACTGTGCCATCGCATCAACTTGGCATGCTCTTCGTTTCTGAACAGACATTTCAACCGTGGTATTATAGGAGCATACCACATCACCTTCGCAGGAACCCTCTTCCTGGGGGGCTCGCCGTCAACATCACCAGGGTCATCTCGTCTGATCTTATACCGCAATGCACCGCATACCAGGCATGCGTTCAGATCCTTGTACGCACCGCGGTAGAGGATGCAGTCGTTATGGCATGCATGTATCTTCTGCACCTCCAATCCTAGAGGGCATACGACCTTCTTTGTTGCGTATGTACTGTCAGGCAATTCGTTATCCTTTGGAAGCTTCTTCTTCAATATTTTCAATAGCTTCTCAAATCCTTTGTCAGGCACAGCATTCTCTGCCTTCCACTGCAGCAATTCCAGTACGGTACCGAGCTTTGTGTTGCCATCTTCGCAATTGGGGTACAACCCTTTTTTGTGATCCTCTAACATGCGATCGAACTTCAGCTTCTCCTTTTGACTTTCGCATTGCGTCCTTGCATCGACAATGACCTGGCGGAGATCATCATCATCGGGTACTGGTTCCATTTGATCTTTAGCAGCTTCCCCCCTTGCAGCATCATTGGGCACATCGTCTGGTTCCTCTTGATCTTCAGTAGCTTCCCCCGTTGCAGCATCACCGTATTCAGGGGGCACATAGTTGTCATCGTCCTCTTCTTCTTCGCCGTCTTCCATCATAACCCCTATTTCTCCGTGCCTCGTCCAAACATTATAGTGTGGCATGAAACCCTTGTAAAGCAGGTGGGTGTGAAGGATTTTCCGGTCAGAGTAAGACTTCGTATTCCCACATATAGGGCATGGACAACACATAAAACCATTCTGCTTGTTTGCCTCAGCCACTTCGAGAAAATCATGCACACCCTTAATGTACTCGGAGGTGTGTCTGTCACCATACATCCATTCCCGGTTCATCTGCGTGCATTATATATAATTAAGTGTGTCAAAAACCATTACAGAACATCATGAATAGATAATTAAGTGACCAAATTAATAGAAGTTCATCATCACATTAAAACCAAAGTACATACATAGTTCTCATCTAACAACATATATATAGCTCTCCAGAGCATCTAATTAATTAAACCATACATTGAAACTATGTAGAACATTTCAATGCGAAAACAAATGCGATCATAATCGCAACCAAGGTAACAATTGATCCAACGGCATAATGATACCAAGCCTCGGTATGAATGGCATATTTTCTAATCTTTCTAATCTTCAAGCGCATTGCATCCATCTTGATCTTGTGATCATCGACGACATCCGCAACATGCAACTCCAATATCATCTTCTCCTCCTCAATTTTTTTATTTTTTCCTTCAAGTAATTGTTTTCTTCTTCAACTAAATTTAACCTCTCAACAATAGGGTCGGTTAGAATTTCCGGTTCAACCACCTCCTAGATAAATAAAATCTATGTCACGTTGGTCGGTATATTTGTCATAAACAATAAATGAACCAAATAGTTATAGAAAGATAATATATACCACATCCGAATCATAGACAGGACGAGGGCCGACGGGGGCGGATACCAAAACCATCGCACTATGTAATAAGAAGGAATAATAAAAGTAACAAAATTAGACAAGTATCTATATAAAGTAAGAATTTTTTCCTTTCAGAAAGAAGATAAGAACAAGAGGCTCACCACGGTGGTGCTGGCGACGAGATCGGCGTGGGCGATCGACGGCGGTGAAGACGGGGACGAGACGTGATGGACCGCTAAACCTAGACAAATGTCGGGGAAAATGGAGCTCGAAGGTCGAGTTTCGAGAGGAGAAAGATTAACTAGTGTGGCTCAGACATTTCATCGAACACCTCATGTGCATAGGAGGTGAGCTAGAGCACCCAAATGCCCTCCCCTCGCCGGCCAGAAAAAACAGAGTACTGTGGAGTGCTCTACTGTGGCGATGGGGTATATATAGGGAACTCGTTGGTCCCGGTTCGTGGCACCAACCGGGACTAAAGGCCTTTGGTCCCGGTTGGTGCCACAAACCGGGACCAATGACACCCTTTAGTCCCGGTTGGTGGCACCAACCGGGACCAAAGGCCTTGTGCTGCCCCGCGTCAAAAGTTTACTCCCACCTCGCTAGTTGAGAGGGCTCGAGAGTGGTTTATAAGCTCTGCCGCGCCCACCCTCTCGAGCTCCTCTCAACTGTAGGCTTGCGGGCCTAACCGTTCTCTTTGCCTGTGGGGCCTACTGGGCCTTCTGCGGGCCTGAATCCTGGCCCATGGATGGGTTTCAAGTCGTATTCAGGCCGTGGTGGCCCAGTAGGTGGCATAATTTTTTTTCCAGTTTTTTGTTTTCTCTTTTGCTTTATTTGTTTTGTTTTGTTTCTACTTACAACAAAAAACATATTTATTTTATTTCTAATTACTTATGTATTTTACTTTAATTATTTTATTTTTATTTATTTTACTGCTGCTATTTTTATTTAATTTATTAAGGTTTATTTATTTTAGTTACTATAGTTTATTTTATTTTATTTTATTAAGGTTTATTTATTTTTATTTATTTTATTAAGGTTTATTTATTTATTTAATATAAAAAATGAACATAGGTGCGCCTATAGAGAAAATTCAACCTAAATTCATAATAAATTTCTATGAAATTCAAAGAAATTTACTGTGAATTTAGGCCAAATTCCCTGTATAAGGGCATCTATTTTCACTTTGAGAGGAGCCCAACAAGGCAGAGAGGGGCGGGCTTATAAACTGGTGTGAGCGCCCTTCAGTTGGCGAGGTGGGACTAAACACTGGCCGCAACTAGAACCAGCCCTTTAGTCCCGGTTTGTGGTATGAACCGAGACTAAAGGGTGGTGGGCCAGGAGCGTGGTCCATTGGTCCCGGTTTATCCCACCAACCGGGACCAAAGGGTACGGACGAACCGGGACCAATGCCCCCACGAGGCCCGGCAGGCCCCTGGCCGCACGAACCGGGACCAATGCTCACATTAGTCCCGGTTTGTGACTGAACCGGGACTAATGTGAATATTGCCCTGTGACCAAAGCCCAGTTTTCTACTAGTGTTTGTTCTTCGTTGCCATCGTGTGTTTTATTTTGTTGTTGTTGCATTTCATCATGTCATCATACGCATTGCATCCACACGTTTTCTTAAAACTCGTAGTCGTTCGTAGTTGCCGCGTCCCCTGCCTTCGTTGACCGTTTCGAGACCAACTGGGTTCTCGTTTCCCTCTTCTTTGTCCGCCTTATCTCTCTGCATAGTGCATAGACCCCCTCGCGTGAGCATCCGAAACTCCCCCGAACCCGACTCAGACTGTCGTTACCAGTGGATCCGGATCATCCTCAAACATCTATAAAACATCTCCGTTTTCTTATTTAGCATAACCTAGCCTTTTATCCCGACCGTTCGATTTTAATCGAACGGTCCGATTAACCCCTACCCTAATCCCCTACCTATATATATATAGTCTAACCCTAGCCCTGTCCCATCCATCCATCAAATCCTCCCGCCGCCGCCAGCCCACCTGGTCTCCTCCTCGTCTTCCCCACCGAGCCAACCACCATCCACCAGAGATCCACCCCCCTCCAACCGTAGCCTTCGACCAACACCCGTGATTTCTGCGCCACCCAAATCACCAGCAAGCCGCAGCCTCCTCCTTCCCGTGCCTGCAACCAGCTCCTTACCCCGAGTGTCCCCGCTTTCCGTGCGCGTCCCGCACCAAGGAGAGGAGCCCTGGCCTCAACTACAGCCGCCCTGCCGGCGAGCTGCACCACCGATGATTCGCGAACCAGGCCGCTCCCGCACCCGACCTCCTTCCTCTCCCTTCCCTGTCTTTCTCCCTCACCTCACATCTCTCCCTCCCCGTTTGCTCGAACAGGAGACAGCGACGCCGCCTAGAGCTTCTCCATCGCCGACTCCCTCCGTCTCTGGTTCTGTCCGGCCCCGCTGCCTTGCCGGAGACCCAAGACGCTGCCACGCCACGGCGGACCTCGCCAGCAGGTCCCGTCGATGAGCCCCTGCTCCTTCCCTCTCCTCCCGCTTGCCTTTCTCTGAGTTTCTCTGACCCCGCCGCGACGCCCTCTGCAGGTTGACATCGCCGCCTTGGATCCGCGCCAAGCTCCGCCATCCCCGCGCTCCTGCTGTCTCGCCAGATCCGGCCGGTTTTCGTGCGCCCTCGCCCCGCCAAGTCCCTCTGCTGCTCCCCTGCTTCGCGCTACTGCCTCCCCTGCGTCCAGAGGAGGACGAACGCCTCCGCGCCCTGCTTCCCGTTCAGCCCAGGAACGAGCACCGCCCCACGTTGACCGGTCCAGCGCCAGCGTGGATGAGCGCCACTCGCCCGCGCGAGGCCACCTCTGCCTGCATCGCGCAGCCCAGCGCCTCCCCAGCCCACTGCGCAGTCGGCCCAGCCTCTCCCCGAGCCGGCCTGATGGCCCATGGTGAGCCCCCACGGATCCAGCGCCCAGCCAGTTTCAGCCCAGTTCATGTTTTTTTCCAGTTATGCGAATTTGTCTAATTATCCAGAGAAACCTGTTTTGCAGGAAAACCCCTAGTGATCATGCATTTAATAACTCATAAACTGTGTATCGGATTAAAATGAATTACATATGTGAAGTGCTTAGAATTTTATATAGTTTCATAATATGCTGCTTTCACCCATGTTTAAAATGTTTAAACTTGCCGTTTTGTTTAATTTTGCATAAATGCCATGTTAAAATGATTTAATTCATCACTAATTAACCGTAACTCGGATTTAAATAAACTATATATGTAACTTGCTTGGAAAAATGCATAGTTTAACATGGTGGCATTACTTTGCATGTTTAACAACTCTAAAATATGGTTTAGGGCAGAACAGTACCAAATTCGAAATATGCACATGAGGATTTTCCGGAATTGTTGTTTGTTGTTCCGGCCTCATTTAAACTTGCCTAAATAGTTAGTTTAATTATGCTTCACCTCTTGCCATGTTTAACAACATTTAATATTGTTGGGTACATAAACGAGAGTGAACTAAATGTTTGAAATGTGGTGTTTCGTCAATATGCAACTCGTTGCATATTGAGCTCCACTTAATTTGTAGTGTTGTTTGTTGCACTTTGCCATGCCATGCCTCATTAAACCGGACATGCATCATACCTGATTGTGCATCATGTCATGCTTATGCTTGTTGGTTTACCTTGTTGTTTGCTTCTTTTTTGGGTGCACTCCTTCTCGATAGTTCCGGTTACGTTGAGATTGTGAGGATCCGTTCGACTACGTTTGTTCGTCTACTTCATGGACTCGTTCTTCTTCCTAGCGGGATTTCAGGCAAGATGACCATACCCTCGAAATCACTTCTATCTTTGCTTGCTAGTTGTTCGCTCTATTGCTATGCCGCGCCACCTACCACTTGCTATATCATGCCTCCCATATTGCCATGTCAAGCGTCTAACCATCCTTTCCTAGCAAACCGTTGTTTGGCTAAGTTACCGCTTTTGCTCAGCCCTTCTTATAGCGTTGCTAGTTGCAGGTGAAGCTGAAGTTTGTTCCATGTTGGAACATGGATATGTTGGGATATCACAATATCTCTTATTTTAATTAATGCATCTATATACTTGGTAAAGGGTGGAAGGCTCGGCCTTATGCCTGGTGTTTTGTTCCACTATTGCCGCCCTAGTTTCCGTCATATCGATATTATGTTCCTTGATTTTGCGTCCCTTACTCGGTTGGGTGATTTATGGGACCCCCTTGACAGTTCGCCTTGAATAAAACTCCTCCAGCAAGGCCCAACATTGGTTTTACCATTTGCCTAAGAACCTTTTACCTTTCCCTTGGGAGTAATTAACCTGAGGGTCATCTTTATTTTAGCCCCCCCGGGCCAATGCTTCTCTAAGTGTTGGTCCGAACTAGAGCACCGTGCGGGACCGTCCCTTGGCAAATTGGGTTACGTTGGTACCTGTACGCTTCGCTCATCCGGTGTGCCCTGAGAACGAGATATGTGCAGCTCCTATCGGGATTTGTCGGCACAGTCAGGTGGTCTTGCTGGTCTTGTTTTACCATTGTCGAAATGTCTTGTAAACCGGGATTCCGAGACTGATCGGGTCTTCCCGGGAGAAGGAATATCCTTCGTTGGCCGTGAGAGCTTATAATGGGCTAAGTTGGGACACCCCTGCAGGGTATTATCTTTCGAAAGTTGTGCCCGCGGTTATGTGGCAGATGGGAATTTGTTAATGTCCGGTTGTAGAGAACTTGACACTTGACATAATTAAAATACATCAACCGCGTGTGTAGCCGTGATGGTCTCTTCTCGGCGGAGTCCGGGAAGTGAACACGGTTTTTTGGTTATGTTTGACGTAAGTAGGAGTTCACGATCTCTTCTTGATCATTACTAGTTGACGACCGTTCCGTTGCTCCTCTTCTCGCTCTTATTTGCGTATGTTAGCCACCATATATGCTTAGTGCTTGCTGCAGCTCCACCTCACTACCTTCTCCTACCCATAAGCTTAAATAGTCTTGATCTCGCGGGTGTGAGATTGCCGAGTCCTCGTGACTCACAGATACTTCCAAAACAGTTGCAGGTGCCGACGATACAAGTGCAGGTGATGCAACCGAGGTCAAGTGGGAGTTCGACAAGGACCTTGGTCGTTACTATGTTTCGTTTCGTGATGATCAGTAGTGGAGCCCAGTTGGGACGATCGGGGATCTAGCATTTGGGGTTGCCTTCTTTTATTTTGGTTCCGTAGTCGGATCTTGATTGTACTCTGAATGATGTATGTTTAATTTATGTATGTGTGAAGTGGTGATTGTAAGCCAACTCTTTATCCCATTCTTGTTCATTACATGGGATTGTGTGAAGATGACCCTTCTTGCGACAAAACCACCATGCGGTTATGCCTCCAAGTCGTGCCTCGACACGTGGGAGATATAGCCGCATCGTGGGTGTTACAAGTTGGTAATCAGAGCCATCCCCGACTTAGGAGCCCCCTGCTTGATCGAATCGCTGGCTTTGTCGAGTCTAGAACAAAAATGTTTTGAGTCTTAGGATTATATATATCGGAGAGTAGGATTGTGTTACTCCTCAGTCCTTTCGTCGCTCTGGTGAGGCCCCCTGACGTAGAAATTTTCACTCTCCTCTCCTCAAATTTCACTAAATTTTTTTTTAGGATCACGCTGGTATCTTGGAATCGTTCCGATGGTTTTGTGACGAGAACATTGTTCTTGGTGCCTCCTAACATTTAGGGGTTGTGGCAGTGTCCCGGGGAGTTGAGCTCCGAGGTGTTGTCGGCACAATTTTATCGTTGCAGTTCTGGAATACCTGAGTTTTTTTTCGCCGACATCGAAAATCTCTTTTATGCAGTTGTTGGTGAGATTACCTCGACGCCACCCAGTACTGGGGTGGGAGTTCGGGAGTATTGCCATAACTCGTATAACGGATGCTTTTCGAAGGTTGAGGTACACGATTTCCGGAGTTTTCTTGGTTATGTGTTGACGGATGGATACAGCTGGATATAGGTATTGTTAGTTTGGGTGAGATATATTGCGTCCCCTGTATCCCCAACACCTGATTGCATAACCAGAAAGTTTCGGGAGTTTATAGGTGGGAATTCAAGTAGCTCCTAGAATATCTTTTCGACAGATGTATGATTTGAGATTGGGGTCTAACGTCTAGTGGTTCGCTTTTCACGGTCGATTTAAAGTGGTCGCGAGGCGTCTTAAAGAATCCTTGGCTATGCCGATTCGGGGACGTCTTGTTTGTCATTCGTGACGTCCGCTATATGTCGTGCCCGTGGGGCCTCATCACGAACACTTTGGGCGAAATCTCTATCATATGTTTGTTTCCGGCTTATTCTGCGAGCCAATCCTTTGTTTTGTTTTAAGTTGTGGTATTCGAGTTGCTTCAATGTCAGGTGTTGATTCCCTACCTTTCCTAAGCGGTGTTCTCGTACTTCGATGTGAATACCAAATCCTTCTTGATCATCGAGATTGTCATGCCAATTCTTTTCCAACCGACGTGCTCTTTTTCAAGTGGATCCGATCATTTCAACATTCGCGAGATCAAATCTCAGTTCTTTGCAATGGTGTTTGCTTCATCCGTCCCAAGTTGTCTTTGTTTTCCCCGCCCTCCCACCCTTTTTGTTCAAGGACTCAGATTTCTCAATCATGTATCCTTTTATTGATGGGAAGCCTTTCCATCCTTTTCCGTCAATGTTCTTATCCGGTGATTCTCAGGAAGATACTAACGGAGCTTCAAGTTCATCATTCTCTTTTCTTCTCCGGTGGATTCAATTCAAGCTTTGTTGATCTTATCCTTTCCTCGTTTCAAATGTTTTCTCATGCCGGTGCATCTCTTAATCATTCCCCGCTTGCTATTCATTTGTTCCGGTGTACTGAAGATATTGCAGGAGATTCGTGTTTTCATTCCTAATCCGTTCAAGATATCTCGAAGTTGTTACCCCTTTTGAGCCATTTTATTAAACCGGCGTAATCTCTCTTCTAAATCGTTCAACGGTGTATCTTTTGAGTGGGTCCTAACCCACAGGTCTTTTCCCAGGATCTTACCTGACTCTTCTAATTCTTTTTGGAGTTATTCTCAAATTAATTGCAAAGTTTGACGTAAGAATGAATTATCATCAGTCAAATGTCCTTCTCCAAGATCTTTCAAATTCTTTTCATCGTTGGTTCAACCTTTCTAATTTTCATTCCGGAGTGCCTAAAAATTCATGGTGGTGTTTCTCGTCATCATTCTCAACATTTGAAGAACGAAGAAGAATTTCTCTTGAATCTTGGTCCGTTCTCTTGAAGATTCATAGTTCTAGCTTTATGCCATCCTCTCATAATTGTTTTCTATTGCGAGAATTCTTTTCATACCCATCCGGAGCATTTCATGAGTTGTTTCCATTTTTTTCCTCCGAAAGCCATCATTTCACAATTCCTCATTCTCAGCTTTCAGCTCCCGTTCTCCAAATCTTACCGGTGTATCATTCAAGTATTCTCTAATCAGCTCGTGATCTCTTCGTTCTCACGTATTTAAATTCTGTCAAGTATCTTTATTCGTTTTCTAATTCTTCCCGATGAATTGCGCCTTTGCTACTTTCATTTCCAATTCTTACGGTGGTTCGTTCAAGAGTTCTCTTCCTTGGTTATCATATCAATTCATTCGTTCTTTCCAAATCCTACCGACGGATCGTTGAAGACTTTTCTCAAGTTTGCGCTATATCTCTCTTAATCCTTTCTACGAGAATAAGTAGTATGCCAAATCCGTTGCTTGTCATCAATATAAATTGGTGAAGGATACGCATAATGTAATTCTTATTATTGTTTCATCCAAGTGATCTAATTTCTTCTTTCCAGAGTTGTTCATCTTGTCACATTCTCGGTTCAAGATCCTTCATTTTTTCTTTTCCGGAGTTCCAAGTTATCTGCATTATCTCGTCGCGAAGTTCCATCTAAATCATCGCAAGGCTTCACCTTGTGTTCTCAACTTCTCTTCCTTTTATCATCCTTTTATTACCGGAGTTCTTCATCGAGGCTCTACATGGTGGTTCATCAAGGATTCTTTCATTCTTCAATTTCTCTTCAAAAATTCTCTCGAAGCTAAGATCCGCCAAGCTATACTCTAAAATAAACATGGTGTTCAACACATGTTTTGTCTTGAGGAGTTCAAGCATTCTTCATCTCACATTCCGAAGTACAATTTGTTCTACCTTATCATTTGAGGTGGTGTTATGTCATTCTTGACAATTTGAGTTCATGTTTCATGATCCACATGTTGTCAAGAATGAGATATTTTAAATCCACCAATCTCTTCGTTGGAGTTATCTTGTGTCATGTTTCACCTAAAGCATTCCCTAAGGAATATTGCTATCATGGTGCTTATCAATGATCCAAGTTTTCTCCTATCCTCTTGGTGGAATAAGTTTTCATCTCTTCGTTGATCTCAAGGAAGCAATTGTTTTCGTTAGTGGCAGAATTTCACCTCAAGTTTTGAGATGTCTCCATAAGCCCACGAGGATCATATCCTTTCATTGTTGGTTTTCCAACAATTCCGCTCTAACCTTCTTGCAAGGATGCTTTCCAAATTCAATTGCGGTTAAAGTTGTCATTATCTTCTCCGTTCTTTTCTTCCAACCATCTAACTTCCATTCTTTCGTTCCGGAGGTATTGTGATGTTACTCTCTTCGACTCACCATCTCGTTTTGCCAAGATCATGTTATTTTCCTTGCTAATCCATTTAACCGGAGTGTGGTGTTCTCTTTTCAAGTTCTTTCCATCTTATCAAGTTTTCCTTCTCTTTTCTACCGGAGTGCTGTCCAAATTATGTCATTCTTGTTCCTTGCTTCTTTTTTCTACCGGGGTGCTTTCATATTCTTTTGGTCCGTTAAGCTCTTGTTTCATGTCCTTCAACCTACAAGGTTCTCGCAATGTTCTTTGTTCCTCTTGCTGAACGGAGTGTTTTAAATTTTGTTCACCTCCGTCGTGTCATTTCTTCAAGGTTTGCGACCTCTCAAGGTTCTTTGGGTTTCACTCGTTTGTCAAAGAAGTAACTTTGTTTTACCTCTTCCTCTTCCATTTTCTCTCCGGTGCCATCCCTAGATCTCGGGACGAGATCTCTTGTAAGTGGAGGAGTGTTGTAACGCCCTGAGACCGATGCTCCAGAAGCCTTCTTTGTTCTTCGTTGCCATCGTGTGTTTTATTTTGTTGTTGTTGCATTTCATCATGTCATCATACGCATTGCATCCACACGTTTTCTTAAAACTCGTAGTCGTTCGTAGTTGCCGCGTCCCCTGCCTTCGTTGACCGTTTCGAGACCAACCGGGTTCTCGTTTCCCTCTTCTTTGTCCGCCTTATCTCTCTGCATAGTGCATAGACCCCCTCGCGTGAGCATCCAAAACTCCCCCGAACCCGACTCAGACTGTCGTTACCAGTGGATCCGGATCATCCTCAAACATCTATAAAACATCTCCGTTTTCTTATTTAGCCTAACCCAGCCTTTTATCCCGACCGTTCGATTTTAATCGAAGGGTCCGACTAACCCCTACCCTAATCCCCTACCTATATATATATAGTCTAACCCTAGCCCTGTCCCATCCATCCATCAAATCCTCCCGGCCGCCGCCAGCCCACCTGGTCTCCGCTCATCTTCCCCACTGAGCCAACCACCATCCACCTCAGATCCACCCCCTCCAACTATAGCCTCCGACCAACTCCCGTGATTTCCGCGCCACCCAAATCACCAGCAAGCCGCAGCCTCCTCCTTCCCGCGCCTGCAACCAGCTCCTTACCCCGAGTGTCCCCGCTTTCCGTGCGCATCCCGCACCAAGGAGAGGAGCTCCTCGAGCCCCTCGGCTCCAGCGCCTGGCCTCGACTACAGCCGCCCTGCCGGCGAGCTGCACCATCGATGATCTGCGAACCAGGCCGCTCCCGCAGCCCAACTCCTTCCTCTCCCTTCCCTGTCTTTCTCCCTCACCTCACATCTCTCCCTCTCTGTTTGCTCGAACAGGAGATAGCGACGCCGCCTGGAGCTTCTCCACCGCCGACTCCCCCCGTCTCTGGTTCCGTCCGGCCCCGCTGCCTTGCCGGAGACCCAAGACGCTGCCACGCCACGGCGGACCTCGCCAGCAGGTCCCGTCGACGAGCCCCTGCTCCTTTCCTCTCCTCCCGCTTGCCTTTCTCTGAGTTTCTCTGACCCCGCTGCGACGCCCTCTGCAGGTTGACATCGCTGCCTTGGATCCGCGCCAAGCTCCGCCGTCCCCGCGCTCCTGCTGTCTCGCCAGATCCGGCCAGTTTTCGTGCGGCCTCGCCCCGCCAAGTCCCTCTGCTGCTCCCCTACTTCACGCTGCTGCCTCCCCTGCGTCCAGAGGAGGACGAACGCCTCCGCGCCCTGCTTCCCGTTCTGCCCAGGAACGAGCACCGCCCCGCGTTGACCGGTCCAGTGCCAGCATGGACGAGCGCCACTCGCCCGCGCGAGGCCACCTCTGCCTGCATCGCGCAGCCCAGCGCCTCCCCAGCCCACTGCGCAGTCGGCCCAGCCTCTCCCCGAGCCGGCCTGATGGCCCATGGTGAGCCCCCACGGATCCAGCGCCCAGCCAGTTTCAGCCCAGTTCATGTTTTTTCCAGTTATGCGAATTTGTCTAATTATCCAGAGAAACCTGTTTTGCAGAAAAACCCCTAGTGACCATGCATTTAATAACTCATAAACTGTGCATCGGATTAAAATGAATTATATATGTGAAGTGCTTAGAATTTTATCTAGTTTCATAATATGCTGCTTTCATCCATGTTTAAAATGTTTAAACTTGCTGTTTGTTTAATTTTGCATAAATGCCATGTTAAAATGATTTAATTCATAACTAATTAACCGTAACTCGGATTTAAATAAACTATATATGTAACTTGCTTGGAAAAATGCATAGTTTAACATGGTGGCATTACTTTGAATGTTTAACAAATCTAAAATGTGGTTTAGGGCAAAACAGTACCAAATTCGAAATATGCACATGAGGATTTTCCGGAATTGTTCTTTGTTGTTCCGGCCTCATTTAAACTTGCTTAAATAGTTAGTTTAATTATGCTTCACCTCTTGCCATGTTTAACAACATTTAATATTGTTGGGTACATAAACGAGAGTGAACTAAATGTTTGAAATGTGGTGTTTCGTCAATATGTAACTCGTTGCATATTGAGCTGCACTTAATTTGTAGTGTTGTTTGTTGCACTTTGCCATGCCATGCCTCATTAAACCGGACATGCATCATACTTGATTGTGCATCATGTCATGTTTATGCTTGTTGGTTTACCTTGTTGTTTGCTTCTTTTTCGGGTGCACTCCTTCTCGATAGTTCCGGTTACGTTGAGATTTTGAGGATCCGTTCGACTATGTTTGTTCGTCTACTTCATGGACTCGTTCTTCTTCCTAGCGGGATTTCAGGCAAGATGACCATACCCTCGAAATCACTTCTATCTTTGCTTGCTAGTTGTTCACTCTATTGCTATGCCGCGCTACCTACCACTTGCTATATCATGCCTCCCATATTGCCATGTCAAGCCTCTAACCATCCTTTCCTAGCAAACCGTTGTTTGGCTAAGTTACCGCTTTTGCTCAGCCCTTATTATAGCGTTGCTAGTTGCAGGTGAAGCTAAAGTTTGTTCCATGTTGGAACATGGATATGTTGGGATATCACAATATCTCTTATTTTAATTAATGCATCTATATACTTGGTAAAGGGTGGAAGGCTCGGCCTTATGCCTGGTGTTTTGTTCCACTATTGCCGCCCTAGTTTCCATCTTATCGGTGTTATGTTCCTTGATTTTGCGTCCCCTACGCGGTTGGGTGATTTATGGGACCCCCTTGAAAGTTTGCCTTGAATAAAACTCCTCCAGCAAGGCCCAACATTGGTTTTACCATTTGCCTAACAACCTATTACCTTTCCCTTGGGAGTAATTAACCCGAGGGTCATCTTTATTTTAGCCCCCCCGGGCCAATGCTTCTCTAAGTGTTGGTCCAAACTAGAGAAACATGCGGGACCATCCCTTGGCAACTTGGGTTACGTTGGTACCTGTACGCTTCGCTCATCCGGTGTGCCCTGAGAACGAGATATGTGCAGCTCCTATCGGGATTTGTCGGCACAGTCGGGTGGTCTTGTTTTACCATTGTCGAAATGTCTTCTAAACCGGGATTCCGAGACTGATTGGGTCTTCCCGGGAGAAGGAATATCCTTCGTTGGCCGTGAGAGCTTATAATGGGCTAAGTTGGGACACCCCTGCAGGGTACTATCTTTTGAAAGCCGTGCCCGCGGTTATGTGGCAGATGGGAATTTGTTAATGTCCGGTTGTAGAGAACTTGACACTTGACTTAATTAAAATACATGAACCGCGTGTGTAGCCGTGATGGTATCTTCTCGGCGGAGTCCGGGAAGTGAACATGGTTTTCGGGTTATGTTTGACGTAAGTAGGAGTTCAGGATCACTTCTTGATCATTACTAGTTGACGACCGTTCCGTTGCTCCTCTTCTCGCTCTTATTTGCGTATGTTAGCCACCATATATGCTTAGTGCTTGCTGCAGCTCCACCTCACAACCTTCTCCTACCCATAAGCTTAAATAATCTTGATCTCGTGGGTGTGAGATTGCTGAGTCCTCGTGACTCACAGATACTTCCAAAACAGTTGCAGGTGCCGACGATACCAGTGCAGGTGATGCAACCGAGCTCAAGTGGGAGTTCGACAAGGACCTTGGTCGTTACTATGTTTCGTTTCCTGATGATCAGTAGTGGAGCCCAGTTGGGACGATCGGGGATCTAGCATTTGGGGTTGCCTTCTTTTATTTTGGTTCCGTAGTCGGATCTTGATTGTACTCTGAATGATGTATGTTTAATTTATGTATTGTGTGAAGTGGCGATTGTAAGCCAACTCTTTATCCCATTCTTGTTCATTACATGGGATTGTGTGAAGATGACCCTTCTTGCGACAAAACCACCATGCGGTTATGCCTCCAAGTCGTGCCTCGACACGTGGGAGATATAGCCACATCATGGGTGTTACAGCGCGCCTCCCAAGCCCAATCCGAATTGGGAGGGGGGCCGGCCCCCCTTTCCTTCCTCCCTTTCTCCTCCTTCCTTCCTCTCCTACTCCTACTTGGAAGGGGGGAATCCTACTCCCGGTGGGAGTAGGACTCCCCTAGGGCGCGCCATAGAGAGGGCCGGCCCTCCCCCTCCTCCACTCCTTTATATACGGGGGAGGGGGGCACCCCATAGACACACAAGTTGATCATTGATCTCTTAGCCGTGTGCGGTGCCCCCCTCCACCATAATCCACCTCGGTCATATCGTCGTAGTGCTTAGGCGAAGCCCTGGGCCGGTAGCTTCACCATCACCATCATCACACCATCGTGCTGACGAAGCTCTTCCCCGACACTCTGCTGGATCGTGAGTTCGTGGGACGTCACTGAGCCAAACGTGTGCAGATCACGGAGGTGCCGTACCTTCGGTGCTAGGACCGGTCGATCGTGAAGACGTACGACTACATCAACCTCGTTGTCATAACTCTTCCGCTTATGGTCTACGAGGGTACGTGGACAACACTCTCCCCTCTCGTTGCTATGCATCACCATGATCTTGCATGTGCATAGATTTTTTTTTGAAATTACTACGTTCCCCAACAGTGGCATCAGAGCGAGGTTTATGCGTAGATGTTATATGCACGAGTAGAACACAAGTGAGTTGTGGGCGATACAAGTCATACTGCTTACCAGCATGTCATACTTTGATTCGGCGGTATTGTTGGATGAAGCGGCCCAGACCGACATTACGCGTACGCTTACGCGAGACTAGTTCTACCGACGTGCTTCGCACACAGGTGGCTGACAGGTGTCAGTTTCTCTAACTTTAGTTGAATCGAGTGTGGCTACCCCCTGTCCTTGTTGAAGGTTAAAACAACACATACTTGACAAAATATCGTTGTGGTTTTGATGCATAGGTAAGAGCGGTTCTTGCTGAGCCCGTACAGCCACGTAAAACTTGCAACAACAAAGTAGAGGACGTCTAACTTGTTTTTGCAGATCATGTTGTGATGTGATATGGTCAACACATGATGCTAAATTTTATTGTCTGAGATGATCATGTTTTGTAACAGAGTTATCGGCAACTGGCAGGAGCCATATGGTTGTCGCTTTATTGTATGAAATGCAATCGCCATGTAATTGCTTTACTTTATCACTCAGCGGTAGCGATAGTCGTAGAAGCAATAGTTGGTGATATGAAAATGATGCTACGATGGAGATCAAGGTGTCGCGCCGGTGACGATGGTGATCATGACAGTGCTTTGGAGATGGAGATCAAAGGCACAAGATGATGATGGCCATATCATATCACTTATATTGATTGCGTGTGATGTTTATCCTTTATGCATCTTATTTTGCTTAGTTCGACAGTAGAATTATAAGATGATCTCTCACTAAATGTCAAGGTACAAGTGTTCTCCCTGAGTATGCACCATTGCGAAAGTTCGTCGTGCCGAGACACCACGTGATGATCGGGTGTGATAAGCTCTACGTTCACATACAACGGGTGCAAGCCAGTTTTGCACATGCAGAATACTCGGGTTAAACTTGACGAGCCTAGCATATGCAGATATGGCCTCGGAACACTGAGACCAAAAGGTCGAGGGTGAATCATATAGTAGATATGATCAACATAGTGATGTTCACCATTGAAAACTACTCCATCTCACGTGATGATCGGACATGGTTTAGTTGATTTGGATCACATGATCACTTAGATTATTAGAGGGATGTCTATCTAAGTGGGAGTTCTTAAGTAATGTAATTAATTGAACTTTAATTTATCATGAACTTAGTACCTGATAGTATTTTGCATGTCTATGTTGTTGTAGATAGATGGCCCGCGCTGTTGTTCCGTTGAATTTTAATGCGTTCCTAGGGAAAGCTAAGTTGATAGATGATGGTACAACTACATGGACTGGGTCCGTAACTTGAGGATTATCCTCATTGCTGCACAGAAGAATTACGTTCTGGAAGCACCGCTAGGTGCCAAACCCGCTGCAGGAGCAACGCCAGATGTTATGAACGTCTGGCAGAGCAAAGCTGATGACTACTTGATAGTTCAGTGTGCCATGCTTTATGGCTTAGAACCGGGACTTCAACAATGTTTTGAACATCATGGAGCATATGAGATGTTCCAGGAGTTGAAGTTAATATTTCAAGCAAATGCCCGGATTGAGAGATATGAAGTCTCCAATAAGTTCTACAGCTGCAAGATGGAGGAGAATAGCTCTGTCAGTGAGCATATACTCAAAATGTCTGGGTATAACAATCACTTCATTCAACCAGGAGTTAATCTTCCTGATGATAGTGTCATTGACAGAATTCTTCAATCACTGCCACCAAGCTACAAGTGCTTCGGGATGAACTATAACATGCAAGGGATGGATAAGACAATTCCCGAGCTCTTTGCAATGCTAAAGGTTGCAGAGATAGAAATCAAGAAGGAGCATCAAGTGTTGATGGTCAACAAGACCACCAGTTTCAAGAAAAAGGGTAAAGGGAAGAAGGGGAACTTCAAGCAGAACGGCAAGCAAGTTGCTGCTCAAGTGAGGAAGCCCAAGTCTGGACCTAAGCCTGAGACTGAGTGCTTCTACTGTAAAGGGACTGGTCACTGGAAGCGGAACTGCCCCAAGTATTTGGCGGATAAGAAGGATGGCAAGGTGAACAAAGGTATGTGTGATATACATGTTATTGATGTGTACCTTACTAATGCTCGCAGTAGTGCCTGGGTATTTGATACTGGTTCTGTTGCTAATATTTGCAACTCGAAACAGGGACTACGGATTAAGCGAAGATTGGCTAAGGACGAGGTGACGATGCGCGTGGGAAATGGTTCCAAAGTCGATGTGATCGCGGTAGCCACGCTACCTCTACATCTACCTTCGGGATTAGTTTTAGACCTGAATAATTGTTATTTGGTGCCAGCGTTGAGCATGAACATTATATCTGGATCTTGTTTGATGCGAGACGGTTATTCATTTAAATCAGAGAATAATGGTTGTTCTATTTATATGAGTAATATCTTTTATGGTCATGCACCCTTGAAGAGTGGTCTATTTTGTTGAATCTCGATAGTAGTGACACACACATTCATAATATTGAAGCCAAAAGATGCAGAGTTGATAATGATAGTGCAACTTATCGGTGGCACTGCCGTTTAGGTCATATTGGTGTAAAGCGCATGAAAAAACTCCATTTTGATGGACTTTTGGAATCACTTGATTATGAATCACTTGGTACTTGCGAACCATGCCTCATGCGCAACATGACTAAAACGCCGTTCTAAGGAACAATGGAGCGAGCAACAAATTTGTTAGAAATCATACATACTGATGTGTGTGATCCAATGAATATTGAGGCTCGCGGCGGGTATCGTTATTTTCTCACCTTCATAGATGATTTGAGCAGATATGGGTATATCTACTTGATGAAACATAAGTCTGAAACATTTGAAAAGTTCAAAGAATTTCAGAGTGAAGTGGAAAATCATCGTAACAAGAAAATAAAGTTTCTACGATCTGATCGGGGAGGAGAATATTTAAGTTACGAGTTTGCTCTTCATTTGAAACAATGCGGAATAGTTTCGCAACTCACGCGACCCGGAACACCACAGCGTAATGGTGTGTCTGAACGTCGCAATCGTACTTTACTAGATATGGTGCGATCTATGATGTCTCTTACTGATTTACTGCTATCATTTTGGGGTTATGCTTTAGAGACAGCTGCATTCATGTTAAATAGGGCACCATCTAAATCCGTTGAGACGACACCTTATGAACTATGGTTTGGCAAGAAACCAAAGTTGTCGTTTCTTAAAGTTTGGGGCTGCGTTGCTTATGTGAAAAAGCTTCAACCTGATAAGCTCGAACCCAAATCGGAGAAATGTGTCTTCATAGGATACCCAAAGGAGACTGTTGGGTACACCTTCTATCACAGATCCGAAGGCAAGACATTCGTTGCTAAGAATGGATCCTTTCTAGAGAAGGAGTTTCTCTTGAAAGAAGTGAGTGGGAGGAAAGTAGAACTTGATGAGGTAAGTGTACCTGCTCCCTTATTGGAATGTGGGTCATCACAGAAATCTGTTCCTGTGACTCCTACACCAATTAGTGAGGAAGCTAATGATGGTGATCATGTAACTCCAGATCAAGTTACTACCGAACCTCGTAGGTCAACCAGAGTAAGATCCGCACCAGAGTGGTACGGTAATCCTATTCTGGAGGTCATGTTACTTGACCATGACGAGGCTACGAACTATGAGGAAGCGATGATGAGCCCAGATTCCGCAAAATGGCTTGAGGCCTTGAAATCTGAGATGGGATCCATGTATGAGAACAAAGTGTGGACTTTGGTTGACTTGCCCGATGATCGGCAAGCCATCAAGAATAAATGGATCTTCAAGAAGAAGAATGACGCTGACGGTAATGTTACTGTCTAGAAAGCTCGACTTGTTGCGAAAGGTTTTTGACAAGTTCAAGGAGTTGACTACGATGAGACCTTCTCACCCATAGCGATGCTTAAGTCCGTCCGAATCATGTTAGCAATTGCCGCATTTTATAATTATGAAATTTGGCAAATGGATGTAAAGACTGCATTCCTTAATGGATTTCTGGAAGAAGAGTTGTATATGATGCAACCTGAAGGTTTTATCGATCCAAAGGATGCTAACAAAGTGTGCAAGCTCCAGCGATCCATTTATGGACTGGTGCAAGCATCTCGGAGTTGGAATAAACGTTTTGATAGTGTGATCAAAGCATATGGTTTTATACAAACTTTTGGAGAAGCCTGTATTTACAAGATAGTGAGTGGGAGCTCTGTAGCATTTCTAATATTATATGTGGATGACATATTGTTGATTGGAAATGATATAGAATTTCTGGATAGCATAAAAGGATACTTGAATAAGAGTTTTTCAATGAAAGACCTCGGTGAAGCTGCTTATATATTGGACATCAAGATCTATAAAGATAGATCAAGACGCTTAATTGGACTTTCACAAAGCACGTACCTTGATAAAGTTTTGAAGAAGTTCAAAATGGATCAAGCAAAGAAAGGGTTCTTGCCTGTGTGACAAGGTGTGAAGTTGAGTTAGACTTAATGTCCGACCACTGTAGAAGATAGAGAGAAAATGAAAGGTGTTCCCTATGCTTCAGCCATAGGCTCTATCATGTATGCAATGCTGTGTACCAGACCTGATGTGTGCCTTCCTATTAGTTTAGCAGGGAGGTACCAAAGTAATCCAGGAGTGGATCACTGGACAGCGGTCAAGAACATCCTGAAATACCTGAAAAGGGCTAAGGATATGTTTCTCGTTTATGGAGGTGACAAAGAGCTCGTTGTAAATGGTTACGTCGATGCAAGCTTTGACACTGATCCGGATGACTCTAAGTCACAAACCGGATACGTATTTATATTGAACGGTGGTGCTGTCAGTTGGTGCAGTTCTAAGCAAAGCGTCGTGACGGGATCTACGTGTGAAGCGGAGTACATAGCTGCTTCGGAAGCAGCAAATGAAGGAGTCTGGATGAAGGAGTTCATATCCGATCTAGGCGTCATACCTAGTGCATCGGGTCCAATGAAAATATTTTGTGACAATACTGGTGCAATTGCCTTGGCAAAGGAATCCAGATTGCACAAGAGAACCAAGCACATCAAGAGACGCTTCAATTCCATCCGCGATCAAGTCAAGGAGGGAGACATAGAGATTTGCAAGATACATACGGATCTGAATGTTGCAGACCCGTTGACTAAGCCTCTCTCACGAGCAAAACATGATCAGCACCAAGACTTCATGGGTGCTAGAATCATTACTGTGTAATCTAGATTATTGACTCTAGTGCAAGTGGGAGACTGAAGGAAATATGCCCTAGAGGCAATAATAAAGTTGTTATTTATATTTCCTTATATCATGATAAATGTTTATTATTCATGCTAGAATTGTATTAACCGGAAACTTAGTATATGTGTGAATATATAGACAAACTAAGTGTCACTAGTATGCCTTTACTTAACTAGCTCGTTGAAGCAAAAATGTGATTGACTTGACCCATTCCGTTCTACTGGGTGATTATAAAGGCGCTCTACAGGTGTCTCCGATGGTACTTGTTGAATTGGCATAGATCAAGATTAGGATTTGTCACTCCGATTGTCGGAGAGGTATCTCTGGGCCCTCTCGGTATTGCATATCACTATAAGACTTGCAAGCAATGTGACTAATGAGTTAGTTGCGGGATGATGCATTACGGAACGAGCAAAGCGACTTTCCGGTAATGAGATTGAGCTAGGTATTGAGATACCGACGATCGAATCTCGGGCAAGTAACATACCGATGACAAAGCGAACAACGTATGTTGTTATGCGGTTTGACCGATAAAGATCTTCGTAGAATATGTAGGAGCCAATATGAGCATCTAGGTTCCGCTATTGGTTATTGACTGGAGATGAGTCTCGGTCATGTCTACATAGTTCTCGAACCCGTAGGGTTCGCACGCTTAAAGTTCTGTGACGATCGGTGTTATGAGTTTATGTGTTTTGATGTACCGAAGGTTGTTCGGAGTCCCGGATGTGATCACGGACATGACGAGGAATCTCGAAATGGTCGAGACATAAAGATCAATATATTGGATGGCTATGTTTGGACACCAGAATGGTTGTGGGTGAGTTCGGGCATTTACCGGAGTACCGGGAGGTTACCGGAACCCCCCGGGGAGTGTATGGGCCTTATTGGGCCTTAGTGGGAGGGAGAAGGAGGCGGCCTAGGAGGGGGCGCGCCCCCCAAGCCCAATCCGAATTGGGAGGGGGGCCGGCCCCCCTTTCCTTCCTCCCTCTCTCCTCCTTACTTCCTCTCCTACTCCTACTTGGAAGGGGGGAATCCTACTGCCGGTGGGAGTAGGACTCCCCTAGGGCACGCCATAGAGAGGGTCGGCCCTCCCCCTCCTCCACTCCTTTATATATGGGGGAGGGGGCACCCCATAGACACACAAGTTGATCATTGATCTCTTAGCCGTGTGCGGTGCCCCCCTCCACCATAATCCACCTCCGTCATATCGTCGTAGTGCTTAGGCGAAGCCCTGTGCTGGTAGCTTCATCATCACCGTCATCACACCGTCGTGATGACGAAGCTCTTCGCTGACACTCTGCTGGATCGTGAGTTCATGGGACGTCACCGAGCCGAACGTGTGCAGATCGCGGAGGTGACGTACCTTCGGTGCTAGGATCGGTCGATCGTGAAGACGTACGACTACATCAACCGCGTTGTCATAACGCTTCCGCTTACGGTCTACGAGGGTACGTGGACAACACTCTCCCCTCTCGTTGCTTTGCATCACCATGATCTTGCGTGTGCGTAGGATTTTTTTGAAATTACTACGTTGCCCAACAGTTGCCCCCACTAACAAGGTAACGGATGCTAACTCCAACAAGGGGGAAGCTACTAGTGATCAAGTTCCTTTGCCTAGTCGTAGAAGTGGAAATGGCATCTTTCCCCATGTTGAATCTCCAATTACTTATTGAGGACCGGTTCCCTCCACACATATGAATCATGTTGGTCCTCCTCCTAAGCTTGTGAAAAATGAGGATTTTGCCTCTTGGGTCTATCGCTTTAAACGTCATTTAAATCATAGTTCTACTAATCTTTGGAGAATTATTGAGCAAGGTTTCTACCCGCACGACCCAAGCAACTTCACTCTTAGAGAAGCCACGGATCATCAATTCAACGAGTCCGCTCTCTTCATTCTCTAAGAAGCAATTCCACCCAAAGATATTGCGCACCTCCGACCTTTCACCGTGGCCAAGGAAGCATGGCAACATGTTGTTTCCATTTACAAGGGAAGCGCAAGCATTCAACGCTCAAACTTTGAAGTGGTGCAAGATGAAGCCGATGAGTTTGCAATGAATGAAGATCAAGAACCTCGTGAGCTTTATCGGAGATTAACCACTCTCGCGGTCTCACTCTGAGATAATGGGAGCAAGGATACAGATGACAATTATATCAAGTGCAAGTTTCTCAAGGCCATGATGCACTACCATAAGGCAATGTCCTCCGTCATCAGTCAAAGGCCGGACTTCCATGCCTTGTCCTCAAGTGAAGTGTTGGATGAGTTTGTTGCTATGA
The DNA here is from genome assembly GCF_002575655.3 of Aegilops tauschii subsp. strangulata. Classification (NCBI taxonomy): domain Eukaryota; kingdom Viridiplantae; phylum Streptophyta; class Magnoliopsida; order Poales; family Poaceae; genus Aegilops; species Aegilops tauschii. The sequence continues at coordinate 522,758,033 of NC_053039.3, forward strand.
GGATCTTGGAAAAGACCTCCGACAATGCGGTGTTGTGTTCTCAACGAGTAAAGAAGCCCAACCTTGCTTTGAAGGCCAAGGCTAGTGTGGAAGAAGAGGGTGAAGAGGAAGAAGAGGGTGAAGAGGAAGAAGAGGAGAGTAACCCCGAAGATACAAAATATTCTTATCATGAACACATGGCTCTCGCTTCACGGCAATTTTGGAGCAAGAAGAACTCAAGGCCGAACTTCAACAAGAACAACTCAAGTGGTGCCAAGGGCAAGCAACACGTGAGGATATGCTATAATTGTGGCAATGTAAGCCATTTTGTTGCGGAATGCCCGTACGAGAAGAGGGGAGACAATGGTGGCAAGCTTATCTGAAAAGACAAGGCCAAGTCCTTCCCCAACAAGAACAACTTCACCAAGAAGCCTCCTCCCAAGGGGTTGGTGGCACAAGAAGAGTACAATGAGGATGATGATGATGATGGTGATGACGGTGAGACGGTTGCCATGGCCTCTGTTGCCATTGCAACAACTTCACGGGTGTCCCTCTTTGACTCACCCAACGAGAACATCACCGCCAAGTGCCTCATGGCTAAAGCCACCAACAAGGTAACCCCCGACATCAAAACCACCGTCACTACTAATCCTTCCTTGACGGATTGCATTGATGAAAGTGAGGGGTCGAAGGAGGAAGAAAATGAATTTGAGTCTTTTATGAGTAAGCTCAAGGGTAAATCCAAGAAGCACTTCATTGCTCTCTTGGAACAACTTGGTGAGGCCAATGACATGATCGAGGCTCACGAAGGAACCATCTCTAAGATGGAAGGGAATAGTCGTGACTATGCCGATGAGATATCGAATCTCTCTAATGCTCTTGAGGAAGAGCATGGTCATTGTTTGGCTCTTGAGGAGTCACACAACGATGATCATGCTAAATTAAAGAAAGATCTTGATCATGCTCTTGTTGTATCTCGTGTGCTAAATTCTAAGAAGGCCAAACTTCGGGTTGACCATGCATGCTAGACTCAAGGAGGAGTTTGATATACTTGACAAGGCTCATGTCGGTGTCAAAACCGGTAGATCTCGAGAAGGGGGTCCCAAGCTATGTGTCATGGATCGATGGGTAACAGGAGACAGGGGACACGATGTTTACCCAGGTTCGGGCCCTCTTAATGGAGGTAATACCCTACTTTCTGCTTGATTGATCTTGATGAATATAGAGATTACAAGAGTTGATCTACCTCAAGATCATATGTTGTGGTCTAAAACCTAAGGGTATGATGAATAATATCATAATATTCTATCGACTAGCCTGGCCTTGGCTTATATAAGGCACCAGAGGCCTAGGATAACAAGAGTCCTAGTTGAATACGCCGGTGGAGAAGAGTCCTTGTCTTGGTCACCAAGTCTTGTGGAATACTCCTTGTATGCGGCATGGGCTGCCCAAAGTGGACCATGAGTGAACCGCCGGGGGTCCTCGGCCCGATCCACCTGGTCGGGAGATGATGTGGTGAGTACCCCCTAGTCTAGGACACCGTCAGTAGCCCCCTGAACCGGTCTTCAAGTTGGGGACGCTCCTCGATTCTTCCGAACTATTCTTCATCTTCGGTCTTGAAAACTGGTTCAACAAATCTTCTCATCTTCGATCTTGAGGATCGCCGAAGTGAATTCGAAGAGTTTACACATCGGGTATCCGAGGAGACCTTTAAGTCTTCAGCCTTTATCAATGCCTTGTTATTTTTATTCCGCACCTCGGGTTTGGAGTGTTTCCCGTGCGGCAGTGTCCTCTTGCGTTCGAGCTCCAACACTGGATTGCATCCAAGCTCCAATGCCGGACTGTATCCAAGCTCCAACGTTGGACTGTATCCAAGCTCCAACGCTGGACTGTGTCCGAGCTCCAACACCGAACTATGTCCAAGCTCCAACGCCGAACTATATCCGAGGTGGCATAGATCACCTTGTTTCAAAAAGTTTTAGCCGAGCTTAATGCCGAAAACGCCCTCTAAGGAGCCAGCCACTTGCATCCGAGCTATATGCCGAACTGCTTTCGAGGTGGCTCAACACCTCGGTCATGGGCTGATTGTTTGCGGATTTTATTTCCGATGCGTATAAATTTATTTGCCGACAATATGTATTGCCAGTAGCCCTCAAGGTGTCTGTCGGCCTAAAATCCGAGATGCACCTGAAGGAAAATATGAAACCGCTGATCCTAGTAGCTTCTGAGACTCAGGTCGTGAAATCGGCCTGAGGATCAACTCCTAGCTCGGCAGCATACATAGGAATAGAAACGCAGTGTAATATATTAGAGGTAATAGTGATCGGCGGACGGGCCCCTGAGAGAGGGTCGTGAGAAGTCGCCGTGATATATCAGCTTGATGCCGGATAAGTCCCATATGGTACTTATTGTCGTCCGAAGATGCACTTGTCCATAGTTCGGTTATGCCGAACACTGAGCACTTTGAATTTTCTGCATTGAATAGGCAATGCAGTAGCCCCCGAGCCACTGGTCGGGTGGCAACGCCAGATCAGGGGATCGATGTGCCCCTTTAATATTTATAAATAATGAGCGCAAAGCCCAGTAGCCCCCGAGCCTTAATGTGGGAACGGGTGGCCAAATTAAGGATCGATATCCGTTTGACAGAAATATTTTGTTGTGTTTAACACAAACTTCTCAAAAAGAGAATAAAGATCTCTTAAAGGAGCTAGAGCCAGCGAAAGCTGGGTTCGCCAAGGTTGGCCCCAAGGGGCTTAATAGATAGGAAATCGATGCTACTTGGGATTTAGGAGAGCTTTATGTAAGTTGCTCGGTTGGCTCAGCGAGATTGTGCCCCTTGGTTTTAAAAGATGGGATGCAATAAATTGACTTACTCGCAATTTATGATCCTATGTATCCAAGTATTTTACATCATTAATGCTTGGATCCGGATTGTACAAAACTTTGTTGACCGACCATCGGCTTCAACCTCCTCGGCCAGCAGCCGAGGAGTGTTTGTCCTTCTTTATAAAGCCTTTATAAGAGCAAAGATTTACGACAAACAAGGCAATCCGGTCATACGGTTTTATAAACAAAGATACGCGGAGAGATATGTTATATTACTTTTTAGTGTAAGAAACATCTTCCAAGGAAAATAGTCCCTCTATCGGTTCCTTTCTTTGGGTTGTCATGCTGATCATGATCATGAACCCTCAGCTCCGATCAATGTGGGAGCAAAATATTGAGGATTTAGTTTGGGGAAAGTTCCCGAACTATGTGGTCTTTAGCGAACCTAAATTTTCACTTCCGTCGTTGCCGACCAATTACATCCTTTCAGATGGCAAGCTTCCGGCTTCACCCAGTCTGAGGTACTAACCCGGATGACCTGGTAGTAACAATCACAGAGGTGCTCCCTTTACCGCCTAGCCGAACAATCGGGAACGTAGGGGTAAGCACAGGAGCCAGGAAACCCAGCTTGGCCAAGATCTTAAGTGAAATTGATGCATATGTATGGCTTGATAACGATAATTACGGAAGGCAGCGCACGTATAATGAATACAAACGCTGATGATATATGTTTATTTTGACTCCGTTGCGACCGTTTATCATTTGAAAGTGGCCCATCGTCGGCTTCTACCCCTTTGTAGATGCTACGTAGGGTGCTTCCTCAATAAAAAAACAACCCTTAGCCAACGTCTCGGTGCCCGAAGGCGGTTGTGTTAGCGGAAACGAGGCAATCAGATATGCGGGCTTTATAACTTTCACTTAGTCATAGGAGCTTAAATTTGGGAGGCCAAATATTAGCCCCCGGTTAATGTTCGGCGACAGCTGAGGTCAAGCCGTTAACACTTTGGCCAATATTATGAACGGCCCGTCGCTTAACATGGGGTGACCTCCATCGATCGTATAGTTTAACACAGTCATCGGATCGCTGACCAGTTTACGCTTATTGTGACAGTCAGTTTTCGGCTTTCTCCACTAAGGCGCTTAACCATGCGAGCTGGAGGCACAATCGCAGTGGTTCTCCATTTGCACACCTAGCCGAACAAAGCGGAACATAGGAGGCAAGCACAGGAGCCGGGCAACCCAACTATTGACAGAAGACACAATTCGAAACCGATGCATATATAGCAATATCCGAGAATGTTTTTTGCTGAATCTCCAAAGGTGTCCGGCGTTGCACTTCGAGACTTATGCTGGAAACACACAAATAGTTTAAAAGTGCCATAGGCTTGGAAAACCAAAAACTTCAGTAAAAACTTGACGTCCGAACTAGATCAAGTGTTCGGTGCCAATCCGAAAATTGGTCTTCAGAAAAAAGTGCTTCTGTCGTGCTTTAACATGACACATCCTATCTCAAGACTTTAAGCGGGTCAGCCTACGCTGTCAACCTCCTATCCCAAAGGCAGAGTACTTCTCGTTAGGCCAGTTTAGCAAACTAAACTCTGGCGGCTTTGAGAGAGAAATTAGGCTCCCCGGCTATTGACCACACACTCGCATCGAAAAAAGGAGTGATAGAAAAAGACTTTGCAACGACTAAGAAGAAGTACACTTATTATAAAACAGCTCACATAAATCTAAGAGCCCTCAGTTAACAGGGGAAATGAAGTGTTTTTAATAAAACAACGGTTGTGAGCATGGTCGAACCGAACACAAATTAAAAAAATTTAAACTTTGAGCATAAAAGCAACTTAGCTGGTTAATGTGTTTGACATTGATGACGTGGTCCGAGCTTACGGCGGGATGAGGTCCCAGCCCCCAAGCCGGTCCCAAGGTGGTAGAGCAAAGAGCTCTACGCTCCGAAGTGGCAACATAGCACGGCCGATGCAGGCTGGCAGTGTGACGCCGAAGTACCAGGCGTGGGTTAATGAAGTGATGACGATGCCCCCCGTCCAGCCGAGGTGACGTGGTATGTCGATACGCCGAGGTGACAGTGCTGCCCAATCCGGATCATTTACCTGTGCACAAAGATGGTGCAAGCCGGAGATAATATTAATAATAATTTTTTTTTATAAAAAGTTGCATGATTAATAATTTATGCAAAGTGAGTAATAAAAGAAATATGGCCCGTGCGCCGAACACCCGGTGAGGTAGGACCCTCTTGATGATGCCGAAGTCCCAAAGGCAACCGAACATGTCAGTATGGCAATTCAATAACAAGGTGATCATGCGAGCCGATTTATGATAATTGGGACGATGACGTTGGCTTGCCGAAGTGACCGCATGACGCAGTCGAAGTCGATCACCTACACACATAAAATAGTGCGGTCCAGAAAGAATAATATAAATATATATAAGATCCTTGCGTAATTGCTTTTCGCAAAAATAATTTATTTAAAGAGATGTGGCCTGGCGCTGAAGTCAATGTTGATGCAGGGCGTCGGCGTGACGCGGTGAAGGCGTGGCAAAGCCTGAATTCACAGGCCGGTCCGGGTTTCGGATTCGGCGTTCGCCGAACTGTATACGGAAACTGACCGAACCACCACGCGACCGTCGTTAATGCGGCCACCATTTGACAGACCCGTGTACAGATGATGGAACAAAACAGAGTAATAATTCCTCAGAAAAAATAAACCCAAGCAAGAAAAAATTGCTAGGATTAATAGCACTTGGTTTATCTGTTGTAGCAATATGAAGAAAGATTACTCCCAAAATTGGGACTCGATTCGCACACCCATTGCCTAATGAACGATGAAGCGACGGCATGGCGATGCTGGCAAAGGTTGGCTCGCCGAGACAAAGCCCCCAGTCCAGCTAACGTGACGAAGCTGGTCAGCTGGTGACGCCGAAGTCTCCGGAGTAGGCTGATGAAGAGATGGTGGCGAAGCCCCCGGTCTAGGCCGAGGTAACGGAGCGGGTCGGTAAGGAGACGTTGCAGCTGCCATGTCAGCCGAGGTGTTGAAGCAGTTTGGCGTGATGGACATCGGCTTGAATAAGCAATAATGCGGTCATGCCGACGCTGGTCATAACTTGTGACGCGGTCAAAGCCGGATTGATAAAGTGACCGAACGGCGATGTCGGCGCGCCTGACCTGTGCTATCCGTGGGGCAATTGTGTTGGTGATAATTTAGTCTTCGCGATGCCGAACTCTTGTTCGGCTTGCCGAGCTGATGATCCAATGAGGTCGGCTTGGATGATGAAGCGACGATCCGTCTGGCGCAGGTCGACAGCCGTGCAGCAACATTGTCAGGCTGGTTTGACACTGGCGCGATGGTGAAGAATATATTGGAAAAGGCTTTAAAGTTAATGGGATGTGTTTGAGAATAGAACACAATACCCCATACAAAACTTCCTTCAAAAAGAATGTCCGAAATCCCGTTCATAAAAAGGATGAACTCGGGTCGGATTCGTTCTCGCGCAGAAAACAGGTCAGAAAATTGGCCCACTCATCGAAAGGTTCCCGGAGTTTGAACCGTCGGATCGAGCTGAAATTTTGAGGGGTGGTAGATATGGGAATTCCACAGCAGATGAACGGTTGGATCTTATAAAGGACCTCCGAGCTGGGCTTTGTAGACCACGCCCTAAACTCATCCAGATTCCCGTCCAGATTCAACACGGCTCCGGTATATCGCGGATCGGCGGAGATTGCTCTTTCGGAACGCGACGAAATTTTACAGGGTTGTTGTAGACTTAATTCCGCACAATTCCACCGAAGGAATCGTCAAAGCGATGCTCGAGGACGTGGTGGCGGCGGATACAAGTTCGCTGTCCGAAAAAACAGCACGGTCGCCCGAGGGCAATGTTGATGTCGAGCCCCTGAGCTCCATGGATGATTCCTCCATGATCATGATAGAGATCGGAGTTGATGTTGATGAAGGCCCTCGTCCAAACATGACGATCGGAGGAAGGCGCAGTCCTCGGTCAAGCCAAGGTGACCAGTCGAGCCGGCGATGAAGATGCCGACGTCGCAGTTGATCTACAGTCGAGCCATTGATCCTTTGCCTATCACACAACGAAACTCTCAGTAAAAGCACCATTGTTGGTGTCAAAACCGGTAGATCTCGGGTAGGGGATACCAAGCTGTGTGTCATGGATCGATGGGTAACAGGAGACAGGGGACACGATGTTTACCCAGGTTCGGGCCCTCTTAATGGAGGTAATACACTACTTCCTGCTTGATTTATCTTGATGAATATAAAGATTACAAGAGTTGATCTACCTCGAGATCATATGTTGTGGTCTAAAACCTAAGGGTATGATAAATAATATCATAATAATCTATCGACTAGCCTGGCCTTGGCTTATATAAGGCACCAGAGGCCTAGGATAACAAGAGTCCTAGGCGAATACGCCGGTAGAGAAGAGTCCTTGTCTTGGTCACCAAGTCTTGTGGAGTATTCCTTGTATGCGGCATGGGCTGCTCGAAGTGGCCCATGAGTGAACCGCCATGGGGTTCCTCGGCCCGATCCACTTGGTCGGGAGACGATGTGGTGAGTACCCCCTAGTCCAGGACACCGTCATCTCACAAGGCCTTGAAGGGTGCTCATGCTAGCCTCAAAGAGTCTCATGGTCAACTCCAAGTGGAGCTAATCAAGGAGAAAGCCACTTTTCCTCATATGGTTTTAATTGATAATGCAAATGCTACTAACCCGTGTTGTGAGCATGTGCATCTTGTGGAGGAGAATGCCAAGTTGAAGGAGCAACTTGAGAAAGGCCTTGTGTCTTGCATACAAGGTGAGAAGAACCTCAACGACCTTTTAAGCAATCAAAAGGAAGTTGTGGGCAAGGAGGGAATTGGGTTTGCACCCAAATCCAAGAATAAGAAGAAGAATGACAAAGCCAAACGACCTCCTCCTCTCAAGCAAACTTTTGTGAAGGAGGGAGAGGGTGCTTCTAAGGAGAAGAAGAACAACGTGAAGGGTGATGGTGTCAAGAAGGGCAATGCCACTCCTTCCAACAAGGTTGGCGACTTTAACCCTTCTTATATGTTATTCCGTGCTAGTGATGGGCATGTTTATGCAAAATTTGTTGGTTCTCCTTATGAGTACATTGAATGGTCTATTTGGGTTCCTAAGACCCTTGTCACTAAGATCAAAGGACCCATTACAAAATGGGTACCTAAAACCAAGCATTGATCTCTTGTAGGTGTTTGCTTCCGGTGGCGGATCATGGTTGCTCGATAGTGGAGCCACAAATCATATGACCGGAAGCAAGGACTTGGTGGTGGACGTGCAAAAAGTTTCATCTCTGCCCACCAATGTCGAATGGGGTGATGCTTCATCTTCTAAGGTATTGGGTGATACATCTCCAACGTATCTATAACTTATGAAGTATTCATGCTGTTATTTTATCATTCTTGGATGTATTATAATCATTTTATATCATTTTTTGGGACTAACCTATTGACATAGTGCCAAGTTCCAGTTGCTGTTTTTTTGCATGTCTTTTACATAGCAGAAAATCAATATCAAACGCAGTCCAATCACCGCAAAACTATTTGTGGATTTTTATGGGCCAGAAAACTCCCCATGGGCCAGAGCAGCACCTGGGGGGTGCCCCGATGGGGGCACAACCCACCAGCTCGCGCTAGGCCCCCCTGGCACGCCCAGGTGGGTTGTGCCCACCTCGGTGGCCTCCCATACCCCCTCTTTGCACGATAAATTCCCAAATATTCGAAACCCCTCGGGGTTAACCTAGATCAGAAGTTCCACCGCCGCATGGCTCCGTAGCCACCGAAAACCAATCTAGACCCGTTTCGGCACTCCGTCGGAGGGGGGAATCATCTCCGGCGGCCATCTTCATCATCCCGGCGGCCACCACGATGAGGAGGGAGTAGTCCACCCTCGGGGCTGAGGGTTTGTACCAGTAGCTATGTGTTTAATCTCTCTCTCTCATCATCTATATCATGGACTTTGTTAGCATAGATGGATCATATGATGTTTCTCCCCTCTATACTCTTTGAAGTTTTGTCATGTCAGATTAAATGTTCAGATTTGAGAACACATGATGTATGTCTTGCGGTATGAATACTTGAGGTGACATTGGGGTATATTATTGATTCACTTGATATACGTTATGGAACTCAACTTGCGGATTACCGCGGTGATATTGGGGTAATCTATGCATAGGGGTTGATGCATGTTTTTATTATTTTTTCTCCGATAGAAACTTTGGGGTCTCCTTGTAGTTCTTTGTGTGGATTGAGTATTATGAATATGAATTTGCTTTGGTGTTATTCTAGTACGAACTCTTGGGTAGATCGATCGGAAAGAATAGCTTGCGTTATTTTAGTACGAACTCTAGGATAGATCGAACGGAAAGAATAGCTTTGAGGTGGTTTCGTACCATACACACAATTTCTATCTTTTGTTCTCCGCTACTAGGAACTCGGGAGTGATTCTTTATTGCACTTTGAGGGATAATCATATGATCCAACTATGTTAGCATTGTTGATCGAGGTTGCACTAGTGAAAGTACGAACCCTAGGCCTTGTTTTCAAGCATTGTAATACCGTTTTTGCGCCCGTTTACTATTTGCTACCTTGCTGTTTTTATTTATTCAGATTATAAAAATATATTTCTACCACCCATATTACACTTTTATCACCATCTCTTCGCCGAACTAGTGCACCTATACAATTTGCCATTGTATTGGGTGTGTTGGGGACACAAGAGATTTCTTGTATTTTGTTGCAGGGTCATTTGAGAGGGACCATCTTCATCCTACACCTCTCATGGATTGATAAACCTTAGGTCATCCACTTGAGGGAAAATTACTAATGTCCTACAAAACTCTGCGCTTGGAGGCCCAACACGTGTGTACAAGAATAAAGTTGCGTAGTAGACATCAAGCTCTTTTCTGGCGTCGTTGCCAGGGAGGTGAGTGCATGAAGGTATAACTTTAGATCGTGCAATTGAATCTTTTAGTTTCTTGTTTTATCACTAGTTTGGATTACAAAAGAAAACTACAAAAAAATGGAATTGATGTTGCATCATACTATTGATCATCTTTATAATATGTTTCTTGAAAATGATGGTTTGGAAAATTGTGCTCAATTGTTCGAAGAAGAAGTCAATAACATGTTTGGCACAAAATGTTTGAATGATTCGCATGATTGCAATGTTGTTAGTATGAATTCTTCGAATATCCATGATGCTAATGATATGCAAAGCCACAAGCTTGGGGATGCTATATTTGATGAAGATGATATTTTTAGTCCCCCCATGTTTTTATGAGAAAAATTATTATGATGATAACATGCCTCCCATTTATGATGATTATAATGATGAAAGTGGATTTGGAGAGGTCATGACTTTATTTAAAGATGAATCCACTATTTTGGAAGAGGCTGCATTTGATTATGACAACAAAGTTCCTATATATGATGATTATGGTGATGACATGTATGCTATATTGAATAATGATAACCATGAAACTTGTCATCATGATTTTAATTTTCAATCCCATGATAGTTATTTTTTTAGTTTGCTCCCACTACTATTCATGAGAATAAATTTTCTTATGTGGAGAGTAATAAAATTTCTATGCTTGTGAATCATGGAAAGAATGCTTTATGTGATAGCTATATTGTTGAATTCATTCATGATGCTACTGAAAATTATTATGAGGGAGGAACTTATGCTTGTAGGAATTGTAATAATATCAAGTTTCCTCTCTATGTGTTGAAAATCTTGAAGTTATGTTTGTTTTGCCTTCCTATGCTAGATGATTCTTGTTTCCATTAATTATTTCCTCACAAAATCCCTATGCATAGGAAGTGGGTTAGGCTTAAATGTGCTAGTCATGATGCTCTCTTTGTGTTTCAATTCTTATCTTTTAGGCGAGCATCATTGAAATCTTCATGCCTAGCTAAAAGTGCTTTTGGGAGACAACCCAATACTTTTACCTACTGTTTTTGTGTGCTCGCATGATTATACTACTGTATTGATCATGTTTTATTGTTTTTGTTTGAATAAAGTGCCAAGTAAAGCCTTTGGGATCATGTTGGGTGATAGTTGATTTGATCTTGCTGAAAAACAGAAACTTTTGTGCTCACAAAAATAATTCTCATTTTTAACAAAAGAGTGCTTTTGAGTTGATTCTTTTTGCAGAAGACTAATATACATATTTCTCACGTGGTAATAATTTTCTAGAATTGTTGGAGTAGCATAAGTATGGTTGGAGTACAGATTACTACAGACTGTTCTGTTTTTGACAGATTCTGTTTTCAATGCATAGTTTGCTTGTTTTCTAGTTTTCATGGCTTATATTGTTCAATATAAATTGTGGAAATGATATGCTACAGTAGTAATTGTGTGTGAGCAATTATGAATCTTGTCTTTGACAGTACCAAAAGTGGAATGGTTTATCTTTATCATACTAACCCATCTCATGAAGTTCCGTTAAGTTTTGTGTAATTGAAGTTTTCAAGTTTTGGGTGAGATATCGATATGAGAAGAATAAGGAGTGACAAGACCCTAAGCTTGGGGATGCCCAAGGCACCCCAAGGTAATATTCAAGGAAGGTCCAAGCTTCTAAGCTTGGGGATGCCCCGGAAGGCATCCCTCTTTCATCTCCAACATTTTCGGTAACCTCACTTGGAGCTATATTTTTATTCATCATATGATATGAGTTTTGCTTGGAGCGTCATTTTATTTTATTTTTATTTGCTTGATTCTATTTAGAATAATGTTTTGCATCTTTCGTTTCAGTAAAAATATCAAGTATAGCCTTTGCCATGCTTATCTTGCAAGTAGTTGAGTTGCTATTTCAAAACAGAAAGTCTATCGATGTTGCAAGTATTTGAGTTGCTGTTTCAGAATTTTTGGGGTTAGGGAAGTATGATGAATATTGCATTCTTTACAGACTGTACTGTTTTGGCAGATTGCTGTTATGGTTGCATTGTTTGCATATGTTTGCTTGTTTAATGATTCTATTTGAAGATAGGAGTATAAAATATGCAGAGACATTTTGTATGAAATGTTGAATAATAATTTTAGCGATTTTCTACAGTAAAGAATGATAAAGTTTTTGCATTGGTTTATACTAAGTTATCTCAAGAGTTCTTGTTGAGTTTTTTGCGGATGAAGCTTTTAAGATTTAGGGAAACCGTGATATAAAAGGAATTAAGGAGACACAAAAGCTCAAGCTTGGGTATGCCCAAGGCACCCCAAAATAATTTTCAAGAAGTCTCAAGCATCTAAGCTTGGGGATGCCCCGGTAGGCATCCCACCTTTCTTCTTCAACAATTATCGGTTAGTATCGGTTGAGCCTAAGTTTTTGCTTCTTCACATGATGTGTGCTATCCTTGGAATGTCATTTTATTTTGTTTTGCTTGCTGCTTTAATAAAATAATTATATCCGAAAGTTTTTAAATAAAATAGAGTCCTCAAATAGTTGCCCGGGAGGCTAAGTAAGCGGCACTCACATCCCGTCAACGGAGCTCTTTTCTATGGAATTGCTCTAGCGCTTCACTTATATATTTTTGAGCACGGTGTGCTTTAGTATTTTTGAAGAAACTCTCTCTTGCTTCACTTAAATTAATTTGGGAGAAATAAATATTATGCTCATGATCTTCACTTATATTTGTTTGAGCTTATCAAAAGCACCACATGAAAATTAGTCCCAAAGTGATAGATATCCAAGAAGGATATAATAAAAACTTTCATGAAGATCATTGGACAAACTAAACTTGATTCCTTGTAATAGTTTTGAGATATGGTGATGTGATATGTGAGTCATGTTGATGAGTAATTAGTCTTTAGTTAGAATATTGGTGTTAATTTTTGTGATTCCCTATGCAAGCATGAAAGTCAATAGTTGTGAAATGAAATTACATCCTACTTGTGGTGAATTATTTGGTGTTAATTATGCTCAATGCTCGCTTATGAGATTATTCATTTCTTGGTTGGTCGCTTCTCAATCTTTTTCTAGCCTTAATTTTGCACTAAGTATGATCACTACTTGTGCATCCAAAAACCCTTAAACCCAAATCCTATTTTCAAGAGTCCACCATACCTACCTAAGGATTAAGCAAGATTCTTCAAGTAAGTTGTCATTGGTGCAATAAGGCTATAAAAATTGCTTCTAAAAGTGTTAGATCATTTAGTGTTAGAGAAAATTGAGCGTTGCACGAACTTGTGATGGAAAAGCAATAAAAGCGACGGACTGCATAATAAAGGTTGCTATCATAAGGGCAATATAACCTGATGTTCTTTTGCACTAAGGGATTAAGCATACAAACAAATAAGCACATGGCAACCTCTGCTTCCCTCTGCGAACGACCTATCTTTTACTTTTCAGTATGTACTTTTATGCAAAGAGTCAAAGTTTTTCTCTCTATTCCTTTTTATTTTTTTCCTTTGGCCAGCATCATCTGGTGAGGAAAGATCTAGGAACATATTTCCAGTTGAATATGGGTAGCATGAGTTATTATTGTTGACATCACCCTTGAGGTGAATGCGTTGGGAGGCGAAACAATAAGCCCCTATCTTTCTATGTGTCTGGTTGAAACGTTTTGCTCATGTGTGTATGCGGTGAGTGTTAGCAATCATAGAAGACTATATGATGGTTGACTGTGACTTACTTAAACTCTGTTCAATAAGTTGAATTGCAATTGCTTGGTGACTGAGAACACAGGTTGTTGAGTTTCAAGAGAGTTCATTGTTTGTACCTTAACATATGAATTGGTTGCTAGTATAACATGAGAAGTTTTATAAAGAAGAATTTTTGTTATGTTGCTAGGAGAAGTGATTGAAATTATCATTGAAACAACTTATGCACTTTGCTAGCATTCACACTTCATAAATTATTTCTTTTATCATTCACCTACTCGAGGACGAGTGGGAATTCAGCTTGGGGATGCTGAAACGTCTCCAACGTATCTATAATTTATGAAGTATTCATGCTGTTATTTTATCATTCTTGGATGTTTATAATCATTTTATAGTCATTTTATATCATTTTTGGGACTAACCTATTGACATAGTGCCAAGTGCCAGTTGCTGTTTTTTTTGCATGTTTTTTACATCGCAGAAAATCAATATCAAACGGAGTCCAATCACCGCGGAATTTTTGTGGATTTTTTATGGGCCAGACCAGCACCTAGGGGGTGCCCCGAGGGGGGCAAACCCACCAGGGCGCGTCAGGGCCTCGGGCCACCTCCACCAGGGCACGCCAGGACCCCCTGGCGCGCCCAGGTGGGTTGTGCCCACCTCGGTGGCCTCCCATACCCCCTCTTTGCACTATAAATTCCCAAATATTTCGAAACCCCTTGGGGTTAACCTAGATCAGAAGTTCCGCCACTTCAGGGCTCCGTAGCCACCGAAATCCAATCTAGACCCGTTCCGGCACTCCGCCGGTGACGCCCGGATAATTAAGCTACACTAAACCCCTACTAATGATGCCAGGTCATCATAATTAAAATTTGGCTAAACCTCACTTGTTTCAAACTGAGTTCAAATTAAAATTCAAATAACAAAGTCAAATTATAATTTCATAAAACACGCGATTTAAAAATGTTCAAAAGGTTGTAAATATTCACGGTTTTATTAACATACATCAACCAACATTTTTGGTAATGTTTATAGGCCTCTAAGATAATTAAAACAGGAACAAACAACATCTAAATTAACCATTTAAAAATAAACAAATAGTTATGCTTTTCGAAATGACTTGAAACTTTGTGCATAGCACCCAAAATATTGTTATTGAATTTTATGTGCAGTACCATGTAGAACAAATATCATTTAGTGCCTCATTTAATAACAAAGTAGTAGCTAAGAAAAGAAACAGAAATAAGAGGAGAAGGCAGGAAACATCACTGTGCACTCAGGCCCTCCGAGCTACAGAAACCGGCCCGGCCCACCACCACCATTATCCCCCACCTCCTGTTCATGGTGGGGATCGTGGCGTTCATCCCCCGGCGCCATGGCCGACGGTGCTCACGTGTCGGCCATCCCGTGGCCCCGTGATGGATAAGGGCAACCCAAGCAACCCCTTTTATCTCATTTAACTTCCACCATAAATTCTAGAGGTATCAAATTGCTCCCCCCCCACTTTTGTGACAGTCTAAGATATTACAAAGTATTTTTGTGACAAGTCCCATATTTAACAAAATTCATTTTGTATTAAAATGTAATGCAAAACATATTACAATAAAGAAAACAGTAAGGAAACTACAAAAAAAAGATACGAAAGAAAGGGGCCCATGTGGCCTGGGAGAAGGCCATCCCACCTCCCCACTCATCTCCTTCCTGCTACAGGGAGGCAGGGGGTTCGTGGCAGGCATCCCATGGCCATGGCCGCGCCTGGCCACGCGCTGGACATCCACCGGCCCCCTCGATGGATAAGACCCCCCCTCGGACGCCCCTCGACCCCGTGGATGAAACTCTAGTGTCCTTTTCCCCTTTCCCTCACGCTGCTTCTCCTTCCCTGCCATGGCCGCCCCTGCCGTCGTCGTTGGTTTGCCGTTCGCGTAGCCACCAGCCTCCCCGCGTCAAGCCGGCATGTCCACGGGCTCTGTCCCCTTCGACTTCTTCATCATCACCACTGGATCGAGGGCGAGGAGCCGCGTCGGCGTCGCCTCACGTCGTTGTCTTTGTCTACGGTCGCCAAGCGCCCCCACCATCGATCAGCACCACCTCGGCCTCTCCCGCTTCACGGAGACGTCCGTGAGACCCGCTGTGAGGCCGCCTTCTTTTCCTGCTCCTTTCCCATGTCGATTCCCGTCATAGGTCGCCTCACCACCAAGTTCGAGTTCTCGGGGAGCTTGTGGTCGCCCCGTCGTTGCATGCGCTCCCGCGCAAGTCCTGGCTGCCCTCTGGATGCCTCCCCTTCCCCTCCCGCGTGCGCGGTGCTGCGTGCTACTGCTAGTTATCGCCGCTCTGCCCGCGCTCGCCCACCGTCTGCCTTCGCCCCCGGCCGGCGCCCGACCGCACCATTCCGCGCTCGCCCGTGCGTGTACTGCGTCGCCGCGCGCGCTGGGCCGCGCCCGCCCGCTTCCCCCCATGTGCGCCCACCGCGCTCAGGCCGCTCGGCCTCCTCCCGCTGCTGCTTTCTGCTGCGCCACTGCCTCTTCTTCTGTTGTCGCCGCTGCCGCCAACCACGCCCCGCGCCCGTCTCCGCCTAGTGCTCCCCGGCCACGCCCGCCTGCTCCCCTCTCCCCTGCCGGCCCGCTCTTCCGCCCCTAGCTACTGCTCCGACCGGCCGCGGCTGGCCATGGCCGCGCGCACAACCGCGAGGGCCATCGATCCAGGCCCCTGGTGGCCGTCGTTGACTCCGTGGCCCCCTAGTTAATTAGGGGATAAGTGGGGGGACCTAATCCCCTCTGTTTTTGGCTAACCCATTGACTGACACGTGGGACCCGAACACTGTAGCGTTTAGTTTAGATTAAGATTAATCAGTTAATTAACTGAGTCACTGATAGCTCGGGCCTGCTTCCTAATTAAACTTAATTAGGTTAATTTAAATACTGTTAGACATTCAGTGTATGACATGTGGGTCCCAGCAGGCTCATTGACTAGTCAACTGGTCAATGTTGACTGCTGACTGGGCAGTCAACTGGACCCCACCAGTTAGCCTCATAGGTGAACTTCTGGGTACACTCTCTGTGTACCCGTAGCATTTTACCCATTTTATTTCGAATTTATATAATTCCAGAAATTCATTAAAACTTTGAAAATTCATATAAAATAAACCGTAGCTCAGATGGAAAAACTTTGTACATGAAAGTTGCTCAGAACGACGAGAAGAATCCGGATACGCAGCCTGTTCGTCCGCCACGCGTCCCTAGCATAGCAAACCTGCAACCTTCCCCCTCCGGTTCATCTGTCCGAAAACACGAAACACCGGGGATACTTTTCCGGATGTTTCCCCCTTCGTCGGTATTACCTATCCCTGCATTAGATCACCTCTAGCACCGCGTATTGCCATGTTATGCTTTGTGATGCTTTGATTGCTCTATTATTTATTGTGTTCCCCTCCGTTACTTCTTTCCGGTAGACTCCGAGACCGCTGCCGGTACCCCTGTGATCGACTACATCGACGATGAACCCTTCTTGCCAGAGCAGCCAGGCAAGCCCCCCCTTGATCACCAGATATCGCCTATTCCTTCTCTGTACTACTTGCATTAGAGTAGTGTAGTATGTTACTGCTTTCGGTTAATCCTGTTCTGCTGCATAACCTGTCATTCTTGCTACATTTGTTACCCTTACCTGCTATCCTAATGCTTAGTATAGGATGCTAGTGTTCCATCAGTGGCCCTACACTCTTGTCCGTCTGCCATGCTATACTACTGGGCCGTGATCACTTCGGGAGGTGATCACGGGCATATGCTATATAATTTATACTGCTACATCACTTATGATACTGTTCGGAGATGGGGGCTGAAGGGGCAGGTGGATCCATCCCGGTAGAGGTGGGCCTGGGTTCCCGATGGCCCCCGACTGTTACTTTGTGGCAGAGCGAGAGGGCAGGTTGAGACCACCTAGGAGAGAGGTGGGCCTGGCCCTGGTCGGCGTCCGCGGATATTTCAATTAACATGCTTAACGAGATCTTGGTATTTGTTCTGAGTCTGGCCACTGGCCTATACGCACTAACCAACTACGCGGGAACAGTTATGGGCACTCGACGTCGTGGTATCAGCCGAAGCCTTCGTGACATCAGCGACTGAGCGGTGCGCGCCGGATTGGACTGGAACGCCTGCTAGGCTAGGTCTGTTTCCGGCCGCCCACGCAATGTGCAGGTGTGCAATGGGCGATGGGCCTAGACCCCTGCGCCATAGGATTTACACCGGCGTGCTGACCTCTCTATTGTGCCTAGGTGGGGCTGCGACGTGTTGATCTTCCAAGGCCGGGCATGACCCAGGAAAGTGTGTCCGGCCAAATGGGATCGAGCGTGTTGGGTTATGTGGTGCACCCCTGCAGGGAAGTTTATCTATTCGAATAGCCGTGATCTTCGGTAACAGGACGACTTGGAGTTGTACCTTGACCTTATGACAACTAGAACCGGATACTTAATAAAACACACCCTTCCAAGTGCCAGATATAACCCGGCAATCGCTCTCTAACCGGGCGACGAGGAGGATCGCCGGGTAGGTTTATGCTATGCGATGCTACTTGGTGAACTTACCATCTACTCTCTACTACATGCTGCAAGATGGAGGTGGCCTGAAGCATAGTCTTCGCCAGGATTAGCTATCCCCCTCTTATTCTGGCATTCTGCAGTTCAGTCCACCGATATGGCCCTTTACACATATACCCATGCATATGTAGTGTAGCTCCTTGCTTGCGAGTACTTTGGATGAGTACTCATGGATGCTTTTCTCCATCTTTTCCCCCTTTCCCTTCTACCTGGTTGTCGCAACCAGATGCTGGAGCCCAGGAGCCAGACGCCACCGTCGACAACGACTCCTACTACACTGGAGGTTCCTACTACTACGTGCAGGCCGCTGACGACGACCAGGAGTAGTTTAGGAGGATCCCAGGCAGGAGGCCTGCGCCTCTTTCGATCTGTATCTCAGTTTGTGCTAGCCTTCTTAAGGCAACTTGTTTAACTTATGTCTGTACTCAAATATTGTTGCTTCCGCTAACTCGTCTATGATCGAGCACTTGTATTCGAGCCCTCGAGGCCCCTGGCTTGTATTATGATGCTTGTATGACTTATTTTATTTTTAGAGTTGTGTTGTGATATCTTCCCGTGAGTCCCTGATCTTGATCGTACACGTTTGCGTGTATGATTAGTGTACGATTGAATCGGGGGCGTCACAGCCGGAGGGGGAATCATCTCCGGTGGCCATCTTCATCATTCTGGCAGCCACCATGATGAGGAGGGAGTAGTCCACCCTCGGGGCTGAGGGTTTGTACCAGTAGCTATGTGTTTAATCTCTCTGTCTCTCTCTCTCTCTCGTGATCTATATCTCGGGGTTTTTTAGCATAGATGGACCATATGATGTTTCTCCCCTCTATACTCTTGTTGTGATGAATTGAATCTTTACCCTTTGAAGTTTTGTCATGTCTGATTGAATGTTCAGATTTGAGAACACATGATGTATGTCTTGCGGTATGAATACTTACGGTGACATTGGGGTATCTTATTGATTCACTTGATATATGTTATGGCACTCAACTTGTGGATTCCCGCGGTGATATTGGGGTAATCTATGCATAGGGGTTGATGCACGTTTTTATTATCTTTTCTCCGATAGAAACTTTGGGGTCTCCTTGTAGTTCTTTGTGTGGATTTAGTATTATGAATATGAATTTGCTTTGGTGTTATTCTAGTACGAACTCTTGAGTAAATCGATCGGAAATAATAGCTTGCGTTATTTTAGTACGAACTCTAGGATAGATCGAACGGAAAGAATAGCTTTGAGGTGGTTTCGTACCCTACAAACAATTTCTATCTTTTGTTCTTCGCTAACAGGAACTCGGGAGTGATTCTTTATTGCACTTTGAGGGATAATCATATGATCCAACTATGTTAGCATTGTTGATCGAGGTTGCACTAGTGAAAGTACGGACCCTAGGCCTTGTTTTCAAGCATTGCAATACCGTTTTTGTGCTCGTTTACTATTTGCTACCTTGCTGTTTTTACTTATTCAGATTATAAAAATATATTTCTACCACCCATATTACACTTTTATCACCATCTCTTCGCCGAACTAGTGCACCTATACAATTTGCCATTGTATTGGGTGCGTTGGGGACACAAGAGATTTCCTGTATTTGGTTGCGGGGTCATTTGAAAGAGACCATATTCATCCTACACCTCTCATGAATTGATAAACCTTAGGTCATCCACTTGATGGAAAATTGCTACTGTCCTACAAAACTCTGTGCTTGGAGGCCCAACACGTCTCTAGAAGAACAAAGTTGCGTAGTAGACATCAAGCTCTTTTCTGGCACCGTTTCCGGGGAGGTGAGTGCATGAAGGTATGTCTTTAGATCGTGTAATTGAATCTTTTAGTTTCTTGTTTATCACTAGTTTGGTTTAGGAAAGAAAACTACAAAAACTGGAATTGAGGTTGCATCATATTATTGATCATCTTTATAATATCTTTCTTGAAAATTATAGTTCGGAAAATTGTGCTCAGTTGTTAGAAGAAGAAGTCAATAAAATGTTTGGCGCAAAATATTTGAATGATGAGCATGATTGCAATGTTGTTAGTTTGAATTCTTTGAATATCCATGATGCTAATGATATGCAAAGCCATAATCTTGGGGATGCTATATTTGATGAAGATGATATTTTTAGTCCGCCAAGTTTTGATGAGAAAAATTATTATGATGATAGCATGCCTCCTATTTATGATGATTATAATGTTGAAAGTGGATTTGGAGAGGTCATGACTTTATTTAATGATGAATCCACTATTTTGGAAGAGGTTGCATTTGATTATGACAACAAAGTTCCTATATATGATGATTATGGTGATGACATGTATGCTATATTGAAAAATGATAACCATGAATCTTGTCATCATGATTTTAATTTTCAATCCCATGATAGTTATTTTGTTAAGTTTGCTCCCACTACTATTCATGAGAATAAATTTGCTTATGTGGAGAGTAATAAAATTTCTATGCTTGTGAATCATGAAAAGAATGCTTTATGTGATAGCTATATTTTTGAATTCATTCATGATGCTATTGAAAATTATTATGAGGGAGGAACTTATGCTTGTAGGAATTGCAATAATATCAAGTTTCCTCTCTATGTGTTGAAAATCTTGAAGTTATGTTTGTTTTGCCTTCCTATGTGAGATGATTATTGTTCCCATGAATTATTTGCTCACAAAATCCCTATGCACATAAAGTTGGTTAGGCTTAAATTTGCTAGCCATGTGCTTCATGATGCTCTCTTTGTGTTTCAATTCTTATATTTTATGCGAGCATCATTGAAATCTTCATGCCTAGCTAAAAGACATTAAAGAAAAGCGCTTGTTGGGAGACAACCCAATACTTTTACCTACTGTTTTTGTGTGCTCGCATGATTATGCTACTGTATTGATCATGTTTCATTGCTTTTGTTTCAATAAAGTGCCAAGTAAAGCCTTTGGGATCATGTTGGGTGATAGTTGATTTGATCTTGCTGAAAAACAGAAACTTTTGTGCTCACGGAAATAATTCTCATTTTTAACAGAAGATTGCTTTTGAGTTGATTATTTTTCCAGATGATTAATATACAAATTTCTCACGTGGTACTTATTTGTCAGTATTTTTGGAGTACCATAAGTATGGTTGGAGTACAGATTACTACAGACTGTTCTGTTTTTGACAGATTCTGTTTTCAATGCATAGTTTGCTTGTTTTCTAGTTTCCACGGCTTATATTGCTCAATATAAATTGTGGAAATGATATGCTACAGTAGTAATCATGTGAGAGCAATTATGAATCTTGTTTTTGACAGTACCAAAAGTGGAATGGTTT
This sequence comes from Aegilops tauschii subsp. strangulata, assembly GCF_002575655.3. Lineage (NCBI taxonomy): Eukaryota > Viridiplantae > Streptophyta > Magnoliopsida > Poales > Poaceae > Aegilops > Aegilops tauschii. The sequence continues at coordinate 522,779,359 of NC_053039.3, forward strand.
ATCTTTATCATACTAACCATCTCACGAAGTTCCATTAAGTTTTGTGCGATTGAAGTTTTCAAGTTTTGGGTGAGATATCAATATGAGGAGAATAAGGAGTGAGAAGATCCTAATCTTGGGGATGCCCAAGGCACCCCAAGGTAATATTCAAGGAATCTCCAAGCTTCTAAGCTTGGGGATGCCCGGGAAGGCATCCCTTCTTTCGTCTCCAACATTATCGGTAACCTCACTCGGAGCTATATTTTTATTCATCACATGATATGAGTTTAGCTCTGAGCGTCACTATATTATATTTTTATTTTCTTGATTCTATTTACAATAATGTTTTGAATCTTTGTTTTCAATAAAAATATCAAGTATAGCCTTTGCCATGCTTATCTTGCAAGTATTTGAGTTGCTGTTTCAAAACAGAAAGTTTATCGATGTTGCAAAAATTCCATAGAAAATTCAGAATGTGATAAAATGTTGAAACTTTTTGCGAAATAAGCTCTGATAAATTTTCTAAAGTGTGGTAATTTTTTCAGAAATTTTGGAGTTAGGGAAGTATGATGAATAATGCATTCTTACAGACTGTACTATTTTGGCAGATTGCTGTTATGGTCGCATTGTTTGCATATGTTTGCTTGTTTAATGATTCTATTTGAGGATAGGAGTATTAAATATGCAGAGGCATTTAGTATGCAATGTTGAATAATAATTTTAGTGATTTTCTACAGTAGAGAATGATAAAGTTTTCGCATTGGTTTAGACTAACTTATCTCACGAGTTCTTGTTGAGTTTTGTGCGGATGAAGTTTTTAAGATTTAGGGAAACCGTTTATAAAAGGAATTAAGGAGACACAAAAGCTCAAGATTGGGGATGCCCAAGGCACCACAAAATAATATTTCAAGAAGTCTCAAGCATCTAAGCTTGGGGATGCCCCGGTAGGCATCCCACCTTTCTTCTTCAACAATTATCGGTTAGTATCGGTTGAGCCTAAGTTTTTGCTTCTTCACATGACGTGTGCTATCCTTGGAATGTCATTTTATTTTGTTTTGCTTGATGTTTTCATAAAATACTTAGATCTGAAAGTTTTTAAATAAAATAGAGTCCTCGAATAGTTGCCACGGAGGCTAAGTAAGCGGCACTCACATCCCGTCAACGAAGCTCTTTTCTATGGAATTGCTCTAGTGCTTCACTTTTATCTTTTTGAGCACGGTGTGCGTTAGTATTTCTGAAGAAATTCTCTCTTGCATCACTTAAATTAATTTGAGAGAAAGAAATATTATGCTCATGATCTTCACTTATATTTGTTTGATCTTATCAAAAGCAACACATGGAAATTAGTCCCAAAGTGATAGATATCCAAGAAGGATATAATAAAAACTTTCATGAAGATCATTGGACAAACTAAACTTGATTCCTTGTAATAGTTTTGAGATATGGTGATGTGATATGTGAGTCATGTTGATGAGTAATTATGCTTTAGTTAGAATATTGGTGTTAAGGTTTGTGATTCCCTATGCAAGCATGATAGTCAATAGTTGTGCAATGAAATTACATCCTACTTGTGGTGCATTATTCGGTGTTAATTATGCTCAATGCTCGCTTATGAGATTATTCGTTTCTTGGTTGGTCGCTTCTCAATCTTTTGCTAGCCTTCATTTTGCACTGAGTATGATCACTACTTGTGCATCCAAAAACCCTTAAACCCAAATCCTATTTTCAAGAGTCCACCATACCCACCTAAGGATTGAGCAAGATCCTTCAAGTAAATTGTCATCGGTGCAATAAGGCAATAAAAATTTCTTCTAAAAGTGTTAGATCATTTAGTGTAAGAGAAAGTTGAGCGTTGTACGAACTTGTGATGGCAAAGCAATAAAAGCGATGGACTGCACAATAAATGTTGCTATCATAAGGGGCAATATAACCTGACGTTCTTTTGCACTAAGGGATTGAGCATACAAACAAATAAGCGCATGGCAACCTCTGCTTCCCTCTATGAATGGCCTATATTTTACTTTTCTGTATTTACTTTTATGCAAAGAGTCAAAGTTTTGTTGGAAATATGCCCTAGAGGCAATAATAAAAGGTTATTATTATATTTCTTTGTTCATGATAATCGTCTATTATTCATGCTATAATTGTATTGTCCGGAAATCGTAATACATGTGTGAATACATAGACCACAACGTGTCCCTAGTAAGCCTCTAGTTGACTAGCTCGTTGATCAACAGATAGTCATGGTTTCCTGACTATGGACATTGGATGTCATTGATAACGGGATCACATCATTAGGAGAATGATGTGATGGACAAGACCCAATCCTAAGCATAGCATAAAAGATCGTGTAGTTTCGTTTGCTAGAGCTTTTCCAATGTCAAGTATCTTTTCCTTAGACCATGAGATCGTGCAACTCCCGGATACCGTAGGAGTGCTTTGGGTGTGCCAAACGTCACAACGTAACTGGGTGACTATAAAGGTGCACTACGGGTATCTCCGAAAGTGTCTATTGGGTTGGCACGGATCGAGACTGGGATTTGTCACTCCGTGTGACGGAGAGGTATCTCTGGGCCCACTCGGTAATGCATCATCATAATGAGCTCAATGTGACTAAGGCGTTAGTCACGGGATCATGCATTGCGGTACGAGTAAAGAGACTTGCCGGTAACGAGATTGAACAAGGTATTGGGATACTGACGATCGAATCTCGGGCAAGTAACATACCGATTGACAAAGGGAATTGCATACGGATTGATTGAATCCTCGACACCGTGGTTCATCCGATGAGATCATCGTGGAACATGTGGGAGCCAACATGGGTATCCAGATCCCGCTGGTGGTTATTGACTGGAGAGGCGTCTCGGTCATGTCTGCATGTCTCCCGAACCCGTAGGGTCTACACACTTAAGGTCCGATGACGCTAGGGTTGTAGAGATATATGTATGCGGAAACCCGAAAGTTGTTCGGAGTCCCGGATGAGCTCCCGGACGTCACGAGAGGTTCCGGAATGGTCCGGAGGTGAAGAATTATATATAGGAAGTCAAGTTTCGGCCACCGGGAAAGTTTCGGGGGTTACCGGTATTGTACCGGGACCACCGGAAGGGTCCCGGGGGTCCACCGGGTGGGGCCATCTATCCCGGAGGGCCCCGTGGGCTGAAAGTGGAAGGGAACCAGCCCTTAGTGGGCTGGGGCGCCCCCCTTGGGCCTCCCCCCATGCGCCTAGGGTTGGGAACCCTAGGGGGGAGCTTCCCCCTTGCCTTGGGGGGCAAGGCACCCCTTCCCCCCTTTTTGGCCGCCGCTCCCCCTTGGAGATCCCATCTCCCTGGGCCGGCGCCCCCCCAGGGGGCCTATATAAAGGGGGGAGGGAGGGCAGCAACCTACAACCTTGGGCGCCTCCCTCCTCCCCTGCAACACCTCTCTCTCTCTCGCAGAAGCTTGGCGAAGCCCTGCCGGAGACCCGCTACATCCACCACCACGCCGTCGTGCTACTGGATCTCCATCAACCTCTCCTCCCCCCTTGTTGGATCAAGAAGGAGGAGACGTCGCTGCACCGTACGTGTGTTGAACGCGGAGGTGCCGTCCGTTCGGCACTCGGTCATCGGTGATTTGGATCACGGCGAGTACGACTCCGTCATCCACGTTCATTGGAACGCTTCCGCTCGCGATCTACAAGGGTATGTAGATGCACTTCTTTCCCCTCGTTGCTAGTAGACTCCATAGATGCATCTTGGTGAGCGTAGGAAAATTTTAAAATTATGCTACGATACCCAACAGTGGCATCATGAGCCAGGTCTATGCGTAGTTACTATGCACGAGTAGAACACAAAGCAGTTGTGGGCGTTGAGTTTGCCAATTCTTCTTGCCGCTACTAGTCTTTTCTTGTTTCGGCGGCATTGTAGGATGAAGCGGCCCGGACCGACCTTACACGTACGCTTACGTGAGACAGGTTCCACCGATTGACATGCACTAGTTGCATAAGGTGGCTAGCGGGTGTCTGTCTCTCCTACTTTAGTCGGAACGGATTCGATGAAAAGGGTCCTTATGAAGGGTAAATAGAAATTGGAAAATCACGTTGTGGTCATACGTAGGTAAGAAACGTTCTTGCTAGAAACCTACAAACCACATAAAAACTTGCAACAACAATTAGAGGACGTCTAACTTGTTTTTGCAGCAAGTGCTATGTGATGTGATATGGCCAGAAGATGTGATGAATGATATATGTGATGTATGAGATTGATCATATTCTTGTAATAGGAATCACGACTTGCATGTCGATGAGTATGACAACCGGCAGGAGCCATAGGAGTTGTCTTTATTATTTTGCATGACCTGCGAGTCATTGAATAACGCCATGTAAATTACTTTACTTTGTTGCTAAACGCGTTAGCCATAGAAGTAGAAGTAATCGTTGGCGTGACGACTTCATGAAGACACAATGATGGAGATCATGATGATGGAGATCATGGTGTCATGCCGGTGACGAAGATGATCATGGTGCCCCGAAGATGGAGATCAAAGGAGCATAATGATATTGGCCATATCATGTCACTATTTGATTGCATGTGATGTTTATCATGTTTTTGCATCTTATTTGCTTAGAACGACGGTAGTAAGTAAGATGATCCCTTATAATAATTTCAAGAAAGTGTTCACCCTAACTGTGCACCGTTGCGAAGGTTCGTTGTTTCGAAGCACCACGTGATGATCGGGTGTGATAGATTCTAACGTTCGAATACAACGGGTGTTGACGAGCCTAGCATGTACAGACATGGCCTCGAAACACGGAAGACCGAAAGGTCGAGCATGAGTCGTATAGAAGATACGATCAACATGAAGATGTTCACCGATCTTGACTAGTGCGTCTCACGTGATGATCGGACACGGCCTAGTTAAAATCGGATCATGTTTCACTTAGATGACTAGAGGGATGTCTATCTGAGTGGGAGTTCATTAAATAATTTGATTAGATGAACTCAATTATCATGAACTTAGTCTAAAATCTTTACACTATGTCTTGTAGATCAAATGGCCAACGTTGTCCTCAATTTCAACGCGTACCTAGAGAAAACCAAGCTGAAAGATGATGGCAGCAACTATACGGACTGGGTCCAGAACCTGAGGCTCATCCTTATAGTAGCCAAGAAAGATTATTTCTTAGAAGCACCGCTAGGTGATGCACCAATCCCACAGAACCAAGACGTTATGAACGCTTGGCAATCACGTGCTGATGATTACTCCCTCGTTCAGTGCGGCATGCTTTATAGCTTAGAGCCGGGTCTCCAAAACGTAACATTTTCTGATCTATTTGATAGTCGCCAATTAAAAGGAGATATTTTCGCAATTTTTGTTATAGCCCTTGCGGCTGCTGAAGCCGCTATTGGACTATCCATTCTTTCTTCCATCCATCGTAATAGGAAATCTGGAGCATATGAGATGTTCGAGGAGCTGAAACTGGTTTTTCAAGCTCATCCCGGGTCGAGAGATATGATGTCTCCGACAAGTTCTTCAGCTGTAAAATGGAGGAGAACAGTTCTGTTAGTGAGCACATACTCAGAATGTCTGGGTTGCACAACCGCTTGTCTCAGCTGGGAGTTAATCTCCCGGATGACGTGGTCATTGACAGAATCCTCCAGTCGCTTCCACCAAGCTACAAGAGCTTTGTGATGAACTACAATATGCAGGGGATGGAAAAGACCATTCCCGAGGTATATTCAATGCTGAAATCAGCGGAAGGGGAGATCAGAAAAGAACATCAAGTGTTGATGGTGAATAAAACCACCAAGTTCAAGGAGGGCAAGGGCAAGAAGAACTTCAAGAAGGACGGCAAGGGAGTTGCCGCGCCCGGTAAACCAGTTACTGGGAAGAAGTCAAAGAATGGACCCAAGCCTGAAACTGAGTGCTTTTATTGCAAGGTAAGTGGTCACTGGAAGCGGAACTGCCCCAAATACTTAGCGGAAAAGAAGGCCGGCAACACCAAAGGTATATGTGATATACATGTAATTGATGTGTACCTTACCAGTACTCGTAGTAGCTCCTGGGTATTTGATACCGGTGCGGTTGCTCATATTTGTAACTCAAAATAGGAACTACGGAATAAACGGAGACTGGCGAAGGACGAGGTGACGATGCGCGTCGGGAATGGTTCCAAGGTCGATGTGATCGCCGTCGGCATGCTACCTCTGCATCTACCCACGGGATTAGTTTTAAACCTCAATAATTGTTATTTAGTGCCAGCTTTGAGCATGAACATTGTATCTGGATCTCGTTTAATTCGAGATGGCTACTCATTTAAATCTGAGAATAATGGTTGTTCTATTTATTTGAGAGATATGTTTTATGGTCATGCCCCGCTGGTTAATGGTTTATTTTTGATGAATCTCGAACTAGATGTTACACATGTTCATAGTGTGAATACCAAAAGATGTAAAGTTGATAACGATAGTCCCACATACTTGTGGCACTGCCGCCTTGGTCACATTGGTGTCAAGCGCATGAAGAAGCTCCATGCAGATGGACTTTTGGAGTCTCTTGATTACGAATCATTTGACACGTGCGAACCATGCCTCATGGGTAAGATGACCAAGACTCCGTTCTCCGGAACAATGGAGCGAGCAACCAACTTATTGGAAATCATACATACCGATGTGTGCGGTCCAATGAGTGTTGAGGCTCGCGGAGGATATCGTTATGTTCTCACTCTCACTGATGACTTAAGTAGATATGGGTATGTCTACCTGATGAAACACAAGTCTGAAACCTTTGAAAAGTTCAAGGAATTTCAGAGTGAAGTTGAGAATAAACGTGACAGGAAAATAAAATTCTTACGATCAGATCGTGGTGGAGAATATTTAAGTCACGAGTTTGGTGCACACTTAAGGAAATGTGGAATAGTTTCACAACTCACGCCGCCTGGAACACCTCAGAGAAATGGTGTGTCCGAACGTCGTAATCGCACTCTATTGGATATGGTGCGATCTATGATGTCTCTTACCGATTTACCGCTCTCATTTTGGGGTTATGCTTTAGAGACTGCCGCATTCACTTTAAATAGGGCTCCGTCGAAATCCGTTGAGACGACACCGTATGAATTATGGTTTGGGAAGAAACCTAAGCTGTCGTTTCTAAAAGTTTGGGGATGCGATGCTTATGTCAAGAAACTTCAACCTGAAAAGGTCGAACCCAAGTCGGAAAAATGCGTCTTCATAGGATACCCTAAGGAAACTATTCGGTACACCTTCTACCTCAGATCCGAAGGCAAGATCTTCGTTGCTAAGAACGGGTCCTTTCTGGAGAAGGAGTTTCTCTCGAAAGAATTGAGTGGGAGGAAAGTGGAACTTGATGAGGTGATAGTCACCCCTTCCGAACTGGAAAGTAGCGCAGCGTGGGAAAATGTTCCTGTGGTGCCTACACCGACTGGGGAGGAAGTTAATGATGATGATCATGAAGCTTCAGATCAAGTTACTGAACTTCGTAGGTCCACAAGGACACGTTCCGCACCAGAGTGGTACGGCAACCCTGTCCTGGAAATCATGTTGTTAGACAACGGTGAACCTTCGAACTATGAAGAAGCGATGGCGGGCCCGGATTCCGACAAATGGCTAGAAGCCATGAAATCCGTGATAGGATCCATGTATGAAAACGAAGTATGGACTTTGACTGACTTGCCCGATGATCGGCGAGCCATAGAAAACAAATGGATCTTTAAGAAGAAGACGGACGCAGATGGTAATGTGACCATCTACAAAGCTCGACTTGTCGCTAAGGGTTATCGACAAGTTCAAGGGGTTGACTACGATGAGACTTTCTCACCCGTAGCGAAGCTGAAGTGCGTCCGAATCATGTTAGCAATTGCCGCATACTATGATTATGAGATATGGCAGATGGACGTCAAAACGGCATTCCTTAACGGCTTCCTTAAGGAAGAGTTTTATATGATGCAGCCGGAAGGTTTTGTCGATCCTAATAATGCTAACAAAGTAAACAAGCTCCAACGCTCAATCTATGGGCTGGTGCAAGCATTTCGGAGTTGGAACATTCACTTTGATGAGATGATCAAAGCATTTGGGTTTACACAGACTTATGGAGAAGCCTGTGTTTACAAGAAAGTGAGTGGGAGCTCTGTAGCATTTCTCATATTATATGTGGATGACATACTATTGATGGGAAATGATATAGAATTCTTGGAAAGTGTAAAGGCCTATTTGAATAAGTGTTTTTCAATGAAGGACCTTGGAGAAGTTGCTTATATATCAGGCATCAAGATCTATAGAGATACATCATGATGCCTCATTGGTCTTTCACAGAGTACATACCTTGACAAGATATTGAAGAAGTTCAGTATGGATCAGTCCAAGAAGGGGTTCTTGCCTGTATTGCAAGGTGTGCAATTGAGCACGGCTCAATGCCCGACCACGGTAGAAGATATAGAAGAGATGAGTGTCATCCCCTATGCCTCGGCCATAGGGTCTATTATGTATGCCATGCTGTGTACCAGACCTGATGTAAACCTTGCCGTAAGTTTGGTAGGAAGATACCAAAGTAATCCCGGCAAGGAACACTGGACAGCGGTCAAGATATCCTGAAGTACCTGAAGAGGACTAAGGATATGTTTCTCGTTTATGGAGGTGATGAAGAGCTCGTCGTAAAGGGTTACGTCGACGCTAGCTTCGACACAGATCTAGATGACTCGAAGTCACAGACTGGATACGTGTATATTTTGAATGGAGGAGCAGTAAGCTGGTGCAGTTGCAAGCAAAGCGTCGTGGCGGGATCTACATGTGAAGCGGAGTACATGGCAGCCTCAGAGGCAGCACAGGAAGCAGTCTGGATGAAGGAGTTCATTACCAAACTAGGGGTGATTCCCAATGCGTCGGGCCCAATGACTCTCTTCTGTGACAACACTGGAGCTATTGCCCTTGCGAAGGAGCCCAGGTTTCACAGGAAGACAAGGCATATCAAGCGTCGCTTCAACTCCATTCGTGAAAGTGTTCAAAATGGAGACATAGATATTTGTAAAGTACATACGGACCTGAATGTAGCAGATCCGTTGACTAAACCTCTCCCTAGGGCAAAACATGATCAACACCAGGACGCAATGGGTGTTCGATTCATCACAATGTAACTAGATTATTGACTCTAGTGCAAGTGGGAGACTGTTGGAAATATGCCCTAGAGGCAATAATAAAAGGTTATTATTATATTTCTTTGTTCATGATAATCGTCTATTATTCATGCTATAATTGTATTGTCCGGAAATCGTAATACATGTGTGAATACATAGACCACAACGTGTCCCTAGTAAGCCTCTAGTTGACTAGCTCGTTGATCAACAGATAGTCATGGTTTCCTGACTATGGACATTGGATGTCATTGATAACGGGATCACATCATTAATTAGGAGAATGATGTGATGGACAAGACCCAATTCTAAGCATAGCATAAAAGATCGTGTAGTTTCGTTTGCTAGAGCTTTTCCAATGTCAAGTATCTTTTCCTTAGACCATGAGATCGTGCAACTCCCGGATACCGTAGGAGTGCTTTGGGTGTGCCAAACGTCACAACGTAACTGGGTGACTATAAAGGTGCACTACGGGTATCTCCGAAAGTGTCTGTTGGGTTGGCACGGATCGAGACTGGGATTTGTCACTCCGTGTGACGGAGAGGTATCTCTGGGCCCACTCGGTAATGCATCATCATAATGAGCTCAATGTGACTAAGGCGTTAGTCACGGGATCATGCATTGCGGTACGAGTAAAGAGACTTGCCGGTAACGAGATTGAACAAGGTATTGGGATACCGACGATCGAATCTCGGGCAAGTAACATACCGATTGACAAAGGGAATTGCATACGGATTGATTGAATCCTCGACACCGTGGTTCATCCGATGAGATCATCATGGAACATGTGGGATCCAACATGGGTATCCAGATCCCGCTGTTGGTTATTGACCGGAGAGGCGTCTCGGTCATGTCTGCATGTCTCCCGAACCCGTAGGGTCTACACACTTAAGGTCCGGTGACGCTAGGGTTGTAGAGATATATGTATGCGGAAACCCGAAAGTTGTTTGGAGTCGCGGATGAGATCCCGGACGTCACGAGAGGTTCCGGAATGGTCCGGAGGTGAAGAATTATATATAGGAAGTCAAGTTTCGGCCACCGGGAAAGTTTCGGGGGTTACCGGTATTGTACCGGGACCACCGGAAGGGTCCCGGGGGTCCACCGGGTGGGGCCACCTATCCCGGAGGGCCCCGTGGGCTGAAAGTGGAAGGGAACCAGCCCTTAGTGGGCTGGGGCGCCCCCCTTGGGCCTCCCCCCATGCGCCTAGGGTTGGGAACCCTAGGGGGAGCTTCCCCCTTGCCTTGGGGGGCAAGGCACCCCTTCCCCCCCTTTTTGGCCGCCGCCCCCCCTTGGAGATCCCATCTCCCTGGGCCGGCGCCCCCCCAGGGGGCCTATATAAAGGGGGGAGGGAGGGCAGCAACCTACAGCCTTGGGCGCCTCCCTCCTCCCCTGCAACACCTCTCTCTCTCTCGCAGAAGCTCGGCGAAGCCCTGCCGGAGACCCGCTACATCCACCACCACGCCGTCGTGCTACTGGATCTCCATCAACCTCTCCTCCCCCCTTGCTGGATCAAGAAGGAGGAGACGTCGCTGCACCGTACGTGTGTTGAACGCGGAGGTGCCGTCCGTTCGGCACTCGGTCATCGGTGATTTGGATCACGGCGAGTACGACTCCGTCATCCACGTTCATTGGAACGCTTCCGCTCGCGATCTACAAGGGTATGTAGATGCACTCCTTTCCCCTCGTTGCTAGTAGACTCCATAGATGCATCTTGGTGAGCGTAGGAAAATTTTAAAATTATGCTACGATACCCAACAAGTTTTTCTCTCTATTCCTTTTTCTTTTTATCCTTTGGCAAGCATCATGTGGTGAGGAAAGATCTAGGCACATATGTCCAGTTGAATATGGGTAGCATGAGTTATTATTGTTGACATCACCCTTGAGGTGAATGCGTTGGGAGGCGAAACAATAAGCCCCTATCTTTCTATGTGTCTAGTTGAAATGTTTTTCTCATGTGTATGTGGTGGGTGTTAGCAAACATAGAAGACTATATGATGGTTGAGTGTGACTTCCTTAAACTCTGTTGAATAAGTTGAATTGCAATTGCTTGGTGACTGAAAACACAGGTTGTTGAGTTTCAAGAGAGTTCATTGTTTGTACCTTAACATGTGAATTGGTTGCTAGTATAACATGAGAAGTTTTATAAAAAAATAATTGTTGTTTTGATGCTAGGAATAGTGATTGAAATTATCATTGATCAAACTTATGCACTTTGCTAGCATTCACACTTCATAAATTATTTCTTTTATCATTCACCTACTCGAGGACGAGTGGAAATTAAGCTTGGGGATGCTGATACATCTCCAACGTATCTATAATTTATGAAGTATTCATGCTGTTATTTTATCATTCTGGTATGTTCTATAATCATTTTATAGTCATTTTATATCATTTTTGGGACTAACCTATTGACATAGTTGTTTTCCGTTTGGTATTGATTTCCTGCGATGTAAAAAACAAGCGAAAAAACAGCAACTGGCACTGGGCACTGGGTCAATAGGTTAGTCCCAAAAAATGATATAAAGTTGCTATAAAATGATTGTAAAACATCCAAGAATGATAAATAACAACATGAATACTTCATAAATTATAGATACGTTGGAGACGTATCAACATCCTCAAGCTTAATTCCTACTCGTCCTCGAGTAGGTAAATGATAAAAGAAATAATTCATGAAGTGTGAATGCTAGCAAAGTGCATAAGTTTGATCAATGATAATTTCTATCACTTTTCCTAGCATCATAATAGCAATTCTTTATTATAAAACTTATCATGTTATAGTGGCAACCAATTCACATGTTAAGGTTCAAACAATGAACTCTCTTGAAACTCAACAACCTATGTTCTTAGTAATCAAGCAATTGCAATTCAACTTATTCAACTGAGTCTGAGTAAGAGCTCCACATACTCAACCATCATATAGTCTTCTATGATTGCTAACGCTCACCGCATACTCATGAGCAAAACGTTTCAACCGGACACATAGAAAGATAGGGGCTTATTGTTTTGCCTCCCAACGTATTCACCTCAAGGGTGATGTCAACAATAATAACTCATGCTACCCATATTCAACTGGAGGTATGTGCCTAGATCTTTCCTCACCACATGATGCTTGCTAAAAGAGAAAAATAAAAAGGAATAGAGAGAATAACTTTGACTCTTGCATGAAAGTAAATACATAAATGTAAAAGATAGGCCCTTCGCAGAGGGAAGTAGGGATTTGTAGAGGTGCCAGAGCTCAAAGCGAAAATTGAGAGATAAAAAGATTTTGAGAGGTATACTTTTCCCACCAACGAAAACGACTTAGAGCTCCCAACACTTTCCATGCTAGATATATCATATGCGGTTCCCAAACAGAAAATAAAGTTTATTCCTTTTTCCACCATACTTTCACTTTCCAGGGCTAGCCGTATCCACGGGTGCCCTCCATACCTACACTTTCTAAGGAATTTATTATTTGACAACATAAAGTAAATTCATTTTTCATTTCGGGACTGGGCATCCCTAATACCTTTGCCTTACTCTTGTGCAATGACAAGTGAATAAATACTCATCGTCAGAATAACACATCTAGCATGGAAAATATTGGCCACCCCTCACCGCCTCGCAAGCGGTACGAGCACACAAAAGAGAAATTTATTTTTGAAAATTAGAGATGGCACATACAAATTTGCTTAGAACGGCACGGAAAAACCGCATATAGGTAGGTATGGTGGACTCTTGAAAATAAGATGTGGGTTTAAGGGTTTTTGGATGCACAAGTAGTATCTATACTTGGTGCGGAATTTTTGGCTAGCAAAGATGGGGGAAAGCACCAAATGTTAAAGGATCTATGACAATATGACTTCTATGTGAATTTGAGCAAACATAAATCATTACGTTGTCTTCCTTGTCCAACGTCAACAATTTTGGCATATAATATTTTGATGGGGGCCCACAATCACAAAAGTTTTCTAGGATATGTATTTGCATGTGAAAGTTCTCTTCCTTATACTAATTATTCGTGAATTGCTTGTATGACCAATATTGTGATTGTCAAGCCTCAAAAGGTTTCACTTTATAAACCCAAATGTGAATCTACCACTAGTCATGATATTCAATTTATTCAACAATTTACTCATAGGATATAAGTGAAGCACAAGAGTAAATGACAAGCTACTCCAAAAAGATATAAGTGAAGATCAATGAGTAGTTAAGTAAATAGATAACTATGTGCGGACTCTCTCTTATTTAAAACTTTCAGATCTAAGTATTTTATTAAAATAGAAAGCAAAACAAAAATAAAATGACATTCTAAGAATAGCACAACTCATGTGAAGAAGCAAAAACTTAGGTTCAACCGATACTAACCGATAATTGTTGATGAAGAAAGGTGGGAAGCCTTCAGGGGCATCCCCAAGTTAGATGCTTTAGACTTCTTGAATATTATCTTGGGATGCCTTGGGCAACCCCAAGCTTGCGCTTTTGTGTCTTCTTAGTTCCTCTCATATCACGGTTTTCCTAAATCTCAAAAGCTTCATCCACACAAAACTCAACAAGAACTCGTGAGATAAGTTAGTATAAACTAATGCAAAAACTTTATCATTCTCTACTGTAGCAAAGAACTAAAATTATTATTCAACATTGCATACTAAATGCCTCTGCATATTTAATACTCCTATCCTCAAATAGAATCACTAAACAAGCAAACATATGTAAACTATGCAAACATAATAGCAATCTGCCAAAACAGTACAGTCTGTAATGAATGCAAGAGTATCAATACTTATTCAACTCCAAACATTATGAAATTCTACCACACTGTAGAAAATTCATCAGAGCTCATTATGCAAAAAGTTTCAACATTTTAGCACATTCTGAATTTCCTCGGGAATTTTGCAACATCAATAAACTTTCTGTTTTCAAACAGCAACATGTAGACTTGTAAAATAAGCATGGCAAAGGCTATCAATGCCACTTTTATTGAAATAAAAGATGCAAAACATTATTCTAAATAACAGCAAGAAAATCCTAACAAAATAAATTGACGCTCCAAGCAAAACACATATCACGTGACGAATGAAAACATAGCTCCAAGTAAGGTTACCGATAATGTTGGAGACGAAAGAGGGGATGCCTTCCGGGGCAACCCCAAGATTAGTTGCTTGGATCTTCCTTGGATATTAACTTGGGGTGCCTTGGGCATCCCCAATATTAGGCTCTTGTCACTCCTTATTCTCCTCATATCGTCATCTCACCCAAAACTTGAAAACTTCAATCACACAAAACTTAACCAAACTTCGTGAGATAGGTTAGTATGATAAAGAGCAAACCATTTCACTTTGGTACTGTAAGAGACAAGATTCATAATTGTTTCCACATAATTCCTACTGTAGCATATCATTTCCACAACTTATATTGAGCAATATAAGCCATAGAAACTAGAAAGCAAGCAAACTTTGCATTGAAATTAGAATCTGTCAAAAACAGAATAGTCTGTAATGATCTGTACTCAAACCATACTTCTTCTACTCAAAAAATTATGAAAAATATAGGACCACATGAGCAATTTGTATGTTAAACTTCTGAAAAAATAATACACTCAAAAGCACTCTTCTGTTAAAAATGGGACTTATTTTCGTGAGCGCAAAAGTTTGTGTTTTTCAGCAGGGTCAAATCAACTATCACCCAACATGATCCCAAAGGCTTTACTTGGCACTTTATTGAAACAAAAGCAATAAAACATGATTACTACAGTATCTTAATCATGTTAACACATAAAAACAGTAGGTAAAAGTGTTGGGTTGTCTCCCAACAAGCGCTTTTGTTTAATGCCTTTTAGCTAGGCAAGATAAGAATTGAAACATAAAGAGAGCATCATGAATCATATGGCAAGCACATTTAAGCCTAACATACTTCCTATGCATAGGTATTTTGTGAGAAAATAACTTTTGGGAGCAAGAATCAACTAGCATAGGAAGGCAAAACAAACATAACTTCAAGATTTTCAACTCATAGAGAGGAAACTTGATATTATTGCAACTCCTACAAGCATATGTTCCTTCCTCATAATAACTTTCAGTGGCATCATGAATGAATCCAACAATATAACTTTCACATAAAGCATTCTTTTCATGATCCACAAGCATAGAAATTTTATTACTCCCCACATAAGCAAATTTCTTCTCATCAATAATGGTGGGAGCAAACTCAACAAAATAACTATCATGCGATTGAAGATTAAAATCACGATGACAAGTTTCATAGTTATCATTATTCCTTATAGCATACATGTCATCACCACAATCATCATAAACAGGAGGCATGCTTTCATCATAATAAATATTCTCATCAAAACTTGGGGGCTAAAAATATCATCTTCATCAAATATAGCATCCCCAAGCTTATGGCTTTGCATATCAATAACATCATGGATATTCAAAGAATTCATACTAATAACATTGCAATCATGCTCATCATTCAAATATTTTGTGCCAAGCATTTTGTTGACTTCTTCTTCTAACAATTGAGCACAATTTTCCGAACCATCATTTTCAAGAAAGACATTATAAAGATGATCAACAATATGATGCAACCTCAATTCCATTTTATGTAGTTTTATTTTATAAACAAAACTAGTGATAAAACAAGGAACTAAAAGATTCAATTGCTATATCTAAAGATATACCTTCAAGCACTCACCTCCCCGGCAACGGCGCCAGAAAAGAGCTTGATTTCTACTACGCAACTTTATTCTTGTAGACTCGTGTTGGGCCTCCAAGCGCAGAGTTTTGTAGGACAGTAGCAATTTCCCCTCAAGTGGATGACCTAAGGTTTATCAATCCATGGAAGGTGTAGGATGAGGATGGTCTCTCTCAAACGACCCTGCAACCAAATACAAGAAATCTCTTGTGTCCCCAACACACCCAATACAATGGCAAATTGTATAGGTGCACTAGTTCGGCGAAGAGACGGTGATAAAAGTGTAATATGGATGGTAGAAATATATTTTTATAATCTGAATAAATAAAAACAGCAAGGTGGCAAATAGTAAACGGGCACAAAAACGGTATTGCAATGCTTGAAAACAAGGCCTAGGTTCCGTACTTTCACTAGAGCAATTTCTCAATAATGCGAACATAGTTGGATCATATGATTATCCCCCAAAGTGCAGTAAAGAATCACTCCCGAGTTCCTATTAGCGGAGAACAAAAGATAGATATTGTTTGTAGGGTACGAGGCCACCTCAAAGCTATTCTTTTCGTTCAATCTATCCCAGAGTTCGTACTAGAATAACGCAAGCTATTCTTTCTGATCGATCTAATCAAGAGTTCGTACTAATATAACACCAAAGCAAATTCATATTTATAATACTCAATCCACACAAAGAACTATAAAGAGACACCGAAGTTTCCGTCGGAGAAAAACGTGCATCAACCCCTATGCATAGATTACCCCAATATCACCGCGGGAATCCGGAGTTGAATGCCATAACATATATCAAGTGAATCAATAAGATACCCCAATTGTCACCTCAAGTATTCATATTGCATGACATATATCATGTGTTCTCATCTCTGAATATTCAATCCGACAAGACAAAACTTTGAAGGGTAAAGATTCAATCCATCATAAGAAGAGTATAGAGGGTACAAACATCGTATGATCCGACTATATTAACAAAGCCCATGATGTTGATCACATGAGAGAGAGATTAAACACATAGCTACTGGTACAAACCCTGAGCCCCGAGGGTGGACTACTCCCTCCTCATCATGGTGGCTGCCGGGATGAAGAAGATGGCCACCGGAGGCGATTCCCCCCTCCGGCAGGGTGCCGGAAAGGGTCTAGATTGGTTTTCGGTGGCTACAGAGGCCTACAGCTACGAAATTCTGATCTAGGTTAACTTCTAGGGTTTTTGGTATTTATAGGATTTTTCAGAGTTGGAATCATGTGAAGATGGGCCTCGAGGTGAGCACAACCCACCTGGGCGCGCCATGTGGGCCTGGCACGCCCTGGTAGGTTGTGGCCCCCTCGGGGCACCCCCAGGTACTTCTTTGGCCCAATGAGTGTCTTCTGGTCCATCAAAAATCTCCGTGGAGTTTTGTTGCGTTTGGACTCCGTTTGGTATTGATTTCCTGCGATGTAAAAAACAAGCAAAAAAACAGCAACTGACACTAGGCACCGGGTCAATAGGTTTGTCCCAAAAAATGATATAAAGTTGCTATAAAATGATTGTAAAACATCCAAGAATGATAAAATAACAGCATGAATACTTCATAAATTATATATACATTGGAGATGTATCAGAGCTCTTACTTAAACTCTGTTGAATAAGTTGAATTGCGATTGCTTGGTTATTGAGAACACAGGTTGTTGAGTTTCAAGAGAGTTCATTGTTTGAACCTCAACATGTGAATTTGTTGCTACTATAACATGAGAAGTTTTATAAAAAAGAATTGCTATTATGATGCTAGGAAAAGTGATTGAAATTATCATTGATCAAAATTATTATGCAGTTTGCTAGCATTCACACTTCATAAATTATTTCTTTTATCATTCACCTACTTGAGGACGAGTAGGAATTAAGCTTGGGGATGCTGATACGTCTCCAACGTATCTATAATTTATGAAGTATTCATGTTGTTATTTTATCATTCTTGGATGTTTAATAACCATTTTATACTCATTTTATATCATTTTTGGGACTAACCTATTGACATAGTGCCAAGTGCGAGTCGCTGTTTTTTGCATGTTTTTTATATCACAGAAAATCAATATCAAACAGATTCCAATCACCGCGAAACTTTTTGTGGATTTTTTACGGGCCAGAAGACTCCTGATGGGCCAAAGCAGTACCTGTGGGTGCCCCGAGGGTGGCCCAACCCACCAGGGCGCGCCAGGCCCCCTGGCGCGCCCAGGTGGGTTGTGCCCACCTCAGTGGACTCCCGTACCCCCTCGTTGCACTATAAATTCGAAAATATTCCGAAACCCCTCGAGGTTAACCTAGATCAGAAGTTCCGCCACCGCAGGGCTCTGTAGCCACCGAAAACCAATCTAGACCCGTTCCGACACTCCGCGGGAGGGGGAATCATCTCCGGTGGCCATCTTCATCATCCCGGCGGCCACCACGATGAGGAGGGAGTAGTCCACCCTCGGGGCTAAGGGTTTGTACCAGTAGCTATGTGTTTAATCTCTCTCTCTCTCGTGATCTATATCAAGGGCTTTGTTAGCATAGATGGATCAGATGATGTTTCTCCCCTCTATGCTCTTGTTGTGATGAATTGAATCTTTACCCTTTGAAGTTTTGTCATGTCGGATTGAATGTTCAGATTTGAGAACACATGATGTATGTCTTGCGGTATGAATACTTGAGGTGACATTGGGGTATCTTATTGATTCACTTGATATATGTTATGGCACTCAACTTGCGGATTCCCGTGGTGATATTCGGGTAATCTATGCATAGGGGTTGATGCACGTTTTTATTATCTTTTCTCTGATAGAAACTTTGGGGTCTCCTTGTAGTTCTTTGTGTGTATTGATTATTATGAATATGAATTTGCTTTGGTGTTATTCTAGTACGAACTCTTGAGTAGATCGATCGGAAAGAATAGCTTGCGTTATTTTAGTAGGAACTCTAGGATATATCGAATGGAAAGAATAGCTTTGAGGTGGTTTCGTACCCTACAAACAATTTCTATCTTTTGTTCTCCACTAATAGGAACTCGGGAGTGATTCTTTATTGCACTTTGAGGGATAATCATATGATCCAACTATGTTAGCATTGTTGAGAGGTTGCACTAGTGAAAGTATGGACCCTAGGCCTTGTTTTCAAGCATTGCAATACCGTTTTTGTGCCCGTTTAGTTTTTGCTACCTTGCAGTTTTTATTTATTCAGATTATAAAAATATATTTCTACCACCCATATTACACTTTTATCACCATCTCTTCACTGAACTAGTGCACCTATACAATTTTCCATTGTATTGGGTGTGTTGGGGACACAAGAGATTTCTTGTATTTGGTTGCAGGGTCATTTGAGAGAGACCATCTTAATCCTACACCTCTCATGGATTGATAAACCTTAGGTCATCCACTTGAGGGAAAATAGCTACTGTCCTACAAAACTCTACGCTTGGAGGCCCAACACGTGTCTACAAGAATAAAGTTGCGTAGTAGACATCAAGCTCTTTTCTAGCGCCGTTGCCGGGGAGATGAGCGCATGAAGGTATATCTTTAGATCTTGCGATTGAATCTTTTAGTTTCTTGTTTTATCACTAGTTTGGATTACAAAAGAAAATTACAAAAAAATGGAATTGAGGTTGCATCATATTATTGATCATCTTTATAATATCTTTCTTGAAAATGATGGTTCGGAAAATGATGATTATAATGATGAAAGTGGATTTGGAGAGGTCATGACTTTATTTAATGATGAATCCACAATTTTGGAAGAGGTTGCATTTGATTATGACAACAAAGTTCCTATATATGATGATTACGGTGATGACATGTATGCTATATTGAATAATGATAACCATGAAACTTGTCATCATGATTTTAGTTTCAATCCCATGATAGTTATTTTGTTGAGTTTGCTCCCACTACTACTCATGAGAATAAGTTTCTTATGTGGAGAGTAATAAAATTTGTATGCTTGTGAATCATGAAAAGAATGCTTTATGTGATAGCTATATTGTTGAATTCATTCATGATGCTACTGAAAATTATTATGAGGGAGGAACTTATGCTTGTAGGACTTGCAATAATATCAAGTTTCCTCTCTATATGTTGAAAATCTTGAAGTTATGTTTGTTTTGCCTTCCTATGTTAGATGATTCTTGTTCCCATGAATTATTTGCTCACAAAATCCCTTTGCATAGGAAGTGGGTTAGGATTAAATTTTCTAGTCATATGCTTCATGATGCTCTCTTTGTGTTTCAATTCTTATCTTTTATGCGAGCATCATTGAAATCTTCATGGCTGGCTAAAAGGCATTAAAGAAAAGCGATTGTTGGGAGATAACCCAGTACTTTTTCTACTGTTTTTGTGTGCTCGCATTATTATGCTACTGTATTGATCATGTTTTATTGCCAAGTAAATCCTTTGGGAACATGTTGGGTGATAGTTGATTTGATCTTGCTGAAAAACAGAAACTTTTGCGCTCACAAAAATAATTCTCATTTTTAACAGAAGAGTGATTTTGAGTTGATTCTTTTTGCAGAAGATTAATATACAAATTTCTCACGTGCTACTAATTTGTTAGAATTTTTGCAGTAGCATAAGTATGGTTGGAGTACAGATTACTACACACTGTTCTGTTTTTCACAGATTCTTTTTTCAATGCATAGTTTGCTTGTTTTCTAGTTTCCATGGCTTATATTGCTCAAAATAAATTGTGAAAATCATATGCTAAAGTAGTAATTGTGTGAGGGCAATTATGAATCTTGTCTTTGATAGTACCAAAAGTGGAATGGTTTGTCTTTATCATACTAACCATCTCACGAAGTTCCATTAAGTTTTGTGTGATTGAAGTTTTCAAGTTTTGGGTGAAATATCGATATGAGGAGAATAAGGAGTGACAAGACCCTAAGCTTGGGGATTCCCAAGGAACCCCAAGGTAATATTCAAGGAAGATCGAAGCTTCTAAGCTTGGGGAAGCCCCGGAAGGCATCCCCTCTTTCGTCTCCAACATTATCGGTAACCTCACATGGAGCTATATTTTTATTCATCACATGATATGAGTTTTGCTTGGAGCGTCATTTTGTTTTTTTTTATTTGCTTGATTCTTTTTAATAATGTTTTGCATATTTCTTTTCAATAAAAATATCAAGTATACCCTTTGCCATGCTTATCTTGCAAGTATTTGAGTTGCTGTTTCAAAACAGAAAGTTTATCAATGTTGCAAAAATTCCCTAGAAAAGTCAGAATGTGATAAAATGTTGAAACTTTTTGCAAAATAAGAGCTGATTAATTTTATAAAGTGTGGTAAGATTTTTCAGTATTTTTGGAGTGAGGAAGTATGTTGAATATTTCATTCTTTACAGACTGTACTGTTTTGGCAGATTGCTGTTATGGTTGCATTGTTTGCATATGTTTGCTTGTTTGGTGATTCTATTTGAAGATAGGAGTATTAAATATGCAGAGGCATTTAGTATGAAACGTTGAATAATAATTCTAGTGATATTCTACAGTAGAGAATGATAAAGTTTTTGCATCGGTTTATACTAACTTATCTCATGAGTTCTTGTTGAGTTTTGTGCGGATGAAGTTTTTAAGATTTAGGGAAACCGTGATATAAAAGGAATTAAGAGGAAACAAAAGATCAAGCTTGGGGATGCCCAAGGCAACCCAAAATAATATTTCGAGAAGTCTCAAGCATCTAATCTTGGGGATGCCCCGGTAGGCATCCCACCTTTCTTCTTCAACAATTATCGGTTAGTATCGGTTGAGCCTAAGTTTTTGCTTCTTCACATGATGTGTGCTATCCTTGGAATGTCATTTTATTGTGTTTTGCTTGTTGTTTGAGTAGAATACTTAGATATGAAAGTTTTTAAATAAAATAGAGTCCTCAAATAGTTGCAAGGGAGGCTAAGTAAGCGGCACTCACATCCCGTCAACGAAGCTCTTTTCTATGGAATTGCTCTAGTGCTTCACTTATATCTTCTTGAGAATGGTGTGCTTTAGTATTTTCGAAGAAATTCTCTCTTGCTTCACTTAAATTAATTTGAGAGAAAGAAATATTATGCTCATGATCTTCACTTATATTTGTTTGAGCTTATCAAAAGCAACACATGGAAATTAGTCCCAAAGTGATAGATATCCAAGAAGGATATAATAAAAACTTTCATGAAGATCATTGGACAAACTAAACTTGATTCCTTGTAATAGTTTTGAGATATGCTGATGTGATATGTGAGTCATGTTGATGAGTAATTATGCTTTAGTTAGAATATTGGTGTTAATTTTTGTGATTGCCTATGCAAGCATGAAAGTCAATAGTTGTGCAATGAAATTACATCCTACTTGTGGTGAATTATTCGGTGTTAATTATGCTCAATGCTCGCTTATGAGATTATTCGTTTCTTGGTTGGTCGCTTCTCAATCTTTTGCTAGCCTTCATTTTGCACTAAGTATGATCACTACTTGTGCGACCAAAAACCCTTAAACCCAAATCCTATTTTCAAGAGTCCACCATATCTACCTAAGGGTTAAGCAAGACCCTTCAAGTAAGTTGTCATCGGTGCAATAAGGCAGTAAAAATTGCTTCTAAAAGTGTTAGATCATTTAGTGTAAGAGAAAATTGAGCGTTGTACGAACTTGTGATGGCAAAGCAATAAAAGTGACGGACTGCATAATAAAGGTTGTTATCATAAGGGGCAATATACACTACAAAAAAAATACACTTCCGTGATTATACGTGTTTGTCACAGTAGGTCACGTTTTCTGTCATGGATGTACAAGTGTTCCAATTTATGACAGAATCAAGATAGTCATACATGTGGTGTCGTAGAAGTGTTCCATGACATTACCAAAATTATCATCACGGAAGTGTCCACTTCCATGACGATAAATGGCGCGTCATGGAAGTGCTTTCGTCAAGGGTGACCGACACGTGGCATCCACCGTAACGGAACGTTGTTGAGCTATTGGGTCCGGTTTTGGATCCGCTAACCCACTAACAGCCCGGACCAATGAGGATTTTCCACGTGTAAAATTCTCATTGGCCGGAGGAAACACGTGTTGGCTCACCGTTGGGACAGATGCCATCCATTCATTGGAAAGGAGCCACCTATGATACGTCGACACGTGGCATGGCCCAACAGAGGCCCATTCTGATGAAAAGGCCGACTCGTTTGACTTGGTCAAAAGGTAACGGGCCGGCCCGCGGAAAGCCTGTTAACGGCCTGTTCGTATATATCCCATTTACGGCCCGCTGACTCATGGCCCGTTATGGCCTATCCGAATTAAGCCCAATAGCTTCATTTGGGCCTTCCAATATGATTCCAGCCCATTGTAACTTCCGGCCCATGTATGGCCCATGATGTCTTTTAGCCCATACGACACCATTTGTAACTCTTGGCCCATTAATGGCCCGTGGTGAATCTGGCCCGCAATGAAGAGTGTACCCTTTATACCCATTAACGGCCCATTATTCAATTGTGCCGTTTCCAACCCGTGTTATCTTTCGGCCTTCTCAGGGCCCATTTATTCTTGGGCTCATTTCCAGCATTCAGTTACTTAGGGCCCGTCATTGGCCTTTTCTGCCTGTGGGCCAAATTCAGCCCACGGTTACAATCGGCCCATTTACGGCCCGTTACTCCAATGGGCCGTTTTCATAATGTCATCAAATACGGCCGATTAACGACGGCCTGTTATTGTCGGCCCATGAACGGACGATTCCAAATCTAGCCCGTTTACGGCCCATAATGCGGTCTGTTATTGGCCCATGTTTGGCCTATCGATCATACGTCACGTAGAAGGCCCATTGATGCTACGGCCCTGTGACGCCCTCGATTCAAACGTACACTAATCATACACTCAAATGTGTACGATCAAGATCAAGGACTCACGGGAAGATATCACAACACAAATCTAGACACAAATTAAAATAATACAAGCTTTATATTAAAGCCAGGGGCCTCGAGGGCTCGAATACATAAGCTCGAATACACAAGAGTCAGCGGAAGCAACAATATCTGAGTACAGACATAAGTTAGACAAGTTTGCCTTAAGAAGGCTAGCACAAAAGCAACAACGATCGAAAAGGCAAGGCCTCCTGCCTGGGAGCCTCCTAACTACTCCTCGTCGGCGGCGGTCTCCACGTAGTAGTACGCATCAACGGTGGCATCTGGCTCCTGGGCTCCGACATCTGGTTGCATCAACCAGAAAGAAGAATAAAGGGGGAAAAGGGGGAGCAAAGCAACCGTGAGTACTCATCCAAAGTACTCGCAAGCAAGGATCTACACTACATATGCATCGGTGTCGATGAAAAGGGTAGTATATGTGAACTGAACTGCAGAATGCAAGAAGAGAAGGGAAAAGCCTAGCCTATCGAAGACTAGCATCTTCAAGCAGCACCCAGCATCTTGCAGCATCAGAAGAGAGATAAGAGTAGCATAAAGTAAAGTAGTAGTAGTGTTATCAACCTCGGCCAGAGATGCTTTCTCGACTCCCTGTGAGAAAGCAATCCCAGAGCCATACTATCCATTTATCACCTCATATCCAAGTCTCATCTCAAGTATCCAGTTCTAGTTGTATCGATCGGGGTACAACTCCAAGTGTCCGTTCCCGTAGGACATGCTATCGATAGATGTTTTCTTCCCTGCAGGGGTGCACCAACTTACCCACCACGCTCGATTAACTCCAGCCGGACACACTTTCCTGGGTCGTGCCCGGCCTCGGCCTAACAATACGCCGCAACCCGACCTTTGCTTAATAGAGAGGTCAGCACGCCGGACTAAACCTATGCCCCCAGGGGTCATGGGCCATCTCCCCGGGAACTCCTGCACGTTGCGAACGCGGCCGGTGAGCAGACCTAGCTACCTCCTTCAAAAAGGCAGGTGCGTACGCAGTCCAACCCAGCGCACGCCGCTCAGTCGCTAATGTCTATTAAGCTTCAGCAGATGCATACGATGCAGAATGCCCATACTATGCCCACGTGATGGTTAGTGCTATCAGGCCAGAGGCCCCTCGGATCAAATATCCAAATCGTAGTGGATTAGGAGCACGCGGTAACAAGTAGAGACTCATGAAAGATGTGACCCTGTCGCCCCGTCTTGAGGACTTGCGGCAAGGGCTAGGAATGCCCGGCCACGCCTCGTAATTATCTCGCGGGCACCCTCCAGGTCAACCCGTCCCCACATCATTCGCGGGTACCCCTCAGGGTCAACCCGCCTTTCCAAGTAACAGTTGTAAAGTCCAAGTATTCGTGTGTCCAAACATCAAGGGGAAAACCCGAGGAATCACCCCCGGTGAATTCCACTCGATGTAATCATCAAGGTGAACGTACGAGGAACCACCCCCGAGGTTCACACTTGAGGGGTTGCACGACAAAGTCGTATCGAAAGTGGTCAAGGCGGAATCACCCTCGATGACCACGACCGAATAGCTACACTACATGGTTAACATCAGAAGTGCTGTAGAGGTCTCACCCTCGGCACTCGATAGTAACCCAGTAGTGTCGAGCAACTAATGGGAAAGTGATGTGCGGTGCCAGGGCCTGGTCTTCGATCCCGTTGATCGGGTCTTCAATGATGAAGCAGGGGCAACAAGGACAAGGTGGGGGTCACTGATGGATCACTAACCAACCTATACTAAGCAGTTTAGGATAAGCAGGTAGGTAACAATAAGCAGGTTACAAAGGCAGGCTATGCATCAGAATAGGAACAATCAATTGCAGTAGCAAAATCTAATGCAAGCATGAGAGAATGGAATGGACGATATCGGGATGATCAAAGGGGGGGCTTGCCTGGTTGCTCTGGCAAGGACGGGTCGTCGTCAACATAGTCGATCACAGGGGCGGCATCGGTCTCGGGGTCTACCGGAGAGAAGAGGGGGAAGAAACAATAAATATAAGGCAAAAATAGCATCACAAAGCATAACATGGCAATATGATGTGCCGGGTGTGACCTAACGTATGGCTACACGATATAGGCGAAGGGGGAATTCAACCGGGAATGTCTTCCCGGTTCCGGACCTATGCCAGACAGATGACCGGAGGGGGAAAGTTCCATGTTCAGCATTCTAGGGGCATGTGACAGATGAACAGACCGCGTATTCGGATTCGTTGGATTTTTTGAGCAACTTTCATGTAGAAAACATTTTCATCCGAGTTACGGTTTATCTTCTATGTTTTTTCAAAGATTAAACCATTTTCTGAAATTATTTATATTAACAGAACTGGAATATGACGTCAGCATGACGTGTTGATGACGACAGCAGTCAACAGACTCGCTGACCAGGTCAAACATGACATGTGGGTCACCCACATGTCAATCTCTGTTAGCTTAACAGTGGATTAAACAAATTTAGCAGGGCTAATTAGTGGTGTGGGCCCAGGTGTCAGTGAGTGTTTATGTTAAACTAGTTACTTTTATTTAAAAAAATGTTTATTAGACTAATTGACAGAGGGGGCCCACATGTCAGTGGCTGGGGGCTGCCCAGTCAGCACATTGACTGGGTCAACCCAATCAACGGGGGTTCGCGGGGCCACTGGGGCCACCGGACAGCGACCCAGCGGGTGGCCCCGAGGCGGCCACATCGGCGCGGCCGGCGGTGAAGCTCCAGCGATGAGGATCGCGGCGGCGCGGCTCGGGACTTCGCCGGAAACGGGCTTCGGGGCACCGTTTGGTCTGCGCGATAGCGCGTTCGAAAGTGGAGGCGAAGCGGCGTCGTTTTGGGGCTACGACACAGCCGGAGCGGGGGTGCATCGACGGCGGCGACCTCAACGGCGAAGGTCGAAGCTCGGGCACGGGTGGAATCGGGCTAGGAGCACGGGCGGAGGTGCGGCGAGGTGCGCTGGGCTGCTCGACGGCGAGCATGGCCACGGCGGCTATGGAGCGGGGCGGCGGCGAGCTATGACGGTAGCGGCGAGCAAGCTAGAGAGTGAGGCGGCCTACGCGAGAGAGGGGAGAGGGGAAGGAGGGGGAGAAGCTCACGGCAAGGCTGTAGGGGAACGACAGTGTGCTCGGGGAGGTCTCGGTGCAGTGAATCGAGGCAGCGGAGGTCGGCGATTGATAGAGGGGGAAGGCGGCGTCGACGGCGATCCCGAGCCTCCGAGCGCGAATAGTGGCGCATAGATGATGCAGAGGACGATGGCGGTCCACCTGGGCATGGGCGGACGGCAAGGAGGGCACGGTGGCTGCATGGGCGAGCTCGTTCATGGCGGCGCAGCTCGGGTGCGGTCTATGGGGAGGAGAACGAGAGAGGGGGGGAACTGAGGGGTGTCTAGGGTTAGGGTTCGGTTGGGGGCGTCGTCGGGGACTTGAGGTCGCCGCAGAGCCGCCGGATGGTCGCCCCGTGGCCGAACCGAGCTGTGGACGATGCACGGGCGTCCACCGTGCTCTTGTGGACAGGAGGTAGGTGGTGACCCGGTTAGCGGGCTGGGCCGGCAACTTTGTTGGCAGGCCTAAGTGCACAGAGCACTTTGCCCCTTTTCTTTTCCTCCTTTTCCATCTCCTTTTCTGTTTTCGCTTTTTTTTAACAGAGAGAGAAAGCGAAATATTTGGTCAACTATTTCACTAAGGAAGAATTTGGGAGGTGTCCCATTAAATCCTTGGTGATTACAGACAGTGGCACAAATATTTTGGAGACCAAAAGAATTCATTTGGTATTTTTCATAAGTAGGATAGCATTTAAAAATGCTGAATTGGTGCTGTTATAATTGCTAATGCTCATCTTTGCACAAAATTGATGTGTTTTCCTTAACAAATAATTGTTATGGAATTTTTGACAAATGATGAACATTTTTCCAGCAACTTTTGAGCAACTTCAAACTTCACTTGAATTTGAATTGGCTGGAATTTCAAATGGGATATTGAACAAAGGTGATTAAGCACTGTTTGGAAAAATGATTAGATTAATCACAGAGGGTTACTGTAGCATGACACTGGGGTGTTACAAATCTCCTCCACTACAAGAAATCTCGTCCCGAGATTTAAGTGGGGAAGTAAAGAGTAACTGACCCTTATATGGTTAATTATCTGGTGAACAATTCAGGAATGAGGTGGAAGTATCTCCCGAGTTGAAACTTAATAAAACATCGAGAGCAAAGTATGAAGGTACCATGAGAAGTTTTAACAGGCAAGCAATCATTCGATGCCTAATCAAAAGGTGAAAGGGGTTCAGAGCAACAACAACAAAAATTATTGCGTCTGATATTAGAATAGATCACTAGGAAGGTGGCTCATGAATTACATACGAAGGCAAGTGAAAAATGATACTTCGAAATCAAGGATATGCAGGAGTCAGGTTTCGGTCCTGTGGAACTGTGGGTTATGGGCCCACCATGTGGTTCAAAAGTAGGAAGGACACCGACATATTGCACGGTCATGGTAGCAAGGCATGTCAGAGGATAGCCTATCAGTTATGTTTGCAACAACGTTGGTACCAAGGGCGAGGGACGAAGAGAACCATTTTCCTGCTCGTTGAACGAGGCGGACCAATAGGCAAAGTTCTCGTCCATCGGGGGTTACCGGGATGTCGTCAGCAATAGTAACAGGGTCACACTGACAGAGTTGTAAACCGAGGTGTTTCCATAAGCAGGGAACTATTTCTGCTTATAACATATATAGATCACAAGAAAGGTTAAGCAAACCAATGGAAAGGAAAATGTGTTTAAACACAAGATTTAGGAGTGTATTTTTTTCCAAGGAAAAGTAGAGCATGATATACATGTTATATTAACAAGTACATCACCATTTGGATAAAGGGGCAAGGGAATTCATGATGTTATCCATACAACGGTGTTTGGATAACAGAGCAAGAAACATTTGGCAATGCACTTCCAATGTTCTTGTTGTTGTTCGGCGTACCACAGTCATGCTTCGAGGTAACATTAACATGGTGTTTCAAGCAAGATTGAATCTGAAGGTCACAAGAAGTACAAAGGAACAATTCCAAGAATGTCAAGGAATGTAAGATATAACCAAAACATGACCAAGTCTGTATTGGCAGGAAGTCAAGGATGGTGTCGATGACAACACGAATCATCGACAGGCAAAGATGGTATTTCTCCTCAAGAATTCGATTGATATCTTAGAACAAGGCAGTATATTGATGGTGATCACGACAAATTTGTAGAGAGGCTCTAAGAAGATGCCATCGAGCAGCAACGACATCAAGCAAAAGGAATGATGAAGCAAAGGCTATTGGAACCACGGGTACGACACAAACTTGAAATCAAGCTTGTTGTTCAAGGCGAACTGATATGACGAGAAAGATCGACGTAAGCTTAGCTCATCGTCAAAAATTGTGCTCCGGGAAGGAGCAGGTAGCACAGTTAAAATTTTGCATGAAGATGATATAGCCGATCAGGCTAAGGAATGACTGGAAGGATTATTAAACTCGTAAGCACTAAAATTACTTAGAGTTATTGAATCGGAGTGCGGAATCGATTCACTTATTGGTGTTCTCGATTGACAAACAACCTAAACCCATGAAGTGACAAAGACAGGGTAAGGTAGTACTCCATCAATACTTCATAAGATGTAGTGCAATGGCATGATATCCTCGAGTTACCGGGGGTAATACTCGAAGGTAGATCATAATAGAGGTTGGGCAGGCGTATTGACCTGCAGAAGATAAGTGATTTAACTTGTCCAAGAAATGGGATCAAAGGGGAACACTCATGGTCAGAACCACGGTTGCAAAGGATCAAGTCCCAGATATAAGATGATCTTATACCATGGGGATAATTAATTTTAAGAGAAGCTTGCATGATAAGTTCCACATTGGGTCCATGGGCATGAACACAAAGTTCAAGGTCGACTCCCACTTCTTCAATGCATAACCTTCCATTCACTTCTTGCTTCGAAGTGTTGAAATTATATCTGGCAAAACGCCAGAAGAGTATGACTCGTGAAAACTCTCGGGTTCACATGGATTAGGGATGGCATAGGTTCAACCCATAGGGGCATCTTAGGAACATATACCACAAACTCGAAGAGTAAATAACACAAGCTCGGAAGGTAGAGCATGGTTGACAAAAGCAGAGGATACAAATTGTCAAAGACATTATGTATCATGGGAATAACTCACAAGAATTTTGAATGTGAAGGATACTATCGGATAATAACCCAGCAATGGGCCTACCGGTCCAAAATGGAGCTGATGTGAGTATCGGTACTCAATCAGAGGAAGAAAGAATGCAAAGGCATCAGATTATAGAACATCTGAATAATTTGATGCTTAGATAACAAAGGAATTATGATTTCCAAAACGAAGGATCAGAAGCAGACGCTCTGATCAAGGATGGATAAGTAGAATAGACCTAGGGGCACAATCGATGACAAATAGATTGGTCAAGAACCAGCTCATGTTCAAAATGACGCCTGAGCCGGAAAAATAATTTAGAAGGATCAACTGATGATTGCGTGCTTTCACACACATGTGAATCGATAGGATCAAAATGATGGTGTCAAAGGATACTAATGAATATTGCTACACATATTGAAAGCATCCATAATGCAAGCAGACAAGTATTTGCAGAGCAATAGTTTGAAGAGGATTCTCGAAAGATCGGATAGTATTTACAAGTATTTTGAAAAGTATATGAACAACTGGGGATGAGCGGACCCCGGTTAAGTGAATTATCCTTAGTGCAGAAAGAAGCTGCAAAGCAGAAGGCACAAGTATTCTCGGAACAACGGAGAGTGCTAGGGGTATCTTGTAACAACATGAGCAATTGGGGATGAAGGTACAAGCGGCAAGGAGGTTATTCACGAGGATTACCGGTGGTCAGGAACTGTGAGGCAGTGGGCACAGAGTCTCGAGAAACATCAAGGAGTATCCGCAGAATCTTCTGGCGAATCAAGCGATCATCGGTAATGTTGGGGCTCTCCGGGAGGAAGTGGGTACGAGAACCTAATGTCAGAGTTAGTAAAATGTTTACCCTGAATAGAAGAGAGATCAGAATCCCAGAGTATAGACGAGGAATAAAAGATCCTAATACCACTCAATGGCGACGTGCGCCCGTAAGACACACAACCATGTTATTAAAAGTTTTTCAGTGACTAGACTCAACTTCGGCCAAGGAGTTGGAAAGGGGGCTACCTACAGGCAGTCGGCTCTGATACCAACTTGTGACGCCCTCGATTCAATCGTACACTAATCATACACGCAAATGTGTACGATCAAGATCAAGGACTCACGGGAAGATATCACAACACAACTCTAGACACAAATTAAAATAATACAAGCTTTATATTACAAGCCAGGGGCCTCGAGGGCTCGAATACATAAGCTCGAATACACAAGAGTCGGCGGAAGCAACAATATCTGAGTACAGACATAAGTTAGACAAGTTTGCCTTAAGGAGGCTAGCACAAAAGCAACAACGATCGAAAAGGCAAGGCCTCCTGCCTAGGAGCCTCCTAACTACTCCTGGTCGTCGGCAGTCTCCACGTAGTAGTAGGCATCAACGGTGGCATCTGGCTCCTGGGCTCCGACATCTGGTTGCATCAACTGGAAAGAAGAAGAAAGGGGGAAAAGGGGGGAGCAAAGCAACCATG
The DNA here is from genome assembly GCF_002575655.3 of Aegilops tauschii subsp. strangulata. Classification (NCBI taxonomy): domain Eukaryota; kingdom Viridiplantae; phylum Streptophyta; class Magnoliopsida; order Poales; family Poaceae; genus Aegilops; species Aegilops tauschii. Next base: position 522,810,673 of record NC_053039.3, read on the forward strand.
AGTACTCATCCAAAGTACTCGCAAGCAAGGATCTACACTACATATGCATCGGTGTCGATGAAAAGGGTAGTCTATGTGGACTGAACTGCAGAATGCAAGAAGAGAAGGGAAAAGCCTAGCCTATCGAAGACTAGCATCTTCAAGCAACACCCAGCATCTTGCAGCATCAGAAGAGAGATAAGAGTAGCATAAAGTAAAGTAGTAGTAGTGTTATCAACCTTGGCCAGAGATCCTTTCTCGACTCCCTGCGAGAAAGCAATCCCAGAGCCATACTATCCATTTATCACCTCATATCCAAGTCTCATCTCAAGTATCCAATTCTAGTTGTATCGATCATGATACAACTCCAAGTGTCCATTACCGTAGGACAGGCTATCGATAGATGTTTTCTTCCCTGCAGGGGTGCACCAACTTACCCACCACGCTTGATTAACTCCGGCCGGACACACTTTCCTGGGTCATGTCCGGCCTCGGCCTAACTATACGCCGCAACCCGACGTAGGCTTAATAGAGAGGTCAGCACGCCGGACTAAACCTATGCCCCCAGGGGTCATGGGCCATCTCCCCGGGAACTCCTGCACGTTGCGAACGTGGCCGGTGAGCAGACATAGCTCTTCCTTCAAAAAGGCAAGTGCTTACGCATTCTAACCCGGTGCGCGCCGCTCAGTCGCTGACGTCTATTAAGCTTCGGCTGATGTATATGACGCAGAACGCCCATACTATGCCGACGTGATGGTTAGTGCTATCAGGCCAGAGGCCCCTCGGATCAAATATCCAAATCGTAGTGTATTAGGAGCACACGGTAACAAGCAGAGACTCACGAAAGATGTGACCCCCTCGCCCCGTCTTGAGGACTTGCAGAAAGGGCTAGGAATGCCCAGCCACGCCTCGTAATTATCTCGCGGGCACCCTCCAGGTCAACCCGTCTCCACATCACTCGTGGGTACCCCTCAGGTTCGACCCGCCTTTCCAAGTAACAGTTGTAAAGTCCAAGTATCCGTGTGCCAAACATCAAGGGGAAAACCCGAGGAATCACCCCCGGTGAATTCCACTTGATGTAATCATCAAGGTGAATGTAAGAGGAACCACTCCCGAGGTTCACACTTGAGGGGTTGCATGACAGAGTCGTATCGGAAGTGGTTAAGGCAGAATCACCCTCGATGACCACGACCGAATAGCTACACTACAGGGTTAACATCAGAAGTGTTGTAGAGGTCTCACCCTCGGCACTCGATAGTAACCCAGTAGTGTCGAGCAACTAAGGGGAAAGTGATGTGCGGTGTCGGGGCCTGGTCTTCGATCCCGTTGATCGGGTCTTCAATGATGAAGCAGGGGCAACAAGGACAAGGTGGGGGTCACTGATGGATCACTAACCAACCTATACTAAGCAGTTTAGGATAAGCAGGTAGGTAACAATAAGCAGGTTACAAAGGCAGGCTATGCATCAGAATAGGAGCAATCTATTACAATAGCAAAATCTAATGCAAGCATGAGAGAATGGAATGGGCGATATCGGGATGATCAAAGGGGGGGCTTGCCTGGTTGCTCTGGCAAGGAGGGGTCATCGTCGACGTAGTCGATCACAGGGGCGGCATCGGTCTCGGGGTCTACCGGAGAGAAGAGGGGGAAGAAACAATAAATATAAGGCAAAAATAGCATCACAAAGCATAACATGGCAATATGATGTGCCGGGTGTGACCTAATGTATGGCTACACGATATAGGTGACGGGGGAATTCAACTCGGAATGTTTTCCCGGTTCCGGACCTGTGCAAGACAGATGACCGGTGGGGGAAAGTTCCATGTTCAGCATGCTAGGGGCATGTGACAGATGAACGAACTGTGTATTCGGATTCGTTGGATTTTTCTGAGCAACTTTCATGTAGAAAACATTTTCATCCGAGTTAAGGTTTATTTTCTATGTTTTTTCAAAGATTAAACCATTTTCTGAAATTATTTATATTAACAGAAATGGAATATGATGTCAGCATGACGTGTTGATGACGTCTGCAGTCAACAGACTCGCTGACCAGGTCAAACATGACCTGTGGGTCCAGTGGGACCCACATGTCATTCTCTGTTAGCTTAACAGTGGATTAAACAAATTTAGCAGGGTTAATTAGGGGTGTGGGCCCCAGGTGTCAGTGAGTGTTTATGTTAAACTAGTTACATTTATTTAAAAAAATGTTTATTAGACTAATTAACAGAGGGGACCCACATGTCAGTGGCTGGGGCTGCCCAGTCAGTACATTGACTGGGTCAACCCAGTCAACGGGGGTCAGCGGGGCCACTGGGACCACCGGACAGCGACCCAGCGGGTGGCCCCGAGGCGGCCACGTCGGCGCGGCCGGCGGTGAAGCTCCGGCGATGCAGATCGTGGCGGCGCAGCTCGGGACTTCGCCGGAAACGTGCTACGGGGCACTGTTTGGTCCGCGCGATAGCGCGTTCGAAAGCGGAGGCGAAGCCGCGTCGTTTTGGGGCTACGGCACGGCCGGAGCGGGGGTGCATCGATGGCGGCGACCTCAACGGCGGAGGTCAAAGCTCGGGCACGGGTGGAATCGGGCTAGGAGCACGGGCGGAGGCGCGGCGAGGTGCGCTGGGCTGCTCGAAGCATGCTGGGCACGGTGCTGTGCTCGACAGAGCTCGACGACGAGCATGGCCACGACGACTATGGAGCGGGGCAGAGGCAAGCTATGACGATGGCGGCGAGCAAACTAGAGAGTGAGGCGGCCTACGCGAATGAGGGGAGAGGGGAAGGAGGGGGAGAAGCTCACGGCGAGGCTGTAGGGGGACGGCAGCGTGCTCGGGGAGGTCTCAATGCAGTGAATCAAGGCAGCGGAGGTCGGCGATCGAGAGATGGGGAAGACGGCGTCGACGGCGATCCCGAGCCTCCGAGCGTGAATAGTGGCGCGTAGATGACGGAGAGGACGATGGCGGTCCACCTCGGCACGGGCGGACGGCAAGGAGGGCACGGTGGCTGCGTGGGCGAGCTCGTTCATGGCGGCGCAGCTCGGGTGCGGTCTATGGGGAGGAGAATGGGAGAGGGGGGGAAACTGAGGGGCGTCTAGGGTTAGGGTTCGGTTGGGGGCGTCGTCGGGGACTTGAGGTCGCCTCGGAGCCGCCTGATGGTCACCCCGTGGCTGAACCGAGCTGTGGACGACGCACGGGCGTCCACCGTGCTCTTGTGAACAGGAGGTAGGTGGTGACCCGGTTAGCAGGCTGGGCCGGCCACTTTGTTGGCAGGCCTAAGTGCACAAAGCACTTTGCCCCTTTTCTTTTCCTCCTTTTCCATCTCCTTTTCTGGTTTTGCTTATATTTTTTTAACAGGGAGAGAAAGGGAAATATTTGGTCAACTATTTCACTTAGGAAGAATTTGGGAGGTGTCCCATTAAATCCTTGGTGATTATAGACAGTGCCACAAATATTTTGGAGACCAGAAGAATTCATTTGGTATTTTTCATAAGTAGGATAGCATTTAAAAATGCTGAATTGGTGCTGTCATAATTGCTAATGCTCATCTTTACAAAATTGATCTTGTTTTCCTTAACAAATAATTGTTATGGAATTTTTGACAAATGATGAACATTTTTCCAGCAACTTTTGAGCAACTTCAAACTTCACTTGAATTTGAATTGGCTGGAATTTCAAATGGGATATTGAGCAAAGGTGGTTAAGCACTGTTTGGGAAAATGATTAGCTTAATCACAGAGGGTTACTGTAGCATGACACTGGGGGTGTTACAGGCCCGTAGAAGGCCCATTGATGCTACGGCCCGTAGAAGGCCCATTCTTTCTACGACCCTAAGACGGCCCATTGTTTCTACGGCCCGTAGGAGCCCATGGTAACTACAGTAAATTTGTAGCCCATGGTTATTGTGGCCTAGTTTTAAAAAATAGGTTATTGCGGCCACTAGCAAACCGCAGAAAAAGAATGTCACTGACTACAAGCAAACAAATAAAACAAGACAACAAGGAAATAAATAAGCAAGCAACTTACGCTAGGCTATCACGGCTATTACACATATTACATCCACTGGGTATCAAAGTTCGCCACCAGTGCAAATATAGGGAACAAAGCAGCATATCATATACACTGGTTGTCAAACTTAGCGACCAGTGTAAATAAACGCCGCAGCAAAACAAGTCCAGAACTGAAACCAAAGATCTCAAGAAACAATATCTTGGGTACCCATAATGCTTGCAAGATGCTTAGCAAGCTTATTAACTTTCTCTTGTTTGGCGCTTAAATCCTCCAGCGCTTGCTGTTGCACCAGAAAGTAGGCACCTGAATTCTACAGGGACTTCCTCAGTCCTTCAGCTTCCTGTTGCAGCACATCTGATCGATGTCTTTCAACTTGAAGTTGAGCTCAAGATGACGAACTGATTCAGGCAGCGAGTTCGAAGAGCTTGTGCCAGCAGTAGTGGCCAGTAACTCGAACACTACATCAAGACAGGACTTTTGGGTTCTCTCACTGTCGTCAAGGTAGTTTTTATCAGCTTTCTTGTAGACCAACAGGGATGTCTCACTATCTTGAACCTTATCTGCATTACTTCCTTTACCATTGCATAACGAGGTACTGTTCTCCAATATTTTGTCCGCATTCTAAAAGAGAAACAAGCAGACACATCACAGGTTTACCATGTTGTATATGAAACTCATTTTGGTAAATCAGTTCAGTAGTAAAGTGCACAGGATAACAACATGAAACAAACATATATCTATGTACCATGGTCATTTTATGGTCTATATCATTCTAGTTTTTGTTGCCAAATCAAGATAGAGACATAGTTCAAATAATATTTGTTCAAGGCAAAGAAGAATAGACATAATATAAGTGTGGGAAACTATAGAGCAATAACAACACTTGTAATGCGCATGACATGACAACATAACTATTTGTTCAATTGAAACTGAAATCAACATAGAGCAAGTTACAACAGCAAACCAGTTAAAGAAACAGGTGTAAAACATACCTGTTGCGCCATTGGAGTTTCAATTCCATCCTTCAAATTTGAAAATAGTTTGTCTGAGTAAATACAGTGAAGCCAGAGCAAAGGAGTATGAACCATAGCTACAGAACCTGACCTGAGAACAATTCTTCTTCTCCTTTAAGCGTTGAGTTGGGATTCGGAGTGGTGGTCCTCGTGCTTTGGGCACTGCAGTTCCCTTACTAACTGCTCGTGTTTGGGTGCTCTGTGGTGGAGATGGTGTTGTGTCAACTGGAACTGGGTTACTATCTGCTGGGGTTGGGGTTAGAAGGGGTGTAGCTGGTTCTCTGTCGAACTGGGTAGGGGTACAGTCTGCGAGAGTCTGGGTTATGTGTGGTGGGGCTGGTTCTTGGGCAAGTACAACCGTGGTTCTATCTGCATCAACTGGTAGCACTATCTTTTCTGAAGACCGTGTTGTTACTCCCTTAGATACTGCCATCACCCTCTCCAATTCAAATGGCTGCTAAACAAGAAAAGTAATTGAATGTACAGACATTGTATGATAGACAGGTGCAATGGATAGTGGGAATAAAAGAGAGCATGAAATAATTCACATTTATGTTGTCTAACCAAACAGGATAGCATGACACAACTTCACATATATGATGGCTAACTAAACAGGATAGCATGGCACAATTTCACATTATGATGGCTAACTAAAAAGATGGAAAGACATAGTTCAAAATATGATGACTATGTAAACAGGACGACATGATATAACTATATAATGTGTTTGTTAAATAGGGTGGCATGCCATAATTCACATACATGCCGCCTATGGAAACATTATAGCATGATATAATTCCCGGATAGAATGACATAATTCAAAATATGATGACTTTAAACACTAAACATGATGAGATGATATAACTATATGATGTCTTTATTAAATGGGTTGCCATGCCATAATTCAGATAGATGCTGTGTATGTAAACATGATGGCATGATATAATTCAAATATATGATTTATATAGTAAGCAAGTAAGTAGATGGCAATCCATATATGATGTAAAAACTAAGCAATGCAAGACAACATGCATGACATGGGTAATATAACCCTGCCAAGTTTGAGCATAGACCTCGGGGGGTAAATAGGACTGGTCATCAGTCTCTGAATCCTCCTCTGAGGAGCTCTTTGTATCCAGCAGGATGTCTGCTTCAGCAGGTAGCATTGTCTGCTTTGAATACCTTGTTTTCACTCCAGATACTTCCATCACCGCTTCAAATGGCTGATGCACAGGAAGAGTAGTTGAATATACAAACGTTGTCGACAAATGGAACATGTAATACAAAAAATGATAGCATGATATAATTCACATACATGATGATTGGCTCAACAGCATGGCATTGCATAATTCACATATATAATGCCTTTGCAACAAGATGGCATTGCATAATTCACATATATAATGCCTTTGCAACAAGATAGCATTGCATAATTCACATATATAATGTCTTGCAACAAGATGGCAATGCATAATTCACATATATGGTAATTAGACACTAAACAGGTGGCATTCACACAAAGCATGTCTAAACTAATCAAATGACATAACAATGCAAGACACCATACGCACGATATGAGCAGCATAACCCTGCCAAGTTAGAGCATACACCTTGGGGGGAAATAGGACTAGTCATCTGTCTCTGAATCCTCCTCTGAGGAGCTATCCGTAACCAGCGAGATATGCGCTTCGTCAGATAGCATAGTCTGCTCTGAAGACTTTGTTTTCACTCCAGAGTTTTCCATCACCGTGTCAAATGGCTGATGCACACGAAGAGTAGTTGAATGTACTAACATTGTTGACAAATGTAATACATAACGAAAAAAAGGATGGCCTGATATAATTCACATATAAGATGACTAGCTAAGCAGAATGGCATTGCAAAATTCACATATATGATGCCTGGCTAAACAAGATGGCATTGCATAATTCACATAAACGATGAATAAACTAAACAGATGGCATTCACACAAAGCATGTCTACACTAAGCAGTTGACATATTTGATGTATAAAGTAAGCAATGTAGGGCACCATATGCATGATATAACCAACATCGGCATGCCAAGTTAGAGCAAAGACCACAGGGGGTAAATAGGAGTGGTCTTCTCCTTCTGAATCCCCCTCAGAACAGATATCTTCCTCTCGATTACAATCCGAAATGGGTGGAGAGGGGCTGCCTTTGCGCCTACCATGGAGCGACGTTTGCATGAAATTTTATTGCCACACAAGGCTCCACTACTAGAAAAACGGCTATAGCTAATATGGACATTAATGGCGCACCATGTATGTGAAGCGCCACTGCTATATAGCAGTGGCGCACCAGATATGGGTGCGCCATTAGTGGCCATATTACTAATGGCCCACTTAGTGTGTGGTGCGCCATTACTAGTTTTGTCCTGGCCCCACACCCCTCCCCAGACTTACCAGTGGCGCACCAGAGAAAAGTGCGCCATTACTAGTTTTAACTAGTAATGGCGCACCTGTAAGAGATGCGCCATTGCTATCTATATGTATGGCGCACCCCCTACCAATGCGCCATTGCTATCACCCCTTATGCCCTCCCTCTAGTCATGTTCTCTCCCCTCCCCTTCCTCCTGACACACCCACCCACCTCCCTCGACTTCTAGATCGGGAAGCCCCAGCCGCCCGCCTCTTCCTCTCCCTCCCGACCACGGTGAGCCACCTTCCACGACGAGCAATCCGAGGAGCTCCGACTCCCTCTTCTTCTCCCCCACCCCCACTGGCGACGGAGGCGAGGTGAAAATTCCCCACCAACTGGAGCGCTTGCCTGTCGATGGAGGTCTCAGCCAGGCTCCGCCCGCCATCTCCCGCCTCGACGGCGCCGCCCCGCCGCGGCGGAGGGTCCCTGCGACGGCTGCTTCCTTCGGCCCGGCCCACCTCCCGAGCGGTATCCGGCAAGGTGCTTCCGAGTGCGTAGGCTAACCACTCTCCAGCCGCCGCGCCCCTCTCTCCCCTCTCCTCGCAATGGCGGTCGCGCCTCACCAGCCCATCACGCCCGCCCCCGCCCCCGCGAGCGGCGGCGACACGTTCCGCCTGGGCTTCGTCGGTGCGGGGAACCTGGCCGAGAGCATCGCGCGCGGCATCGGGCGTCCTCCCGGCCTCCGCCGTCCGCACCGCGCCCCACCGCCGCCCCGAGCGCGGTGCCGCCTTCGCCTCCCTCGGCGCCACCATCCTCGCATCCAATGCCCAGGTCGGTCCGCCGGCCTCCTGCTCCTTCCCACATCTAATTCACCCCGCCTTCCCTCACTCCGCTCGAAGCAGCCAAGCATCTCTGTCTGTCTGTCACGTGTTCATGCTTGATAGCCACTCCGTATCTCACTTGATGTTTTTCCTTCTCGTCGTAGGTTGTCGACGACAGCGATGTGATCGTCATCTCCGTCAAGCCCCAGATTGGTAAGTGTACAAACTCGTATCATTAGCCCCTCAAGGCAATCAATCATTGATGCGTTTCTTCTCCAGATAGTATTTGCTTAGTCCCTGAAAGCAATCGCTGACGCCTCGGATTTAACGATTTGGGCTTTTGTTTTGCACGCTTATGAGATTATCCACATATGAAATTGCAGTGAAGCAGGTTCTGGTTGAGCTCAAGCCCTTGTTGTCTGAAGAAAAGCTTCTGGTCTCCATTGCCGCTGGCATCAAAATGAAAGATTTGCAGGTCAGTCAGTGTGCATTCACGGTCTATTCCCTTTAATGATAGAATCTTATGCACATATGCAGTACTATGAAATATCAGAGCTATTCTGGTAAGATTGATATGTAGGTTCTAGCATTGAAAACATGACAATGCCGGTAGTATTATCAATGGTTCAGTCAGCGCCTCAACAGCGTCTGCACTACTTCTAATATTATTTGTCAGTAGCTTTTTTCTGCACCTTTTTCTTTCAGTTCTTAGTGCTGCTGCCCCATGAACACATTTTTTTAATTTGGCTGTACATTCAAAAGAAGCCTTTGTTAAGTATACACTCCAAAATTCAGTTAACAGTAGCCTAACTGAATTTTCTGTTTCTGAATTTATAAACTCACCTTATATTCAGTTTATAAATTAATAGTAGCTTCAAAATTAAGTATCATTCGCATGGATCAACTGTTATTTTATTTTGTTGAGGATAAAGTTCAGATCATGAATAATGGCATTACAAGTGAACTTGGCACAATTACACATGTCCTGAACCTCATAGAATCTGACACTAGCAAGTCTTCATTGGCATGCAAGTACTACTTTTACATTGTCATGACAGGAACAATTAATTTGACATGTATCATTGGTACTGCTAAAACATTTCGTTCATGTTTCAACAAATTTGGTGAAGACCACTTCATATGTATTTTGCATATATGAATTATCTCCTGTTGCTTTCTAAGATGTTAGTTTTTTCAGTTCTAGCCCTCCTATCTTTAATTCCTTGCTGCTGGACTACCTGTAGGACAACGAGTTCATCTGCAGCAGCTATCGCTATGAGCAGTTCGTCCGCGACGCGCTCCGCAGCGTCTTCGCCGGAAACAACGAGATCCTCAACGTGTGGAAGTAAGTCGCCGGCCATCTGTTTCCTAATGAATTTTCTTTCTAGCTCAATGTGATCGGATCTGACTAGTACGTTCAGATTTGCTCTTGTTTTCTTTTCAAATAGTACTAGTAGTCTATATTCCAGCTGTGCGACTACCTGTAGCCACTTGAACCGATGAGAATTCTTCAAGCCTACCTATAGCCACTTGAACTGATGTCTATCTCAGATCTGCTCATCTAAAAAATCCAAGTGGAGTAGTATACTGGTAGTATAGTATAATAATATTATCAAAAGGTAAATGCCCTGATTATTTAGCTCTGTCAGATAAATACTCGTCGAAAGTGGGCTCCTATCAAAATTCATTTCCATTATAATCTTACTCATACAATATTCACACCATGTAATTCTAGAAATATATGCTCATATCTAGTTCTACATAAAAAATGACAGTATTGACATGTTATAAATAGTTTGTTTGTCTTTCTGTTTATTTTGTTACATTTTGCAGGGATAAAGTGAAGAAAAAGAAGAAAAGATCACTAGAAGATTAGTTTTAGGATTTTCTTTTATTTCCTTGCAATTTTCCTTTTATTGGATACTTGTAAAGACATTGTAATATTCTTACTGTAATAAAATGATTCTATTTCATTTTTTGTTTTTAAATTATTTTTCCTTATAGGTTGTTTTCTGTAAATTTGGATTTTTTTGTTTTCCAAATACATTACTAGTGGCGCATTTAAGCCCTTATTAGTGGCGCACCTTCCTTTATTACTAGTGGCACACCTATAAGGCTATTAGTGGCGCACCTGGAAGGAATACCAGTGGAGCACCTAAGGGTTAGTAGTGGCGCACCATGTGGTGCGCCACTGGTATTTGGATTACTAATGGCGCATCAAAGGTGCACCATTACTAACAATTACTAGTGGCGTGTTAATAGTGGCGCATCTATAGTGCGCCATTAATAGCAAAAACTGGTGCGCCACTAACAACCTTTTTTCTTGTAGTGCTCGTCCCTTTTGCTCTACATGTTCAGTTCCACTGTGTACAATAACTGACATGCATAGGAATAAAACATAGTGAGATTATGTAAGGAGTGCATGCAGAAATCCAGAGTGATGGTAGCAACCTGTGGATAGACCCAAAACCAATGATAGCAGGCAGATAATGGCTTCAGTTAAAAAATACAGATAATGGCTTCTTTACTGTTTGTTTCCCACCCAACATGAAACTCATAGTAGACACAAGAGATTAACCAGATAGTAGATAGATACTATTGATTGCGGCCCCGATATGTACCCCACAACCATTTAAAAACTCAACTTTGACCATTAGTTTGGAGCTGAGTCTAATCGGTGAACAGGACGATAAAGTAGAATGTAATATTAAGCGATGCATAATGTAAGCAGACACGAAAGAGTGTGACCTCTCTTGCGGACCCGTGTAGTCCTCAAGGTCATTTGCTCGGTTGCTGATGGTAATGCAGTTGTCATGGCTGCCGGCGGCGGGGAAGAAGATCTGAGGCGGCGAAAGACAGTCTGGAGGCCGGATCCCTGTTGTGTTGGACCCTTCTGTCGTTGGAGCAGCAGAGCTTGGGTGGACAACGGCGCAGCAGGAGCGGAATAAACCACACAAGGTTTTCTTTGACAACTATCTGTAAGAGAAGTAATTCTGTAAGGGCTCGTTTGAATTGGAGGATTCTAACAATGCAGGGATAGGAAATACACAGTAATAGGATAGGAATGCACATGCAAAACAAAGAATTTAAAAACACATGATTTCTGCCAATCTGGGTGTTTGGTTCACAAGAATTGGAAGATCACAGGATACAAAGAAGCATGCTGAGATTAAGTCAAACCACAAGAAAATGTACGGTTATAATGCTATTATGCTACTATCTCTTAGTCTTGTCCTTTGATACGTCTCCGTCGTATCTATAATTTTTTATTGTTCCATGCCAATATTCTACAACCTTTACATACTTTTGGCAACTTTTTATATTATTTTTTGGGACTAACATATTGATCCAGTGCCCAGTGCCAGTTCCTGCTTGTTGCATATTTTTTGTTTCGCAGAAAATCCATATCAACCGGAGTCCAAACGGGATAAAAACTGACAGAGATTTTTTTTGGAATATATGTGATTTTTGGGACGCGATACGATGCCCGAGGGGGCCACGAGGCAGGGGGCGCTCCCCAGGGGGTCAGGCGCACCATGGGCCCTCGTGGCCACCCCGTAAGGCGGTTGGTGCCCTTCTTTCGCCGCAAGAAAGCTAATATCTGTATAGAGATCGTGTCCAAAATTCAGCCCAATCGGAGTTAAGGATCTCCGGTAATTTAAGAAACGGTGAAAGGGCAGAATCAAAGAACGCAAAAACAAAGAGAGACAGAAAGACAGATCCAATCTCGGAGGGGCTCTCGCCCCTCCCACGCCATGGAGACCATGGACCAGAGGGGAAACCCTTCTCCCATCTAGGGAGAAGGTCAAGGAAGAAGAAGAAGACGGGGGGCTCTCTCCCCCTCGCTTCCGGTGGCACCGGAGTGCCGCCGGGGCCATCATCGTCAGCGCAATCTACACCAACAACTTCACGGCAATCTACACCAACAACTTCACCGCCGTCATCACCAACTCTTCCCCCCTCTATGCAGCGGTGTAACCCCTCTTTTGTCCGTTGTAGTCTCTACTTAAGCATGATGCTCAACGCTATATATTATTTCCCAATGATGTATGACTATCCTATGATGTTTGAGTAGATCCGTTTTGTCCTAAGGGTTAATTGATGATCGTGATTGGCTTGAGTTGCATGTTTTATTACTGGTGTTGTCCTATGGTGCTCTCCATGTCGCGCAAGCGTGAGGGATCCCCGCTGTAGGGTTTGCAATATGTTCATGTTTGCTTATTGTCTGTGTTGCGTGAGTGACTGAAACACAAACACGGATAAGTGGGTCATGGTGTATGGGAATAAAGAGGACTTGATACTTTAATGCTATGGTTGGGTTTTACCTTAATGATCTTTAGTAGTTGCGGATGCTTGCTAGAGTTCCAATCATAAGTGCATATGATCCAAGAAGAGAAAGTATGTTATCTTATGCCTCTCCCTCAAATAAAATTGCAATAATGATTACCGGTTTAGTTATCGATTGCCTAGGGACAAATAACTTTCTTGTGTGACAAAAAGCTGTCTACTAAAACTAACTTAGTTGTGTCTTCTTCTAAACAGCCCCTACTTTTTATTTTCGCGCTCTTTATTATCTTGCAAACCTATCCAACAACACCTACAAGTAGTTTCATACTTGTTCTAGGTAAAGCGAACGTTAAGCGTGCGTAGAGTTGTATCTGTGGTCGAAAGAACTTGAGGGAAAATTTGTTCTACCTTTAGCTCCTCGTTGGGTTCGACACTCTTACTTATCGAAAGAGGCTACAATTGATCCCCTATACTTGTGGGTTATCAAGACCTTTTTCTGGCGCCGTTGCCGGGGAGTTATAGCGCGGGGTGAATATTCTCGTGTGTGCTTGTTTGTTTTATCACTAAGTAGCTTTTATTTGTTGTTCTAAGTTGTTCTCTATCTTTATTTATGGATAAGGAACACGAAATACCAACAAAATTAGGTGTACTTGCTACTCATGGAGATGGGGAACCTCCTAAAACCCTCGATGCTCATTATGTGAAAGAAATTATGTACTACTTTGATAATCTTGAGAAAACCCCATTCAACTTTATAATGGGAGACATGTTGGATCAACGTGAATACTTTAGGGATTATCGCTTGACTCAAAAAGGGAAACTATTATGGGATCAAATTTATATGTTGCGTTGGTATGCTAGGCAACTATGCTTGAGATATGATTATACTTGTTGCTCTAGGATGAAGGCTCGACACCTTCCCTTTTCATGCAAATTTAATGATAATGAAACCTTTGCTTCTTATGCTAGAGGTATATATGATTACTATGATGTGGAACGAATAGAAGAATTCGTTGCTTTTATGGGTGCTTATGAAATTGAATCCTTGTTTAAAGAGTGTGAAAATCTTGATGATGCGTTTACAGACCTGAAAATTTTGCTATACTTAAATATTGCTATGACAATTATGAATTCAATTCCGATATTGATGATTTTATTGAGAAAGTCTCCGCTGTTGAAGAAGAGACTAATATTTTGCAGGAGTCTATGGAAGAAGAAATTGATGAAACTGTGAGCTCATTGGATGAAAAAGATGATGAGGAGAGCGAAGAAGAAAAGGAGAAAGAATGTATTAGCCACCCGTGCCCACCTTCTAATGATAGTAACCCTCCAACTCATACATTGTTTAATTTCCCTTCGAATTTACCGAAGGATGATTGCTATGATGACTGCTATGATCCCGTTGATTCTTTTGAAATATCCCTTTTTATGATGCTTGCTATGCTTGTGGCCAAGATGTCAATATGAATTATGCTTATGGAGATGAACTTGCTATAGTTCCTTATGTTAAACATGAAATTGTTGCTATTACACCCATGCATGATAGTCCTATTATCTTTTTGAATTCTCCCGACTACACTATATCGGAGAAGTTTGCCCTTATTAAGGATTATATTGATGGGTTGCGTTTTACTACTACACATGATTATTTTGATAGCTATAATATGCATGTGCTTGCTGCTCCTACTTGCAATTATTATGAGAGAGGAACTATATCTCCACCTCTCTATGTTTCCAACACGATAAAATTGCAAGAAACTGCTTATGCTATGTATTGGCCTTTACTTGATGTTCATGAATTGTTCTTGTATGACATGCCGATGCATAGGAAGAGAGTTAGACTTCGTCATTGCTTGATATATGTTGCTTTGTGATCACTACTAAATGCTAAATCATTGTTAATTAAAATTGGCTTTGATATACCTTGGGATCCGGGTGGATCCATTACTTGAGCACTATATGCCTAGCTTAATGGCTTTAAAGAAAGAGCTGCCGGGGAGACAACCTGGAAGTTTTAGGGAGTCATTTATTTCTTTTATGTGCTTTTATAATGTTTTTTTAAAGAGGGGAACCCAAAACTTTTTCAAAAAAGGAAAGTGAAAGTGAGAAAGACGAGCATTGTTAAAGTGGGAGCTAGCCTTGAACTTTGTTCATGCTCACGAAAACTTTCTCAATCTTGATTACAGCAACTTTTCAACAAAAATAATTATCCCCTTGTACAATTCCATTGTATTATAAAAATAATGTGCCAAGATTTGCCTTTAGGATGTTTACATTGCTTGTTGGTTTGTGCGGTGCAGAACAGAAACTTTGGTTGTAGTGCGCGATTTTACATTTTCTACTGGAACGTCAAACGGTTCTGAAACTTTTTGCACTGTCTTTCTATACAAATTGTTTATTTTTCTAATTTTGGCAGAATTTTTGGAGTACAGAGGTATGGTGAATTTTCAGATTACTACAGACTGTCTTGTTTAAGACAGATTCTGTTTTTGATGCATAGTTTGCTTGTTTTGATGAAACTATCGATTTCTATCAGTGGATTATGACATGGAAAAGTTATATTACAGTAGCTACAATGCAAAAAATATATGAATTGGTTTGCAACAGTACTTAGAGTAGTGATTTGCTTTATTATACTAACGGATCTTACCGAGTTTTCTGTTGAGTTTTGTGTGGATGAAGTGTTCAAAGATCGAGGAGGTCTCGATGTGAGGAGAAGGAGGAGAGGCAAGAGCTTAAGCTTGGGGATGCCCAAGGCACCCCAAGTAAATATTTAAGGAGACTCAAGTGTCTAAGCTTGGGGATGCCCCGGAAGGCATCCCATCTTTCTTCAACAAATATCGGTATGTTTTCAGATTCGTTTCGTTCATGCGATATGTGAAAATCTTGGAGCGTCTTTTGCATTTACTTTTCACTTTTCTTTGATGCACCATGCTGGTATAATATAGTCCATGGTTGATTTATAGAATGCTCTTTGCACTTCACTTATATCTTTTGAGTATGGCTTTATAGAATGCTTCATGTGCTTCACTTATATCATTTGAAGTTTGGATTGCCTGTTTCTCTTCACATAGAAAACCGCCATTTGTAGAATGCTCTTTTGCTTCAGTTATATTTGTTAGAGCGTGGGCATATCTTTTGTAGAAAGAATTAAACTCTCTTGCTTCACTTATATCTATTTAGAGAGTTGACAGGAACTGGTCATTCACATGGTTAGTCATAAAATCCTACATAAAACTTGTAGATCACTGAATATGATATGTTTGATTCCTTGCAATAGTTTTGTGATATAAAGATGGTGATATTAGAGTCATGCTAGTGGGTAGTTGTGGATTGTAGAAATACTTGTGTTGAAGTTTGTGATTCCCGTAGCATGCACGTATGGTGAACCGTTATGTGATGAAGTTGGAGCATGATTTATTTATTGATTGTCTTCCTTATGAGTGGCGGTCGGGGACGAGCGATGGTCTTTTCCTACCAATATATCCCCCTAGGAGCATGCGCGTGGAACTTTGTTTCGATGACTAATAGATTTTTGCAATAAGTATGTGAGTTCTTTATGACTAATGTTGAGTCCATGGATTATACGCACTCTCACCCTTCCATCATTGCTAGCCTCTTCGGTACCGTGCATTGCCCTTTCTCACCTCGGGAGTTGGTGCAAACTTCGCCGGTGCATCCAAACCCCGTGATACGATATGCTCTATCACACATAAGCCTCCTTATATCTTCCTCAAAACAGCCACCATACCTACCTATCATGGCATTTCCATAGCCATTCCGAGATATATTGCCATGCAACTTCCATCATCATCATATACATGACTTGAGCATTCATTGTCATATTGCTTTGCATGATCGTAAGATAGCTAGCATGATGTTTTCATGGCTTGTCCATTTTTTGATGTCATTGCTACGCTAGATCATTGCACATCCCGGTACACCGCCGGAGGCATTCGTATAGAGTCATACTTTGTTCTAGACATCGAGTTGTAATATTGAGTTGTAAGTAAATAAAAGTGTGATGATCATCATTATTAGAGCATTGCCCCAGTGAGGAAAGGATGATGGAGACTATGATTCCCCCACAAGTCGGGATGAGACTTCGGACTTTAAGAAAATAAAAGAGGCCAAAGAAGCCCAAATAAAAAAAAGAAGCCAAAGAAGCCCACCAAAAAAAGAAAAAAAAGAAAAAAAATGAGAGAAAAAGAGAGAAGGGGCAATGTTACTATCCTTTTACCACACTTGTGCTTCAGAGTAGCACTATTTCTTCATATAGAGAGTCTCTTGAGTTATCACTTTCATATACTAGTGGGAATTTTCATTATAGAACTTGGCTTGTATATTCCGATGATGGGCTTCCTCAAATGCCCGAGATCTTCATGAGCAAGCAAGTTGGATGCACACCCCACTTAGTTTCCAGTTTGAGCTTTCATACACTTATAGCTCCTAGTGCATCCGTTGCATGGAAATCCCTACTCCTCACATTGACATCAATTGATGGGCATCTCCATAGCCCATTGATTAGCCGTTTCGGTGTGGGACTTTCTTCTTTTTTGTCATCTCCACACAACCTCCACCATCATATTCTATTCCACCTATAGTGCTATGTCCATGGCTCACGCTCATGTATTGCGTGAAAGTTGAAAAGGTTTGAGAACATCAAAAGTATGAAACAATTGCTTGGCTTGTCATCAGGGTTGTGCATGACTTGAATATTTTTTGTGATGAAGATGGAGCATAGCCAGACCATATGATTTTGTAGGGATAACTTTCTTTGGCCATGTTATTTTGAAAAGACATGATTGCTTTATTAGTATGCTTGAAGTATTATTGTCTTCATGTCAAATGATAGACTATTGCTTTGAATCACTCATGTCTTAATATTCATGCCATGATTAGATTACATAATCAAGATTATGCTAGGTAGCATTCCACATCAAATATTATCTTTTTTGTCATTCACCTACTCAAGGACGACCAGGAATTTAGCTTGGGGATGCTGATACGTCTCCGTCATATCTATAATTTTTTATTGTTCCATGCCAAAATTCTACAACCTTTACATACTTTTGGCAAATTTTTATACTATTTTTTGGGACTAACATATTGATCCAGTGCCCAGTGCTAGTTCCTGTTTGTTGCATGTTTTTTGTTTCGCAGAAAATCCATATCAAACGGAGTCCAAACGGGATAAAAACTGACGGAGATTTTTTTTGGAATATATGTGATTTTTGGGAAAAAGAATCAACGCGATACGATGCCCGAGGGGGCCAAGAGGCAGGGGGCGCGCCCTGGGCCCTTGTGGCCACCCCGTAAGGCGGTTGGTGCCCTTCTTTCGCCGCAAGAAAGCTAATATCTGTATAGAGATCGTGTCCAAAATTCAGCCCAATCGGAGTTAAGGATCTCCGGTAATTTAAGAAACGGTGAAAGGGCAGAATCAAAGAACGCAAAAACAAAGAGAGACAGAAAGACAGATCCAATCTCGGAGGGGCTCTCGCCCCTCCCACGCCATGGAGACCATGGACCAGAGGGGAAACCCTTCTCCCATCTAGGGAGAAGGTCAAGGAAGAAGAAGAAGACGGGGGGCTCTCTCCCCCTCGCTTCCGGTGGCACCGGAGTGCCGCCGGGGCCATCATCGTCAGCGCAATCTACACCAACAACTTCACGGCAATCTACACCAACAACTTCACCGCCGTCATCACCAACTCTTCCCCCCTCTATGCAGCGGTGTAACCCCTCTTTCACCCGCTATAGCCTCTACTTAAACATGATCCACGAAAACCTAATTCCACCACCGCAACCTTCTGTACCCGTGAGATCCCATCTTGGGGCCTTTTCCGGCGTCCTGCCGGAGGGGGCATTGATCACGGAGGGCTTCTACATCAACACCATAGCCTCTCCGATGATGTGTGAGTAGTTTACCTCAGACCTTCGGGTCCATAGTTATTAGCTAGATGGCTTCTTCTCTCTTTTTGGTTCTCAATACAAAGTTCTCCACGATTCTAGTGGAGATCTATTCGATGTAATCTTCTTTTGCGGTGTGTTTGTAGAGACCGATGAATTGTGGGTTTATGATCAAGTTTATCTATGAACAATATTTGAATCTCCTCTGAATTCTTTTATGTATGATTGTTTATCTTTGCAAGTCTCTTCGAATTATCAGTTTGGTTTGGCCTACTAGATTGATCTTTCTTGTAATAGGAGAAGTGCTTAGCTTTGGGTTCGATCTTGTTGTGTCCTTTACCAGTGACAGTAGGGGCAGCAAGGCACGTATTGTATTGTTGCCATCGAGGATAACAAGATGGGGTTTATATCATATTGCATGAGTTTATCCCTCGACATCATGTCATCATACTTAAAGCGTTACTTTGTTCTTTTGAACTTAATACTCTAGATGCATGCTGGATAGCGGTCGATGTGTGGAGTAATAGTAGTAGATGCAGGCATGAGTTGGTCTACTTGTCTCGGACGTGATGCCTATATACATGATCATACCTAGATATTCTCATAACTATGCTCAATTCTGTCAATTGCTCAACAGTAATTTGTTCACCCACCGTAATACTAATGCTCTCGCGAGAAGCTACTAGTCAAACCTATGGCCCCCGGGTCTATTTTCCATCATATTAATCTTCCAACACTTAGCTATTTTTATTGCCTTTTATTTTACTTTGCATCTTTATCATAAAAATACCAAAAATATTATCTTATCATATCTATCAGATCTCACTCTCGTAAGTGACCATTGAGGGATTGACAACCCCTTTATCGCATTGGTTGCGAGGTTCTTGTTTGTTTGCGTAGGTGTGAGGGACTCGTGCGTGGTCTCCTACTGGATTCATACCTTGGTTCTAAAAAACTAAGAGAAATACTTACGCTACTTTACTGCATCACCCTTTCCTCTTCAAGGGAAAACAACCGCAGTGCTCAAGAGGTAGCAAGAAGGATTTCTGGCGCCGTTGCGGGGGAGTCTACGCACAAGTCTAGACATACCAAGTACCCATCACAAACTCTTATCCCTCGCATTACACTATTTGTCATTTTCCTCTCGTTTTCCTCTCCCCCACTTCACCTTTGCCGTTTTATTCGCCCCTCTTCCGTTCGTCTTTTTCGTTTGCTTGTGTTGCCATATGCCTTTTATGTGCTTGCATCTTCGCTTGCTAAAAATCTATTGTTATGGATCCTCATCCCCTTGCTAATCTTTTTAAGAGATCCAATTATGATGAACCAATTGCTAGTGAGTTTTGTGCACTAGATTATCTTTATGAGGTTTTGCTTGAAATTCATGAATCTAAAAATTGTGATGAAGTGTTGAAAGAAGAAACTTATGAAGTGATTCACGATAGATCTTTGAATAAAAAGCATGATTGCAATGATGTTATTATAAATTCTATTAATGTCAATTGTGTTAATGATATGCAAAACCCTAAGCTTGGGGATGCTCAGTTTGCTATGTCTACTACTTGTTGCAATGATCATGATTGGGGTGATTCTTCTTATGATCTTGAAAATTTATTTAAGCCCCATGATGAATATGAGATTGATAATAATGTTTGCAATATTATTGAAAGTGGGTTTGGAAGAGTGTCAACTTTAGATCCCGCATATTTGGAGAATGTTCAATCTTATGAAGTTTTTGATAAAAGTGGGTTTGGAGAGGTCTTGACTTTAGTTAATGAACCCACTATTTTGGGTTTCAGGGAATTTAATTATGATAATTGCTCTTCGATAGACTATATTTCCTTGTTGCAATCCGTGCTAAATTCTCCTCATGCTTATAGTCAAAATAAAGCTTTTACCAAACATATCATTGATGCTTTGATGCAATCTTATGAAGAAAAACTTGAGTTGGAAGTTTCTATCCCTAGAAAACTTTATGATGAGTGGTAACCTACTATTAAAATTAAAATTAAAGATCATGAATGCTATGCTTTGTGTGATTTGGGTGCTAGTGTTTCCACGATCCCAAAACTTTATGTGATTTGCTAGGTTTCCGTGATTTTGATGATTGTTCTTCAAACTTGCACCTTGTGGATTCCACTATTAAGAAACCTATGGGAAGAATTAATGATGTTCTTATTGTTGCAAATAGGAACTATGTGCCCGTAGATTTTATTGTTCTTGACATAGATTGCAATCCTTCATGTCCTATTATTCTTGGTAGACCTTTCCTTAGAACGATTGGTGCAATTATTGATATGAAGGAAGGAAATATTAGATTCCAATTTCCCTTAAAGAAAGGCATGGAACACTTTCCTAGAAAGAAAGTAAAACTACCATATGAATCTACTATGAGAGCCACTTATGGATGGCCTACCAAAGATGGCAATACCTAGATCTATCCTTGCTTTTATGCCTAGCTAGGGGCGTTAAACGATAGCGCTTGTTGGGAGGCAACCCAATTTTATTTTTAGTTTTTTGCTTTTTGCTTCTGTTTAGGAAAAAATATTTGATATAGCCTCTGGTTAGATGTGTTTTTATGTTTTAATTAGTGTTTGTGCCAAGTTAAACCTATAGGATCTTCTTGGATGATAGTTATTTGATCTTGCTGAAAATTCCAGAAACTTTCTGTTCACGAAAACAATTGTTAAAAATCACCAGAACGTGATAAAATATTGATTCCAATTGCTGCTGATCAATAAACAAATTGTCTAGGTAGTCCTATGTTTCTGAATTTTTTGAGTTCCAGAAGTTTGCGTTAGTTGCATATTACTACAGACTGTTCTGTATTTGACAGATTCTGTTTTTCCTGTGTTGTTTGCTTATTTTGATGAATCTATGGCTAGTAAAATAGTTTAAAAACCATATAGAAGTTGGAATACAGTAGGTTTAACACCAATATAAATAAAGAATGAGTTCATTACAGTACCTTGAAGTGGTGTTTTGTTTTCTTTCACTAACGGAGCTCACGAGATTTTCTGTTAAGTTTTGTGTTGTGAAGTTTTCAAGTTTTGGGTAAAAGATTTGATGGATTATGGAACAAGGAGTGGCAAGACCCTAAGCTTGGGGATGCCCATTGCGCCCCAAGATAATATAAGGACACCAAAAATCCAAAGCTTGGGGATGCCCCGGAAGGCATCCCCTCTTTCGTCTACTCCGGTAACTTTACTTGGAGCTATATTTTTATTCACCACATGATATGTGTTTTGCTTGGAGCGTCTTGTATTATTTGAGTCTTTATTTGTTAGTTTGCCACAATCATCCTTGATGTACACACCTTTTGAGAGAGACACACAAGATTCGGAATTTATTAGAATACTCTATGTGCTTCACTTATATCTTTTGAGCTATATAGTTTTTGCTCTAGTGCTTCACTTATATCTTTTAGAGCACGGTGGTGGATTTGTTTTATAGAAACTATTGTTCTCTCATGCTTCACTTAGATTATTTTGAGAGTCCTACAAAACAGCGTGGTAATTTGCTTTACTTATAGTAGGCATCCAAGATTAAAACAAATTCTTATGAGTGTGTTGAATACTATGAGAAGTTTGATGCTTGATAATTGTTTTGAGATATGAAGATGGTGATATTAGAGTCATGCTAGTTGAGTAGTTTTGAATTTGAGAAATACTTGTGTTAAAGTTTGTGATTCCCGTAGCATGCACGTATGGTGAACCGTTATGTGATGAAGTCGGAGCATGATTTATTTATTGATTTTCTTCCTTATGAGTGGCAGTCGGGGACGAGCGATGGCCTTTTCCTACCAATCTATCCCCCTAGGAGCATGCGCGTAATACTTTGCTTTGATAACTTGTAGATTTTTGCAATAAGTATATGAGTTCTTTATGACTAATGTTGAGTCCATGGATTATACGCATTTTTCTTCCTTCCACCATTGCTATCCTCTCTAATACCGAGTACTTTTCGCCGGTATCATACACCCACCATACACCTTCCTCAAAACAGCCACCATACCTACCTATCATGGCATTTCCATAGCCATTCCGAGATATATTGCCATGCAACTTACCACCGCTCCGTTTACTATGACACGCTCCATCATTGTCATATTGCTTCGCATGATCATGTAGTTGA
The DNA here is from genome assembly GCF_002575655.3 of Aegilops tauschii subsp. strangulata. Taxonomy (NCBI): domain Eukaryota; kingdom Viridiplantae; phylum Streptophyta; class Magnoliopsida; order Poales; family Poaceae; genus Aegilops; species Aegilops tauschii. The sequence goes on from NC_053039.3 coordinate 522,833,192, forward strand.
CATCGTATTTGTGGCAAAGCCACCGTTCATAATTCTTTCATACATGTCACTCTTGATTCATTGCATATCCCGGTACACCGCCGGAGGCATTCACATAGAGTCATATTTTGTTCTAAGTATTGAGTTGTAATTGTTGAGTTGTAAGTAAATAAAAGTGTGATGGTCATCATTTTTAGAGCATTGTTCCAAGTGAGGAAAAGATGATGGAGACTATGATTTCCCCACAAGTCGTGATGAGACTCTGAAAAAAAAATGAGTCCTCCGGCTCTGGCTTGACGGGGCGGAACGCCGGCGAGCCGGAGCACGACGACGAGGACGACCCCGGCTCCATACGCCACGGCGTCCAGGAGCTGCCACGGCGGCGAGAGAAGGACGGCCGCGGCGGGTACTCGAGGCGCGGCACGTTGCCGGTATCGATGTGGTCGAGGACGGTCTCGAGGGTGCGGCCTGGCACGCCCCACCACTCGTGCCGCCCGTCGGCGTTGAGGCGGCCGTGGGGGATAACGTCGTTGGCGGAGGCGATCTGTTCCTCGCGGCGGCGCGCGAAATACATGGACCACATCGCGTGGCTGTCGGCGGCGTACCGCGGCTCGTCCCGCTGCTCCGGCGGCAAGGACGAGCGTATGCGGGCGATCTCCGCCCGCCGTGCCGCCCCTTCGAGCACCGGTGGCACCGGGACGCCGCCGACGCTCAGCCTCCACGCCCCTGGCACCCACATGTCCGGGGGGCGGAAACTCAGCCTCGTAGAGGAGGCGCGCCTCCAACTCTTGAAGATGGCGTCGGCCGAAACCGTTCGCCGTCGCCTGGAAACCTCTCGGCCATTTGCCGTAGTCTATGGCTACTTACCATGCGAGCATCCGGATACACGGAACTACTTCGTCGGAACCCAGTGCCTGCACAACATCATTAACAGGATCGTCTAGGTCCACCCATTGTATACCTACGCGAAGCTAGCATGTTCCACCATGCCACAAGATACCAGACGGTCACGCACATACATGCACGTCGCAGAGCGCCCTAGCTAGCTCGGCCACGACGACGTACTCAAGGTGTCACGGCGTCGGCGCCTCGGCCGCCGTACCCGCCTCCGAGCCCGCCGAACGGGGTGCCACCAACAGCAAACCATTTGAAAGGTATACCGCCAGCTCCCCCGACACCAAGGAACCGGGAGACACTCCCCACGCTGCCCCCGACGCCGCGGAGCGAGCCGGTTACGCCGGCGAGGACGCCGGCTACGTTGTTACCGAAGCCCCCGCCGTAGCCGCTGCCGATGGCCGCGAGGCCCGGGAGGTCCCCCATGCATCCCACGCCCACGAGCAGCTTCTTCGCGTCCACTGCGCCCGCTCCTCCTGTCACCGGCGTCCTTCTCCGTGGTGGCGGCGGCCGGAAGTGAGTCATCCGCCACGCCGCCAGCTGAAGCGGCCACAGTCCTGGCAGCCGCAACGGCGTGCGCCACCAGTGCGAGGCTATATGGTGCTACAGGACTTCTTGGCCATGGCGCGCACTGCACTCGTCTAGATAGCGAGTACACTTGTGCACACTCTTTTGTGTTGTGCACTGGTGATCGTTGGTGCCGATGCTCTTGTGGTGTCGCGGAGTTTGCTGTTTAAATTGGCGGAGTAGGAGGGAGACACCGAGGCAGGTGTGGGTTGCAATGACTGTTTGCTCAGGGATCAAGAACATGATGAGTAAAGGAAAATGATTCTGTTCAGCCAGCAGAAAACGCATCGGGCGTCTATCGCCTTCATGCTACACGTGTTCTATGGGCTCCACAAACCTTATCTCCTCCCTTTTCCCAGTTTTATCATATTATCTCTCCTCTTCTCAGACACCTTTCAAGCTGACAATGCATGGGGATTAATCAACCATGTATTTGGACTCCCATTTCCGTCCTCGTCTGCTCGGATATAAAAATTTCCATCCCCACAACGAAAAATAGGCCAGCAACCAACAACAATATTCAATAACATCTCTGGAGAAGACAACAACATTTCAACACAATAAACAATATGTAAGGCCATTTGGGGGTGTGTTGTAGCTACATTATGGTTTTCTTTGGGATATTTTGAGAAAATGGGTGGGATGACGAGAAATTTGGATGGGCGTAAAGAGGAATTACCTACGGTCTACTGATTTTAGGGCCCATATGTATGGCCTTTTCATGGTTAAGGCCGATAACGGGTACAGGTAATGTTATCATATCGCCATCCCCGTCTTAACCACTGGATAAGGTATTTGAACCATAAATTCCCTGAGGGAATTAAAATTGGTCCATTGCCAACCCTTAATAGAGTAATTAACCGCTGGGATGTGTGTAATGGCTAACCATTGCGAGCTTGACCTGCAGTGACCCTGGCTAAGTGGAGCTTGCAGCGCGCGCGCACGGCGTGGAGGGGTGCGCCGAGCTTGAGCTTCTCAGTGGTCATGGCCACGGTCTGGCGCAAACGTGTAGATATGTTTTTTTTGCAACAAGTTCTTTTGATGTGCCTTTTTGCAACATCTATGGTGTTCCGTACAGCATTGGCGAATGACGGTTTTGCTCCCACGACTGGCATCACCAAGGCAGCCACGTTTCTGCACATAATTTCTATTGCAAACAATTCTGCAACATTACCTATGTTACATAAGTTCTTCCACAACATCACCGTTGTTGCAAAAAAATTGAAGAAGAGAAGAAGGCGACTGGGCCGGTCGCCGCGCGGCCGTGTTAGACTGTATAGTTCCCGTATATGTGTACGTATGATGTAACGTTGTACACATTCATTATATATATGTGATAGGCCACCCTTAGAGGGTTGTGTCGGTTCCCCCAAACCTATTGTCTCACATGGTATCAGACTAGGTCAAACTCGCTTCCGCCCTAAACCCTACACCGACACCGTCGCCGCCGCCGCCCCCACTCCCGATCGCATCTCCGCCGCCATGACTAGCGTTGCCGCCTCTGGCTCCACCGCCGCCGGGTTTCTGCCGGCCTCTCTCGCGACTCTTCTTTCCCGGCCGCTCGATGCTGCCGCCGTCCAATCACCGATCAGGACCAGGAGTGTCGGCTCCATCTTTGCCACTCTGGCCGCCTCATCGCCCAGGAACGCGCTGACGGTTCACACCGCCGCCACCACCTCATTGCACGCCTCACTCGCCGCCGTCGTCCCGCCTCCTCCAGGGTTGGAGCCCGCGTCGGCCTAGACGGCCGAGCTCTCTGCCTTGGGACCAACGCCAGTGCTATCCGCCCCTGCGGCGTCCGCACCCCTCGCCGCTTCCACGTCGGTGCCCCCTGCCTCCACGGCGTATCTGCCTCAGGCAGCCTACTCCGCGGGCTCGCTCCCGCCGCCGCCGTTTCACTTTGGCAATCTCATCACCATCAAGTTGTCGTTGGACAACTACATCTTCTGGGGTGCGCAGGTCCTTCCGCTCCTTGGGAGGCACTACCTGCTTAGCTACGTCGACGGCTCCCTCCCCTGTTCCCCTGCGCTGGTAGATAGCGTGCACGGTCCGGTCTACAATCCAGCACACCGTGTTTGGACAGGGCAGGATCAAGCGAACCTCTCCTCCATCCAGGGGTCGCTCACCCCGGCTGTTGTCGGGCTCACTGTCTTCGCCAAGACGTCTCATGAGGCCTAGACCATCCTCGAATGCTCGTTCGCGGCGCAGTCGCAGGCCCGTGTCTTTGCGCTCCGTCGTCAACTTGGCGAGTGTGAGGAGCTTGACTCCACGGCCACCGAGTTCGACAACAAGGTCAAGGGCCATGCCGACACATTGACCTCCATCGGACAGCCGCTCACCGACTCTGAGTTCAATTCCTTCATTGTCAATGGCCATGACGAGGAATATGATGCTTTGGTCGAGATCATCAACGAGCGGGGCAACTCGACCCCCATGATGGCGCATGAGGTCTTCTCCCGCCTTCTCCTCACTGAGCAGCGGGTCGAGTCGCGCCGCTCCAAGAGCAGCCACGGGTCTCTCTCGGCCAATGCCGCCACCAAGGGTGGCCGCCACCCCTCGTCGTCCAAAGCTTCTTCAGGGCCGCCACCGCCGCCCGCCTCGGCCCTCCTCCGTTCGCAACCTTACCGGGGGCTGGTGGTAGGCGTGTGTGTCAACTTTGTGGCATTGAGGGGCACTAGGCCTCTAAGTGTCATAAACGCTTCCAGAAGAGCTTTCTTGGCCTCGGCAATGATGGCAAGGATACGCGCAACTTCGCGCATCAGGTTGCCATGTAGACCGCCCGGCGTCGACAAAGCAACAAGGGCACACTCAGTCCTACTCTGTCGATCCTCATTGGTATATGGATTCTGGAGCAATGGAGCATCTGATGAGTGAGATGGGGAAGCTTCATACTCGTGAACCCTATCATGGCTCCGACAAGATCCACACCGCCAATGGAGCAGGTATGCATATATCTCATATTGGTCAAGCATCTCTTCTCACTAGGCATGCAAATAGGAGTCTTCAGCTTCACAATGTTCTTAGAGTTCCATCTGTGACACGTAATCTTCTTTCAGTTCCTAAACTCACACGTGATAATAATGTGCTTTGTGAATTCCATCCTTTTGATCTTTTTATTAAGGATCGGTGCACGAGGGACATTCTTCTTAGCGGGCGTCTATGCCAGGGCCTCTATCGTTTGGAGCATCCTGGCGTCGCTCGTGTTTTCAGTGGAGTTCGGGTCTCTCCGTCACAGTGGCACGCTCGTCTTGGTCATCCAGCCACACCTATCGTTCGTCATGTTTTGCGTCGTCATGAACTTCCTAGCATGTCTAGTAATAAAGATGTAGCAGTGTGTGATGCTTGTCAGCAGGGGAAGAGTCATCAACTTCCTTTTTCAGAGTCTAGTCGTGAAGTGAAACATCCTCTAGAACTTGTTTTCACATGTATGGGGTCCTGCTCAGACTTCTGTTAGTGGTCATAATTATTATATCAGTTTCATTGATGCTTACAGTCGCTTTACTTGGCTTTAACTTATTAAGCGTAAATTCTAATGTGTTTGATATCTTTGTTCAGTTTCAAAAACATGTTGAACGCCTTCTCAAGCATAAAATTGTTCATGTTCAGTCGGACTGGGGGGGCGAGTATCGCAACCTCAACTCCTTCTTTCAGTCGCTTGGGATCGCTCACCGTTTAGCATGTCCACATACACATCAGCAAAATGGTTCTGTGGAACGTAAGCATCGTCATATTGTCGAAACTGGTCTTACTCTTTTGGCCCATGCATCGGTTCCTTTTCGGTTTTGGAGTGATGCTTTCACCACTGCATGTTTTCTTATAAACCGTACTCCCACTCGTGTTTTGAACAAGAAGGCTCCCATTGAATGTCTCCTCAATGAACAACCTGATTGCACCTTTTTCAAGGTTTTTGGGTGTGCTTGCTAGCCACACCTCCGTCCATATAACAAACGCAAGATGGAGTTTCGATCCAAAAAGTGTGTCTTTCTTGGCTATAGCTCCCTTCATAAAGGTTACAAATGTCTTGATGTTCCCACTAATCGAGTCTATATATCTCGGGATGTTGTGTTTGATGAGCATGTTTTTCCTTTTGCCAAACTTCCTGTGTCCACTGCTGAACCACCATCCATGCATTCATCCTCCATTGCCTCTGACCAATTTGATGATGTTGCATACTCTCCTCTATTGTTGCCTAACCATGGTGCAGGCACTGGACGTGGGGCTCGTTTGGAAATTTTAGAGGCGTCGTCGCCTCCTTCGTCAGCCTCACCAGCAGCTCACGTCGATCATGCTGAGCCTCTGCATGGCCTCGGCCATCGTGCCCATGCACGTTCAGCCGACCACCCAGCGATGCCGCTCGCCTCGGTGCCCCTGGCCTCTGGGCCGCCTGAGGGAGTCCTCGACTAAGGGGTCCTCGGGCGTCCGGCCTGTTGGAGATGGGCCGGACTGTTGGGCTGTGAAGATACGAAGACCGAAGACTCTACCCGTGTCCAGATGGGACTCTCCTTGGCGTGGAAGGCAAGCTTGGTGACCGAATAGGAAGATTCCCTTCTCTGTAACCGACCTTATGTAACCCTAGATCCCTCCGGTGTCTATATAAACCGGAGGGCTAGGTCCTTAGAGAACAATGATAATCGTAGTCATCCAGGCTAGACTTCTTGGGTTTTAGCCATTACGATCTCATGGTAGATCAACTCTTGTAATACTCATATTCATCAAGATCAATCAAGCAGGAAGTAGGGTATTACCTCCATAGAGAGGGCCCGAACCTGGGTAAACATTGTGTCCCCTGTCTCCTGTTACCATCGACCTTAGATGCACAGTTCGGGACCCCCTACCCGAGATCCGTCGGTTTTGTCACCGACATTGTTGCTTTCATTGAGAGTTCCACTGTACCATCCTTAAAAGGTTTGATGGCTCCTTCAATCATCTACAACAATGCTGTCCAAGGGGAAGTCTTCCTCCCCAGACAGCTCTTCGTGTTCGGCGGCTTCGCACTGCAGGCCAACTCGCTTCGCCATCTGGAGCAGATCGATAGCTACGCCCCTGGCCGTCAGGTCAGATTCGGGAGCTTGAACTACGTCGTGGATATCCACGGAGACTTGATCTTCGACGGATTCGAGACCACGGCAGTCGCTCCCCGTCACCACGATGAACATGACTTAAATCTGTCATCGGACCATACCCAGGAGATAACACATGTAGCAGCTCTGGCCTTAGATCCGGAGCAGATCACGCCATCCGAAGACGGGAAGCTCAACCCCGCCACGAATGCCGCAGTCCCAGCGGCGTCAGAGCCTCACACAGACCCAGCCTCGAGTGGAATCTGTGTCACCGGAGCCTCGGACTCGTGTCCGGCTACAGGTTCTGAACCATGTGCGTCCACGTGCGTCGAGCTCGATCAGTCATCGATCGTTGAATTCAACTCCGCGGACATCTTTCGGCACTCGCCTTTAGGCGACGTGCTAAACTCATTAAAAAACATATCCTTAGCGGGGGACTCACAGCTGAATTATGTCCGGTTCGAACTGCTGATGATGGGGAATTTCGCTTCCCACCCACCGCCCACTTCATAGCCATTGTCAGGACTTAACCGACATGCTTGACTACGGCTCTGAAGACATCGACGGTATGGACGACGCTGCCGAGGAGGAGCAGGGCCAAAACCCGCCGTTTACTGGCCGCTGGACGGCCACTTCTTCGTACGACGTATGCATGGTGGATACACCTAAAGAAACCAACAACGATGACAAGGAAGATCCAGTCGAGGATAAACCTCCTAAGACACAAACCAGACGCCGGCGTCAGCGGCGCTGCTCTAAGTCACGTCGTACAAAAGATAGCAATACCGGCATCGGGGAAAACAATACTCCGGACGATGCCGAAGACAATGAAGACCCTGTTGAGGTAACTTCCGAACAGGAGGAATGGGAAAAAGGGCAAGCTAGCCCTGACGAACAGGCCATAAACGATGACTCGGAGGACAGTAATTATTTTCCACTCTCCGAGGATGAGGTGAGCCTCGGCAACGAGGATTTTATCGTGCCTGAGGAACCTCTCGAGCAGGAGCGCTTTAAGCGCCGGCTAATAGCCACTGCAAGGAGCCTGAAAAAGAAGCAGCAGCAGCAGCTTCAAGCTCACCAAGATCTGCTCAACGGTAGATGGATTGATGTCCTAGCAGCCGAAGAATACGACCTCAAGCGCCCAGCCAAAAGCTACCTGAAGCGCAAATTTCTACCTCAGTTCGACGATGAGGCGATGGAGCCCATACCGTCATCCCACAATGCGGCTGACTAACCACCACGTGGTCGGGATAAAGCGGCAGCTCAAGCCGAACACCAGCCCGCCCCACCTTATCGTAAAGGTAGAGATAAAACAGCTCGGGGTTATACATATGACCTTTGGCAGGACCTGGACAGTAGAGCAAGACATACCAGATCGATCTACGGATCGCAAGGACGTGCCCCGACACGTGACGACGGCTACCTATTCGGGCGTGACAAGCCTAGTCACGCCCAGGCCGAAAACAGCAGACGGACTCCATCGGAGCTACGTCGCGATGTGGCACGATATAGAGGCGCCGCACACCGTCTTTGCTTCACTGACGAAGTAATGGAGCATGAATTCCCAGAAGGGTTTAAACCCGTGAATATTAAATCATATGATGGAACAACTGATCCCGCGGTGTGGATCGAGGATTTTCTTCTACACATCCATATGGCCAGTGGAGATGACCTCCATGACATCAAATACCTCCCGTTAAAACTCAAAGGGCCAGCTCGGCACCAGTTAAATAGTCTGCCTGAAAACTCTATTGGCAGTTGGGAGGATTTGGAAGACGCCTTCCGCGACAACTTCCAAGGTACATATGCCCGGCCACCGGATGCCGATGACTTAAGCCACATAGTTCAACAGCCCGGAGAGTCAGCCAGGAAATTCTGGACTAGGTTCTTAACTAAAAAGAACCAGATCGTCGACTGTCCGGATGCCGAAGCCCTAGCGGCCTTTAAACACAGCATCCACGACGAATGGCTTGCCCGCCACCTCGGCCAAGAAAAGTCGAAGTCCATGGTAGACCTCATGGCACTCATGACCCGCTTTTGTGCTGGTGAGGATAGTTGGCTGGCCCATAGCAAAAACACGGCAAGCGAAGCGGGCACCTCCGAGGTCAAAAACAGCAACAACAAGCTCCGACGCAACAGGCACAAACGTCAAAGCAATGGTGATAACACCGACGACACTACAATCAACGCCGGATTCAGTGGCTCCAAGTCCGGTCAGCGCAAGAAGCCATATAAAAGAAACAACTCGGGGAAATCTAGCTTGGACCGCATACTCGACCGTTCGTGCCAGATCCATGGCACCCCAGACAAACCAGCCAATCATACCAACAGAGATTGTTGGGTTTTCAAACAGGCCGGCAAGTTAAATGCCGAAAACAAGGAGAAGGGATCGCCAAGCGAGGACGATGACGAGGAACCCCGGCCATCGAACACAGGGGGACAGAAGAAGTTTCCCCCTCAGGTCAAAACGGTGAACATGATATACGCTACCCACATCCCCAAGAGGGAGCGCAAGCGCGCGCTCAGGGACTCTACGCGATAGAGCCAGTCGCCCCAAAATTTAATCCATGGTCGTCATGCCCGATTACCTTCGATCGTCGGGATCATCCGACCAGTATCCGTCATGGCGGTTCGGCCGCACTGGTCCTTGACCCAATAATTGATGGATTCCACCTGACGCGAATCCTAATGGACGGCGGCAGCAGCCTCAAACTGCTCTATCAGGATACAGTGCGGAAAATGGGCATTAATCCATTACGGATCAAGCCCACGAAGACTACCTTTAAGGAGTCATACCAGGTGTAGAGGACCGCTGTACGGGCTCAATCACACTAGAGGTTGTCTTCAGATCTCCGGACAACTTCCGAAGCGAAGAGTTAATCTTCGATATCGTCCCCTTTCGCAGCGGCTATCACGCACTGCTTGGACGAACCGCATTTGCTCGATTCAATGCGGTGCCACACTATGCTTATCTCAAGCTCAAGATGCCCGGATCACGCGGCGTCATAACAGTTAATGGAAACACGAAATGCTCCCTCCGCACCGAGGAGCACACCACTGCCTTAGCAGCAGAAGTACAGAGCGGCCTTTTCAAGCAAAACCTTAATTCGGCGACTAAGCTCCCGGACACTGTCAAGAGAGTCCGGACTATTCTGCAGCAGGATAGCTCGGCTTGTCAAGAGCTCGATTAGCAATTTGTCCTCTGCCCAGTCCCGATCAAGTGGCGGCATTCGTACTACGCGTACATAATTACGCACTCAAAATACCATGGGCATAGACGGAGGCATACACTAGCTTGTGATCCACAATACGGCTTGACCGCTCCCGGACACACATACTTTCACTGCTTCCTTTTTCTCCTTTTTAGGTTTCTTTTCCACAGGTCTTCCCTGATGGCCTAATCACCGATACTTTCGAAGGATCAATACACCAAGACGGCAGCAAGCATGGACGTAGAGGGGAATTTCCAGGTGGTCTCTTAAAACGGCCACTCTACCTATTTTCAGGACCCACACGCAGCTCTCCCCTGGTTGTGGCATATTAAATAACTTGTTGCTTATTGCACCATTTGTACCAATGTGCTTTGACGTATTAACCAAATCATAATGGAAACAGTTTGCGGCCCAAATTCTACGGCTCTAGCTTACTATCCTCTCTTATTTTCCTTTTTGATAACTTTATCAAATAGCACCCGTACACTTTGGTACGTTTCAATTTGCCAGGGGCTTCATAGCACCCCGCAACATGGCCACAAAGTCCAAACACTTTTTTACAATATAGTTCGGCACCCCGAATTTAGCACTGTATGCATTGGCTCCGAATCATGTCTTTGGTCAATAGTTGGGTTGCCCAGATCCTGTGCTTGCTACCTTACGTTCCGTTATATCGGCTAGGGTAGTAAAGGGAGAACTACTGCGATTGTGCCCTGGTTTACCCGGATGAGCACCTCAGTACAGAAAGCCAAAAACTGACTGTCATGATGCGGCGAGAGCCGGTCAGCTCTTCGGAGGTCTCAAATCCTTAGAGATATTTTCCGCATTACGCGAGGGATTGGTACTTGCCCGATCAGGTGTTTACAGCTTCCTAGTTCGGATACCAGGGGCTGCGCCTAAACTTTTATTGTCAAACTCCTATGGCTAAGTGAGGGTGTTCAAGCCGCATAGTCTGATTGCCTGGTTCGTTGCGCTAAACACCTCCTTGAAGGAAAAAACAATTGGATCAAGAGTGTTTAGATTACATCCCGAACACCCCCGTACTACCTACGTGGGGGCAGAAGCCGACGACTGGCCAACCCTCAGATTTCATACAACACGGCCGCACAGGAGGTGAATTTTTTTTAAACAAACATTATAATACATAACAACTTTGTTTCATCATACAACGCAGAGACAACACGAATGTATTCATTCAAACATAATGTCTTGTGCACATTGCGTCGCCACAATGCGAGACCCCTCCAGGACGTCTTCAAAATACCGCTCAGGCATGCGGTGCTCTTTGCCCTCTGGCGGTCCCCCGGTCGCAAGCTTGACGGCGCCCATCTTTGCCCACCACACCTTGACGCGGGCAAAGGCCATGCGCGCGCCCTCGATGCAGACCGACCGCTTGATGACGTCCAGCCAAGGACAGGCATTCACCAGCCGATTCACGAGCCCGAAGTAGTTGCTCGGTATAGCTTCGGCAGGCCACAGCCAGATTATTAAATCCTTCATGGCCAGTTCGGCCACCCTATGCAGCTCGACCAGCTGTTTTAGCTGATCGCTAAAGGGCACTGGATGTTCTGGCGCAAGATATTGTGAACAGAACAGCTTCTCCGTTGAGCTCCCTTCTTCGGCTCAGAAGAACTCCGCAGCGTCAGACACACTACGCGGCAGATCCGCAAACGCCCCTGGAGAACTACAAATCCGGGTTAGTAAGAAATACTTCTTCTTCACATACTTGCTTTGCATACTAAACGCCTTACCCGCCGCGATTTTCTTGGCCTCCTGAATCTCCTGGAGGGCGCCCTGGGTTTCAACCCGGGCATCTTCCGTGCTTTGGCGAGCCTTGGCGAGTTCGGTCTTTTGAACCAAAACATCACGCTCCAAGGTCTCACATTTCTTCACGACATCCTGGAGCTCCTGCTGGACCTCATCAAGCCTGGCCTCGTGCTTCTCACGGGCGGCTCGTTCCTTGGCAGCTTTCTCCTCGGCCTCGGCCAACACCTTTTTAAGGACCTCGACCTCGGTCGCCGCTCCTACACATATCATGACACTACGGTCAATACATACCATTTATTCTTTCTGAATATACAGCTAGTTACAACATACCTTGTTTGTCCTCTAGCTGCCTTTTTACAAGGTCGAGCTCTTCTTCGGCCCGCTCTAGACTCAGCTTTAGTCCGAAGACCTCCGCTGCTTGAGAGGTCCCGGCCAGCAACGACGCCTGCTTATTCACATAAGACATATTTAGTTAGTTTCCTGCGAAAATTAATTGATCCTCTGTCCGGCTTTTCTTTCCGAACACCCCGGCTTTTCTTTCCGAACACCCCGGCTTTTCTTTCCGAACACCGGACAGTGTCTCAGGGGCTACTGTCTATACTAGGACTTTTTCTTTTGCATCGCTTACCTCAAAGCCTGTCAGCAGGCTGCCGCAGGCTTCGGTTAGTCCGCTCTTGACGGACTTAACCCTCTCAATCACCATACCCATAAGGATACGGTGTTCCTCCACAATGGAAGCGCCTCGTAGCGCTTCCAGCAGATTATCCGGTGCCTCTGGTTGGACAGAGGTCACCGGCAGGACGGGCACACCTCCTTCTCTCGAAGGAGGCTGCTCGCAGGATTCCGGAGCCGTATGGGTCTCCGGATCCGTGTTCGGCTGGGGGCCGAACTGAACACGGCCCCCATCGCCAGTCTCCATGGGGACCTGCTCCCCCAGGTGTTCGGCGACTGAGGTTTTGCCCTCCGGCGCCACCATGACGGCCTCCTGAACCTCTCCCTGGCCTGGGAAGGTCCTTTGGGACAGCACCTCGTCGTCACCCTTGGCCTTGGGAGAGTGAGCGGCCGGCGGTAACTCGCTGGCCATCGCCTTTCAATCCAGTGAACCTCTTGACGAGGTTCGCGGGGAGCTGTCGTGGGTCGGACTGCAATAACATGATTAAACACATTTATACCATGAAAAGGAGAGGCCGGATACATGGATGCATAAGAGTTTTTTAGTACTTACGATGCGGCCAGGGGCTTGCTTCGGGGGCGCCGCTCTGGGCTGTTGTCGACGTCCAATGTGGAGTTATCCACGAGGGGGCCCTTCCCCCTCTTGGGCGCCTCCGCCTCCAGATTTGTCGAGGCTGCCCTCTTCTTCCTCCCCCCATCCGGGGGAGAGTTGCTTTCTTCCTCCTCCTCGTCGTCGTCTTTGGTGGCAGAGGAGTGAGTCTTGTCTTCGGACGTCATGTCTGAAGCGCCCTTGCGGCGAGGGCCACTTTTGGCCCCCTTGGCCTTCTTCTTGGCCTACTTCTCCGGCGCCTTGTAGGGCGCCGGAACCAGCATCTTCGCCAGGAGCAGGATGACTGGTTCCTCGGGTAGCGGTGCCGGACACCGAATCCGCTTCGCTTTCTCTGTCCATACCTGAAAGAATAAAATAGTAAAGTTTAGACATACTCCTTAAACGAGCAAGTAGAGGATGCGCCTTGAGACGTGACTTACCGCACTGGAAGGATGGGCAAGATCGTGCCCGCGGTCCGAGTCAATGGCCGGCGGCATCTCGTTGCCCTTGAAGAGCAACTTCCAGACATCTTCGTGAGTAGTTCCGAAGAGTCTTTCCAAGGTTTGGTGCTTCTCCGGATCGAATTCCCATAAAGGGCATGTTCGGCTCTGGCATGGAAGGATCAGGCAAACTAGCATCACCTGGATCACGTGGACGAGCTTGATGTTTTTATCCACCATACTTTGGATGCGCGTCTGCAGCGCTATCAGCTCGTCCGACGAAGACCAATTTGGGCCCTTCTCTATCCAGGAGGTGAGCCGCATCGGAGCTCCGGATTTGAACTCGGGAGATGCGGCCCAGGTGGCGTCGCGAGCTCTGTGATATAGAACCACATGCCACTCCTTGACGGTCTCTACGAAGGTACCTTTGGGCCATGTGACATTGGACATCTTGCTCACCATGGCACCTCCGCACTCCGCGTGTTGGCCGTCCACCACCTTCGGCTTCACGTTGAAGATCTTGAGCCATAATTCGAAGTGGGGAGGAATGCGGAGGAAGGCCTCGCACACGACAATAAATGCCGAGATATTGAGGATGGAGTTTGGGGCTAGATCATGGAAATCTAGCCCGTAATAGAACATCAGTCCGCGGACGAAAGGGTGGAGTGGAAACCCTAACCTGCGGACGAAATGGGGGATAAACACCACCCTCTCATTGGGCTTCGGGGTGGGGACGACTTCCCCCTTGGGCAAAAGCCGGTGAGCGATTTCATTCCCCAGATACCCGGCCTCCCGAAGCTCGGCGATGTCCTTCTCCTTAACGGAGGAAGCCATCCACTTGCCTTGCCCTCCAGATCCGGACATGGTTGAGTGCTTGCTTGAGGCGGAAAAGATGAGAACTTGGGCGCTGGAGCTCAAGAATGGAAGGGCGGATAAAGAGATAAGGCGTGGGGGAAAGAAGGGAGTCCTTATCTCCTTATAAAGGCAGTGAATATCAAGCGCCTCCCCGCTCACCTTAAAACTCGCCTATTCCCAAGGGCTGTGCAAACGGAAAGGTTGGATTACCCACGCCCGTATTGATGAGAATCCCGCAATAAGGGGACACGATCTCTGCTTCGACAAGACGTGCCAATAAAAACCGCGTCTCGAAACATGGAGCGGCAGACAAAAACGGTTCGAAATAATGACCGGGCAGACGTGATGTCACATTACAAAAAAGTTGTCAGCGGATTGGACTCGTGAAATATTATACTCTCTGCGGTTGTGTGTGGAGCTTGTGTTACAGATCCGGATACATTCTTTGCGTCCGAAGACTATTTTAGAGAAGGGAACTCGTCTTGCAATGCCGAAGACAATATGCGCGCCGGATACCTCGTCATTGAAGCCTGGTTCAGGGGCTACTGAGGGAGTCCTGGACTAAGGGGTCCTCGGGCATCCGACCTGTTGGACATGGGCCGGACTGTTGGGCTGTGAAGATACGAAGATCGAAGACTCTACCCGTGTCCGGATGGGACTCTGCTTGGCGTGGAAGGCAAGCTTGGCGACCGAATAGGAAGATTCCCTTCTCTGTAACCGACCTTATGTAACCCTAGATCCCTCCGGTGTCTATATAAACCGGAGGGCTGGGTCCTTAGAGAACAATGATAATCATAGTCATATAGGCTAGACTTCTAGGGTGTTAGCCATTACGATCTCGTGGTAGATCAACTCTTGTAATACTCATATTCATCAAGATCAATCAAGTAGGAAGTGCGGTATTACCTCCATAGAGAGGGCCCGAACCTGGGTAAACATCGTGTCCCCTGTCTCCTGTTACCATCGACCTTAAACACACAGTTTGGGACCCCCTACCCAACATCCGCCGGTTTTGACACCGACACCGCCCGCCTCGGCACCCCTGGCCTCTGAGCCGCCTGCCTCGGCGCTCTGGCCTCTGGGCCAGCCTAGCCACTTCGGCCCATCACGCCGGCCTCGTCGCCCCTTCGGCCTGCCACGCCGGCCTCGCCTTTTCGGTTTGCGACGCCTGCCTCGCATGGGCCGTGCTCACCTGGGCTAGTTCCTTCCCCATGCAGCCCGGCGTCGCCTGGATCAGGCTCGTCCTCGCCTGTGCTAGCTGGGGCGTCTCCGTCGCTGGCTGAGTCTCCTGGTCCCTTGCTGGCTGGGGCGTCTCCATCGTCGCCACCGTCATCGCCATCGCTCAGTCCCTTGTCGACTGAGCCCTCCTCGGCTCCTGTGGCTCCTGCGGCTCCTCAACGACCACATACACGGAGCCGCAGTGGCATTTTTCAGCCCAAGCAGGGTCATGATGGTACTGTTGCTTGGTTGGCTGCATGTCTGGCTGCTGCTCGTGCCGATCCGGCCTCTGAGCCTCGTACGTATCAAGCTGCTCTGAGTATACCTCATTGGAGAGAGGCCGTGGAGCAGGAGGGCCATGCTCTTATTCGTAAAAAGACATGGACTCTTGTTCCGCCACCCCCCCCCCCCCCCCCGTGTTAACGTCATTGACTCTAAATGGGTTTTCAAAGTGAAGAAGCATTCTGATGGGTCCATTGAGCGCTACAAGGCACGTCTGGTGGCCAGAGGTTTTCGGCAGCGCTATGGTCTTGACTATGAAGACACCTTCAGTCCAGTGGTTAAGCCTACTACCATCAGGCGTCTTCTCTCTCTTGCAGTCACTCGGGGTTGGTCTCTTCGTCAGCTTGATGTACAGAATGCCTTCCTCCATGGTGTACTGGAGGAGGAGGTCTATATGCGGCAACCTCCTGGTTTCTCTGATCCTGATCGTCCTAATTATCTGTGTCGTCTCACCAAAGCACTTTATGGTCTGAAGCAGGCTCCTCGTGCTTGGCATGCCTGTCTTGTGACAGCTCTTCGTGCTCATGGTTTTGCATCATCGACTGCTGACTCCTCATTATTTCTTATACAGAGGCCCGAAGTTACTATGTATCTGTTGGTCTATATGGATGATATTATCCTTGTCAGTTCCTCTCAGTCAGCTGCTACTGCTCTTGTTCTGTCTCTTGGTGCTGACTTTGCTGTCAAAGATCTTGGGAAGCTTCACTACTTCCTTAGCGTGGAAGTTGCTTCCTGTACTGATGGTCTTGTTATGATGCAGAAGAAGTACTCTTTGGATTTGTTGCAGCGGGCTGGGATGCTTAAGTGCAAACCGATGACTACACCTATGTCTACCACTGACAAGATCAATGATGTGGATGGTGAGCTTCTGACTTTTGCTGATGCGACGCAGTATAGGAGCATTGTTGGTGGGCTTCAATACTTGACGATCACACGCCCAGATATTTCCTTTGCCGTCAACAGAGTATGTCAGTATGTTCAGGCACCTCATGACACTCATTGGTCTGCTGTTAAGCGCATATTGTGCTATATTCACTTCACGTTGTCCTATGGTCTGCACATTCGACCGAATCCCTCTGGGGTCATCTCGGCGTACTCTGATGCGGACTGGGCTGGCAGTCCGGATGACAGGCGATCCACGGGGGGTATGTTGTGTTCTTTGGTTCTACCTTGATCGCCTGGAGTGCTCGGAAACAAGCTACTGTTTCGCGTAGCAGTACTGGAGCTGAGTATAAGGCTGTGGCTAATGTAACTGCAGAAATTATCTGGATACAGTCTTTGCTTCAGGAATTGGGTATACCTCAATCACAGTCTCCTATTCTTTGGTGTGACAACATCGGTGCTAAATACCATTCTGCAAATCCGGCATTCCATGCCCGAACGAAATACATTGAAGTTGACTATCATTTTGTACGGAAACGTGTCTCTCAGAAGCAACTACAGATCAAGTTCATCTCTTCCAAGGATCAACTTGTAGACATCTTTACCAAGCCATTGCCTCTACCACAGTTCGAGGCATGTCAGCGCAATCTTACCCTTCTAGATTCTTTAGGAAGTGGCTAAGATTGAGGGAAGGTGTTAGACTGTATAGTTCCCGTATATGTGTACGTATGATGTAACGTTGTACCCATTCATTATATATACTAGGAAAATTGCCCGTTGCAAGGGAAAAAATAGAGGCATGTATCATTAACTTTTCAAATGAAAATTGTGTTCATGGTTCAAGTAATAAGAAATAAAACATATCATTTTTTGTTGGTGCAAAGAAAATACATATCTAACAATGAGCAATACCAAACATCCAGAATCCACATTGTATCGTCAACATATTTTTTTTACAGTAAATTCGAATTTTCTACTTTTTATAATCAAATTTGACTTTGTGTATATCGGTTAACATAGTAATTAGTAAACTTTATCAAAGTTTTTGATGTTTTGTAGGTAGCTGCACAAGAGGGAAGTACTGCGAGCAAAGAAAATGCATGTCTGAATATGAACATTATCCAGAAGCTTGTTTGTCCCTCGCATATAGTTTCCCCTCCCATCCCAAATACCTCTTGATCTTCTAGCGCATGTGACTATCGAATGATTCATCTTCGAGATGTTGATTGGAACATCACTTTTATGTCCAGGGTGAAAACTCTTGTCTTGGTCTTGATTGGTTGGGCTCGGTAGCGACCAACTTGTGTCGTACCTTGTTGAAGGTGTTGTGCGGGGGTATGTCCACTTGGGCCGTGGGATGAAACCGATCGAGTTAGTAAATGTTTTTTTAAAGGAGGTTAGACACCCGGCGTCTGCATCCTGGTGATGCACCCAAATATTTCTATTAATTATTATACCAAACATGCCCGTGCGTTGCAACGGAAGAAAAAAGTTAATGTGCTTCACTGCGAAACAAACGTCAATTATCATTAATCAGGTTTGCAAGATAGAGAATAAGTTGGGTGATGACAAAAATGATGGTTTAGTTGACAATAGGATTGTTTGGGGCGCTAGTTTGAAACAAAAAAGTTACAAAGACATGCATTGCTTTGTACATAGATTGATAACTATAGAGTATCTATTGCTAGTGTGGATTTTCTAGCTTGTAGTTGTACCTCTCGTGTATAGAATAATAGAATTTTACTATACAAAATCTTATTTCATGACATTTATAACAAAATCTCAAATTTTAAAACATTATCCTGCTGCAACAATTTTAAATTAACGAAATGTAACAAGCTAATTATTCTTTTAGGTGACCCCATATTCATTTTTTTCTTAGGAGTGTTCAAAATATCATTGTTATTTTATTTAATTTTGTAAAATGAAGTCTTATTTTTTTGCATGACCTTCCTTGGTCATTGTACCCGAAATATGACTATGTTTGTGGCAAAAATCAAAATAAAACTCAAATGTGTAGTTATTTTTTTTCATGTAGAGCATACATTTATTGATTGTTTACACCTAATTTTATTTTTTGGAAAGATGTTTTGATTGTTTGCACCTAATTTAATTTTTCAGTAAGAGAAAACCCCCTCAAAAGTGTAGTTAATTTTCTCATCTGCATGAGGCAATTTTGTGAGCGTCCATGTGTTTTATACAGTTTTTGTGTGTGTT
Source organism: Aegilops tauschii subsp. strangulata (assembly GCF_002575655.3). Lineage (NCBI taxonomy): Eukaryota > Viridiplantae > Streptophyta > Magnoliopsida > Poales > Poaceae > Aegilops > Aegilops tauschii. The sequence continues at coordinate 522,851,826 of NC_053039.3, forward strand.
CGGCTCTGCTTCCACTGCCATCAACATATGTTCATGTTCCTGCACACGCTCATATCCGTTGGCAATTGCTGACGCAGATGATGGATATGTGTGCATGGTATGGTGGTCTTGGCGCCCACTCGCTGCCGGCCATGCTTCTTGACAGTTTGGTGCTAGAGTCTTCTTATTCCTATCCTCTTGAAGCTAGAGTTCTTTTTTGGGAAACCATAAATCCAACTCCTAGTTCTAACCCATTTGAATTAAATTCTAACACATTTGAATTCAAATTCTTCCATCATGAACAAACCCTATGTACCTGGATTAATCACATTCAAATTAATCCAGTGGAATTTTCGTCACCTCAAAAATCTTTTCCAAACTCCATGTGCTTCTCTTTTACTTCTCTGTTTATTTCTAAAAAGAAAAAAGAAAAAAAAAGTGGAGAGAGGAGCAGCGCAGCAGCCAGCCCACTACTTGCCTGCCTAGCGAAGGCCCACTCCTTTCCCCTTGACCCTAGCGGTGACGCCCGAGAATCTCGACCCCTTCTGCGCCGCCACACACCACACAAGCTCCTCGAGATCTCCTCGCCCCCACATCGGCGAGCTCCTCCGCCACGCCTCCCCTTCCCTTCCCCATCCTCCTCCTGCTTTTTCCGCGCCTAGCCAAGAGCCTCCAACACGCTCGCGTGCGCCCGAGGCCTCGCGCCCGCGCCACCCTCCGGCCGCCGCGCGGCCCCTTGCCCCCGTCTCTCCGGCGCCACCTTCCTCCCTCCTCTCCTCCCTGCTCGATCGGGCGCACAGAAGGGCGCCTCCCATGGCTGCCGTTAACCCGACGTTGTTGCTTAGAGCATGGTTGCCAATCGCCGGCTCGACCTCCTCTGCTTCCCCGCGCCCAACTTGCTCCGCTCCTCGCTCCGGCTGCATCAATTTTTTCCGAATCTTCACCTCGGCTGTCTCCGACGACAGTATTGGATTCAAGTGCTTCTCCTTTTTGATTGGTCGTATCTCACCCTACTTCTGCTGGCTTGTTGCTTCTTGTAATTTCGAACGTATATAAGTTGCTATGATTTGATATAAAGTGGCAAGGTGGGACTATTAATTTGAGTCTAATTTTTTTAGCACAAATTCTATTTGTTGCAGCCGGAAGGGAGGGGAGCTCAGATCGTGAGGTCGAACGTTTTTAGCGGTCCATAAATATTTTCTGGCCCGCAAGACTTACGCAACTGCAAACAATGTTTGGAAGAAGATGAAGCGAACGGACCAAAATTTCACTTAAAAAGGATTGTGGGTTATATTTAGCAGAATTGCGGCGACGGCGACGTGGTTGTTCTGACTTTCTGGGTTTTTTGTTTGACTTTCCGGGTTTTGCACGTGTGACATATGGAAGAAAACATAGGCGGATGAAAATCTAGTTGATGTAAAAGTAGGAAAAAATCTCAACCATCAATCTTTCCGTTTAGTATAAAATCAACGGATATAAAGAGGTGACGTAGGGGAAACTATGAAAGCCTCCGTCTTTTAATATTAAGTAAAGAAGTAGAATAAATACCAAAGTCAACTATGGGTTGAACCATTAGATACTAACACCTACGACTAAGTCGACTTCTCCCGCAACAACCTTTTCAAGAAGGCATAAAAGTTCTCGCACCATCATCATCACATCTGGTAGAAGACCAAGACAAGAGTTTTCACCCTAGACATGAAGTGATGTTCCAGTCAACATCTCAAAGATGAATCATTCGATAGTCACATGCGCTAGAAGATCAAGAGCGATTTGGGATGGAAGGGGAAACTATGTGCGAGGGACAAACAAGCTTGTGGATAATGCGAAAATCCAAATCGGTGCCCAGGCTCATCTGCTCCCGGTCAGAAAAAAATTCAAAACAAATACTAATTTTTTTTAAAAAAATCCAATTATTTTTTTGTGTGGTAGATCATTTGATGCATGAAGTCCGCTCCAAAATTCAACTCGTTTGGACATTTGAGCAGCTCTGTGCAAAAAAGACAAATCGGGTCAAAACAGTTCGTGAACAGTAAACTTGTTTACAGACCCCGATTTTGTCTTTTTTGCACAGAGCTGCTCAAATGTCCAAACAAGTTGAATTTTGGAGCGGACCTCACGCATCAAATTATTTACCACACAATTTTTTTTTGGAATTTTTTGAATTTTTTTTGTATTTGTTTTGAATTTTTCCGTGAGCGCGGGTGCAGCTGAGCCCGGGTGCAGATTAGCCGCTCTCGTGGATAATGTTCATATTCAGACATGTATTTTCTTTGCTCGCACGTACTTCCCTGTTGTGTAGCTACCTACAAAACTTCAAAAACTTTGTAAGTTTACAAATTACTACGTCAAGCGATATACACAAAGTCAAATTTGATTATAAAAAATAGAAATTTGAATTTACTGTAAAAATTATGTTTATGGTACGACGTGGATTCTGGATGTTTGGTATTGCTCATATAGTTAGATAGAAGTATGTATTTTCTTTGCACCCGCAAAAAAAGACATTGTTTTCTTTCTTATTACTTAAACCATGAACTGAATTTTCATTAGAAAAGTTAATGATACATGCATCTATTATTTTTTTTCTGTTCCAACACACGGGCAATTTTCCTAGTAATTAAAAAACTGCATTGCTATGACTTGCAAATAGATATATCATCACTACGTATTTTCTCTCTTCTTTGTTATTCCTTTTCTCCTCCTTCTTTCTTGGGAGAGTAGTTAGTTTGTTCTTGGGAGGCGGCGTTTTCTTGTAATAATTATGGAGCTAGAACAATCGCACTGCTACATATTTCTCCTCTTGTGATCATATCTTCATGTGTAATATCTCAATGTAATTCTCTTGGAAGCCAACTGTACACAGCAAGTTAGCAGCATCACACGCCACACACACAAATACACACACATCCAAATATTTTGCTGCAGCACACATACAGATATGCACGTAGCCAGCAATTTAGTAGAAGTGCACACGACGCGCACGTCAACCCGAACCGGCGCCGACAGGACCTTGGAGGCAGGTCCCAGTCTTCTCAGATCAACCGGCACCACCGCAGTCGCTACAAAGCCGTGCGACTCCTTTTGTCGATCGCCGAGTGGTGCTCGAGCTCCACCTGCGTGCCTCCACCAGCATTGGGCCTCCCCTAACCGATCTCTCTCCCCAACGCTCTAGCATCGTGGTCGCCGCTCCGCTCCACCACTGCTCTGCGGCATCTCGCGCACTGAGCATCGCCACATGAGACATGAGCTCCCTCGCGTGACTGCCGACGACCCACCCAACCCGCTCACCTTGAACCTCCCGACCGGCTGGCGCTGCGCCGGCAGATCGACCCGGCTGGCCGGCTTCCAAGCCTTGGATACTTCCTCTTTATCGCGTGGCCGCCGGCAATCCATCCACCATGGCCGCCTTCGACCCGAGCCTCTGCATCGTCGTCTGATAGCTCAGCAACATGAGGCGACAGATCCGACTCGGGGACGATCTGGTCATGCTCGCGCGGCCCTCAGGCATCCTCTTCGGATCCCCGGCTACCGCCCCACACATCCTGCACGTCTTCCTCGCCTGGGTCAGTCATCGGCGTCTGCCACCTCTTTCCGTATAATCTTTTCGGCGTCCCGCGCGGCTCCAACGTCGTCCTGCTTGTCTTCCTCGCATGCTTCGAGCTGGGTGACACACACCACCGTTGGTGTCTACCGCCTCATCCAGTATAATCTCACCGGCGCTCGGTTTTGTTCGCTCGACGACGCTAAACTTTCTCCGAAGAAAATCGAGTGGATTATTGTAAGGGAACCGATCTAGGCTACGGATCTGAGAAGGGAGAGCGAGCAGGGGAGGTAGGTGAGACGAAGGGAAGGAAGGGGATAAGGAGGAGGAAGATCAGCTTCTCTCCGTTCGGTTCAATTATGTCATATCATGCCTTACAACTGGCCACACTTGGCTCTTAAGTAACCACACGACTCGACTACTCCTCCTGGCTCGGTCCCGCCTCGGCTGGTTCGACTCCCGTCCGGTCTGGTTCGCTGACCATGGGCCCCACTGTTACATTCTCCCCTCCTTGTGAGCCGGCTTGCCCCCAAGCCGGTGCTGCTGGAAAACGGCGACGGAGCTCATCCGGATCTTCCCAAGTGGCCCTGGATGCTGGTAGATTGTCCTAGAGCACCCGCACGCGCCTGGTGGTACTTGACGCGTCGCCGTACTGATCGTCAAGGATACTGCAAGGAATATGCAAGGCTTGCAAAGTGGCGTTGTCAGGAGGGAGCGAACCTGCGATTGGCACATCCACTCCAACTGCTTGCTTGAGCTGGGATACATGCACCACATTGTGTATCCTGCTTTCTGTCGGAAGTTGTAACTTGTATGCCACCGCTCCCACGCGCCCGATAATCTTGTATGGTCCATAGTATCTGAAGGCCAGCTTTTGGTATGGCCGTTGAGCTAGCGATGTCTGGATGTACGGTTGCAGGCGCAAGTATACTGAGTCTCCCACGGCGAACTGCCTGTCTGTCTTGTGCTGATCTGCCTGCTTCTTCATCCTGTCTTGAGCCTGTTTCAGATGTTGCTGCAGCAGCACGTGCATAACCTCCCTCTCCTTCAGCCATGCTGCCAGGTCTGGCACCGTGCATTCCTCAACTTGGATCACACCAAATTCCCGAGGCAGGTGCCCATAGATCACTTCGAACGGCGTACGCCCCAGTGCCGAGTGGAAACAAGTGTTATACCAGTATTCTGCCAGAAAGAGCCATTTGAACCAGTTCTTCGGGCACGCGTGCACTGCACACCTAAGGTAGGTCTCCACACATTGGTTGACCCGCTCTGTCTGTCCGTCCGCCTGGGGGTGATACGATGAGCTGAGGCGCAACTGTGTTTGCGAGAGTTTCAAGAGTTCTTGCCAAATGTTGCTTGTGAAGATGCGGTCACGGTCAGAGATGATGGCCATTGGCAAGCCGTGCAGCTTGTATATGTCCCGCATGAACACTGTTGCGACTTGCAAGGCTGTGAACAGGTGCTTCAGCGGCAGGAAATGTGCGTACTTCGAGAACTTGTCGACGACGACCAAGATCACGTCGAAGCCACCCGACGCTGGCAATCCTTCGATGAAATCCAATGATATGACTGCCCACGGTTTCTTCGGAATGGGTAAGGGTTGCAGTAGTCCTGCATGTGATCTGCGCTCTGTCTTGGCCTGTTGACAAGTGGAGCAAGAGCGGACGAAGGTCTTGATCATTTCTTTCATCCCTTTCCATGAGAAGAGTCGTCGGATTCGATTGTATGTAGCGTGGAATCCCGAGTGGCCCCCTACTGCTCTGTCATGCAGCGATTTGATGATAGACTGCTGTGTGTCCTTGTCCTCTGCAATCCACACGCGGTCGTGCTCGCGGATCACACCTTCCTGCAAGGTGAAACCACTCTCGGCCTCCGGATTGACTGCTAGCTGCGCTAGTTTCTGCCGCGCAATTGGATCTTTCTGATAGCCGGCCACAATAGCGTCCAGCCACACTGGTCTGCACACTGACACGGCATTCAGCTCTGAATGTTGCTCATGTCGGCGTCTCGACAGTGCATCTGCGGCTCGGTTCAGTGGTCCTGCCTTGTACTGAATACGAAACTGTAGCCCCACCAATTTGGTAAACGCGCGCTGTTGAATTGGGGTATTCAAGCGCTGATCAGTGAGATTGAGCAGGCTCTTTTGATCGGTGCGGATCAGAAACTCTGCATGTTGGAGGTAAGGTCGCCAATGGTCGATTTCCAATAGCAGCGCCAAACATTCCTTCTCGTATGCTGAGAGGCCCAGGTTCCGCGGACAGAGTGCCTTACTCAAGTAAGCGATGGGATGTGCTTCTTGCATCAGGACTGCCCCCACTCCAGTAGCACTTGCGTCAGTCTCCACCACAAACTGCTTCGAGAAGTCCGGTAATGCCAGCACCGGGGCTTGGATGAGAGCGCGTTTGAGTTCTTGGAATGCCTCTTCGGTGACGTTCGTCCAGATGAACAACGAGTTCTTGCGGAGAAGATCTGTGAGGAGCCGGCTGATGATGCCAAAGTTGCGCACGAATTTGCGGTAGTAACCGGCTAACCCCAGGAACCCGCGCAATTCCTTCACTGATGCTGGCTGCGGCCAAGTTGTCACTGCTTGAATCTTGTCTGGAAGTGTTGAGACTCCTACCTCGCTAATCTGGTGCCCCAAGTATGAGATGCCGTTCTGTGCGAATGTGCATTTGGAGAGTTTCGCTCGCATGTCGTTTGCCTTCAGTATGGAGAGCACTTGACGTAACAGCAGAAGATGGTCAGGGAAGGTGGTTGAGTGCATCAGGATATCGTCCATGAAAACCAAAACCCTCTTGCGCAGCAGTGGTCCAAACATTGTGTTCATGCTCCCTTGAAACGTGGTTGGTCCACCTGTCACTCCGTAAGGAAGCACACGGAACTGAAAGTGTCCTTGATGCGTTTTAAACGTTGTCTTTTCTTCATCTTCAGGACGCAGTCTGATCTGGTGGTATCCTGCTCGCAGGTCCAACTTCGAGAACCACTTGGATCCTGCTAGTTCGTCGAGCAGTTCATCGATTACCGGCAGGGGATATGTGTTCTTAACTGTAATGGCATTCAGATGTCTAAAGTCCACGCAGAACCGCCAGGTCAAATCTTTCTTTTTGACTAACAACACTGGTGATGAGAAGGGACTGATGCTTGGGGTAATTAGTCCAGCCTTCCGCATTTCTTTAACTTGGTTTTCGATCTCCGTCTTCTGCTCCGGGGTGTAACGGTATGGCCGGATGTTAACTGGTTTGGCCCCTGGCAACAGTGTGATCGAGTGATCCCAATCCCCATGCTGAGGAAGCCCTGTAGGTTCTGTAAAGACCACTTGGAAGTCGTCGAGCACTGTCTGTACTTCAGTTGGAAGTTTTCCCTTGTTGGTCTCCTCAGGCGCCATTGCACATAGAGTCACGAAATGGAGGATATCGCCTTCAGCTTCCATAGCTCTGAGCTGAGCAGCTGACACCTCGGGAACTGTCTGCAGTTGAGATTGAATCCCTGTCAACAACACCTCTTTGCCCTCGTGGATGAACTGCAGCGTTTTGTTGGTCCAGTCCACCCACATCGGTCCACATTGCTCTAACCAATCCATTCCGAGGACCATGTCATAGCACCCTAGAGATAGCACTCGCAGGTCAGACTAAAAAACTTGCCCCTGTGTCTTCCACTTGCATCGCGGCAGAATGCCTGTGCATGATAGAGTGCCCCCATCGGCTATCTTCACCGGGACTGGAATCAGTGGCTGCACTGCGGCTTGCGTTCTCGCAGCGCTTTGCTCACCCAGGAAGCTATGTGAGCTGCCTGAGTCGACGAGAATCAGCACCTCGACGCCTTCGATTCGCCCCAGCAACCTCACTGTACATGGTGTGGTTTGACCTGTCGTGGCCAGCTTGGAGATGGACATCAACACCTCCGGCCTTCGTCGTCATGCTGCTGCTCTGGGTACTCTGCTTGCAGTAGCTCCAAGAGCTCTTCGACGACGTGGAGCTGGACTGTAGGCGCACATTGGTGGCCTTGCCCCCACCGCTCACGGCACTTGAAGCAGAGTCCGCGGGCGCGGCGATAATTCCTGAGCGCCGCCACGCGATCGTCTCCGCGGCCTACCCGCTCGGGGGCATTTGCTGCTTCCTGGCCCCGGCGATCCTCTGCGGCCACCGATACGCCTGGTGGTTGCTGGCGTGGCTGCGGCGCGCCGACGACCCTGACGGGACTAGGTGGTATGCGCGGCCCCCCGTCCTCTTGCCGTCGATGATCTCGACGGGGAATCGCTTCCAGCGCCTCCTCCTGCAAAGAAGCCAGCGAGAAAGCGGAGTCCAAGTCCTTTGGCTGATGTAATAACACACCCACGCGAATCTCATGTTTAAGCCCTTCTAAGAATTGTGTGGTAAAAAACACAGGATCAAAAGCAGGGTTATGCGCTAACAAGTGATGCATGATTTCCTCAAATTGCAACATGTACTCGTGCACTGTGCCAGTTTGTTTCAGCAGACGGAACTGCCGAAGGTGCACCTGATACTGCTCTCTCCCAAATTTCGTGCCTAAGGCTGTACAGAGTTCATCCCAGTGCATCGATCCACTCCTAGACTCCTGAAGTTGCAGCCAGCGCGCCGCACTACCCGTGAAGTGTAAGGTAGCGACGCGAACCCACAGATCTGGCTGCACACCATACACATCAAAGTATTTCTCGCATCTGGTTGTCTAGAATTACGGATTTTCCCCGTCGAACGCCGGAAAATCAAGTTTAGGCAACGACCAGTTGGGGAAATGTGGCATGGGCGGGTCGATCTAATGCGGTATGGGCGAATCAGATGCACAAACAGCAACTAGAGCATGGGGATCGGCTAAGGACTTACCCTTGACCGGAGGCAGCAACTGGGTGGTGACCACCCCGTGTGCCATGCCCCCAGTGGTGTTGATCTCGCCGTGGCCTAACGGCCCGTGGTGCTCGGCGGTGGCGGATGCCGAGGCCGGTCGCACCACCGCGTCGCCCTCCGGGATCGGATCCGGTGGCGCCGCCAGGATCGGGTGTAGCGCGATGCGCCCCACTTGCGTGCGCAGCTCGTCGACTTGTTGTTGAAGATGAGTGACCGCAGGCCTCCACAGCTCCAACGACTGCTGGATCGCGTCGAGGCGAGCCTCGTTGGCCAGCCGCCCGTCGTGGATGGCCTTGGCGAGGGCCGCGATTTGTTCCTCCATCGCCGCCGCTTGCTACGTTTGCTTCGTATGGTAACGTGGCTTGGGGTAGGTGGTCTCCAGATCGACAGGCTGGACCTCTGATACCAGATGTAAGGGAACCGATCTAGGCTACGGATCTGAGGAGGGAGAGCGAGCAGGGGAGGTAGGTGAGACGAAGGGAAGGAAGGGGATAAGGAGGAGGAAGATCAGCTTCTCTCCGTTCGGTTCAATTATGTCATATCATGCCTTACAACTGGCCACACTTGGCCCTTAAGTAACCACACGACTCGACTACTCCTCCTGGCTCGGTCCCGCCTCGGCTGGTTCGACTCCCGTCCGGTATGGTTCGCTGACCATGGGCCCCGCCGTTACAATTATGCCCTCGGCCGAGTGGCCTCGGGCGCAACTTGTGTTCAAAGACTGGATGGTTCGCGGGATTCTGCAATTCACACCAGGTATCGCATTTCGCTACGTTCTTCATCGATGCGAGAGCCGAGATATCCGTTGCCGAGAGTCGTGTGGATTAAATAGCTTTGCAACACAAGGGACGGCTAGCAAGCTAGCCATGCCCTCGGGTTAGGCACAGTGTTCCTTGACGCCTTTGACGCCGTGGGTTCTTTTACCCCGAGCCACCACCCACTCCGAGGAGGGGAGGTGGTCGAGGCATTGGCCGAGCGACGGTTTTCACCGCCGCCGATGGATTGGATGACGCGGGCGCGGTCTGTTTTGGTCAGGGTCACGACAATTGGCACATCTAAACGTGCTTTAGCAAAACTGAATTTATAAAGCATCTGGTCTCCTTGTATTTTGGAATAAGTTTCCTAGTTATGTTAAAGTTACATATACAGGCGCCATGCAAGCCGACTTGCAGGAGTACTAATGAATATAAAACTAACCTAATTCTACGGCCACGTTGATTTCTAGGACTCCTAGCCGGTCTATTAGTTTGCACGTTTTTTTTTTCCGATTGGACCTAGCTGGCCAGGTTTCTGCCTATACGAAACGTTCATATATCCCTTCAAATCCGAGTCGTCAATCTTTATGTTTAACACAAAATCAATGGATATAAAACGACGACGGATGAAGAACTATGAAAGCCTCCGTCCTTTATTACTCCCTCCGTTTCAAAATAAATGACTCAACTTTGTACTAACTTTAATACAAAGTTAGTATAAAGTTGAGTTATCTATTTTGGAACGGAGGAAGTAGTAGATAAAGATATGATAGGCCATCCCTAGAGGGTTATACCGGTTTCCCAAACCTATTGTCTCACAGGCTGTTAGATCTGGAGACTCTCAACCGTTCGATGGCCCTTCTCCAAATCGTCTTCTACCTCCAGTTGGTCAACGTGTGCATGAAAAAATCCCCATGCCTACTAATCGCTGCGCGAGGCGCGCTTCCCCCCTGGCCATCACGTGCGGGCTCTCCCAGCGAGGGTGGCAGGAGCTCCTCTCCCTCGCATCGCTGCTGGCCGCAGCACCGGCGTCGTAGCGCCCCCTGCTAGCCTCTGTCGAACCTTGTACACTTGTACAAACACTCGTACAAACACTCATTTGTGTTGTGCACTTGTGATCGTTGGTGCTGATACACTTGTGGTCTCGCGGAGTTTGATGTTTAAATAGGCAGAGGAGTACGAAGGAGACACCGTGGCAGGTGTGGGTTTCAGTGACTGTTTGCTCAGGGATCAAGAACATGATGAGTATAAAGGCAAATGATTCTGTTCAGCCAGCTGAAAACGCATCGGCATCTGTCGCCCTTCTCTATGTTACACGTGTCCTATGAGCTCCACAAACCTTATCTACTTCCTTTTCCCAGTTTTACCATATTCTCTCTCCTCTTCTTAGACACGCACTTGCAGCTCAAGCTGACAATGGGGATTACCAATCATGTATTTGGACTCCCATTCCCATCCCCATCTTGATATAAAAATTTCCATTCCCACAAGGAAAACCATGCCCACAATCAACAACTATATTCAATAACATTTCTGGAGAGAACATAAACATTTCAACACAATAAACAACATGTAAGGCCATTTGGGGGCGTGTTGTAGCTACATTATGGTTTTCTTTGGGAAAAATGGGTGGGATGGGGAGATTCTTTTTTTTTTTTTGATAAAAGAGAGATCGTCTCTCCAATTTCCCTTACTAGAAATCACCAAGTCTTACAAGAACCAAAAGAAGGAAACCACTTCTAAACCGCGTATCTTAGCCTACTACAGAGAAAAGAGAGAAGGAGCCATCCCTCCCTCCCTCTACACTTCCCCTCTAGCATCCTAAATATCTAAGGCCTGGGCTCAAATATAGGTCCGGCACCAGCAAACACACCATTACATAGTATCAAACATAAAAGAGAAAGATTTCATATCTCCATATTACATTACAGAGAGATTATAGCGAGACTGGAGGGAAAGGATGAAGAGAAACATAGCAACGTTTTTATTCAGGAGGAAGGAAGCTTTCTCAGGTCGAAAAAACTCCAGCGAGGTCACCCCGCCGTGATTCTTCTTGTTCCCAAATGCCACCCGCGCCGCTCTGAACACTTCTTCCGCAACTCTTCCAACCCGCTTCACTCCGGCCACCATCATCTCACTTCTTGCAGGTTTTTTCTGCAAAAATATTCCAATCATGTAGCCATTTCAGAAAAAGATTCACTAGAATGCAAGAATCATCAACCTTGTTGTTTTCAAAGATTATTCCATTACGTAATTTCTAGAGGGTCCAGCAAATGGCAGAGATTCCTACCATCACTTAGACCCCTTTCTTCCTTTCCAATTTTTTTAACCCAAACCCTCATCAAGGAATCTAGGGTTTTTGGAATGCATGTTAGGTTGAATGCACACTTCAGTACATTCCACAATAGGCGGGCTACTGAGCAGGTATGGAAAAGATTATCAATATTTTCTTCATGCCCACAAAAGGGATATTTTTTGTCTCCTTTCCACCCTCTGCGCAACAGATTATCTTTTGTAACAATGCCTTTTAATTTCTAAGAGCCAGCCACATATACACTTTCACTCTAGGTGCCATCTTAATCTTCCACATAAAGAGGAGTGGATATTTGATCCCATTTTCAATTAAATGTCTATAAAAGGATTTAAAAGAGTAAATTCCATTTAAGTCCATTTAATCTCATCTTTTCTGTCAGTCAAGGTAAAAGAAGCACACCCCAGAGTTCTTCTAAAACGAATTGTGTCAATCCCTTTATCTCAAACTTCCCTAATAGCCATATTTTTATCAAATTAGATATTGTACAGCCTAGGGAAACTTGTTTTCAAGGCTGTGGATCCTATCCACCAGTCCTCCCAAAATCGAACATTTTTTCTATCGCCCACTGTAAATTTACACGGGGATAGAAAATGTTCTTTGTGTTTTAGAAGTACCCCCCAAAATTGAGAGTCTCCCTATCTAGCGGTTACAATACTCAAAGTCCCTTTCTTCTAATATTTACTAAGCATGATATCTTGCCATAAGCCTTCTAAAGTAAATAATTTCCACCACCATTTACATAACAAGGCTTTATTCATCAGGGCTAGGTTTTGGATCCCCAGTCCCCCATGTCTTTTGGTCTACACATGTCAGACCATTTCACCAAATGAATTTTTTTTCCTTTTCATTATTTTCTTGCCATAATAATCTTGCTTGGAAAAGTCCATTCGTTTACACACTCCAACCGGCAGTCCATAGAAGGACACCATAAAGTAAGGCACCCATGTCAACGGGCATTGGATTAAGGTGATCCTTCCAGCACTAGCTAGTAGTCTCCCTTGCCAATTTTCACACCTTTTTCCATTATTTTCTCAGGAGGTTTCCAATGTTTATTCCTAATCCGCTTTTCATCGACATGCAACCCCAGATATTTCATTGGTAGAGCACCAACATGGCACGTAAAAATTCTAGAGTATTCCTTAGTTTTATCAATAGCATTTCCAAACAAAAAGAGTTCACTTTTATGGAAATTAATCTTCAAATCAGACATCCAAAAATGCAGAGTATATATTTGAAGTTGTGAGTGCTCTCAAAATCATCTTGTAGTAAAAAGATTGTGTCATTAGCGTATTGTAACATATTAACCCCATTTGGAGCATTTTTAGTTAGGACTCCTTTTATTAAACCATTTCTCTTAGCATTATCCAGCATAATAGCCAGAGCATCAAACCCTAAGTCAAAATTCAAGGGTGATAGGGAGTTCCCCTGTCTCAAGCCTTTGTGAGTGGGGAAATATGTTCCCAAGTCATCATTAACCTTGACATAGACTTTGCCACCTCTTATAGTTTCCATAACCCAGTCTATCCATTTATTCGGGAACCCTTTCATTTTAAACATTTGAAATACAAAAGACCATTTAATTTTGTCATATGCATTTTCAAAATCAACCTTGAGGAGCAGGGCACTTTGTTTTTTCCTGTGAATAGTGTTGAGAGATTCATGAAGTATCAACACTCCTTCCATGATGTATCTGCCTTCCACAAAAGCAGTCTGGGGATATCACTTCAGCAGCTACCCAATTGAGTCTATTCATCAGGACCTTAATAATAATTTTAAAACTGACATTCAGCAAACAGATTGGTCTAAATTTTTGTATTTGGTTAGCATTATTAGTCTTAGGTATCGGGGTAATGACACCATAATTCAACCTACTAATGTCTATTTTTCTGTTTGCAAAATCATCCAACAAGGCTTTCAGTTCATGTTAAAATTCAACAGCCGAGCAATCAGGCCCTGGAGATTTGTTATGAGCCATATTAAAGACCACATGTTTTATTTCCTCTAGGGAAAATTCATCAATCAGTTTGTCACTGTGCACACTAGAGAATTTTTTGACATTATCAATATTTAAAGAGATGGAAGAATCATCAGGGGGGCCAAAGAGATTTGTATAGAAAAAGATGATATATTCCATTCAGTTTTTGTCCCCCTCGATCTTCCCCTCCTCCTGGCCCAAGCTGTTAATCTTGTTTCTCCGACTTCTACCATTAGATTTAGCATGAAAAAAATTGGTATTACTGTCTCCTTCTAAAATCTCATCTACCTCTGCCCTGTGTTTCCACTTAGCTTCCTCCTATTGGAGAAGCCTATTTAATTGAGCTCTAAGATCTAGTTGCTCTTTTCTATCATCAGCTGTGAGCCCATAAATCTCACAATGTTTATCAATAATATCAAGCTTGGCAATGATGTCTTTCTTAACCTCTCTGTACCATGAATTCATATTTCTATTCCAGCCATTTAATTTGGATGGGAAGAAATTTGGATGGGCATAGACGAGAATTACCTACAGTCTACTGATTTTAGGACCCATCAGTACAGCCTTTCACCATCCCCGTCTTAACCACTGGATAAGGTATTTGACCCACAAATTCCCCGTGTGACTAAAAACTGATCCATTGCCAACCATTAATAGAGTAATTTACCCACGTGGATGTGTGTAATGGTAACGTTTTTGCACATAATTTCCATTGCAAAAAATTCGGCAACATTACCTATGTTACAAAAGTTCCTCCACAACATCATCGTTGTTGCAAAAAAACTGAAGAAGAAAAGAATTATGCAAAATGACCTTGTTGCAAAGATAGCACTCGCGCACCTGTGACTACTACACACATATTAACTATTTTTTCAGTAGCCATACAACCCTGTACAAACCTATAGACACAAAGGACTACTACGCTTGAACACTGCGCCACACCACGAACACACCCTAGGTCCACGCATGTACCTACGCTAAGCTTGCGCGATCCACCATCCATGTCCCAGAGGTATGGTGACGTCCATATATGCATGGCCCGGGGCGCCCACGCTAGCTCGGCCACGACGACGTACTCAAGGCGTGACGCCGCCGGCGCCTCCACCGCCGTACCCGTCTCCCAGCCCACCAAACGGGGCGCTGCCACCGATGAAAGCTCGGGAAGGGATGCCGCCGGCTCCTCCGACGCCTGAAAATGTTGTGAGGTTCCCCACGCCACCCCCGACGCCGCCAAGCGGTCCGGTGACGCCGTTGAAGACGCCCGCGAAGTTGTTGCTAAAGCCCCAACCGTAGCCGCCGCCGACAGCCCGGAGGCCCAGTAGGTTCCCCATGCCTGCCACGCCGACAAACATGTTCTTCTCGGTCCGCTCTCTATTCTCTATTTTGTTGTGCGCGTTAGATCGCTGCACTGCTGTTGAGGCACTTGTGCTGCGGTAAAGCTTGCGGTATAAATAGGCCGAGGAGGAGTGCGAGTGAGAGAGAGCGGCATGGGGCGCTGTGATTTTCTTCTTCTTTTTTGCTGGGTAGGGTGCTGTGAATGTTTCTTCAGGAATCAGGAGGGGAAGACCCAATTATTTTGATTCAAAGAAAACCGTTTTTTTAATGAAAACCCTATATGACACATGAGTTGGCGAGCGAGCGATGAGCTGGGCCGGCCCGTTAAGGCCCTCGAGCGATCCTGGTTTTCGGAACATCGGTTCCAAGCCAGTTTTTATAGGTTTTGGGGAACTTCCAAGAGTTCCTGACTAGTTTCTTCTTCTTTCTTTCTGTTTCTTTTCGTATTTTTTGTTTTCAAGTTTACTTTTCTTTCTAAAAAATGTTCATGTTTCCGATTATTTTGAATTTTTAAAGGTCAAAATTAGAAAAAAATGATATTGTTTCTAAATTTTTTCTCATAAATTTAAAAGGACAACGCTAACGCTCACACATGTGGTGGGAACCAAATCCGCCACACGCCCTATAACACACAGACTGCGCCACATCACCGCATGCATGCATGTGGGCATTTTTTTTGGATTTTCAGCTTTCAAAATCTTTTATCTCCTAAATAAAAAATCTGATTGAAGATTCGTTTTCACCATTAAATCCCTCGACGAGATCTTTGAAACTAGATCTCATATTAATATATTTCGACGAAAATTTTTTTGGTTAAAAATTGCCATGTCTATTGCATATGAATTGCCATGATGTTTACACTGAAGTTGCCATGACATATTTCAGCTATTTTCTTCTACATTTAAAATTTAATTTTGGCATATTATAAAATGAGGAATTAAGAAACAAGATTTGCCATGAACCATAAACTAAAATTGCCATGATACATGCACTTAAAATTGTCATGGTTCATATAAAAAATAATTTTAATGGTCAAAGTACTGGAATTGCCATCATAAAAAAACTAAAATTGCCATGCTCTACAAACTAAAATTGCCACATGGCAACTTTAGTTTAAGCACTATGACAACTATAGTGTAAACATCATGGCAAATTTTGGGCAAAAAAAATTCGTCGAAACATATCAACATGGGGTCTAGTTTTGAAAATCTCATCGAGGCGGATTTAATGGCGAAAATAGATTTTTAATTTGACTTTTTAATTAGGAGATAAATCATTTTTAAGCCAAAAACCAAAAAGATTCCTGCTGATGTCATCTGTTTATACGTGGCAAAATGAGTGGTGATGAAAGTGTGTGGGCGATGTGCAAGATGCCACATGTGTGGGCGTTAGTTTTTTCCATTTAAAAAGTGTTCGCATTCTAAAAAAAATCAGTATTAAAAAAACATTTTTAAAAAAATTATTCATATTGTAAAAAATTATTTTCCTTTACAATTTTTTCTTATCAATTCCGAAAATAGTTGGGAATTTCAAATAATTTTTGTGCTTTTATTATTCACAATTTCAGAAAATGTTCTCATTATTAAATTTTGTTCAACGATGAAAAAGTGTTTGGGAATTTGAAAAATAAATTGTGTTTTTCAAAAATGTTTGAAGCTTCAAAAACTATTCTTAAAAATGCAAATTAAAAATTTTCATGTTACTTCAGAAAACCAAATGGATATACAAAAAATCTCAGGAAGACCGCTGCCATAGTAATAGTACCAAAACGCTACAGTGACCCGTTGCCACAATACCTCCACAAATCGCTTGCCACTGCGACACGTTGCTACATTCCTAATGGACCCACGTAACCGTGGCCTCCCCTGTGTGTCAGGGCACTGTTGGATGCTGAGAGTCATATAGGAGCTCCCATCACGGAGGAGGCATGCATGAAGTATGTGGGGGAGATATGGGGTGTGTTTGGATGAATGGCCCGCACCTGGCTCACACCCGCCATCAAATGTGATTGGTTCCCTTTGTGGCCTCCTCAGCCTGGCCCGATCGATGCAAACGGAGCTCTCTCAGCTAGGCTGAGGGGAACGTAGGAATCAGCGTATGCGGGAGCCAGGCCCGCGCCTGCATTCACGCCTCGACCGCAACCTCACATATTCCCCTTTCCTCTGCTCGCTGGCACGCATCGAATCGAGAACACCAACCCACCACCGCCACCGTCTGAGCTGCCGCGTGCGCAACTGGTCGGAGTTTCCATGCCCATGCTGGCGGTTCGCCTCCCCGCCTAGACTTGTCGGGTTCCAACGCCGCCACCGCCATAGTCGAGCGCATCCAGCCATGTGGACAAGCTCGCCGTAGCTCGCCACACCACCCGCCGTAGTAGGTGTAGTCTGCGAGTAGATCAAGTTTTAGGCTCTTTTTGCGGTGATGCATGGTGAATCTATTGCTGGTGTTTCCTAAAACCGACTTTCTAATTTCTGGACTAGAGGGCCTCAATGCCCAGCTCTAGAAAAGGCTCAAAGCCCCAAAAAAATTGGTGCCACTATGAACATTATTTGATGCCGTGAAAAAGTTTGAAATGAACATCAGAGGAAACAAGGAAAATATAAAATAAGAAATTTAGCATTTTCAATTTTTTTTTACGAAATTTAGTTTGCAATGATAGAGCTCGAAGTGAAAGTCAGCTGAAACAAAGACATCATTGGATGCACAGTTTGGGGTGAAAATAAGAGGAAATCATCCATCTTTGATTTCAACAACAATAGTAAGATAACGTTTCATAGTAAAAGAGATGCCGCATTGTGAAAATGTATCATCTTAGAAACCGATGCTAAACATCCATCTAGAAATTCTAGCAAAATTAAGGCGAGCTCCTAACTTATGACATGAATCCTATTGTCACTTGGCCAACATATTTGTCCTAATGTGCTCCTTCGAACGGTTGCTTGATGGAGATGTAAAGGACATTTGTATATGTGTTCTTGAAAAATAAAATAAATTCATTGCAACATAGATTTAGAAGAGAAATGGAAATCCTAATTAATATATGGAGCTACATCAACTTCATAGCAATTTAAATCTCTGCAAGACATGCTAAATGGGATGGATACAAACAACAATTGTGATAATTTGACCTACCGCTGGAAGTCCCCAAATTATTCACACCATTTCAGCATTAACTAATCAGTCAATCTACAAATGGAGAAATAGGCAGATGTTGGCCTCGTCCAGGCCTGCTTGTCCCCATGTCTCCGCCACCGTGTCTGACAACCCATTAAAGCATACTTTTTTTCTTACTGCTCCATGGCAGAATAAACACCAATAATTTGTTCCACATGAAGCCTTTTCACCTCCCAAGCTACAACTATGTTCTATGCAATTCTGGCTCTGAAGAAATGCTAGCATTCTCTTGTCCCTAATAAGTTCAGAGGCATATTTGGTTTGCATGAATGCATTCTCAAAAGTCAAGTTTTGCCAAAGGATTTGGTTTGTAATTTCTTTATTTCTTTATTTCAAATTTTGTTTGCATTTTTTAGAATGAGTGTTGATTTGTTTTTTCTTTCATTTTTTAACAATTTTATTTTATTTTTTCTAGGATAATGCCTAAACATAGACTCAAGGCATGTATCTAGGATTTACTTCAACCCAAATTTACAAAAAAAAATCATTCACTTGTAGTTTAAGTTTTCAACATATTCCCGAAATGCCTAGAAATGCACTGAATGACTTAAACATAGCAAACATACTCCAAAACTTTTAAAATTTTAAAAGTAACTTCTAATGGTGTATCTTGAGTGTATAAAAGTTTCAAGGCTAACAATGAAGTAGCGGCCCCTTCGTCTTCGGACCTGACTCGTTCCCTCTCGATTCCACCAAGGGGGTGCTTCGATCACCAATCAGTAAGCCTCACAAATTTCGCAAAACCTTCTAAAAAAATTAGCACGGCGTCTAGGGATCTACAGTGACACCTGCCCAGCTTCATGTTTTCCAACCTTCATTTAATTTTTTCATAATTTAAAACCAATAAACTACATGTTCGGTGCCGAGTCCTGGCATCCAGATGTTTGGAGTTCCTTCTCTTTTCTTAAAAAATGCCTAAACATAGACTAAAGAACACAAATATGATTTTTAACCCAAACTTTCTAAGTCTATCATACACTCACATTTCAAATTTTAATCACATGAACCTAATTCCTGGAAATGCACTAAATGACTTAAATAGAGCAACCAACCCCAAAAATGACAAATTTTGGCATGTGTCATGTAACGTTCTATTTAGAGTGTAGAAAAAAAATCCATTGTCAACCAATGAAGCAACCGCCACTTGGCCTTCAAACCTGACTCTTTCCCTCTCGAAACATAGATTCTTACTCAGAGATGCTCTAGATTAAAAAATGGGCACATCATAACTTTTGAGCTACCTTGTGAAAATTTTACCACAATATGTTGATGTCATCTGAGGGCACCATGCCAAGTTTCATGCTTTTCAGACTTCGTTTGCGTTTTCGGAATTGAAAAACAGAAACCCTCTACGTTCGAGGTATGAGTCTAGATGTATGGAATTATTCTTACTTTATTCGATAAGGCCTAAACATAGACTAAATAACAAAAAAATTGCCAACATTTCTAGGCACTTGCGGTTCAAATTTTAATTATATGCACCTAATACCTAGAAATGCACTAAAAACTTAAATATATGTAACAAACGTCAAAGAATTCCAAATTTTGATATGTATCATGTAATGATGTATATTGACTGTAGAAAAAAAAATCAAGGTCAACCGATGAAGCAACAATCACTTGGCCTTCAAACAGGACCTTTTTCTCCGGAACCTAGATTCTTACTCGGAGATGGTCCAGTTTCTAAGTAGTGTATGCCACAACTTTCACGAAACCTTGCCAAATATTACCACAACATGTTGATGCCATATGAGGGTACTGTGCCAAGTTTCATGTTTTCTAGACTTTGTTTGCATTTTTCAGAATAAATGAACCACCTTCATGTTCGGGGTCGAGTCCCGACACCCAAACGTTTGAATTTTCTTTTCCATTATTGGATAAGTCTTGAACATGGACTTAAGAACACAAATATGATTTTTCACCCAATTTTAACGTTTTTCCATGGACTTGCAGTTTAAATTTTAATTATATACACTAAACGACTAAAATGTACTAAATGACTATAAAAGGAAGAGAGATGGGAAAGAAAAGAATATAAAATAAATCAAAATAACTAATGAAAAAATAATTAGGCATAAATGCGAAACGGAAAACAAATAATGTATAAAAGAAGAGTATAGAAAAAGAAATATATATTTGCCTAGTTCTACGTGGCAGAAAGTCGGCAAAGCATGTGGTTGGCACATGTGGTTGGTGAGTGCCAGGTAGCAGGAACTTGGCAAGCATGCGATTTGACGAGTATCATCCTAGTGTTTTTTCGTGTACGGCAAATGCCATATTTACTAGATGACGAAATGCACTCGACAAACAATCTTACGGGCCAGTTCTTTTGGGCGGCTTAAGAAATAAGCTGGCTCTCCTCAGTTTAAAATATAAGCTGTCCTCAAAATTTGTTGAAACTTTTTAATAAGTTATCCGACAACTAGTTTAGAAGACCCTATTAATAAGAGAGGCGGTTTATGGGAAAAGATATGGAGGAGAGAGCTTATTTTTTAAGCTGTTAAAAGAACTGACCTACAGTAGACAAAGTTTTGGATTCCAGTATTGGACATAGCAGGGGAAGGGAGGTGACGGTGCCACTGCCAAAACGCTTTTTTAAATACGGTGCACAAATTACTGGGTTGCACTAGATATACGTCCTCCTATAGTAGTAGTAGCTAGCTAAATTAATTGGCAGCCACACATATAGTTGAAACCAAAAGTCCAACACTTGTCGCCAGAGGCGCTCCTGTCTCCGGAAGCCATTCCAAACCATGCATGCATGCATGCAGCGAGACGAGCCCCCGACCGTCCACTTTGCCCGTCAAAAGAGATGGCAAACAACTCGTATATAAAAACCCTATGCAGTTTCACCGTTCGTCGCTCACAACACGAAGAGAGACACATGCACCAGGAATCAATTAGCGGTCAGCGTCAGCCATGGCCGGCCTGCCTCGCCTCGTCGTGCTCCTGCTCCTCGTCTTCGCCGTCCCTGTCGCCCAGCCCACCCCCTACAGCGACAACCTCCAGGACGCGTGCAACAAGACGCTGTTCCCTAAAGTGTGCATCCAGTCGCTGACGACCAACCCGGAGACCCGGACAGCGGACGCGCGCCGGCTGGCCGAGCTGTCCGTGTACGTGGCCAAGGAGGTAGGCACCACGGTGGCAGCGTTCGCTCACCACGAGCTCAGCGGCGTCAAGGAGGACACCCTGTTCAAGTGCCTCGACGGCTGCTCCGACGACATTGAAGAGACGGTGGCGCACCTGAGCGCCCTCACCCGCGAGCCCACCTGCGCCAAGTTCCTCGAGATCAAGTCGTGGCTGTCCGCGACGCTGGGCGGCTCCAACACCTGTGAGGAGACCTGCAAGGACGCGCCCATCAGCGACGTCAAGAACGCCGTCGTAACCAAGAGCCTCGAGTTCGAGAAGCTGCTCCGCGTCACGCTCGACCTCATCACCGAGGCGTCTGGCCCCATGCCCGCCGCCGGCGCCGCGGTGGCGCCCACGGCGTGGGACAGCGGCGCTCCAGGATCCTACGGCGCCAGCACGTCGGGCTCCTACGGCTCCAGCGCGTCGGGCTCCTACGGCTCCAGCGCACCTGAGTCGTTCGACAGTGCCAGCGCGTCGGGCTCCTACGGCTCCAGCGCGTCGGGCTCCTACAGCTCCAGCGCACCTGAGTCGTTCGACAGTGCCAGCTTGTCGGGCTCCTACGGCTCCAGCGCACCTGAGTCGTCCGACAGTGCCAGCGCGTCGGGCTCGTACGGCTCCAGCGCATCGGCCTCCGAAGCACCATCCAGTGATGCGTCGGCGCCCTCGAGCGCTCCTACCTCCGAGGCATCGTCAGCTGACGCGCCGAGCTCCTACGGCTCCAGCGCATCGGGCTCCGAAGCACCATCCGCCGATGCATCGGCACCCTCGAACGCACAAACCTCCGACTCACCGTCAGCTGACGCGCCGGCCTCCTCCTACGGCGCCGCCAGCGGGCCAGCTGCCGATGCACCGTCGTCATCCCCATCGGACGCGGACGCTTCATCTTCTGGGGCTGCCGACTCGCCATCATCAGGGGCATCATACGGGTCCGCCGGCGCACCGTCCCCGTCCGGGTCCGGCGACAGCGCTCCTGAGGCCGATTCGACAGCATGAGAAACGCGCGCCCTGCTGATGCTTTAGTACCTAGGGTAAACTTTTTGGCTCTAGATTCTACCCGTCGTCTCGTGCCGCTGTGCGCAAGAAGATGCTTGCACTTATGGTCTTTAGTCCGTGGTTGGTCGAGAAACCAAGTATAATGGAATGTCATGGTTCCATTCAAAGTGCAGTGAGTCAATTTTGTATGTTATTTTTTTATTTAACTATTCATCGTGGGTGCAACGCACCTACGTGTACCACAACTTTTCTAGAATGGAACGGTTCCTCCTCTGTGTTTGCTTGGAGAGATGAAATGCAAGAAAATTTTTGAGCTCACCTGGTGGTAACCTTTTGTATGTATAACAGGCAAAGAATATCCCCAAAATGTACGACATATCAATATGAGCACACAAATCATGCTTATACCTTCAGTTAGTTGAGGAAGTCAATCGAAAAAATTAGTAATCAATCTCATAAAAAGTAAATATTGAACACTAAAAATAGTTTGACACTTGATCATTTCCCAAGTGCACTGCTCCCGGACAGTAATCAATCGAAAAAACAAAATCAGTGCTCCAAAGAGTTTTCGAAAGTAGCAATTTCGGAGCATCGATTTTGGTTTTTTTGTCCCGCCTTCCACGAATGTGATCAAATCATGAAAATTTGCAAGCAATTAGAACATTTGTCAAAGTTTACCACAAAATAATTCAGATTTTTTGATTTTTTTTCTCAATTTTACTGTTTGTCCGAGCAAGCTCACATACTCCGCGTCCATATATCAAGCTTATACTTTCAGTTACTTAGGAAACAACTGGAAAAATTTAGTAATCAATCTCATAAAAAGAAAATAATTTTCCACTAAAAATAGATCATTTTCCAAATGCATTGTTGCTTCCGGGTCCTATGCCGGCGACTCTCGGTGGCAGTCCGATGGTCTTTGCTTCAGTGCGGCGAGGGCATCCGGTTGTGGCCGTCGTTGGGCGGCGGCTCTAGGTATCGGTCACAAGGGCAAAATCACCGCTTGGCTGGCTGATGCTGCCAGTGACAACACCTGCGGGTGTCGTATATTCCTTGGGTGCCCTCTCATGGCCCTGACCATGCCCCTTCTCAGAGCCCGGGGGGAGACCCTGATTCCGGCTCACTGGAATAGGCAGTGGCTGCGTTGAGACATCGTTCACCTCATGAAGGCCCTGCCTTGGCTACTCGCATTGTCCTTGGTATTGGAGCTTGGGACATCGCAAGTCTCGGTGTGGGTTGCCTCTGAGGTCATGCATGGGTCTGGTTGATTCTACCCGTTCTCCCGTGTTGCTCTACGCGCGAGAATATGATGATGCACTTGTGGTCTTTAGGGTGCATTTGGTTTAGGAACCAAGTAGAATGGAATGCCATGGTTTCACTCTAATGTAATTGGTAGGTTTCCTTCTACCTTTGGTTGGAGTCAAATGGTATAATGCAATGGTTCCATCTCAGTGTTTGGTTGGAGAGACGAAATTCAAGAAATATGTTTGAGCTCACCTCGTGGTAGCCTCTCGTATGTATAGCACACATCGTATCTCGCCAAAATTTATCATTAGTATTGATATAAGCACACAAATCAAGCATATACCTTGAGTTCAGAGAGAAAGTTAACTGGTAATTCAGTAATCAATCACATCATATAAAAGAAAATATTTAACACAATAATAGTTTGACACTTGATAATTTTCCAGCACCATAGCATCGCAAAAATTGTTCACATAATAATTGTGAGACATGCAAAGACTACGAAAGAGAACATGGTACTTCCTCCGATTTGTTGGAACATGCAGGTTCGGCAACTTCGTGGAGTATTCCATTGGTGGGTGGGGGGGGGGGGGTCTAATTGGTTCCAGTTCCACATGTCTACCAAACACAAGAATGGGGGAGGTTAGGTTCAGATACGTTTCATTCCACTCCATCACGCAAACCAAACAAACCCTAAATAGGAACGTATGACGGAGAAGGAGGGACAGGTGGGGAGGGTGTAGTAATGAGGTAAGCCCAAGTGTTGTAGCAAATGTTTTTATTTCCATTTAGGAGTAAAATTTTATAGGAGTGTAGGTAGGAGAGGTAGAAAATATATGTTGCTCGTCTTTAGGGTATCTCTAATGCCGACCCCAAAATGCACGCATCAGTTCGGACTCATTCTGCCATCCAGCGTGGTACCTTATTGGTCCGCGGAGCAGTCCGGACATCCGTTTCCCCACAATTTGGAAGCAAACTAGGGGGAGGGGGGCTTTGCAGGAGTCCGGACTGCCGCCACGTAGGACTCCGACATCCCGGCCCACTCAAACCCCCTCCCTGTCCCAACCTCTTCCACTCTGCCCCTGCGCCCCCTTACTTTGCATCCGCGCCCTCCTCCTATGACGCCGCTGCTGTACCTCTCCAGACGCCGCGTAGGCATGACCGGATGCCCACAACCCCACCCACATGCTCCCTGATCTTATACTATGGCCCTATCCACCCAGGATCCCGCCGCAGCCAGGTATCCTCTATCCCCTGTTGTCGCCGTCCATGGAGGACACCACGCCCGACAGGTGTACGGTCAAATGTCATTGAGCTTACTTTCAAACTTCATGCAGTTTTTTAGAGAAAGAAGGATGGTGGAGGTACTCGGTGTAGGAGGATGAGTTGTTGTGTGATGCGTGTTGGCCGTATCTGTGGACTTTGTAGGCAGGAGCGCAAGGGGCGGGGTCATTTCACACGAGCGCACAATGCGCCCTACGAGATGCACATCATACATGAATGCAATGTGAATTCGTTAGTGTATCGATGATATACCATCCATTACTCCGTCATAAAGTTTTGTGACGCGGTTGATCGGTTGGAGGCGATGTGGCCATTGCGCGCAGAAACCATGGATCATAAGTTTTGTTTGTCCTTCTTCCTCTACTTGTTGCTTGATTCATTCATTCACTCAATGTTGCTCTACATATTGTGTAGCATGTACATGCTGTCGTGATGTACCACTGGTCAGAGGGCAAACCATTCGCACACATACATTGCTGGATGAAGCTCAGGGGGCAGTATGTGTGGGACAACATGATCCATCCATGAAAAACTTGTTGAATATCAGGTTAATCTAGTTGAATTTGAACTAATTCTCGTTGAATTTGAACTAATTCTCGTTGAATTTGAACTAATTCTCGTTGAATTTGAACTATTACTGTACTAGACATATTTGATACTATGTATGATGATTGTGCTATTTTCTATCCGAACTTTCATGAAATCCGCCGTGTTTGATGAAATTTGTACAATTACTTAAAATGCAGTTTGAAATGTATGCAGCTATGGTTGGATTGCCGGCTCCTGCATAAGTGTTCGCGGACTGGTATCCCTTAGTCCGTGGACGAATGCGATGTACGGTTTGCGGGTCAACAAGTTGGAGATGCTGTTACTTTGCTTCTTTTTTTGAGCAAATGAAGAGGGTGCCTCGACATTCTTGACCCGAACAGGTCTTTTTTTTGAACAAAGCAAGGCACCAACAGGTGCCCAAATCCATTGACAGCTTATAGTATCATTACAAGAGAGGATACAATGGCGAGAAGATTAGAAAGAGAGAGTACATCCATATGAGTGAAGCTGAATGGAAGAAGCAAAGATAGGCTGAGCACAACTCAACCAGATGAACAACATCCACTAAGAGAGGACTAATACAGCCATGCCATAAGCCAGCAGAGAGCAGAAGATGAAGTAGACAGCGGGCTGGCACCAATTTGCAAGAGAAGATGGAGCAAAAAAAGGAGTCCAGTGAAGAGCCGAATGTTGCTGTCTCTTGCTACACCATATGAAGTAGGAAACCTGCAAATTGGTAATCTGCACGAGTGGCCATAAATGCACAAAGTTCTTAGCTGTAAGAAAACCATCAGGCTGCTAAAAGCAATACACTCTATGTATTGGAAACCTGTGGGATTAAAATCTGACAAAGAGGTTGCCACTGGACAGGAATCAGATGCATGAGAGTGAAAAGAACAAGGCAGAACGGGACCTGTAATAGACTGGTAAACTTGTTGAGCAAGATTATGAGCCACTTCATTCAAATTCCTAGAAATATGAAACACTTGCGAACTTAGATTAGAAGTGGATTTAAAAAAAGATGCCAATTCTTTTCTAATGTTCCAAGGAGCAGCAGAATGACAATATTCCTGGAAGCAACCGCTGAGGCAAGATGGAGACAATCAGTTAAAAAAGTTGGGTACTGAACGTTAAGACAGTTTGCTAAATGAGCCGCACATGCGAGAGCAACAGCTTCTGCTTGAAGAGGAGTTGAAGTTGGAGGCGCCGAAGCTTGAACCTGAATATTAAGTTCTCCTTGAGAGGAAGGAAGACAAAAGTAGACTCCCACACCTGTCCTCACTTGTCCTTGGGGAAGACCTAGAATTTTTGAAGATCTAAAAGCTGCATCTGAAAAAAAAATTAGCTCCATTGATCAGCAAATCGGATTTAATAGTTTGCCCTTGCTCAGGAATCTCATGTAAATCATGTTGAGTATTAGTGCAAATTTTGTTGTTAGAAGGGAGCAAAGATTTTTCGCACGAAGCATAATCCATATTAGCAGCAACAATGTGAACTTGATAAGGAAGGTGCCTTTTGCATTCAAATAGGAAATCATTTCTAGCTTTCCAAATGCACCATAAAAAATTCAAAACATTTTGCAAGGAAGCATAGGGATGACCCATAGAAACAAGATGAATGAGAATAGAATGCATTAAGTCAGGGCCCTGAATCAGAGTGTCAGATCTAAGAAACCAAGGATAAGAAAACCAAGCTGCTCTACCAAAGTCACAAAGGAAAAAGAGGTGCATATCATCCTCCCGCTGAGCACATCTACAACAAATCTGAGAAATATGAGCAGAAAAGCGACCGGCTCTCATACCCGTAGGCAAAGCCTTCCTAGGAAGCCTTCAAGCAAAAGTTTGGACTTTGGGCAACAAATTTTTCTGTTTCCAAATGACCTTAAGAAAAAAAAATTAAATCCAGAGAAACCGGTGAAGGAGGTGATCGAGGATGGGATTGAATATCTTGTAGGCAAAGCTTGTAGGCAGATTTTGAAGAACAAAGCCCATTAGGAGCCAAGGGCCAACAAAGCAAATCTTCACTGTCATCCTCAATAATATCGGTGTTAATAATTTGAGAAGCAAGAGGCTGCTGAAATAAAGTAGAAATAAGTTGATGGTTCCAAATTCTTTGGCCAGGTAGCCAAAGGTCTCTGACCAAGGAAGGATAAACAAAGCCTGATTGTTGAGGAGTAAGGAAATCATAAATAGAACTCCAAAGAGTGCACCAAGGATTGCTCCATAAAGAAATATTTCCTTTAGTGAGTTGATAAAAAGCATGCTCTTTGAGTTTAGGAAGCATTTTTAAGACAACAACCCAAAAAGCAGATTTAGGGGGGGGGGGGCAAAAGAGGCCTTCCAAATAGTTGTAGCAGGGAATACTTAGATTGAAGAACGCAATATAAAAGGGAAGAAGGATCTTTTGC
The DNA here is from genome assembly GCF_002575655.3 of Aegilops tauschii subsp. strangulata. Lineage (NCBI taxonomy): Eukaryota > Viridiplantae > Streptophyta > Magnoliopsida > Poales > Poaceae > Aegilops > Aegilops tauschii. The sequence goes on from NC_053039.3 coordinate 522,879,371, forward strand.
TAACCTCCATGCCGTAGCAAGAATAAGACTTTCATTGATCGCTTTTAAGTTTCTGATACCTAATCCACCTTCTGCCTTGGAATTGGTAATATCCTTCCAAGCTATGAGACAAAGACTCTTCCTCGAATCTGTTTCTCGAACCCCTGTCCACCAAAAATTCCTAATGATAGCAGTGAGTTTTGCAATGTATTTTTTGGAAAACAAAATATTGGCCATATAGTAAACCGGGATAGCAGAGAAAACAGAATGAATAAGTTCAAGACGAGCCACATGAGAGAGCATGTTTGCTTTATAGGAGGGAAGCTTATTTAAAAATTTATCTAACACAAAATTGTAAGCAGCACCCCTATTTTTAGCAGGTAAAATAAGAGGATGGGCAAGGTTGGTAAAATTAGCATCAAGATTAGCCACCGAGAAAATAAGCTTAATATTATTGATAATAGCCTGAGAAACATGAGAGCTAAAAAGGATGGCAGATTTGTTCCAATTAGGAGTTTGGCCAGAGAGAGCACAAAAATGTTGAATAAGAGTAGCCATAGCCTGAGCTTCTTGACAAGTAGCTTTCCCACACACCAACAGATCATCTGCAAAATGGAGGGAATGCACAGAGGGGCAGTTTGGTCCAAGAGAAATACCCTGCAAATGATTGACCTACAGAGCTTCATTAAGCATGATGGAAAGTTCATTAATGGCAAGAACAAATAAATAAGGAGACATAGGACAACCTTGTCGGATACCTCAGAAACTTTTAAATTTTTAGAAGGTTGACCAATAATGAGCACAGAAAACATAGGCGAAGAAATGCAAGCATGAGCCAAATTAACGAAACGACCACGCAACCCTTTACGTGACAGCGCCGAAATAATGAAATTCCATTCTAGACAATCAAAAGCTTTAGCAAGGTCAATCTTAAGCATGAAAGCATCATGATTCCAGGATTTGAGAGAAAAGGAATGAGCAATCTCCTGGGCAATAATGATATTGTCACTAATACGTCTGCCCTCAATAAAAACCTGCTGAGCTGGATCAATATAGTCTGGGAGGTGAGGCTTGAGCCTATTAGCGAGCGGTTTAGCAATGATTTTATAAAGCACATTACAAAGACTAATAGGCCTATAGTCCATGGGCAGAAGAGGTACTAATTTCTTAGGGATGAGGGCAATGTTAGTGTCATTAATATGAGGGGGAAGAGTAGCAGTAGCATAAAAATTAGTCACAAGTTGAGTAACCTCGTCCCCTATCCAATCCCAAGTAGCTAAATAGAATTCCACATTGAAGCCATCCGGCCCTGGAGAAGCATCAAGTTTCATGTCTTTAAGAATCTGTAATATCTCAGCGTTATCAGGAGTAGAGTAGGTAGGATCAACATTATCATTAATCCAATGAGCACAAGGAAGAGGCCTGGCCACATTATCATTAGGGGGAGAAAAAATGCTCCTAAAATAGTTAACAAAAGTTTGCATAATGGCAGCGGGTTTGAACTGGATCATGTCATGCTCATCTTTGATAGAACAAATAGTGTTCCTTTTTTTGCGCTTAAGAACAGCTTGATGAAAAATTTTAGTATTACGGTCACCTTTAGCCGCCAAAGTCTTCTTACTACGCTGCTTATAATACTGATTAATCTTAGAGAGAGTATGCTCATACCTAGGAGTGAGAGAACTTTGAAGATCATGATTTTGTTGGTGAAAAGGAAGTTGTTGCAGCTCATTAATCTCAGACTCCAAATCTGCCAGGCTCTGCTGAAGGGTTTTTTTCTTTTTGCACCAAGTTTTTAAAGACCCTGCTAAAGAGGAAAACTTTGTTACAAAAGAAGTGAGAGTACTAGCATTCCAAGTATTTCTAGCAAAAGAATGAAAGTCTTTCTCCATAAGCCACAATTTTCAAATTTGAAAGTTTGCTTAGGTTTCACAATTTACTCTTAGTAGAAATTAAAATAGGAGCATGATCACTGAGAATGATGTGAAGATTCAACACTTTGGTATTGGGAAAATGAGAGCACCAATCAGAGTTAACCAAACAACGATCAAGGCGTCTATGAATAGGCCTGAAAGTATTCTGTCTACCACGCCAAGTATAAGCAGGGCCACTATAGCCAATGTCAAATAAGCCACAATTTTTAACAAGGGACCGGAAAGCATGCATACGATAGTAGTTGATATTACCATTACAACCATCAACATCATACAAGATATCATTACAACTCACCCATACAAACCATGGGTTTACCTAGATTATCATAAACAAAAGCAGCAACTTGGTCCCAGATGGCATTAGTCTGCCTATGATATGGGTCACCATATATACAAATCAGGCTAAAGCTGACCCCAGACGCTACATGAACTACGTTGGGTAAAATGTAGTGAAAAGCAGCTGTATGAACAGAAACTTGGAGCTCATCGGTCCACATAAGCCAAAGACCACCCGAGGCACCTCTAGAAGAACAACAAATGCATTAGACACATCAAACCTATTGACAGGATCAGCTGAATGGACTTTGGAAGATTTAATTTCTGAAATAAAAGTTACCTAAGCATAGTTGGACCACATCAAATTTGCAAGGTAAAGCATGCGCTCACTGCCGAGGGCCCCTGCCCATACCTCGGCAGTTCCAAGCTATGGCCTTCATGACGCAGGAGGTGCGTTAGGGCCATGTGCCGCTGCCCGAGAGAGAGAGAGAGAGAGAGAGAGAGAGAGTGATCCATGCCTTCAACCTTGTGATCACTGAGATCCATGTCGTCTGCCTGCTGACCGCCGCGAAGATCAACCATAACACCCTGGCCAGTGGAGCTAATGTTATCTTGATTTTCCATTGCGACTTGACCTCGGCTGCCATATGTGCGACCACAATCATCCAAACCCAAGCAGTGGAGTCGATTGACTCTAGGAGGAGAGATAGGGCCTTGATAGGAGCTGTTCGCATCTGCACTAAGAGAATTTGTAGGCGTCCTGATCGGCCAAGGATCATAGCTTGATCCTGTCTCATTGCCCTGTTCCATAGGCAATGCACTCTGATCCGCAACGGTCCCGATATCTAGATTTGCCACAGCCTCTGTAGAAAGCACTGCTGCTACCCATCGGATTGGCATTACTGTCGCGGTGTGATACGTCTCCAACGTATCTATAATTTATGAAGTATTCATGCTATTATATTATCCATCTTAGATGTTTAATGGGCTTTACTAAGCAATTTTATATGATTTTTGGGACTAACCTATTAACCCAGAGCCCAGTGCCAGTTCCTATTTCTTCCCTTGTTTCAGTGTTTCGAAGAAAAGGAATATCAAACGGAGTCGAAACGGAATGAAACCTTTTGGAGAAGTTATTTTTGGAAAGAAAGCAACCCAGGAGACTTGGAGTCCACGTCAAGAAAGCAACGAGGAAGGCACGAGGCAGGGGGCGTGCCCACCCCCCTGGGCGCGCCCTCCACCCTCATGGGCCCCTCGTGGCTCTCCTGACGTATTTCTTCCTCCTATATATACCAATATACCCTAAAACCTTCGGGGAACAGAATAGATCTGGAGTTCCGCCGCCGCAAGCCTCTGTAGCCACCAAAAACCTCTCGGGAGCCCGTTCCGGCACCCTGCCGGAGGGGGATCACTCACCGGTGGCCATCTTCATCATCCCGGCGCTCTCCATGACGAGGAGGGAGTAGTTCACCCTCGGGGCTGAGGGTATGTACCAGTAGCTATGTGTTTGAACTCTTTCTCTTGTGTTCTTGATGTATCGCGAGCTTTGCTACTATAGTTGGATCTTATGATGTTTCTTCCCCTCTACTCTCTTGTAATGGATTGAGTTTCCCCTTCGAAGTTATCTTATTGGATTGAGTCTTTAAAGATTTGAGAACACTTGATGTATGTCTTGCGTGGGATAACCGTGGTGACAATGGGGTATTCTATTGATCCACTTGATGTATGTTTTGGTGATCAACTTGCGGGTTCCGCCATGAACCTATGCATAGGGGTTGGCACACGTTTTCGTTGTGATTCTCTGGTAGAAACTTTGGGGCACTCTTTGAGGTTCTATGTGTTGGTTGAATAGATGAATCTGAGATTGTGTGATGCATATTGTATAATCATACCCACGGATACTTGAGGTGACATTGAGTATCTAGGTGACATTAGGGTTTTGGTTGATTTGTATCTTAAGGTGTTATTCTAGTACGAACTCTAGGGCTGTTTGTGACACTTATAGGAATAGCCCAATGGATTGATTGGAAAGAATAACTTTGAGGTGGTTTTGTACCTACCATAATCTCTTCGTTCGTTCTCCGCTATTAGTGACTTTGGAGTGACTCTTTGTTGCATGTTGAGGGATATTTATATGATCCAGTTATGTTATTATTGTTGAGAGAACTTGCACTAGTGAAAGTATGAACCCTAGGCCTTGTTTCCTAGCATTGCAATACCGTTTGTGCTCACTTTTATCATTAGTTACCTTGCTGTTTTTATATTTTCAGATTACAAAAACCTATTTCTACCATCCATATTGCACTTGTATCACCATCTCTTCGCCAAACTAGTGGACATATACAATTCATCATTGTATTGGGTGTGTTGGGGACACAAGAGACTCTTTGTTATTTGGTTGCAGGGTTGCTTGAGAGAGTCCATCTTCATCCTACGCCTCCCACGGATTGATAAACCTTAGGTCATCCACTTGAGGGAAACTTGCTACTGTCCTACAAACCTCTGCACTTGGAGGCCCAACAACGTCTACAAGAAGAAGGTTGAGTAGTAGACATCAAGCTCTTTTCTGGCGCCGTTGCCGGGGAGGTGAGTGCTTGAAGGTATATCTTTAGGTCTTGCAATCGAATCTTTTAGTTTCTTGTTTTATCACTAGTTTAGTCTATAAAAGAAAACTACAAAAAAAAAAGGAATTGAGTTTGCCTCATACGCTTCATCTTTTTAATATCCTTCGTGAGTATGATGGAAAGGAAAATCGTGCCAAAGTATTAGAAGAAGAATGCATTAAAATGTTTGGCACTAAATATTTGTATGATGAGCAAGATTGCAACATTGTTAGTATGAATTCTATGAATATCCATGATGCTAATTATATGCAAAGCCACAAGCTTGGGGAAGCTATGTTTGATGAAGATGATATCTTTTGTCCCCCAAGCTTTGATGAGCAAAATTACTATGATGAAAGCATGCCTCCTATCTATGATGATTATTGTGATGACACGTATGCTATAAAGAATAATGATAACCATGAAACTTGTCATCTTGATCTTAATTTTCAATCATATGATAGTTATTTTGTTGAGTTTGCTCCCACTACTATTCATGAGAATAAATTTGCTTATGTGGAGAGTAGTAAAATTTCTATGCAAGTAGATCATGAAAAGAATGCTTTATGTGCTGGTTATATTGTTGAATTCATTCATGATGCTACTGAAAATTATTATGAGGGAGGAACATATGCTTGTAGGAATTGCAACAATATCAAGTTTCCTCTCTATGTTCTTAAAGTTTTAAAGTTATGCTTGTTTTGCCTTCCTATGCTAGTTGATTATTGTTCCCATAAGTTGTTTGCTCACAAAATCCCTATGCATAGGAAGTGGTTTAGACTTAAATGTGCTAGTCATATTCTTCATGATGCTCTCTTTATGTCTCAATTCTTATCTTTTATGCGAGCATCATTGAAATCATCATGCCTAGCTAGGGGCGTTAAATGATAGCGCTTGTTGGGAGGCAACCCAACTTTATTTTAGTTCCTTGCTTTTTGTTCCTGTTTAGTAATAAATAATTCATCTAGCCTCTGGTTAGATGTGGTTTTATGTTTTAATTAGTGTTTGTGCCAAGTAAGACCTATAGGATCTTCTTGGATGATAGTTATTTGATCTTGCTGAAAATTCCAGAAACTTTCTATTCACGGAAACAATTGTTAAAAATCACCAGAACGTGATAAAATACTGATTCCAATTGCAGCAGATCAATAAACAAATTATTTAGGTCGTCCTATTTTGGTAGAATTTTTTAAGTTGCAGAAGTTTGCGTTAGTTACAGATTACTATAGACTATTCTGTTTTTGACAGATTCTGTTTTTCGTGTGTTGTTTGCTTATTTTGATGACTCTATGGCTAGTAAAATAGGTTATAACCCATGGAGAAGTTGGAATACAGTAGGTTTAACACCAATATAAATAAAGAATTAGTTCATTATAGTACCTTGAAGTGGTGTTTTGTTTTCTTTCGCTAACGGAGCTTACGAGTTTTCTGTTAAGTTTTGTGTTGTGAAGTTTTCAAGTTTTGGGTAAAGATTCGACGGACTATGGAATAAGGAGTGGCAAGAGCCTAAGCTTGGGGATTCCCAAGGCACCCCAAGGTAATATTCAAGGATAACCAAGCGTCTAAGCTTGGGGATGCCCCGGATGGCATCCCCTCTTTCGTCTTCATTCATCGATAACTTTACTTTGAGCTATATTTTTATTCACCACATGATATGTGTTTTGCTTGGAGCGTCATTTTATTTTATTTAGCTTTGCTTGCTGTTTGAATAAAATATCAAGATATGAAATTCTTAAATGAGAGAGAGTCTTCACAAAGCTACATAATTATTTAACTACTCATTGATCTTCACTTATATCTTTTTGGAGTAGTTTGTCATTTACTCGTGTGCTTCACTTATATCCTATGAGTAAATGGTTGAATGATTTGAATGTCATAAATCTGAAATTATATATGTTTCATATGCTTATCCCATGGGGAGTAATGCCTTCACATATAATAAGTAGAGGTGGTAAATCTATTGAAGGTTAGCAAACATTGTATTGGTCACTTGAACAATTCATGAAAGAATATTGAAGGAAGAGAGATTTCACATATAAATATACTATCTTGGACATCTTCTATGATTGTGATCCCCATTAATTATTTTCAAACCTGAGAAAATTAGTTGAAGTTGGACAAGGAAGACAACATAATGAGTTATGCTTGGGTATATTTGTATAAGTTATATTGTTTTGGATCCTCTAACATGTGGTGCTTGCTATTTAGAATCCTTTGCTAGCCAAAATATCTATACTAAGCGGGAATACTGCTTGTGCATCCAAATCCCTTGAACCAAATTTCTTCCATGAGTGTCCACCATATCTACCTATATGCGGTATTAACCTGCCGTTCCAAGTAAATTTGCATGTGCCAACCTCTAAATCTTCAAGTAATAATCTATTTTGTATGCCCGAATCGCTCATGTAGCGACTAGGGGCTAGGAGTATCTTCCATGCTAGGTGGGTTATTCTCAAGATGAGTGGACTCCGCTCATCATTCACGAGAAAATGGCTGGTAACTGGGATGCCCAGTCCCATGATCAAAAGATCGAAATCAAATCAAAAATAATTGCAAACAAAACTCCCCCAGGTTTGATGTTAGTTGGAGGCACCCGTTGTTTCGGGCAAGCCATGGATTGATGATTGTTGGTGGAGGGGGAGTAAAAATCTTTACCTTTCTGTTTGGGAACCGCCTATAATGTATGTAGTATGGAAGATATTGGGAACTCTTGGTCGTTATGTTGACAATGAAAGCATACCTCTCAAAATTATTTTCATCTCTGTTTTTGCTTCGAGCTCTGGCACCTCTGCAAATCCCTGCTTCCCTCTGCGAAGGGCCTATCTTTTACTTTTATGCAAGAGTCAGTAGTATTCCTTCTCATTCCAACCTACTCTTTAGTTGGCAAGCATCATGTGATGGAAAGATCTAAGCATATATGGCCATTCAAATATATTTGAGCATGAATTATTATTGTTGACATTACCCTTGAGGTAAAAGGTTGTGAGGCGAAATATTAAGCCCCTATCTTTCTCTGTGTTCGATGAATACTATTTGTTCTAAAAATATGCTTTGAGTGGTAGCAATCATGGAAGACTAAATGATAGTTGAGTATGTGAAGTTTGCTGAATCAAAGCTCTGACATAGACTCTTCCTGAAAATAAGATGAATTGTAATTGTTTGATGACTAATAACACGGTTTGTTAGTTTTCAAGAAAGTTTATAATATATACTTTAACATGTGAATAGTTTGTTACTTGATCATGCAAAGTTTTATGAGATGAACTACTGTTATGACATATAATGATGCTAGAAAAGGTGATTGAAATTATCATTAATCAAACTTGTGCACCTGCTAGCATTCACACTTCATAAATTATTTCTTTTATATCATTTACCTACTCGAGGACGAGCAGGAATTAAGCTTGGGGATGCTGATACGTCTCCAACGTATCTATAATTTATGAAGTATTCATGCTATTATATTATCCATCTTAGATGTTTAATGGGCTTTAGTAAGCACTTTTATATGATTTTTGGGACTAACCTATTAACCCAGAGCCCAGTGCCAGTTCCTGTTTTTTCCCTTGTTTCAGTGTTTCGAAGAAAAGAAATATCAAACGGAGTCGAAACGGAATGAAACCTTCTGGAGAAGTTATTTTTGGAAAGAAAGCAACCCGGGAGACTTGGAGTCCACGTCAAGAAAGCAACGAGGAAGGCAAGAGGCAGGGGGGCGCGCCCACCCCCTGGGCGCGCCCTCCACCCTCGTGGGCCCCTCGTAGCTCTCCTGATGTATTTCTTCCTCCTATATATACCAATATACCCTAAAACCTTCGGGGAACAGAATAGATCTGGAGTTCCGCCACCGCAAGCGTCTGTAGCCACCAAAAACCTCTCGAGAGCCCGTTCCGGCACCCTGTCGGAGGGGGGATCCATCAACGGTGGCCATCTTCATCATCCCGGCGCTCTCCATGACGAGGAGGGAGTAGTTCACCCTCGGGGCTGAGGGTATGTACTAGTAGCTATGTGTTTGATCTCTCTATCTCTCTCTCTCTCTCTCTCGTGTTCTTGATTTGGCACGATCTTGATGTATCGCGAGCTTTGCTACTATAGTTGGATCTTATGATGTTTCTCCCCTCTACTCTCTTGTAATGGATTGAGTTTCCCCTTCGAAGTTATCTTATTGGATTGAGTCTTTAAAGATTTGAGAACACTTGATGTATGTCTTGCGTGGGATACCCGTGGTGACAATGGGGTATTCTATTGATACACTTGATGTATGTTTTGGTGATCAACTTGCGAGTTCCGCCCATGAACCTATGCATAGGGGTTGGCACACGTTTTCGTCGTGATTCTCCGGTAGAAACTTTGGGGCACTCTTTCAGGTTCTATGTGTTGGTTGAATAGATGAATCTGAGATTGTGTGATGCATATCGTATAATCATACCCACGGATACTTGAGGTCACATTGGAGTATCTAGGTGACATTAGGGTTTTGGTTGATTTGTATCTTAAGGTGTTATTCTAGTACGAACTCTAGGGCTGTTTGTGACACTTATAGGAATAGCCCAATGGATTGATCGGAAAGAATAACTTTGAGGTGGTTTCGTACCCTACCATAATCTCTTCGTTCGTTTTCCGCTATTAGTGACTTTGGAGTGACTCTTTGTTGCATGTTGAGGGATATTTATATGTTCCAATTATGTTATTATTGTTGAGAGAATTTGCACTAGTGAAAGTATGAACCCTAGGCCTTGTTTCCTAGCATTGCAATACCGTTTGTGCTCACTTTTATCATTAGTTACCTTGCTGTTTTTATATTTTCAGATTACGAAAACCTATATCTACCATCCATATTGCACTTGTATCACCATCTCTTCGCCAAACTAATGCACCTATACAATTCACCATTGTATTGAGTGTGTTGGGGACACAAGAGACTCTTTGTTATTTGGTTGCAGGGTTGCTTGAGAGAGTTCATCTTCATCCGACGCCTCCCATGGATTGATAAACCTTAGGTCATCCACTTGAGGGAACCTTACTACTGTCCTACAAACCTCTGTCCTTGGAGGCCCAACAACGTTTATAAAAAGAAGGTTGAGTAGTAGACATCACGGTGCCGAGAGGTAGCACCATAGCTACGGCGACGAAACTGGTTGAAAACGGGACGCATATCTCCAGGTCACCCGGTTGGAGGAACATCCCATTTGCTAACTCCAAATTGATGGCGGCGCCCCGTGTGTGATGCATCTCCACCAAGGCGAGCAACTGGTCTGACTCTTGAGAGAGAGCCGCCGGCGCGGCAAGCAGCTGCAGATCCACCGGAGCGCGTTCGGGGGGTAGCCAGGGGACCACCAGCAGGCACAGGGGAGAGGGGGAGACTCCGAGCGGAGGCGCTCCTATCAAGCCCGACCCAGAGCCGAGGGTCGGAGTAGGCTGAGATGCGGGGCGGACCGGACCCACAACAGATCGACTGATTGGGAGGCTTCCCCTAGAGCTAACTACGCCATCATCCTGATCCCGTCAGGACAAGTCTCTTCGGCGGCGACAGAAGCGGATTTGGGATAGCAGCCAGAGGATGCTTGGGGCTAAGCATTGAAGGAGAAGGAGGCAGGCACCGGGCTGACCTAGGAGGGGAGTTAGGGTGAAGGGGAAGACTAATGTTCCCATTTGTACCTGGTATTTTGTCCTCCATAGTGGCAGGGATAGCAGGAGTACTGCAGCACTGCGAAGTTAGAGGAGCATGCAGAGTGGACAAATTTGGTGGAGAAATAGGATTTGCAGGTTCATTGTGACGAAGGGTATCCAGGGTTGAAGACGGAGGGATAACTAGAGGTGGCGGAATTAAAGTACCAGACTGACCCTGCTATAACTCTTGTCCAGGAGCGTACGGGGGATTCATCAGAAACTGAGACAGTGGGCCTGACTGATTTGCATCACCCGAGAGAGCTGGGACAGACAAAGAGGTTGGCAGGTGAGCTCTGTCTCCCGCGTTAATGCACCGCCCTATCCCTGTCTCAGAATTAACTGCAGTGGGTAAGGTAGCCGGTGGTAAAGAACTGTGCTCACCACTTTGACCATGAACAGTACTCCGAAGGAGGTGAGATGCAGAAACTCTTTCCTGAACCTGCTGCTGACCTGCATCTTTGGAGGAGTTTCCCTGCTGCATCATCTGGATTTGCATGTTAATTTTCCTTAAAGACAACTCTTTAGGAACAACTTCTGCGCACTCTTCTTCAGTAGGAACATTAGCTTTACCCTTAACATCTTCCATAGACTGCTTCTGTAATCTGATCAACTGAGGATTCAGAAAAGTTGAGAAGACCGCTTCATGTTCCTGTGTAGCAATAGCAGACTGCATTGGGATAAGCTCCGCGTTATTCATCCATTGTCCCAACCTTTCTGAAGGAATTTGATCTAATTCAATATGCAACCTTTGCCTAGAAATGAGCAGATTATTTCTAGTAGGGCAGTGCTGAACAGTATGGAACATCACTCCACAGAAGGTGCAAATGCGACCAATTCTTTCATAGAAGAGATAGACCCAACCTGCCAAATTTGTAGGAAATGAAACCCATATTTTGTCTCGAACTGGACTAGCTACTGCTATCTTTATAGTTCCCCACATATAATCTGATTTAGCATAAAGCATGGCCTGACTAAAAGGATGAAACTCTGAAACTTGACCCAAAGTACCCAGAAGCTTTTGCAAGAGCTGTTGTGAACGGAAGCGAGGAGGAACACCGTAGATCCGGACCGTAACAAAGATAGTATCAAATTTATAATCCTGAATATCTTTGTTATGGTCCTCCGGATCCATGAACTCAATCAACAGATTATCTGAACCCATACTCCAAGGCTGACGCGTAAACACAAACATAGCCGCTTTCCAAAGACTGAAAGTGAGCAACAAATATGTATCTTGAAAGCTGAGATATACCCTGATAATTGTCCCTCCAAGCCCTGGCCATGGATTGTTGTACCACGTTGAGAGAAAGAATTCTTGGAACTCCTCCAGTAACAACTAGCTTAATGAGAATATTATATCTAGCATCCTGACCTTAATCATCTTTTTCTTGATGAACCTGAATATGGAGAACCTCGGGATCCTGGATGGACAAGCTCTGCATGCTGATGTCACTCCCCGGATCTGGATTAAAAGCTTCCGGAGGAACCAAGGAGGTTTCCGCACCAGATTGCTTATCCGGATCTTGCCTTTCCATCTGAAGCCAAAGAGACCAGCAAGAGAAACTGGTGAAAGAGAGAGAGAGGAGAAAACACAGCGGAATCAACTAGAGAAAGCAGGGGAGAGAGGAGGGTAGGCGGAGAAAGAGAAAAGGAGGGATGCGGAGAGAAGGTGGGAAGCTAGGAGACGGCATGACGCCAGTCCAGAGAGTTTGAGTTTCATTTACCCGGACAGGTCAAAGATCATCTTTGGAAAGCGCACATATGCACATGGTGGTCACTCTCGAGCTAATAGGCACGTGAAAGAGTGAAATAGGGGTAAGTTGGGCAAGCCCCCTAACGGCACAAATTCCCGTCGGTAAAAACACAACGATGAAAACAGTTCGTGATTTAGACACACTATTCAAGAGATAAAACATTTTGAAAAAAATGAATGGATAATAAATAGCACAAAATCCTAGTTTACGAGAAGTGTCACACTTGTACTACGCCACTTGTTAGCATGAGAGGAGGTGGTAGTGACCTTTACAAGGTGTATCCTCTAACTAGTCATTTTGATAAAATCCATTAGCGCGTACTGCAATGGGTACGCTCCGATCGCCCACGGGCCCATGCACACTTTGGGGCCGACACGTGTGTGTGGGCTAGCTCCTATTTTGTTTTGTTTTTCACATTTTCCTTTGTAATAATTTTTATAGGAAACATGTTCATGAGTCTGTTTTTTGGGGCATTTTAAAAATCTCCGATAATTTTAAAACATGTTGAAGATTTTTTAATAATATTCAAAATTTTCGAATATTGGAATTATAAATTCAGGATTTCAAAAAAATGTATAAGAACTTAAAAAATATTACAGTTTTAAAGAAAATGTTCATGAATTAAGAATATTTCCAAAGTTCAAAATGTTACAAATTAAAGAAATGTTCACGTATTTTAGGAAAATGTTATGAATTCTCAAAATTAGGAAAATAGAAAAATGTTCACGTATTTTAGAAAATGTTCAGGATTTAAAAATGTTCATTAATTTTTAAAATGTTGGTGGATTTAGAAAATGTTCATGAATTTGGAAAAATATTTCGGAATTCAGGATAAAACTATAAACAAAAAAAATAGAAGAAAAAACGAAACCGGTCCAAGGAAGGTTCCGTCCCATTACTGGTGAAGAACATGCTGCAATTGGCTGACCCATATATCTTCGTGAGTACTCGACTTGGGCCTCAGTTGAAAGAGCCAACGCCTGCTCCTCGGTTGTCGATGATCGCTCAACATTTTCCGCACAATGTGGTGACGCTCTTTGGGCCCAACATTTTAAGCTTCATGTACGCATATTGCGGCGCAACGTGAAAGCATGCAAATTACGTTATTCCACCATGGCGGACACTTGTCGGATGGTCCCGATGATCGAAGGTAATTTGAATTTATTGGGTTTATACTTTGGTTCTGTAGGCTCCACGTCATAGGCCTCGTGAAGTGTGCGCTTTCGTTCCTTCTTGGCGGTGTGAGATGCGTAAATCATATTTACATCCTTCAACTCTGGCAGGAATTACTTCCTGCCGCCATTGTTGCAGTCGAGCTGCTACATGTCCCCCGTCGTCATATTACATGGGTTAGGCTTGTCTGGGTTGCTGTTTTGGATGCAAAGCTTGCTTGTGGTCCCAACAATTCCAATTAGTGTGGCCAGTGGGCCGATCTGTAGTTCCGAGGTGGATGGCACAAAGCTTGTCCATGATTTCGTCTAGCTGCGAGGTGTCACCGTCACCCTTCCTGGCCTGGAACGTCTTCTTCTTGGCACTGCCACCTTGCGTTGCTTGTTGAGTCGGGCATTCACCTCATCGTCTTCATAGTCGCTGTCAGGCGAATTTCGATGCTTGTTCCTGCGATTGCGTCGAGACTTCTCGTTCCCATACTTTACCTCGGATGGATCCGGGTCCTCCTGTCTCCTCTTATTGGCGGGCCAGGTGTCCTCTCCGGCGCAGAACTGGACATCACCTCCATAAGCTCGGGCATAGTCTTGGGTTTGTAATGACCGAGGTCCCTTTCGAGGAATTCATCGTTGGCACCATGCTTGAACGCGGCAATGCCCTCAACGTCATTGCACTCGTGGATGTCATTTATCTTTTTGAGGAATTGGGTCTAGTAGCTAAGTACTGTTTACTTGTTCCCCTGCCTCATATTGCCTAGGTCACTAGCGTCTGTGGGTCAGACATAGGTACCTTGGAAGCCGGACGGGTAGAGACATTGCATGGGGCACCGGTGCTACGATGCGGTACTCATCAATGCAGTCGCTGCGAAGCCGGGATGCCTGTTGGCATGGTGCAACATTCATTGGCGCAACTAGTGTTGTGATGAACCGCTCGCCGACCTACAAGCGGATGAGGAGCGACGCCCTACGGGGCACTGCTGGTGCTACAAGCCGGGTAGGATACGACATCCAGGGGAGCACTGATGCTCTGATGCATCACTCGATAGTGATGCCAATGATGTGATACAACACTCCCGACGTTGCACGCCGGCAATATGACGTTGGTTTTCGATAAGCTGCATTGCAAAGCATCATTTGCAAGCTGGGCGGTGATACTTTAGGCATCGATGCGCACCTTATGTTTGTTGTGGCCAGTGTCCTGAGCAGAACGAAGCGGAGGTGGCAAATTGTTGCGGCGATAGGCGATCGACGCAAAATGACCCGTCCAACAACCATGAGGATTGGATCCGGCGGTTCACGACCTGACTGATTTCTCGTGAAAATTAGTTGGTTGATGCCTAACAGCCGCCTTCAGAATATGATCTATAAAGCAAGTTGATTTGTTGATTGTTGGTTATGTCACATTTAAGTTATACACCACACGATTAAAGGCTATGAGATTTGTGCAAAAATATTTTTTTGCCCTGTGGATCTGCCTCGTGCACTAGTGTCCTTCGTCAGGTTGTTTTTTGGGTCACTCTAAGGGTTCGTCTTTTTTTTAAACTGCTCATGCGAGTATGCCTTTATTTTTTTGAAAAAACACTTACTTTTGCCCGACTGATTTTTGAAAATCAGTCGTGTCCCGCGCGTCGACGCATCCTGGTGGGACCAGGCACCGCTGCCCTTTCTACCTTATCCTCACGCGAGCGAAGCGAACGCTACCCATTCCTATGGAGTAATCGTACACCTATGTACAATCGGCTACATGTTCTAGTAATTAGCAACATGGACAATTTTAATTGGAGATAGGGAAAGGAGGGGCAGCGGGAAATTCAGGGGTGGGGGGAGACATGGTTAGGAAAGTTATGTAAAACTTCACGTAGGTGTTCGTGGATGTAGGATTATCGCATTCCTATGTGTTAACTTCTTCTATCTGCATCCCTCTCCTGATGAATCTCGGCGGCAGTTATTTCTCCCCCAAATCAGGCGATAGGACCTAGAGACTCGCAACAGCTCCTCTCCGATTGCCGCCACCGCTCTTCGATTTGCACCGCCGTCACAGCAGGCCCATCTCTGATTCGCGTCACCAGGGCTCCGGGCAAGCAACACCGCTTGCACTGACAGGGGCCAGGCTCTAGTTTCCAGCCCCGCACCATCTTGTAGCAGTGCCACCACTGCAGCCCGCCGCTCCAGGATGCACTCCACCCTGTAGCACCACCGCTTGTCAGGTAACAATATCTGCACTGGACGACCTACGACAATGCAACATCGTCGACGCTCGCTGGTCTGCAGCGGACAACCTGGCAACCTGCTACAATGAAACACCGCCGTTCCTAGCAGCAACGTGAGCACCGGACCACCTGCTGCAAAGCAGCATCACCGTTGAGGCGTGGCAGCAGCACCGCTAGTTTGCAGCGGACCACCTGCTATATAGAAGCATTGCCGGTTTGCAGCGGACCACCTGCTACGGTGTGTTAAAATCATTTTCCCACATGTGAGAGGAACTTTAGGACCATGCTTCACCCGAACCTATGCTCGGCACCGTCCAATCTAATACTATTTTCATGTGAATCCGGGCCCTATCAGCATTCAAATTTCCTTGATCTTGTATTGTTTGCCTTCACTACAAAAAAACTCACATCCGTGACATTTTGGTCCGAACGAAACTTTTTTTTCTGTCATACTTATGACACTTCTATGACGATAATTGTGACAAAACCCGGTATCATCATAGATGTGGTGGGGTCCTACTTCTATGACAAAAAATCATGACAGAAAATGGGCTTTTCGTCGTGGGCGGGCCGGAGACGCAGCTGCATGACATTCTTTGGGCCGTCCATGAAGGAAAAAATCGTGGTAGAAGCGAGGGCGAGGAAAATATCGGGGAGTTCCTGGTTACGGTGGGTGGTCGGGGGCCGAGCGATGCGCGTTTCTCTCGTACGCACGCGCGTGTGTGCGAGACGTTGCGCTCTAACTGAACCCGAGCGAGGCGTTGGGCTCTAACTGAACAAGAGCGATTACACTGCAGGCTACGCGTTGCTGAACCCGAGCAATCGACCGATCCCTTGCTGTTAACTGAACCCGAGTGATTCCTTCGCTACTGCTGCAAACTTAAGCCGATTGAATACTGGTGCCTCCTTCCCTTGATGAACAGTGAGCGTTGTTGGGTGATTTGGATGAACAGTTCCCGAGGGGTTGGATGAACAGGACCCCGTGGTAGTAGAGGCCGTTGCCGCTGGATGAACAGGACCCCGATCGATCAAGCCGGTGGATGAACAGGACCCCATGGAGGGCTGGATGAACAGGACCCCGTGGAGGGCTGGTTGAACAGTAGCCGATGGAGGGCTGGATGAACAGGACCCCGTGGAGGTGTGGTTGAACAGGACCCCGTGGAGAGGGCTGGTTGAATAGTAGCCGGTGGAGGAGCGCGGTGGAGGGTGGATGAACAGGAGCCCGTGGATGAACAGTCGCAGGTGGAGGCTGGAGGAGGTCGATGGTGGATGAACAGGAGCCCGTGGAGGCAGTTGACGGTGGAGATGAACAGTATCCCGTGGAGTCCCATTTTGCGGTACGCCACACTGAGGGAGTCCTGGATTAAGGGGTCCTCGGGCGTCTGGCTTGTTGGACATGGGCCGGACTGATGGTCTGTGAAGATACAAGACCGAAGACTTTCACCCGTGTCCAGATGGGACTCTCCTGGGCGTCCTGATATGAAGATTCCTTTCTCTGTAACCGACTTTGTATAACCCTAGTCCCCTCCGGTGTCTATATAAAACAGAGGGCTTAGTCCAAAGAGGGAAGAATCATAATCATAATCATACAGGCTAGACTTCTCGTGGTAGATCAACTCTTGTAATACTCATATTCATCAAGATCAATCAAGTAGGAAGTAGGGTATTACCTCCATAGAGAGGGCCCGAACCTGGGTAAACATCGTGTCCCCTGTCTCCTGTTACCATCGACCTTAGACGCATAGTTCGGGACCCCCTACCCGAGATCCGCCGGTTTTGACACCGGCATTGGTGCTTTCATTGAGAGTTCCGCTGTGACATTGAAGACATGGTTGATGGATCGCCTTGTTATCAAGGATAGTATCACCTCCGGAGGTGCCCTGGCCTCAGGCCAAACCCTCCGGCTAGGCGGCTTTACCATGACCGCCCCTATGGCCGTTAAGCCAACGATGACTTCTCGGGTCATCGAAAACCACCTGCGTGTTAGCTCCGAATACTCCAAGCAGATGGATCCGGCTGAGTTGTCGTCCTTGAACGAGCTCCTACATTGCATCGCCGCCCTGGGGGTCGCTACAGACTATGATCGGATTGGGCTTAAACCCGACCAGAGAGAAATTAAATCTCCACCCATCACCCATTAGATAGAGGTAGTTGAGGAGCAAGACGACAACTCTTCCTCTATATTGAGGACGAACTGTGTTCGGATCTCCGAGCTCGAAGAGCCGGACACCTCCCTTCAGAAGGACATAGCCTGCCCTCCGGACCGAGAATCGGACGACGGGCCTGAAAAATCAGTTAACATCCCGGAGCCCGAGCTATTAAGTTCGGGAGTTCTTCAAACTCCGGATTCCAAATTGGGTCAGGGTTCGGATTTAAAGCCACCCACCCACCCAGATAGACGCAATCTCACGTACATATGGCAGCAGTCTCAGGAAACAGTCCATCACTTTTGGGCCAGATTCCTCCTTGGCAAAGACAAGATTAAAGATTGCCGCGACGAAGACGCGATCTCAGCATTCTGCAATAATTGCACGGACGAAAAACTCCTCAACACCATCAATCGCCATCGCATATTACACTTCGCTGACTTGGCAACCATCGTACAGAAGTACTGCGCAATGGAAAGCGCCTGGAAAAGTCAGGCAGCTCTCCGGGAACCACCGGTTTCCACTCAACCCTTCGTTCGAACAAAAAGGATGCACCCTCATAGGGCGCCCAATCCAATAGTAAAGAAATCTAAGCCCATTACGGGGTGCGGAACCGTTCTGGAGGGGTGGCTTGATAGGCCACGTAAAATACATACAACACCGGAGACCACACCAACCCATAGCCTTAGAGCATGTTGGATTCTCCGGCAAGTGTGAGGGAGTCCTGGACTAAGGGGTCCTCGGGCGTCCGGCCTGTTAGCCATGGGCCGGACTGGTGGGCTATGAAGATACGAAGACTGAAGACTGCACCCGTGTCCGGATGGGACTCTTCTTGGCGTGGAAGGCAAGTTTGGCGACCAAATATGTAGATTCCTTTCCTTGTAACCGACCTTGTGTAACCCTAAATCTCCCCGGTGTCTATATAAATCGGAGGACTTAGTCCGGAAACGGAGATATTCATTACCATAGTCATACAGGCTAGACGTTTAGGGTTTAGCCATTACGATCTCGTGGTAGATCAACTCTTGTAATACTCATATTCATCAAGATCAATCAAGCAGGAAGTAGGGTATTACCTCCATAGAGAGGGCCCGAACCTGGGTAAACATCGTGTCCCCCGTCTCCTGTTACCATCAACCTTAGATGCACAGTTCGGGACACCATACACGGGATCCGCCGGTTTTGACACCGACATTGGTGCTTTCACTGAGAGTTCCACTGTGCCGTCGATGACTCGCCTCGTCCTTAAATACAATATCACCGTCGGAGGAGAACTGGCCCCAGGCCAAACCCTCTGGCTGGGCGGCTTTACCATGACCGCCCGTTCGGCCGCTAAGCCGACGATGACCTCTCGGGCCATCGAAAATCCCCTTCGTATCGACTCCAAACACTCCAAGCAGATGGATTCTGCGGAGTTTTCCTCTTTAAACGAGCTCCTTGATCCCATCGCTGCCCTGGAATCGCCACAGATTACGATCGGATCGGGCTTAAATCCGGCCAAAGAGAAATCAAATCTCCACTGGTCACCCACCAGATAGCTGTAGTCGAGGAGCAAGACGATGACTCTTCCCCTATACTAAAGACGGACTATGTCCGGATCGCCGACCCGGCAGAGCCGGATACCCACCAGCAAAAGGAGATGACCGGCCTTCTGAACATAGAATTGGGCGGCGGGCATAGGCAATCAGAAGATACTCCGGAGCCCGGACTGTTGAGTCTGGAAAACCTTCAGACTCCGGATCATCGACCGGGTTAGGGTCCGAATCCAATTCCACCCACCCACCCAGACATAAGCGCTCCCATGAGCATACAATAGCAGTCTCAGGAAACGGTCCACCAATTCTGGGCTAGATTACTCCTTGTCAAGGACAAGGTTAAAGATTGCCGTGACGAGGACACGATATTTGCATTTCGCAACAATTGCATGAACGAAGGAATCCTCAACGCCATTAATCGCCGCCATATACAACACTTCGCTGACTTGGCAACTATCATACAGAAGTACAGTGCAATGGAAAGCGCCTGGAAAGATCAGGCAGCTTGTTGGGAGCCATCGGTCCCAACTCAACCGCTGGTCCAGGCCAAAAGGGCACATCCCCGTGACACGCCCAGTCTAATAGCCAAGAAACATAAACCTATTACGCGGCATGGAACCGTTCTGCAGGGATGGCTCGATGGCCATGCAAAATACACACAACACCGGACACCATACCAACCCACAGCCTTAGAGCATGTTGGATACTCTGGCAGGTAGCCAAGAGCGGCGCGGACATCCTGTAAGTGCATCTAGTGTCCCTCAGTGATTTTGGTGTATTGAAGACTTATAGGTTAAGGGACTAATGTGTTTATGAGTGTACACAGGTCTATAAGTCTATGAGGAGTTTGGTATTTACAGAGAAAGTCGACCCCTAAAAATGAATTTCTTCGACTGAAGACTTTGGATTTTTGAAGACTTTTTGAAGACTTTGAAAGTGAAGAAACTGTTATTTCCGTAGTTTCATTTTCTCTTTCTTGAGTCATAGGAAACACCGTACTGTTAAAGGGGGTCGAGGAAATACTAAGGAAAAATTTCCATGTGATGCTCAACTCAAAATCCTACACCTACCAATCCCTTCGAGTGAAGCCATTGGAAATCTCATACAGTTCAGTCAATTTCTTCAGTGACAGAGACGAAGTTCTTCTGGTCTCTGAGGAATTTATTCTAACTGAGGAGTTAGGAATTCGCCAGTGCGGGTTGCCTACACAGTGAGGAACATGATAGCCCTGAGGAATTTGATACTCAAATTTCCGACCGTTGCTGTGCTATGCGCCAGCTGTCCCAAAATATCTACCCACCTAACAGTCATATCATTGAAGGGCATTTATGTCTTATCATGTCGGGCTGCTCCCTAGGCTATAAATAGCTGCCCCCTACAACCACTAGCTAGTTTGCTGCTCTGAGAGAAACCGACACTTGTCATTTGAGAGCATCCCATCCTCCGAGGACTTTGAGCGAAAATCATCAAGTGAGGAAAACCCAAACCCAAACACCCACAAAACCAAAGTGATTGAGCATCACTGAAGAGATTGATCCTGCCTGGATCCGACGCTTGTTACCTTTGAAGACTGTGCTTCTTCCAGACGGTTAGGCGTCATGGTCTAGAGCATCCAAGAGGAAATTGTGGATCGCCGAGTGACCGAGTCTGTGAAGGTTTGGAAGTCACCTGAAGACTTACCACGAGTGATTGGGCGAGGTCTGTGTGACCTTAGCTCAAGGAGAATACGGTGAGGACTGTGTGTCCTCAGGTTTAAATACCTAGCCGCTCCAACCAGACGTACAACTGAGACAACAGTTGGAACTGGTCTACCAAATCATTGTCTTCACCAAGCTTACTGGTTCTATTTCCTCTACTCTTTCATTTCCTCATAACTGTGTTGTGCACTTGTTCATATCTGTGTTTGAAGACTTTGTCTGAAGACTTTCTCAATTTCCTTAGTTCAATTTCTTCAGTCTGTTTGTCTTCATCCTGTGCTATCCTGTGTTTACGCTTTCTGTACTCTGTGTTTGTCTTCATTTCATCATGATGACCATGCCTATGTTCTGCTATGCTTACTCTTGTGTACTTATTCCGCTGCAAGTAGTTCTTCTCTAAGGAATTTCCTCACCCGCAAATTCCTCAGTGAAGAATTCATAAAAATCGCCTATTCACCCCCCTCTAGTCGATATAACGCACTTTCAATTGGTATCAGAGCAAGGTACTCCCTTGTTCTGTGTGATTTTGGTTTAACCGCCTGGAGTTTTAGTTATGTCGACCGCAGGTATGAAGAAAGTGACATGCCCCATCTTTGACGGTCATGATTATCCCAAGTGGAAGGCCATGATGAGGAAGCGCCTCATGGCACTGAACAGCGAGCTGTGGACCGTCACTGAGATTGGTCTTACCGATCTATGCAAGATGGCGGACACTGATGTATTCGCAAGTACACTCGACTTGACATCATGGCGAAGGATATCATCTGTTCCTGCCTATCCAGAGATGAATTCAGGCACATTATGCATCTTTGCAATGCGAAGCTTATCTGGGACCGAATCTCTGATGTCTATGAAGGTCATCGAACTTGTCATGATCCCTGGTTTGAGGATTTCAAGGAATCACTCAAAACAATGACTTTCGAGTGAAGCCATTGGAAATCTCATACAGTTCCGTCAATTTCTTCAGTGACAGAGACGAAGTTCTTCTGGTCTCTGAGGAATTTATTCTAACTGAGGAGTTAGGAATTCGCCAGTGCAGGTTGCCTACACAGTGAGGAACATGATAGCCCTGAGGAATTTGATACTCAAATTTCCGACCGTTGCTGTGCTATGCGCCAGCTGTCCCAAAATATCTACCCACCTAACAGTCATATCATTGAAGGGCATTTATGTCTTATCATGTCGGGCTGCTCCCTAGGCTATAAATAGCCGCCCCGTACAACCACTAGCTAGTTGGCTGCTCTGAGAGAAACCGACACTTGTCATTTGAGAGCATCCCATCCTCCGAGGACTTTGAGCGAAAATCATCAAGTGAGGAAAACCCAAACCCAAACACCCACAAAACCAAAGTGATTGAGCATCACTGAAGAGATTGATCCTGCCTGGATCCGACGCTTGTTACCTTTGAAGACTGTGCTTCTTCCAGACGGTTAGGCGTCATGGTCTAGAGCATCCAAGAGGAAATTGTGGATCGCCGAGTGACCGAGTCTGTGAAGGTTTGGAAGTCACCTGAAGACTTACCACGAGTGATTGGGCGAGGTCTGTGTGACCTTAGCTCAAGGAGAATACGGTGAGGACTGTGTGTCCGAAACTGTGTGTCCTCAGGTTTAAATACCTAACCGCTCCAACCAGACGTACAACTGAGACAACAGTTGGAACTGGTCTACCAAATCATTGTCTTCACCAAGCTTACTGGTTCTATTTCCTCTACTCTTTCATTTCCTCATAACTGTGTTGTGCATTTGTTCATATCTGTGTTTGAAGACTTTGTCTGAAGACTTTCTCAATTTCCTCAGTTCAATTTCTTCAGTCTGTTTGTCTTCATCCTGTGCTATCCTGTGTTTACGCTTTCTGTACTCTGTGTTTGTCTTCATTTCATCATGATGACCATGCCTATGTTCTGCTATGCTTACTCTTGTGTACTTATTCCGCAGCAAGTAGTTCTTCGCTAAGGAATTTCCTCACCCACAAATTCCTCAGTGAAGAATTCATAAAAATCGCCTATTCACCCCCCTCTAGTCGATATAACGCACTTTCAATTGGTATCAGAGCAAGGTACTCCCTTGTTCTGTGTGATTTTGGTTTAACCGCCTGGAGTTTTAGTTATGTCGACCGCAGGTATGAAGAAAGTGACATGCCCCATCTTTGACGGTCATGATTATCCCAAGTGGAAGGCCATGATGAGGAAGCGCCTCATGGCACTGAACAGCGAGCTGTGGACCGTCACTGAGATTGGTCTTACCGATCTATGCAAGATGGCGAACACTGATGTATTCGCAAGTACACTCGACTTGACATCATGGCGAAGGATATCATCTGTTCCTGCCTATCCAGAGATGAATTCAGGCGCATTATGCATCTTTGCAATGCGAAGCTTATCTGGGACCGAATCTCTGACGTCTATGAAGGTCATCGAACTTGTCATGATCCCTGGTTTGAGGATTTCAAGGAATCACTCAAAACAATGACTTTCGAACCTGAACCATCATCTTCTGCACCATGCCTCATGGAAAAAGGTGCCAAGGTAACCGAATGTTCCTCATCCGAGTCTAGTGATGATGAATCTGATGATGATTTTGGACCTAGCTATACCAAGCTTGTTTGTATTGCCACTAAACAACAACAGGCCTTGGAAAAGGTTCAAAAGATGCTAGATAAAAGTGATGATATGTTGGGTGAAGAAATGGACCGCACTAAAACCTTGACTGAAAATCTTCAGAGACTTCAGTCTAGATTTGACAACCTTCAAGGTCATCATAAAACTCTCTTATCTGATCATGAGAAGCTTTCTTATGAATTTCTTCAAAAAAAGCAAGATCTTGAGAAGCTAAGAGTGAGTTATGAAGATCTTCAGTAGGAGCGTGATTCATTACTTGCTCAACAAATCAGCGCTGCTCAGGAAGAATTTGTTCCTCCATGTTTGAAATGCATTGAACGTGAATCTGCTAATTCTTCACCTGAATGTTCAAATGCTTCTAATGCTACAAATTCTTCAACTTTCTCTGCTATCACTAATTCCTCATCTGAGGACATTGCTAGTATCACTGATGATGCAGGGCTGAAGGAATTGTACATGACAGACATGTACAAAAGCCTCAAAGGGCATCAGACTCTTTGTGATGTGCTTAAAAAGCAGATCCTCAACAGCCCTAGGAAAGAGGGTATTGCCTTTGAGAGGAAACTCAATGCTGATGGTACATATTGGAAGCCTGAGCAGTACCCCAAAACCTCATGGGTTGCTGCAAAGGGACCTCCAGTTGATCCATCTAATTTATCTGGCTTTACATGTGAATCTTCTCATTCTTCTGATGAGTCATTTGACTCCAACTATAAACTGTTTAAAAATCAGAATGGTGAAGTATTTGCTAGATATGTTGGCACTAACTGTAGGAACAGTTCTCCTATGAAGAAAATCTGGGTTCCCAAAAGGTGCCTTGAAAGTCTTCAGGTGAATGTCCTCATGACACCACCTGTGAAGAATAGGAACCCCAGATCAAATTCTTCATATGGACCAAATTCTTCATATGGATCCAAGTCCTCATACGGACCAAATTCCTCACGTGGATCAAATTCCTCAAAAGGATCAAAGTCCTCATATGAACATCATTGTGCTAACAACTCTGTTTCGCAGGGAAGAGCCAAGGGCTATGAATATGAGCATTATTCTTCTAATCATTATGTTCATAAGTCCTCGAAGAATTTCTCTGCTTATTCATATGCTTACCCTAACTCCTCTTATGTGAAACGAAATGGATTGGCTTCTATGCCACCTTTCTCGTATGGAGCTCGTAGAGTGATGAACTCTTTGCCACCCCTTCAAATGTGGGTGGTGAAGAAAAAGAACTAATCTTTTATGGAGGGTCAGGTCTCCAGACGTACTTAAACGTCTGAAGAATTTGCTGGAGACCTGAAAAGTGCCTGAAAGGACGCAGGCTAATCATGAAGAAATGAAAATTCATTTCTCACGTCCTCATACTGCTTTAACTATTGCATTGCTTGATGAAATTGGTCTGATGAATTGTGATGTCATATTCTTCACTGATGAAGTATATGAAGTTCGTAAGCTGCACTAATTCATCTGCAGGATGATCAAACCAAAGCCACTGAGTGGGTCCTCGATAGTGGATGTACAAATCATATGACTAGTGACAAGAATCTATTGATGGATGCTCCCTTATCACCATCGCATCTGAAGCATATCATCTTCACTGACAAAGGCAAAAGTCAGGTATTGGGTCTAGGTAAGGTTGCGATCACAAAGGATCGACACATGGACAAAGTCATGCTTGTCGAGTCCTTCGGATACAACCTCATGTCTGTCTCAATGCTTTGTGATCTTGATATGGTTGTTGTCTTTGGCAAGTATCGTTGTGTTGTGGTTATGGAAGCTGACAATTCCAAAGTCTTCGAAGGCTTTAGGAGAGGAGACTTGTATATTGTTGATTTCTCTACAGGACCGCAACCAGCCGTGTGCCTACTTTCAAAAGCTTCAGAAGGCTGGCTATGGCATCGACGACTTGGTCATGCAGGCATGAGGAATTTGCACACGCTTGCGAAGAAGAAGCATGTCATTGGCATTGAGAATGTCAAATTCCTCAAGGATCACTTGTGTGGAGCTTGTGAAGCTGGAAAGATGACCATGGCTAAGCATCTAGCGAAGACTATCATGACCACTACTCGACCATTTGAATTGCTTCATATGGATCTCTTCGGTCCTAACCATTACTCGGCAGTCACAAATGATGCATCTCTCTATGGCTTTGTTATTGTTGATGATTACTCTTGTTACACTTGGGTACATATTGTCACTTACAAACATGAAGTGCAGGAAGTCTTCAAATGATTTTCCTCGAGGGCTTCAACCAACTTCGGTGTGAAAATCAAGCACATCAGAAGTGACAATGGAACTGAGTTCAAGAATTCTGGTCTTGATGACTATCTTGATGAACTTGGTATTACTCATGAGTTATCTGCTCCTTACACTCCTCAGCAGAATGGCATCGTGGAGCGCAAGAACAAAACTCTTGTTGAGATGGCTGACACTATGCTTGATGAGTACAAGACGCCTCGTCACTTCTGGATTGAGGAAATTTATACTGCGTGCCACATCATCAACAGGGTATATCTTCACAAATTCTTCAAGAAGACTGCCTATGAACTCCTCACTGACAAGAAACCCAATGTGAGTTATTTCAAAGTCTTCGGTGCTAAATGTTGGATTAGAGATCTTCATCACAATGCTAAATTTGCACCAAAAGCACATGAAGGTTTTATGCTTGGTTACGGAAAGGACTCGCACACCTACAGAGTCTTCAACAACATTCTTCACAAGGTTGTTGAAACTGTAGATGTGCGGTTCGATGAAACTAATGGCTCGCAAAGAGAGCACCTACCCTCTGTGATAGATGAACCATCACCTGAGGAAACTATCAAGTTCAAGGCTACTGAGGATGTCATTCCTACCGAAGAATCTGCTGAAGAATTCATTCCAGAACGTGAAGAACGTCGAGCTAATGCACCTGAAGAAAATGCTGAAGAAAATGGTGCTGAAGAAAATGCTGATCAAATTCCTCGACGACAACCAGCTCATCCTCGCGTTGCAAAAGAAGTGCAAGTTGTAAAGATCATCGATGACATTGAAGCACCAGGTCCTCTCACACGCTCAAAAGCTTCACATTTATCTAACTTTTGTGGGCACTATGCTTTTGTCTCTATCACAGAGCCCACTAAGGTAGATGAAGCATTTCTGGAGCCTGAGTGGATTCAGGCCATGCAAGAAGAATTACATCAATTCGAACTCAACAACCTCTGGGAACTGGTTAAACGTCCAGATCCTCGCAAGCACAACATCATTGGCACAAAGTGGATCTACCGCAACAAGCAAGATGAAAATGGCCTTGTGGTGAGGAATAAGGCACGACTTGTAGCTCAAGGCTACACACAGGTTGAAGGAATTGATTTCGATGAAACTTTTGCACCTGTTGCTAGACTTGAAGCTATTCGCATATTACTTGCTTATGCTAACCATCATGATATCACTCTATATCAAATGGATGTGAAAAGTGCATTCCTCAATGGTAAGCTTGAGGAAGAAGTATATGTTGCTCAACCCCCGGGTTTTGAAGATCCAAAGCATCCTGACAAAGTCTTCAGACTCAATAAGGCCCTCTATGGCCTCAAGCAGCCCCCCGGGCATGGTATGATACTTTGAAGGAATTCCTCATGAAGAAAGGCTTCAAACCCGGTTCACTCGACCCTACTCTTTTCACTAAATCTTATGACGGTGAATTGTTTGTGTGCCAAATATATGTTGATGACATTATCATTGGCTGTACTGACCAACGTTATAGTGATGAATTTGCCTATATGATGAGTGAAGAATATCAAATTTCTATGATGGGAGAGTTGAAATTCTTCTTAGGTCTTCAAATTCGTCAACAGTGCAATGGCATATCCATATCTCAGGAGAAATACCTCAAGGATGTACTGAGGAAATTCGGCATGCAAGATTGCAAAGGCGTCAAAATTCCGATGCCCACAAATGGCCATCTGTGCACTGATGAAAATGGTATTGACTTCGATCAAAAGGTATACCGCTCCATGATTGGTTCTTTATTGTATTTATGTGCATCTAGGCCAGATATTATGCTTAGTGTTTGCATGTGTGCCCGATTTCAAGCTACACCGAAGGAATCACACCATAAGGCTGTGAAACATATTCTTCGATATCTAGCTCACACACCAACACTTGGATTATGGTACCCCAAGGGCTCGGCTTTTGATCTCATTGGATATTCTGACTCTGACTATGCTGGTGATCATGTGGGCCGCAAGTCAACATCTGGTACATGTCATTTCCTCGGACGATCTTTGGTCTGTTGGTCCTCGAAGAAACAGAACTGCGTATCACTGTCTACTGCTGAAGCTGAGTACATTGCTGCTGCTTCTTGCTGTGCTCAATTGCTGTGGATGAAGCAAACTCTCAAGGACTACGGCATCAACGTGAAGAATGTGCCTCTCTTCTGTGACAATGAGAGTGCCATCAAGATTGCTCACAACCCAGTTCAGCACTCGAAGACAAAGCACATTCAGATTCGTCATCATTTTCTTCGCGATCATGTGTTGAAGGGCGACATTTCTATTGAGCATGTGAAGACTGAAGAACAACTAGCCGATATCTTCACTAAGCTCTTGGATGAGAAGAGATTTAGCAAGTTGCGGTGTGAGCTAAATATCTTAGAATCTTCGAATGTTCTTTGAAAAGGACACTCATCCTAACAGTTATGCAAAATTGATGACTTAGATGTGCAACACATGAAGAAACGTTTTTCTTCAATCAATGAAGAATAACACTCTAAGTGTGAAGAAATTAACGAAGAAATTGATTCTCAGAACCCTACGACAATTGTACGCGGTGTCTGAAATCATCATTCTTATACGGTGGGTCACGCCACCACCAAAAGTTGAAAATCTTCAATTTGAGTTTTTCCTCAGTTGTCCAAAATCTTCAACTTTGCAAAACCTTCACTGTTTCCGTCGTTTTTCTTCATTGGCTATATATGTATATATATGAGTTTATGTCCTCTACAGCAATCACTTATGGCTAATTCTTCAAGTTGCGTCTTCTGCTAAGTGAATGTGATCGAACCCTTCCCCCTCTATGCTATACTCAACCCAATCTATTCACAAATTCTTCATGTGCGTTCTATTTGAAACTCGTTCAAAATCTTCACTGTGTCCTTGTCAGCTGAAGAATTTGCGAACGGAACTTTTAACTTATCTTATCCAAATTTTCGGCTTCGCCGCTCAATCCGTTCCGCATCCCACGAAATACTTATCTATTCACCCACGATCTAACATGATCTCCACTTCTCAGTACGTGGGTGACACATGTCAAGCGACTGAGAAGGGTCAAGGGCACGTTCGTCCAATTTCTTCGGGCAAACAGTTTTTCACCGTGGCTATAAATACCCCCTCTCCCCTTCCTCACTTCCTTTACTCCGCTCGACCTCTCTCCAGCTCAAGCTTCTCAAACCCTAGCGCCGCCGCTACTTCATCGTCGCCGGTGAGGAAGAGCTTCACTGCCTCGACCTCGTCGCCGTCGTACTCGCGCCGGCCGCGGAAATCTTCACTCCACCGCTACCGTAGCCGTCTTCCTCCGCCAAGTTAGGGCGTGGAAGATCTGCACAGACGAACTTCACTCCTCCACCTCACAGTTCGTCATGTTCTTCGTTCAGGGTAATTAAAAGTTAGTTTTACTGCCCTCTTTGATTCAAATGACTTCTACAAAATCTTCAAAAGGTGTTTATTCTTCAAATTCTTCACACACTAAACACCTCACATGTCATATGTTCTTGATTCATTTCTCTAAGCTGTAATTTCTCTTCAAGATTCCTCAATTGTGCGGATTTCTGATCTGTACAACTTTGGAACCTAAGACTAAGAACTCTTAGTGAAATTCTTCAAGACCCGCCTGGTCAAATTCCTCAAACTTGTTCCTTTTTGAAAAACCTTCTGAGAACGCATATGACCTCTCCAAATTCCTCGCAACTATACTCTGTTCACAAGTACTCATGTCCGCAGCTGAATCACTAGGTTCTCATCAACTTAACTCATTTGTAGTGTTCCCTGAAGAAAAGTTGCATACTTCTTCAGAAAATTCAATTGTCCAAATTCCTCATCTGAAGAAAATGGCTGATGGAAAGAAGCCACAGAAAGGAGGAAAGAGGCCTGAGGTCAACACTACATTTGAAATCCCTGAAGACATCTATGCTGGATACTGCACACCCCCTAAGGAAGATAAAAATCAGCACAAGGTGCGCATTCAGAAGATAGAGAGGAGATGGGCAAGAGAGTGGAGGAAGTACAGATATGTGACTCCCAAGTACATGAAAAATTTGCATTCAATCCTCCATGCTCAAGACCTCCGTTGGCACCTGGCCAAGAAGCTGATCTCACCAGCCTCAAGCGTGGTGAAGATTCTCCTGAAGAATGGGCCAAGCGCCAGGCCAAGTTGGCCAAACAAGCAAAAGATGCAGTGAGGAAATTCAACGAGGACTCTGCTGCTGCTGCTACTGTGTAACGCCCCGGATGTAACTTCCCATATTTGTAACTCCAACTCTTGCCATTTTCGGCTATGTGTTATGATATTCCCTTCGTGGTCGGGTTTTGTTTTTTCGTTTTGCATTTTGTTCATGTCATGCATCTCATATCATGTCATCATGTGCATCTCATTTGCATACGCGTTCGTCTCATGCATCCGAGCATTTTCCCCGTTGTCCGTTTTGCAATCCGACACTCCCACGTGCACCGGCGCACCCCTCTTGTTTTCTTTTCGTGAGCTGGTGTTGAACGTTCTCGGAATGACCGAGTCTTGCCAAGTGGCCTTGGTATACCACCGGTAGACCACCTGTCAAGTTTCGTTCCATTTGGAGGTCGTTTGATACTCCAACGGTTAACCGGGTAACCGCAAAGTCCTTTTGTGTGTTGCAGCAAAACCCCCCTCCAAACAGCCCAATAACCCATCTAAGTCATCTCCATGCTCTCGGTCGTTCGATCACGATCGTGTGGGTGAAAACCGCACCTCATTTGGACTCTCCTTGCTCCCTATGCCTATATAAACACCCCACCCCCGAAAATTCCGGATCAAATCCACCCTAACCCTAGCCTTCTTCCTCCGTGCGCCGCCGGACGTGTCTGGTCCGCGCCGGACAAAAATCCCGCCGCCGCCCGGCCTCTCCCGCGCTGCCACGTGGCAGTCGCCGTCGCCGCCGAGCGCAGGCCCGCGAGGCCCACGGCCGGCCCCCGCGGCCCGGTCGCCCGCGCCCTCCCGCGGCCTCCCGCCGCTCCGTTCCTCCTCCAGCGCCGCCCCGCCGCCCGGTCGCCGTCACCGCCGTCCGCCGCGCCCGAGCCGGCGAGCTCCGGCGCCGCTGCGCCCGTCGCCTCTGCCCGCCGGAGCCCGCGCCCCGTGCGGCCCCGTACTCCACCGCGCCGTCCTCGTCTCCCCTGAGCCCCGGCGAGCTCCTCCGCCTCCGGCCACCCTCTTCCCCTCCTTCTCCGGCCGGCCAGCCCCGATCTCTGGCGAGCCCGGCGGATCCCTCCAGATCTGGAAGAAGGTTGACTTTCCCCTCCCTCCGATTTTCTCTAAGTCCTAAAATTTTGCATTATGTTGCTCTCTTCATCCTACCATAACTCCGTGCATACTGCTCCGTTTCGTGCGTGTAATATATAGAAATGTTCATTACGAGATGCTCTCCATTTCGCTCCATTGTGCCATGCTCATTTGAGTCCATATTGATGCCCAAATCTCTGGTGCAAAAATGCTATATGATGTTTACTGCTGTTACTTAACAGAACTTGGTGTTTTGTTATTTTTGTTGCATTTAATGTGTGCATCTTATGAGTAGGAGCTCTACATGTGTTTTGATCTATGCTATGCTATCTTTACAGAGGTGTATGTCATGTATTTTTGTGATCTATATGGTGACTAGAACAAGCATGTAAACTAGGCTTCGTGATGTTTCTGTTTTCAGAGACTTAGGATTTTCACCAAGTCTGTTACTGCTGTTATTTTGTTGCTAGGTATCCATGTGTCTACAGAGAGATCCATGCTTTTTTTGGGCATGTTCAGTAAGGATGTTTTGTGGATATAGTTGTGCTCTATCCATCCATGCCCCTGTTTGCAATTATGGAGTGACTTAGCATGTTCTCATCTTGCTCTACTTTTGCTATAAATTATTCCTGGCAGATTGTTAACATGATATTCATTTTTGCAAAGGTTGTTGTAGTTGATCCTTTCATGCTATGAACTTTCTCTTGCCGTGGTTAGCTTCATAAACATGCCATATTGCTGTAGGTATGCTTGTTTTGTCATGCATTGCTTTGTGGTGAGTGAATCAAGCTCACCAAGATGCCCTCATAATTTCTGTTACTGCCATGCTCTGTTTTCTGCTAAGTCTGAAACCTATTAGCGAAACTTGCTATGTTTACATGGGTGCCATCATATTTTATTATCCTTTTTGGCTCATGGTCAGTAAGGGACTTTTGTTCTATGCATTTAGTAAATTCATGCTGTGCCTTGTTTTGCTCTGTTAAGTTCCTTTGGCATGTTGATTGCTTGCTCTGAACATTGCTACCTGATGCTGTTTCAGCCATGTTCAGTATTTTCACCAAGTCTGTGATCTTGATATATTTTGCACTTTTGCCATGCTTGTTTGAACCTGTTATTGTGTGATCTAGCCGTATCTCAGTGTTCATCGTTTGTCAAGCATCTCCTGTATATTACTGCCATATGATTTTTTGCTATGTTGGAGTGCTGTAGCATAGTTACTTGATGTATTCTAAGTGCTATCATCCTGTTAATCGCAGAATCGTGTCATTCTTGTTCTGCTTGCCATTTGCAAACCGTGCATCCATTTCCGGTGATCTTTATATCGATTTCGACCGAAATCATCTCATCTTTCTAGTGGCATACTTGGTTTGCCAAGTTACTGCCTTGTTCATTCTTTTTCTTCCGGAGCACGCATATGCATCGCATACCACATCTCTCATATCATGCATGTTTTGCATCATGTTGCTTGTGCATTTCCGGTGATTGATTGTGGTTCCGTTGTTTGTGTTCTTGCTGTGGGTAGAGCCGGGAGACGAGTTCATGAACGAGGAACCTGTTGAGTAGGCTTACGAGGATCAAGCTTTCGACAACTCTGAGAACCTTGCAGGCAAGATGACCATACCCTCGAAATCACTTCTATCTTTGCTTTGCTAGTTATTCGTTCTACTGCTATGGTGCGCTACCTACCACTTGCTATATCATGCCTCCCATATTGCCATGTCAAGCCTCTAACCATCCTTTCCTAGCAAACCGTTGTTTGGCTAAGTTACCGCTTTTGCTCAGCCCTTCTTATAGCGTTGCTAGTTGCAGGTGAAGTTGAAGTTGGTTCCATGTTGGAACATGGATATTTTGGAATATCACAATATCTCTTATTTAATTAATGCATCTATATATTGGTAAAGGGTGGAAGGCTCGGCCTTATGCCTAGTGTTTTGTTCCACTCTTGCCGCCCTAGTTTCCGTCATACCGGTATTATGTTCCTTGAGTTTGCGTTCCTTACGCGGTTGGGTGATTTATGGGACCCCCTTGACAGTTCGCCTTGAATAAAACTCCTCCAGCAAGGCCCAACCTTGGTTTTACCATTTGCCACCTAAGCCTTTTTCCCTTGGGTTTTCGCGAGCCCGAGGGTCATCTTTATTTAAACCCCCGGGCCAGTGTTCCTCTGAGTGCTGGTCCAAACTAGAGCACCGTGCGGGACCGTCCCTTGGCAACTTGGGTTATGTTGGTACCTGTACGCTTCTCTTATCCGGTGTGCCCTGAGAACGAGATATGTGCAGCTCCTATCGGGATTTGTCGGCACATTCGGGCGGCTTTGCTGGTCTTGTTTTACCATTGTCGAAATGTCTTGTAAACCGGGATTCCGAGACTGATCGGGTCTTCTCGGGAGAAGGTTTATCCTTCGTTGACCGTGAGACCTTATAATGGGATAAGTTGGGACACCCCTGCAGGGTACTATCTTTCGAAAGCCGTGCCCGCGGTTATGAGGTAGATGGGAATTTGTTAATGTCTGGTTGTACAGAACTTGTCACTTGACCCAATTTAAAATACATCAACCGTGTGGGTAGCCGTGATGGTCTCTTCTCGGCGGAGTCCGGGAAGTGAACACGGTTTGAGTTATGCATGAACGTAAGTAGTTTCAGGATCACTTCTTGATCATTTCTAGCTTCGCGATCGTTGCGTTGCTTCTCTTCTCGCTCTCATTTGCGTATGTTAGCCACCATATATGCTTAGTGCTTGCTGGAGCTCCACCTCATTACACCATCCTTTCCTATTAAGCTTAAATAGTCTTGATCTCGCGGGTGTGAGATTGCTGAGTCCTCGTGACTCACAGATTCTACCAAAACAGTTGCAGGTGCCGACGATGCCAGTGCAGATGACGCAACCAAGCTCAAGTGGGAGTTCGATGAGGAACGTGGTCGTTACTATGTTTCTTTTCCTGATGATCAGTAGTGGAGCCCAGTTGGGACGATCGGGGATCTAGAATTTGGGGTTATCTTATTTTTATTTGGATTTGACCGTAGTCGGTCTATGCGTGGATTTTGGATGATGTATGAATTAATTTATGTATTGTGTGAAGTGGCGATTGTAAGCCAACTCTTGTTATCCCATTCTTGTTCATTACATGGGATTGTGTGAAGATAACCCTTCTTGCGACAATACCACAATGCGGTTATGCCTCTAAATCATGCCTCGACACATGGGAGATATAGCCGCATCGTGGGCGTTACAAGTTGAACCTGGCTCTGATACCAACTTGTAACGCCCACGATGCGGCTATATCTCCCACTTGAGCTCAAGACCTCCGTTGGCACCTGGCCAAGAAGCTGATCTCACCAGCCTCAAGCATGGTGAAGATTCTCCTGAAGAATGGGCCAAGCGCCAGGCCAAGTTGGCCAAACAAGCAAAAGATGTAGTGAGGAAATTCAACAAGGACTCTGCTGCTGCTGCTGCCTCTGCTGAGGCCTCTGCTGTCAAGCCGAAGAAATCCATGGCAAAGAAGCCTGCGCGTAAGCCAAGTGCTTCACCGTCAATGTCCTCACGGCAAATTTCTCACGCTGCTCCTGTCCCTCCAAAGTCCTCAGCTGCTCCGACCAAATCTTCAGCACCTGTGCATCTTGCCACGTGCTAAAGGACTACAGGCTTCTCTATTGCCTGAGGAGTTTCAGCTAGTTCCTCAGCTGCACCAAATTCTTCAACAGGACCCTCTCTGCTGAAGACTAAGACCACTGCTGGACGAGGCTCTCGCCCAAGTCCTCACAAGAAGCAGGTCGCCTTCCAAGTGCCGTCTGAAGAAGACGAAGCTGATGATGAAGAACTTGCTGAAATCATCAGAGATAGGCAAGTCAAGCCGCTAGAGCCAAGGGCACAAATGTGCCTCTGGTTTTGGATCCAAAGTTGATCCTCGATTACATTGATCTCTGGCACAAGGACCCAAACACTCCTATGCCTGACTTCAAGCTGACTCCTGGCCAAAGTCATATGTTGACTGCCTTCATCCAAGAAGAAAAATGGAAATTTGAGAAAGCCAGGCAGCTCAAGAAAGCACATTACAGGAAGGAGAAATTCCTGAAGAACAACGTTGTCTCTATGACAAATGATGAACTTGTGAAGATCCAGTCTGAAATCAAAGTCCTCAACGATGATTTCAATGCTTACTATGCTGATTGGAAAGGAGCCAAGGTTAGGTTTGTTAAACTGACTAAGATGTTCACCTCCAATGTTGCAGCCCCATCGCAACAAGAAATTCCTCAGGCTGAAGCATCTGCTCAGCCAACTAAAGAACATGCCAGCACTGCTGATGACAATCAGACTGCTGAAGAAAATGTGAGTTCCAAGGCTGATGACTGCATTCCAGCCACTGATAAAACTGCCAGGGCACCCACTAGTGGTGCGCCTGAAGAAAATGAAGAGGTCAGGGCAACTGCATCAGTTGTGCCTGAAGAAAATCAACCACATTCCTCTGCTCCTCCTGCGCCTACCCCAACTCCAATCCTTCCATCTGCATCAGATGTGAAGAAGACCAAGGCTGCAGAGCGTGCAGCAGTGAAGAAAAGGAAAGCATCAACTCCTTCAGATTCTTCAGCACCGAAGAAGATGAAGAAATCGACAAGCTCATTTGCTAATCCAATTGATGTTGTTCCAGTTTCCTCCATGCCATCAAAGGAAATCGTACCTTTTGATGAAGAATATGTGATCCCTAGCGGATCTGATGAAGAAAATCCTTCTGCTGCTTCGTCAGAGCAGATGGATGAAGAAATTTAAGTGGATAAAATCCCTTCAACCCCCACAGTTTCCTCGCCTATGCCTCAGTTTACTGCTGAAGAGGCCGGCATTGAAGAAATGGAAGATGAAGATGTGGACATTGGTTGCACCACACCGGTGATGAATGATGACTTTTGGGAAAGTCAGCACCCCAACTCTCCACTCTTCACACCATTGCAACAAATTCCTCAGTCCCCAGCAACTACAGTTCAAACGGGATCTGATGAAGCTCATGAAGAAATTCCAGCCACTAGAGCTGAAGAAAATGAAAATGAAGAATTGAAGACCCAGGCTGCCACTGAAGAGGAACCAGAAATTCCTCAGCCTGAAGAACCTGAGATTGCGATTCGTGAGGTTATAATGCAACTGACTAACACTCCTCTGCACAAGCCAAAGGATCCATTCTCAAGGAAGCAAAAATTCAAGGCTAATGATTTCTTCGGCGAGCACGTATTCTTCACTGATTACAACCCCTATGACTCTGCTCGCATTAGGAAGAGGCATTTCTGGACTGCCAGCCAGGAAATTTTTTATTCCTCAGTGCTGTTCAACAAAGACAAAGTCTTCGATCATGAGCACATTCCTCACGTGGATATGGAATCTCTGCCATGCTTCGGGCCAGTCCTCAGTGTTCTTTACGACGCTGGACTGTTAAATTTCTGCACTGATATATGTGATTGGAATGAAGAGCTCATTCTTCAATTTTATGCAACTCTGCACATCACCGGAGACTCTGAAGATGTGAATTCATGGGTGCTGGACTGGATGTCTGAAAATACTCACTACAAGGCACCAGCTACTGAATTGCTTAGTGCTTTGCCTCTCAGTCCTCCCCTTGAAGCTGCTTGTTGCGTCTACAGTGAACCTGAGCTTATAGATCACTATATGCAAGTGCTGATGAAGCCTTTGAAGCCAGGTCAGGCCCCAAGAACAAAATTCCTTGTGAAGGAATTGTTATATGTGCCTCGGACTGTCTATCGCATTCTGACGAAGACATTGAGTCCTATCAAGGGCCACGACTCGGATGAAGAAGAAGTCGTTGGCATCATGAAGAATCTGCTTTTCAATATCATTCATGGCGTTCCCGTCAACTTCCATGATTTCTTCATGAGGAATCTGGCCAATGTCGCAATGACACCGTTTGAGTTGAAGCCTTATGCTCCTTGGATCATGAGAATCATCAGAACAAGGTCTTCACTCAACTACAAAGCTAACACACTGAACCATTGCAGCTACTTGCCCCCGATTGAAGTCCTCAAACGGACATTTTCCTCAGCTGATGAAAAGGGTAAGGCTACTGCTGTCATTGATGAAGGCATTCGTCCATTGGATGGTCAATTTCGCAAGGCTGCATCCTACTCCACCAATGATGACTCTGCCACCCATGACTCTGCCGCCAACGCCACCAAGCCAAATCCTCAAGGCACAGCTCCCAGGGTGATGACTGACCGTGAGCTTCTCCTCAGTCTTCACCAGAAGGTTGATCGCAATCACAAATGGGTCAAGCGTCAGTTTGGTTCAATTCTTCACAACATGACTGCTACCCACAATGCAGTGAAGAAAAACCACTACTACCTTCATGAAACCCTCAACCGCACCTGGGCTGTTCTGTCTCACATTTACGGCGAAGAAGATCTGAAGAAAATGGGTCTCCAGGAGGACTTTGACTGGTTTGCACCTCCACCGAAGAAATACAAGAAGGTCAAGGTTCCGTCCTTGGTGGCCAGCTCCTATTCTTCATCGCGCGACACCGATGAACATGAAGACTTGGACGACACTGCGGCAGGCCCTACTCCACAAAACGACCCCAACGACGCTGGCGCTCCTTCATCAACTTGATATTCTTCAGGGGCATTAGTCCTCATTTTCGAACCTTTTGGTCATTCGATGACAAAGGGGGAGAAATTTGAGTTAGTCTTCAAGCGGGTCTATCTTATATGGGCGTTTTTTTCTAAGTTACAACTCTCGTTCTTCTGATGACTTTGTTGGATCGAGTTGTAAACTTAAACTCTATGGTGGCCTGATACTTTTGCTGTTTCTTCTCCATGCTTATTCCTCGTTAATGTTATTGCACACATGTTGAATTACATCAGTCACCATATTTCATCATGCATTTCAAATTCTTCATATATTATGTCAAATGCGCGTATGAATTACAAGATATAGGGGGAGATCTCCATGATTCAACTCTTCAAGTGTGCATTGCTTCAAAAGCAAATTCCTCACTATGCACATATTCAGGGGGAGTTCTTCTATATCTTGCAATCAAATTCCTCAATATCAGTATTTACACTTCATATGTTTATCCCCGTTGAAAACTTAACCTATATTGTCATCAATCACCAAAAAGGGGGAGATTGTAAGTGCATCTAGTGCCCCTTAGTGATTTTGGTGTATTGAAGACTTATAGGTTAAGGGACTAATGTGTTTATGAGTGTACATAGGTCTATAAGTCTATGAGGAGTTTGATATTTACAGAGAAAGTCGACCCCTAAAAATGAAGTTCTTCGACTGAAGACTTTGGATTTCTGAAGACTTTGAAAGTGAAGAAATTGGTGTGACGTTGAAGACTTGGTATTCATTTGAGGAACATGAAGCGTGAAGACTTTTGTTTTCGTAGTTTCATTTTCTCTTTCTTGAGTCATAGGAAACACTGTATTGTTAAAGGGGGTCGAGCAAATACTAAGGAAAAATTTCCATGTGATGCTCAACTCAAAATCCTACACCTACCAATCCCTTCGAGTGAAGCCATTGGAAATCTCATACAGTTCAGTCAATTTCTTCAGTGACAGAGGCGAAGTTCTTCTGGTCTCTGAGGAATTTATTCTAACTGAGGAGTTAGGAATTCGCCAGTGCGGGTTGCCTACACAGTGAGGAACATGATAGCCCTGAGGAATTTGATACTCAAATTTCCGACCGTTGCTGTGCTATGCGCCAGCTGTCCCAAAATATCTACCCACCTAACAGTCATATCATTGAAGGGCATTTATGTCTTATCATGTCGGGCTGCTCCCTAGGCTATAAATAGCCGCCCCCTACAACCACTAGCTAGTTGGCTGTTCTGAGAGAAACCGACACTTGTCATTTGAGAGCATCCCATCCTCCGAGGACTTTGAGCGAAAATCATCAAGTGAGGAAAACGCAAACCCAAACACCCACAAAACCAAAGTGATTGAGCATCACTGAAGAGATTGATCCTGCCTGGATCCGACACTTGTTACCTTTGAAGACTGTGCTTCTTCCAGACGGTTAGGCGTCATGGTCTAGAGCATCCAAGAGGAAATTGTGGATCGCCGAGTGACCGAGTCTGTGAAGGTTTGGAAGTCACCTGAAGACTTACCACGAGTGATTGGGCGAGGTCTGTGTGACCTTAGCTCAAGGAGAATACGGTGAGGACTGTGTGTCCGGGACTGTGTGTCCTCAGGTTTAAATACCTAGCCGCTCCAACCAGACGTACAACTGAGACAATAGTTGGAACTGGTCTACCAAATCATTGTCTTCACCAAGCTTACTGGTTCTATTTCCTCTACTCTTTCGTTTCCTCATAACTGTGTTGTGCACTTGTTCATATCTGTGTTTCAAGACTTTGTCTGAAGACTTTCTCAATTTCCTCAGTTCAATTTCTTCAGTCTGTTTGTCTTCATCCTGTGCTATCCTGTGTTTACGCTTTCTGTACTCTGTGTTTGTCTTCATTTCATCATGATGACCATGCCTATGTTCTGCTATGCTTACTCTTGTGTACTTATTCCGCTGCAAGTAGTTCTTCGCTAAGGAATTTCCTCACCCGCAAATTCCTCAGTGAAGAATTCATAAAAATCGCATATTCACCCCCCCTCTAGTCGATATAACGCACTTTCACATCCTTAGCAAAAACGCCCCAGAGCAACACCCTCTAGAAGACAACGACCCCAGAGTATTGACGGTCTTCGAGACATTCGCTTCAAACAGTAAGCGCAAAAGAGCACTCCGCGACCTCGCCGAAGTCTGTCAAATCACCGCGATAAACCCTTGGAACGACACGGCTATAACCTTTAATGCCGGTGAGAAACCGAAATACAAGACAGTCCGAGCGCAAGCCGCAGTAGTCCTCAGTCCCATCGTGGACAGCTTCAGACTCACCAAGGTCCTCATGGACAGCGGCAGCGGACTAAACCTCTCTATGAGGATACACTCCACAAAATGGAAATAGACAGGAGCCGCATCAAGCAAAGTAGCACGACCTTCCGAGGAATCATTCCTAGTCGGCAGGCGCGGTGCGCGGGAAAAATCACACTTGACGTGGTATTCGGCACGTCGGAGAATTATCGGTCCGAAGAAATAACCTTCCAAGTGGCTCCTTTCAGCAGCGGATACCACACCCTATTGGGGCAGCATGCTTTTACACGCTTCCAAGCTATACCTCATTACGGGTATATGAAGCTCAAAATGGCCGGACCAAACGGCATAATCACTCTTGTTAGTGATCCGGACATAGCACTCCGCGCCGAAAACAAAACTGCATCCCTGGCCCTTGAGGCATTATCTGAAGCCCTCGCGGCCGAAGAATTAACCGCACTGCACTCTACGGTGGATAAGGATGGTGTGATCTTAGACAAACGACCCAAATCCACCTCCTTCAAGCCGGCAGAAGAAATAGTCAAATTCCAGGTCCACCCAACAGACCCCAAGAAGACAACATCTATTGGAGTACAATTAGACCCAACGGTCGACGCCGCACTAAGGGATTTCCTTCGCGAAAACTGGGATATATTCGCCTGGCACCCTTCTGACAAGCCTGGAATCCCACGTGAGCTGGCCGAACATAGCCTTAATATCTTAAAGGGATACAAACCAACCAAACAAGCAATGCGGTGCTTTTCCGGGCCCAAACGCCAAGCTATGGGGGAGGAGCTGGCCAAGCTAATTGAGGCCGGATTCATTAGAGAAATAAAACATCCGGACTGGCTGGCAAACCTGGTGATGGTACCAAAGAAGGACAAATCCTGGCGGTTGTGCGTTGATTTTAAAGACCTCAATAAGGCTTGCCCTAAGGATCCCTTCCCCCTCCCCCGCATTGATCAAATCATTGATGCTACCGCAGGACACAACTCACTGTGCTTCCCTGATGCATACTCCGGGTACCATCAAATCAAAATGAAGGAGTCCGATCAAGCTCCAACATCATTCATTACCCCAGATGGGCCATTCTGCTTCAACACCATGCCCTTCGGGCTCAAGAACGCCGGCACCACATACCAACGCATGATTCAAACATGCATGGAGAAACAGATCGGAAGACAGTTGAAGCTTATGTGGCCGATGTCGTCATCAAAACCAGGCATGTCGAAACACTAATAGACGATTTACGTCTCACATTCGACAACCTCTGCGCGTATGACATCATGCTAAATCCGGAAAAGTGTGTTTTCGGCCTCCCCGCGGGAAAACTGCTGGGCTTCATCGTTTCCAATAGAGGAATTGAAGGAAATCCAGCCAAAATTCGAGCTCTGTCTCAATTGGCTACACCAACGGACCTCAAACAAGTCCAAAAACTCGCGGGTTGCGTGGCAGCTCTAAGCCGCTTTATCTCCAGATTAGGAGAAAAGGCACTGCCACTCTACCGCCTTTTACGGTGAACCGATCACTTTGAGTGGACGGACGCGGCAACAGCCGGACTAGAGGAAATAAAAACACTTCTAGCAAGCAACACAATCCTGGCCGCGCCCAACATCGGCGAACCCATGATATTATACATATTGGCAACACATCAGGTGGTGAGCGCCGTGCTCGTCGTTGAACGAGAACAGGACGGACACAAATTCCCGCTTCAGAAGCCAGTATACTACGTATCCACTATTCTTACACCATGCAAATCCCGGTACCCCCATTATCAAAAGATAGCATATGCGGTCTTTATGGCATCACGAAAGCTACAACACTACTTCCAGGAGTGTTCGATCACTGTGGCTTCCGAAGTACCACTGAACGACATAATAAACAACCGCGATGCCATGGGCCGGATTGCCAAATGGGCCATTGAGCTCCTTCCGTTTGATATTACATACAAACCACGTCGAGCTATCAAATCCCAAGTACTGGCCGACTTCGTCGCTGAACGGACAGAGGCCGAACTCCCTAAAGAGTACGGCACATATTCCAATTGGGTTATGTACTTCGATGGCTCCAAAATGCTGGCAGGGCTAGGAGCGGGCGTCGTTTTAACGTCTCCTACTGGAGACGCCGTTCAGTACGTACTCCAAATACTATACACAGACTCCAACAACGCAGCCGAATACGAGGCCGTATTGCACGATCTCCGGATGGCTGTCTCCATGGGCATACAACACCTGGAAGTGCGCGGGGACTCAAACCTTGCAATATCTCAAATAAATGGAGACTTCGATGCCAAAGATTCGAAGATGGCAGCTTATTGTAATGCCGTCATAAAAATATCGGCTCGGTTCGAGGGGCTCGAGTTCCATCATGTGGCTCGAGAGAGTAATCAAGCGGCGAACGTTCTTGCTCGTATCGATGCCAAGCGCGATCCGTCCCACCTAATATCTTTCTGGAAAGGCTTTTTAAGCTATCCGTGGTGTGGCAGGGGGAAAACGACAACACAAGTCCGGACCCGAACATAGCCCCTGTTTCCGAACACACCGATATCATCGGAGGCTTAGCCACCGAAATAACACCGTCGGCGCATCTCATCGCAGTCATTGCCCCATGGACCAAACCCTTCCTGGCCTACCTTAACAGGAAGGAACTTCCTGAGGATCAGAATGAGGCCCGCCGCATTGTCCAGCCTTCGAAGGCCTACAAGGTTAATGATGGAGAGCTTTATAAGAAAAGCGCTACCGTAGTCCTTCAAAGATGTATCTCCGAGGAGGAGTGGCGGTAGCTCCTGGCTGAGATTCATGCCAGTCTTGGCGGTAACCACACCGTAGCTCGGGCCCTTGTTAGCAAGGCCTTTCGTACAGGGTTCTATTGGCCGACGGCCCAAGCGGATGCACAGGACCTTATCCAACGTTGCGTTGGATGCCAACTCTTCGCCAACCAAAGCCATATGCCCCCCACCGCCCTACAAATAATCCCCATCACTTGGCCTTTTGCGGTCTGGGGATTGGATATAGTTGGACCTCGACTGGTCATGGTGGATAAGTTCACCAAGTGGATAGAGGCCAAACTAGTTAAAACGGCCGAGTCCGGGCCAGTAATAGACTTTATATCCGGCGTCGTACATCGTCATGGTGTTCCACACAGCATCATCACTAATAACGGCTCCAACTTCACAGCCGATGAAGTGAAAACCTGGTGCGCTAATCTGGGCATCAAGCTTGATTACGCCTCTGCCTATCATCCACAGACAAATGGTCAAGTCGAAAGAGCCAATG
The DNA here is from genome assembly GCF_002575655.3 of Aegilops tauschii subsp. strangulata. Classification (NCBI taxonomy): domain Eukaryota; kingdom Viridiplantae; phylum Streptophyta; class Magnoliopsida; order Poales; family Poaceae; genus Aegilops; species Aegilops tauschii. The sequence goes on from NC_053039.3 coordinate 522,922,581, forward strand.
GTCTTATTATGATCGGCATTAAGCCTAGACTAGTGCGGTCCTTGAAAGAATCAGACAAGCACTGGGTTGAGGAGCTCGACTCCGTACTCCGGGGGCTGCGGGCCACGCCCAATCGCACTACCGGATACACACATTTCTTCATGGTTTACAGCGCAGAGGCAGTACTACCCTGCGACATTATTCATGACTCACCTCGAGTGCGCATGTACGAAGGGAGAGAGGCCGAGCTCAATCGGCAGGACAGCTTAGATGCCCTGGAGGAGGACGACGTCGCAAAAGCCTGTTCCGCATTTTATCAACAGCAGGGCCCGTAGATATCAAAGTAGAAAGGTGCGGGCCAAGACTTACAACGTTGGCGAACTCGTTCTGCGTCTGCCGGAGAAGAAAAAGGACAAACTCAAGCCCAAGTGGGAGGGTCCCTTCATCATCGACGAAGTTCTCACCGGAGGGGCGTACCGCCTGCGTGACGTGTCAGACAATCGACTAGAGCTGAACCCCTGGAACACGGCCAGACTCCGAAGATTCTATGACTAGCGCCGAAATCTTTGTTCGTCTCCTTCCCCCTATTGTTTCTGTCATTTTCTCTCTCTCTCTCTCTCTTTGTTTTTTCTCTTTAGCCTTAAATAGCTTTAGTGCGATTAGACCGTACACCCCCAACGCATACATCTTGAGGTATGTATGTCTATTATACCTGGGGGCTTCTTGGACAGAAGCTTGCTATTATTATTTTCCGAGCATCAAGCTCTTCACATATGCGTTTTCTACCATATGTACCTTTTCTCCGCCATCATATGCATCGATATGACTTAAGTTTTGGCCAAGCTGGGTTGCGTCGCTCCTGTGCTTATGCCCTACATTCCCGTTAGTTCGGCTAGGGCATAAAGGGAGCACCTCTGCGATTGTTACTGCCGGGTCATCCGGATGTGTACCTCAGACTGGGTGAAGCCGAAATCTAGCGTTCTTAAGGGAATATTCGATTGGTGAACTAAAGATGTTTTTGCACTCGTCCCATCATGAACCCCAGAAGCTATACACATTGTGATTTCTTCATCACAGTTCGGACATGCACATCGATGCATGCACACCCAGGGAAAGGAACCCTTAACGGAACTATTCTCTCTGGAAGATGTTTCTTACACTCTTAATGTAATATAACATAACTAGCCGAATAATTATCTGTTCAAGCAACTATGACCCCTACGCCTGGTTTCCATGCATACCCGGTCTACTCGGCCATTCGGGTATTCAGAAACACTCCGCACCTTCGGGTCGAGAGGTTGAAGCGAAAAGGTCCGCCATGACAATCGTTCTACAATTCAGCTAGAGTTACATATGCAAAGGAAAGTACATTGTCACTTGCACTCAAAAACTTCCTCCTCTATGCCGTCCAGCAGGCTATCTAACTTACAATCCTGCTGTGAATACTTGGCGGCTACTTCTACTTGGTTATATACTAAACTAACGGGAATTTCTTCCCCATTTGACCCTAGTGGTCCGACCCGGGCCTTGTGATTTCGATACAGCCTGGTGTACCGTGTTTTCACCATGGCCCAGGCCTCTCGCGCACCCTCTCGTCAGGCCGATATCTTCCATAGTCGGATACGCCGCCACGCTCTCTTAAACAGCTCTACAAGTTCCTCCATACTCCCTGGAGGGGAGGCGGATGTCCATAAGGCCTTGGCTACACTCCGCATTGCCTGCCGAGCCTGCTCGTGCAATTATGACAACCCTTGCAGAAGATCACTTGGCGATCCGGACACCTCCCCTTCGGGACGATGTGTCAGCATACCTGCAATCATAGCTATATCAGCTACTTTCACGTCCAAACTGTTATAAGGTAAATCCGGCCACGTACAGAATATGCCGCCTCGCAGCATTTTGTTCTCCTTCACGGCGTCGGCTAGCTGGGCTCGCACATCTTTCAGTTCTTCGCCCAGTTTGGTATTTGAATCTTGGAGTTTGTTTTTCTCCTGTCTGACTTGGGTCAACACCCGTTCGCCTGCGGCATGTAGTCTTTTCGACTCTTTTTCCTCCAGTTGATCTGAGGATCCTGTTATGAGAGAAGCTGCAGTGTTAACACAGTCGCTATACAATGGTAGGATTGGAAGTATGTCTAGAGGGGGGGGTGATTAGACTACTTGACCAAATAAAAATCTAGCCTTTTCCCAATTTTAGTTCTTGGCAGATTTTAGCAACATAGCACAAGTCAAGCAATCAACCTACACATGCAATTCTAAGAGTATAGCAGCGGAATGTAAAACAATTGCATATGAAGGTAAAGGGATGAGTTTGAGGGAGCAAACACAATGTTGACATGGAGATTTTTTATCCGTGGTTCCGATAGGTGGTGCTATCGTACATCCACGTTGATGGAGACTTCAACCCACGTAGGGTAACGGTTGCGCGAGTCCACGGAGGGCTCCACCCACGAAGGGTCCACGAAGAAGCAACCTTGTCTATCCCACCATGGCCGTCGCCCACGAAGGACTTGCCTCACTAGGGTAGATCTTCACGAAATAGGCGATCTCCTTGCCCTTACAAACTCCTTGGTTCAACTCCACAATCTTGTCGGAGGCTCCCAAGTGACACCTAGCCAATCTAGGAGACACCACTCTCCAAGAAGTAAAAAATGGTGTGTTGATGATGAACTCCTTGCTCTTGTGCTTCAAATGATAGTCTCCCCAACACTCAACTCTCTCTCATAGGATTGGATTTGGTAGAAAGAAGATTTGAGTGGAAAGCAACTTGGGGAAGGCTAGAGATGAAGATTTATGTGGTTGGAATGGAATATCTTGACCTCAACACAAGTGTAGGTGGTTCTCTCTCAGAAAATATGTATTGGAAATGTAGGCATGTTCTGATGGCTCTCTCCACGAATGAAGAGTGGGTGGAGGGGTATATATAGCCTCCACACAAAATCTAACCGTTACACACAAATCACCAGACTCGATGGGACCGAATCATTAAACTCGGTCGGACCGATTTGGTTCAAAATGTGAACGTTAGGATTCTCGGTGGGACCGACAAGTCAACTCGGTGGGACCGATGTCATTAGGGTTAGGGCATAACGTAATCTCGGTGAGACCTATTACACAAACTCGGTGAGACCGATTTTGGTAATAGCCAAACAGAGAGTTGGTCAGGGAAACTCGGTGGGACCGATTCGCTCATCTCGGTTGGATCGAAACGTTACGAAAAGGAAACAGAGAATTTGCATTGTAATCTCGGTGGGACCGATCGCTCATCTCGGTTTGACCAAAACGTTACGAAGTGAAACAGAGAGTTTGCAACCCCATCTCGGTGAGACCGAGATCCCTATCGGTGAGACCGAATTGATTAGGGTTTCTGGCAGTGGCTATGTCAACTGAACTCGGTGGCTCCGGATGGAAAGATTCGGTGGGGCCGAGTTGGACTTTTTGGTTTAGGACATATGTGGATATGAGAAAGTAGTGGAGGGTTTTGGAGCATATCACTAAGCATTTTGAGCAAGAATCTCATTAAGCAACACCTCATCCCTTCTTAATAGTATTGGCTTTTCCTATAGACTCAATGTGATCTTGGATCACTAAAATAGAAAATGTAGAGTCTTGTGCTTTGAGCTTGAGCCAATCTTTTGTCCTTAGCATTTTGAAGGGTCCACTTTCTAATCCATGCCATGCCAAACGTTGAGCTTTCCTGAAATATTTATCTTGGAATAGCATTACCTCAATGAGCTATATGTTGTTAGGAATTACCAAAACCACCCAGGGATAGTTGCACTTTCAATCTCCCCTTTTTTGGTAATTGATGACAACATATAGATCAAAGCTTCGACAAATGATAAATAAGATTGAAAAACATTGTCGCATTGAGAAGTATGTGATAAGCAAGAGCCCCCCCTAAATTTGTGCATTATTTAAGATTTGCTTTTGAATGCAAATGCACAATCGATTAGGATCATGGGTTACTCTTCCATGTCATATACATCTTGGTGGAGCGCTCAAAATGATAAAGATTAAAAATATGCACTCATCACCAAGCAAAGTGAATGATCATAATAGGATATTAAAGATAGCATTATCCAACAAGCATTAAGGGTAGCATATGATCAAACACTTGACCAAATAAGTATCTCACAAGGGCACAAAGTAATATCACACAAGCACGCAGTAAAGTTTCAAACCAACCAAAAAGAGTGCAAAGAGAGATAAAAACCAACACTCTCTCTCTCGAAGCCTATGATCTATACATTTTTCTCCCCCTTTCGCAACAAGTTACCAAAAAGTTTGAAAATGCATAGTGCTAAACGACTGTCGGGCTTGATCTTTGGGAGGTGGTGTTGAGAGAACGCCAAGGACGAAAGCTTCTGATGAAGTGGCTGGAGCTGGTGGAGTAGCTGCTGGAGTTGGAACTGGAGCTGTAGCTGCTAGTGCTGATGCTGTAGCTCTAGTGTCTATCACTGGCACTGCAGCAGATCTCTGTCCTCTGGGCACTCTAGCAAATGCATCTGTGGTAGACTTGCCCTTCTTCTCCTCTGCTTCCTCCTGAAGTTGCTCAACTGCAGTTTGGATCTCTGTGATCTTGACATCAAGGTCATAGAATTTTGTCTCAACAATCCTTTCCAAGCTCTCCTGGTTCTTGGTTAGGGTGGCCAGGCCCTGCTCAATCCTCAGAGTGGATTGGATCAGATATCCAAGCTGGTCTTGCTTGCTCTTCGAGAAGACCTGAGATACCTCTTCCACAGTTGGCATCTTTGCAGCCTTCTCAGCTTTAGCTTTGGCTTTCTTCTCTTGTGCTTGCACGGATGATGGTTCATTCTCAGTCATGACAACTGTGTTGTCCTCAAAGTCAGGATAGATGGGTAGATGCTCCTTGTCCAAGATGTACTTGCCTTTGCCCATCTTTGAGTTGATGAGCTCCCGGATGTGTGGGGCATATCCACAACTTCTCTTCTGATCAGCTGCAGTCCTCTTGATTGTTTCCACAATCAGGCTCATAACCTTGAACTTTTGTGGGACATCAAATATGTGCAGCAAGTCGATAGCATGTCCTCTGATCATCTTGTGATCACCTGATTTGGGTAGAAGTGTGTGCCTCAGAATCCAATTGATTGTTGGCAGACCAAACAACAAATAGTGTACAGATCCAAACTTATGTGTGTCCAAAGCATCATCAGGGATCTCTTTGTACATATTGGCCATAGAGTTGTGGTCTTTCTTCTTCCTTGCATAGACATCCAAGTCATCCTCATGTTCCTCAGGAGCATTTATGAGTTTGGCCCATTCTTCAACTGTAGACCGGTACCTAGTACCCTCAGACATCCACACAATCGTTCCATCTGGATAGAAGTGTGCAGTGGAGTAAAATTGCGTAATGAGCTCATCATTCCACCTGGTGAACTTCTGAGCCACAAACTCATGAACTCCACATGCCTTGAAGCTGTCATATACACCAGGGAAGTGATCCTCATTTTCCTTAATGAACTTCCAATCAACCCATCTCATGTCACACACTATGGGCTTCTTGTCAAGCAAAATAGTCTTATAGAAGTCCTGCTGTTTCTTAGTGTGGAATCTATAGTCCACAGCAGTCCTTCTCCTGGTGGCATATGGATCAGTCTCTCTCCATAGCCTCAATCCTGAATCCTTCCTGATTTTCATATTCTCTGCAATTGGGTGTGCATCATTGTGATCAGGGATCTTGGGCTTCAACTTCCTCAAAACGATAGAATCATCGTCCTCTTCTTCTTCAGCAGCTTGAGGCACTGGGGCCTTGTTCTTCTCCTCAGCAGGGATGTTCCTGGTGCTCCTGCTGCCTTCATCATAGCTGCTAGAGGGACTAGTGCACTCACTTAACTAAACCTGTTCCTCTGACTTGTTCTGGCTGTCACTTTGGTCAGACATCTTGCAAGTACACTGTCAGCAGACCCTGTGAATAGTTTATAGATGAGGTAGAGTAGATGAGCATCACAAAGTACTGGAGTTTTTGCAAAACAGATGACTTAAAAACTTAGTTTATTTCTTCACAGAAAGCATTTCAGATCTACCGATTTGTAAACTCGGTGATACCGAAGCAGCTTTTGGAACGTGAACTAGTGAACTCGGTCAGACCGAGTCACAGTTCGGTGGTACCGAGACTGCTAGGGTTTCACAGAGAATCAAACTCGGTCACACCGATTTGCAATTTTCGGTCGGACCGAAAATGCGTGTGCTCTGCCCTAAGCCAAAATTGGTGAGACCGATTTCTACAACTCGGTCGGTCCGAGATGAATTCGGCGGAGACCTAACCCTAAAGTTTCAAATCAAGACTAATCTACGGGATGTTTTCGCTGGACAGGATGATTTCAATCATGGCAAGAAACATGGCAAAGCAATGTGCTAAGAATCGGAGTTAAAGATTAGCACAATGACCAAGTCCGTACCCTAGAGCGGCGACGAACTTGCTACGACGGCAACGGCGGAGAAGATTTCCGTTGACGACGGCGGAGACCAGCGGCGGGAGGTCGCTGGCGACGAGAGGACGCTTCGGAGGCCAGAGGAGGCAGAGTAGGTTACGCGCGGGCGAAGGGGTTCGGAGAAATTTCCAAATTTTGACCCAGCGGTATATATATAACCCGACCCTGTCGGTGTGACCGAGTGGAACGACTCGGTGGCACCGAGATGCAAAACTGCAAGCAGTTACTGCAACTCGGTGTGACCGAAAAGTTCTAATCGGTTGCACCGAGATTGAAAACCCTAGATCAACTTGGTGACTCGGTAGGACCGAAAATGATGAATCGGTCAGACCGAGATGCACAAAGAGGTTTTGGAGGTTTAATTCTATGACGAATCGGGATCTCCGAGTGCTCCTCACACAAAGTGGTTCGAATCTGACTTGATCAAACTTTGTGATGTAGCATGAATAGAGTTTGAGACGAGAAAAGCATAGATAGCTAGAGGGTGTTCTTAGGCATTCTTGTCCATCCATTTGGCAAAAGAGAAAGAGCCAAACAATCATAGCAACAAATGGATGTCCTCGAATGAGTAAAATATGCATCCAACATGCTCACACAATTAAAATGGCAAATGAAATATGTGACAAAGCATGCACAAACACTCTAGCATCTATCAAGCAATTGGCGATGACTAGGTCATCTATATATGAGTATATTGACTTAGGAGTCAAATAAGAACATTTGATCATTAGTCATACTCATCGTTTAAGCACAAGTGGGGTTACCACTTTTACATAAAGCATTGTTGTGTTCACACCATTAGAGTTGCTTTAGCTCATTGATTTGAGTAAAGCTCCCCCTAGATGTGATATCCCCCCTAAGAGGGATGAACTAACCTTGGGTTTTGTCGATGATGACTTCATGTAGGTGTTGAAGATGTAGATGCTCAATGTTGATGTAGATCATTCGGAGCAATCCTTTGGAGTGAGTTGCACTTTCAATACCTATACGGGTTAGTCCCACAAGGAACAAACAAGGATATCCATATACATAGAGTGACGCATACACAAGATGATGTCCATGAAGTCATTAGGTTACCTTGTCCCTTGTCTTACCAACAAGAGGGTTTGTGACTCCTTGAACTAGTGCAAGATATGGAAGTTTTTTGCACTTGTCCTCACCAAAATGATAGGAGTGAAGTATGTTGGCGGAGTCACCCTCAAGAACTCTCTAGTTCTTCTTCTTCTGGATCCACACCATCTTGATGGGAACCCTTGGAGTCATAGTTGTACTTGATGAAGTGGAACTTGATGTAGTCTTGGGAACCCACTTGACCAAGGCCTTAGGTGCTTCTTCAAATGCATCAATTTCCTCTTGGAGCTTATCCTTGCCTTTTTGCTTGTGGTCTTGTGGTGGAAGATCATCTTGAGCTTGTGTTCCTTTGAAAGAAGTAGGATCATACTTCTCTTGTTGAGGAACAAACTTCGTCTTGGGGTATTGATCTTCTTCCCACTCAACTCCATTGGCATTGAACTTTCGTTCAAAACCAACACCTTGATTCTTCCGGTGTCTTCCTTGCTTGTGCACAATTTCCTCAAATTGCTTACTTCCGGCAAGACTCTTGTAAACACCTTTCTCTATGATTCCCTTCAATAAGCTATTTTCTTGCTCAAGTGTAACTTGGCTAAGAGAATCATTAGTGGAATCAAGAGAACTACTAGAAGCATCAACATTGGATTTAGCATGATTGTTGTTACTACTAGATGAAGAATCTTTCTTGTTCTTGTTGCTAGATTTAACTTGTGGCATGTAAGAAGACAAGAGTAAACGCTTGGCAATGTAAGAAGAACTTTTCTTGCGAAGATCATCATTGATTGCCTTTAGAAACTCATGCTCTTGCTCAAGGTTGAGCTTTTCAAAGCGTAGCTTATCATGAGTCTTTAAAAGTTCTCGATGATTTTCCAAGGTAGTTTCATGAGCTAACTTAAGAGTGTTTAGTTCTTGAGTTAGATGCTCAATCTCCTTCTTATCATCATCATTCGTTTTATCTTGATTAGCATGATTAATTGACGTTTCATCATAGTTTTCATCACTAGAGTTGTCAACAAGTAAATCATCTTCATCACTATTGAAATCAACATACTCGGGATGTGTTACCTTTGGACCTTTGGCCATGAAGCATCTTCCAATTCCTTCATTTGGGTGGTTCAAAAAAAAATTCCTTCATTTGGTGAGTCAAATATGTCATAGGAGTTGGTTGACACAAGTGCTAGACCGGCAACACCTCCATCTTGAGTATATTCGGAGTCAGAGTGATAACTTCTTTCGGAGTGATTGTCGGAGTCGGAGCCGGATACCCATTCACCAACATGAGCTTGATGTCTTCTTTTTGTGTAGGTCCTTGATGACTTTTCCTTTCTTTCCGAATCCTTGCTTCTCCGAGAGGGTGTTCGTTCATAACGATCATCTCTACCCCTCCTTTCTCTTGGTGGTGGTTCTTCTCTTCTACTTCTTCTTTTGGGAGAATCTTCTCTTCTTTTGTAGGGTGCCGTACACTCATTGGAGTAGTGTCCAGGTCTTCCACAATTGTAGCAATTACGCTCACGACTAGAAGATCTTTTGTCATTGTAGGACCTTGACTTGGAACTTCTTTCTTTGCTTCTACTCTTGTAGAACTTGTTGAAGTTCTTTACCATTAGGCTCAATTCTTCTTTGAAGGTTTGTTTCTCATTTGAAGATGTGGGAGTATCACATGAGGCTTTGTAAGCACCACTTGACTTGTTGTGAAGCTCTTCCTTATCCTTGAGTGACATCTCATGAGCAACAATTCTTCCAATGACTTCCGTTGGCTTGAGATCTTTGTAATGGGGCATCATTTGTATCAATGTGCACACGGTATCATATTTTCCATCCAGGGCTCTTAGGATCTTCTTGATGATGAATTTGTCGGTCATCTCTTCACTTCGTAAGCCGGCAATCTCATTTGTGATGAGAGCAAGCCTGGAGTACATTTCAGCGACACCTTCACCATCCTTCATTTTGAACTTGTCAAATTGACTTTGAAGCACATCCAATTTGGATTCCTTGACGGAGTCGGTACCTTCGTGCATATCAATCAAAGTATCCCAAATTTCCTTTGCATTCTCAAGCGGCTGACTTTGTTGAATTCTTCGGGGCACAATCCATTGAAGAGAATATCACAAGCTTGAGCATTGTATTGTAGCATCTTCAACTCTTCCGCGGTAGCTTCACGGTTCGGTTCTCTCCCATCAAAGAATTCACCTTGCAAGCCAATACACACAATAGCCCAAACGGCAGGGTTATGTCCAAGAATATGCATTTTCATCTTGTGCTTCCAACTAGCAAAATTAGTGCCATCAAAGTAAGGACCTCTACGGTGGTAATTTCCCTCGCTAGACGCCATACTCTCCTAGGTTGTGAAACCAAGGCTATGACCACCAAAAGCTATGGAAATCAAAGCAAATGGAGACCAAAGCTCTGATACCACTTGTAGGATTGGAAGTATGTCTAGAGGGGGTGATTAGACTACTTGACCAAATAAAAATCTAGCATTTTCCCAATTTTAGTTCTTGGCAGATTTTAGCAACTTAGCACAAGTCTAGCAATCAACCTACACATGCAATTCTAAGAGTATAGTAGCGGAATGTAAAACAATTGCATATGAAGGTAAAGGGATGAGTTTGAGGAAGCAAACACAATGTTGACACGGAGATTTTTTATCCGTGGTTCCGATAGGTGGTGCTATCGTACATCCACGTTGATGGAGACTTCAACCACATAGGGTAACGGTTGCACGAGTCCACGGAGGGCTCCACCCATGAAGGGTCCACGAAGAAGCAACCTTGTCTATCCCACCATTGCCATCGCCCACGAAGGACTTGCCTCACTAGGGTAGATCTTCACGAAGTAGGCGATCTCCTTGCCCTTACAAACTCCTTGGTTCGACTCCACAATCTTGTCGGAGGCTCCCAAGTGACACCTAGCCAATCTAGGAGACACCACTCTCCAAGAAGTAAAAAATGGTGTGTTGATGATGAACTCCTTGTTCTTGTGCTTCAAATGATAGTCTCCCCAACACTCAACTCTCTCTCATAGGATTGGATTTGGTAGAAAGAATATTTGAGTGGAAAGCAACTTGGGGAAGGCCAGAGATCAAGATTTATGTGGTTGGAATGGAATATCTTGAGGTGGTTCTCTCTCAGAAAATATGTAGTGGAAGTGTAGGCATGTTCGGATGGCTCTCTCCACGAATGAAGCGTGGGTGGAGGGGTATATATAGCCTCCACACAAAATCTAACCGTTACACACAAATCACCAAACTCGGTGGGACCGAATCATTAAACTCGGTCGGACCGATTTGGTTCAAAATGTGAACGTTAGGATTCTCGGTGGGACCGACAAGTCAACTCGGTGGGACCGATGTCATTAGGGTTAGGGCATAACGTAATCTCGGTGAGACCGATTACATAAACTCGGTGAGACCGATTTTGGTAATAGCCAAACAGAGAGTTGGTCAGGCAAACTCGGTGGGACCGATTCGCTCATCTCGGTTGGACCGAAACATTACGAAAAGGAAACAGGGAGTTTGCATTGCAATCTCGGTGGGACCAATCGCTCATCTCGGTTTGACCGAAACGTTACGAAGGGAAATAGAGAGTTTGCAACCCCATCTCGGTGAGACCGAGATCCCTATCGGTGAGACCGAATTTATTAGGGTTTCTGGCAGTGGCTATGTCAACTGAACTTGGTGGCTCCGGATGGAAAGAATCGGTGGGGCCGAGTTGGACTTTTTGGTTTAGGACATATGTGGATATGAGAAAGTAGTGGAGGGTTTTGGAGCATATCACTAAGCATTTTGAGCAAGAATCTCATTAAGCAACACCTCATCCCTTCTTAATAGTATTGGCTTTTCCTATAGACTCAATGTGATCTTGGATCACTAAAATAGAAAATGTAGAGTCTTGTGCTTTGAGCTTGAGCCAATCTTTTGTCCTTAGCATTTTGAAGGGTCCACTTTCTAATCCATGCCATGCCAAACATTGAGCTTTCCTGAAATGTTTATCTTGGAATAGCATTAGCTCAATGAGCTATATGTTGTTACGAATTACCAAAACCACCCAAGGATAGTTGCACTTTCAACAATTACTGTTTCTCGATGGAGGGAAATATTACCGGAAGATGCCTTCTTGGATTTTTCCAGTTCGGCGGTAACTGTAGTTAACTGCGTCCGACACTTTTCTAGCTCTTGAGCCAGCAACTCGTTCTTCTCAAAGAGAACCTGATTACGCATCGATCCTCAAATCGGTTGTACCAACTACTTTAACTCTCGGGGGCTACTAGCATACGGTTATCATACTCAGACACAGTAAACTTACCTGCACATCTTTCAAATGCTGCTTTGTGGCTCTGCTAAGCCCATCTCGAGCAGCTCGGATGTATGCATCAGCCGAGCTGAAGGCATTAAACGCCTCTTCCAAAATATGGGGGTCTCGTAAAACGGCCCTCCGGCGCTGATGATTCATGGCGCTCTCCACTTCCGAGTTGGTGACGGACATATTTTCCGAGCCCTCGGCCGAGGGACAGTCCGGCGTCACTCTCATATCGGCCCCCATCCCCTCGGCTGGGGCTGGATCCTGGCTGCTGGGAGAATTACTGCCCGGACCCCCGGACACGGTCCGGCAGACTCTTTTCCTGATACAGGACAAACATGAAGGTCATAGTTGGATGTGACTATCAAACAAACATATTTGCAAACCCATACCTCTTTGACGAGGGCCCGACCGTGTCTTCGTTTGCCTTCCTCTTCGAAGGCTTGCCCGGTGCGGGAGCCGCTCTCTTCCTCATTGCGGGGTCAAGGTCCCGATTGTGGCCCTCGGGCTGCGGGGCGGGGCTGTAAAGCCCCTCGGAAGTTTTTCGCCAATGCTGTTATAAATGGACGGGTTAATAAAGCTTAGGGAGAGGAATGTGTGGAGGAAAAAAGTTGAGGGCTCACCCAGCTAGGAGGATTGTACATGGAATATCCTTCTCTATGCGTGATGCACAGGAACTCCTCTTCCTCACATTTGAACAGTTCGGCCAATATTTTGGCTAGGGCGGCAGGGGTGTCTGGACCTTTCCTGCCGCAGCGGGAGGTGTCATCTTCCCCATTGTAATTCCACGTGGGAAGTCCTCTGTATTGGAGTGGCTGATCTCCCCGTACTATGGAGGTCGCCATCACTTTGACTATTGTATACCCGGACTGGGCAAGCGTCCTGATCTTGCTCAGGAGTTGGCGAACTTCCGCACTATCTTCCTCCTCGGGGCTCCGGGGGCGCCAGCTGTGGCGCTTCTTAAGAGGAACACTCGCAAACTCGGGGAGACCTCTCCGGACTGGATCTGGAAGTACAACGTCGTCAATGTAGAACCACTCAGAGGTCCACTCCTCGGAAGCTTTCTTCGGTGTGCCGGATAGGTATCCGGTCTCAGCAATACGCCATATTCCGGCCCCATCCACTTCAAATATCGATCCCTCGTGGTTGCGCGGGACAAGGCAAAACAACTTTCTCCACAGATCAAAATGGGCCTCACAACCCAGGAATAGTTCGCATAAGGCGACGTAGCCTGTGATATGCAGGACGGAGGCTAGGGTAAAATTGTGCAGCTGGAGGCCATAATACTCCAGAAGCCCTCGGAGGAATGGGTGAATTGGAAATCCCACGCCCCTCAGCAAATAGGGGACGAAGCACACTCGTTCTCCCGCAGACGGATTGGGGAAATCCTCCGCCTGGGTTTTGCCATTGAAGGAGGCCAATCCTGCTCGAACAGGGACCAGATCTGCAGGAGGAAGAAATCCCTGCATTTGTAACTTCTCCAATTAGCCGTGGGACACAGAGCACCTCTCCCACTCGCCTCTCTCTAGGTTGGAACGGGAGGAGGAGCTGGGCATGTTAGCCATGTTGGAATGGTCTTTCCTGGCAGTCTCTGAGGATTTTCTCCGCGTGGTGCCGAATGGATCTGAGATCCAATCTCTTTAAATAAACCCTCTTTCTATGGCTAGGGTGTTATTTGCAAAAAAGACCCTGACCGTCCACATTCGCCCGACACGTGGAAGATGAAGTCATAGATACACAGAAGCCGAGGGGTGCGGCTTTGAATTAAAAGCCGAATACATTATTTGGAAGCCGTCGGAGGAGGAACCAACCTTGCAATGCTGAAGACAATCTGCGCGCCGAATACCTCATCATTGAAGCCTGGTTCGGGGGCTACCGAGGAAGTCCCGGACTAAGTGGTCCTCGGGCGTCCGGCCTGTTAGCCATGGGCCGGACTGGTGGGCTGTGAAGATACGAAGACCGAAGACTGCACCCGTGTCCAGATGGGACTCTCCTTGGCGTGGAAGGCAAGCTTGGCGACCAAATATGTAGATTCCTTTCCTTGTAACCGACCTTGTGTAACCCTAGATCTCCTGGTGTCTATATAAACAGGAGGACTTAGTTCGGAAATGGTGATATGCATTACCATAGTCATACAGGCTAGACATTTAGGGTTTAGCCATTACGATCTCGTGGTAGATCAACTCTTGCAATACTCATATTCATCAAGATCAATCAAGCAGGAAGTAGGGTATTACCTCCATAGAGAGGGCCCGAACCTGGGTAAACATCGTGTCCCCCGTCTCCTGTTACCAACGACCTTAGACGCACAGTTCGGGACCCCTACCCGAGATCTGCCGGTTTTGACACCGACAAAGTGGCTAAGAGCGGCGAGGATATCCTCACCAAAAATACCCCAGAACAACACCCCCCGGAAGACGACGACCTCAGAGTATTGATGGTCTTTGAGACTTTCGCTTCAAAAAATCAGCGTAAGAGGGCACTCTGCGACCTCGCCGAAGCCTGCCAAGTCGCAGCAATAAACCCCTGGAACGACACGGCCATAACTTTCAATGCCGGTGACGAACCAAAATTCAGGACAGTCCGGGCACCAGCCGCCTTGGTCCTCAGCCCAATTGTTGATGGATTCCGGCTCACCAAAGTGCTCATGGATGGCGGCAGCGGATTAAACCTCATCTACGAGGATACACTCAACAAATTGGAAATAGACAGGAGCCGCATCGAGCAAAGTAACACGACCTTCCGAGGAATTATTCCCAGTCGGGAGGCGCGATGCGCGGGAAAAATCACACTCGATGTGGTATTCGGCACGTCGGAGAATTATCGGTATTAAGAAATAACCTTCCAAGTGACCCCTTTCCACAGTGGATATCACGCCCTATTGGGGCGAGATGCATTTACACGCTTCCAAGCTATACCTCATTACGGGTACATGAAGCTCAAGATGCCTGGGCCCAATGGTATAATCACTCTCGCCAGTGATCCGGACATAGCACTCCACGCCGAAAAGAAGACCGCATCCCTGGCCCTCGAGGCATTGTCCGAAGCCTCGCGGCCGAAGAATTAACCGCACTACGCTGCACGGTGGATAGGGACGACGTAATCCTGGACAAGAGACCCAAATCCACCTCCTTTAAACCAGCAGATGAAATAGTTAAATTTCAAGTCCACCCGACGGACCCCAAGAAAACAGCATCCTTCGGGGCCAACTCGACCCAACGGTCGACGCCGTGCTACGAGAGTTCCTGCGTGAGAACTGGGACATATTCACCTGGCACCCTTCTGATATGCCAGGAATCCTACGCAGGTTGGCCGAACACAGCCTCAATATATTAAAGGGATATAAACCGGTCAAGCAAACACTGCGGCGTTTTTCCGAACCCAAACGACAAGCTATGGGGGAAGAGCTAGCCAAGTTACTCGAGGCCGGATTCATCAGAGAAATAAAACACCCGGACTGGCTAGCAAACCTGGTGATGGTACCAAAGAAGGATAAATCCTGGCGCCTATGCGTCGATTTCAAAGACCTCAACAAGGCTTGCCCTCAGGATCCCTTCCCCTCCCTCGCATCGAGCAGATTATTGATGCAACCGCAGGACACGACTCACTGTGTTTCCTCGACGCATACTCCGGATACAATCAAATCAAGAGGAAGGAGTCCGATCAAGCCGCAACGGCATTCATTACCCCATATGGGCCTTTCTGCTTCAACATTATGCCTTTCGGGCTCAAAAATGCTGGCGCCACCTACCAACGCATGATTCAAACATGCCTAGAGAAACATATCGGCAAGACAGTTGAAGCATATGTGGATGACGTCGTCATCAAAACCAGGCATGTCGAGTCATTGATAGACGATTTACGTCTCACATTCGACAACCTCCGTACATATGACATCAAGCCCAATCCGGAAAAGTGTGTTTTCGCCGTCCCCGCCGGAAAACTACTGGGCTTCATCGTTTCCAATAGAGGATTTGAGGCAAATCCAGCCAAAATTTGAGCTTTGTCACAATTGGCTACGCCAACAGACCTTAAACAGGTCCAAAAACTCGCGGGATGCGTGGCAGCTTTAAGCCGCTTCATCACTAGATTGGGAGAAAAAGCATTGCCACTCTACCACCTTCTCTGAAGCACCGACCACTTCGAGTGGACGGATGCGGCAACGGCCAGACTAGAGGAAATAAAGACCCTTTTAGCAAGCAACCCAATCCTGGCCGCGTCGAACGTCGGCGAACCCATGTTATTATACATATCGGCAACACACCAAGTGGTGAGCGCCGTGCTCGTTGTTGAGCGAGAGCACGACAGACACAAATTCCCGCTCCATAAACCGGTATACTACGTATCCACTGTCCTCACACCGTGCAAATGCCGATACCCTCATTACCAAAAAATAGCATACGCGGTCTTCATGGCATCCCAGAAGCAGCGACACTACTTTCAAGAGTGCTCGATTACGGTGGCTTCCGAGGTAACACTCAACGACATAATAAACAACCGCGACGACACAGGCCGGATTGCTAAGTGGGCCATTGAACTCCTTCCATTCGACATAACATACAAATCGCACCGAGCCATTAAATCCCAAGTACTAGCTAACTTCATCGCCGAATGGGCAGAGGCCGAACTCCCTAAAGAGTACGACACATATTCCAACTGGGTTATGTACTTTGATGGTTCCAAAATGTTGGCGGGGTTATGGGCGGGCGTTGTCTTAACGCCCCCCACTGGAGACGTAGTCCAGTATGTACTCCAAATATTATACACAGACTCCAACAATGCAGCCGAATATGAGGCCTTATTGCATGGACTTCGGATGGCCGTCTCCATGGGCATACAATGCATGGAAGTGCGTGGGGACTCAAACCTCGCAATATCTCAAATAAATGGAGATTTCGATGCCAAAGACCCGAAAATGGCGGCTTACCGTAATGCCGTTCTCAAAATCTCGGCTCGGTTCGAGGGACTCGAGTTTCATCATGTGGCTCGAGAAAGTAATCAAGCGGCGGACGTCCTTGCTCGCATCGGCGCCAAGCGCGACCCCGTCCCACATAACATCTTTGTGGAAAGGCTTTTTAAGCCGTCCGTGGTGTGGCAAGGGGAGACCAGCAACACCAGTCCAGATCCGACTACAACCCCAGATTCCGAACACACCGATATCATCGGGGACTCAGCCACCGAAAGAACACCGTCGGCCCATCTTATCATGGCAGTCATTGCCCAATGGACTGAACCCTTCTTGGCCTACCTTAATAGGCGAGAACTCCCTGAGCACCAGAATGAGGCTCGCCGCATTGTCCGGCGCTCGAAAGCCTACAAGGTTCACGATGGAGAACTTTATAAGAAAAGCGCTACCGGAGTACTCTAGAGATGTATCTCGGAGGAAGAGGGGCGGCAGCTATTGGCCGAAATTCATGCTGGTCTCGGTGGTCACCACGCCACGGCTCGGGCCCTTGTAAGCAAGGCCTTCCGTACAGGTTTCTATTGGCCGACGGCCCGGGCAGACGCACAGGACCTTGTCCAACACTGCGTCGGCAACCAGCTTTTCGCTAACTAAAGCCATATGCCACCCACCGCTCTATAAACAATCCCCATCACTTGGCCTTTCGCGGTCTGGGGCTTGATATGGTCGGACCCCTTAAAGGAGGAAGCCATAAGAAAAAATACCTGCTGGTCATGGTGGACAAATTCACTAAGTGGATAGAGGTCAAACCAGTTAAAACTGCCGAAGCCGGACCAGTGATAGAGTTCATATCTGGTGTTGTGCACCATTATGGTGTTCCACATAGCATCATCACCATTAATGGCTCCAATTTCACAGCTGATGAGGTGAAAACCTGGTGTGCTAATCTGGGCATTAAGCTCGATTACGCCTCCGTCTATCACCCGCAAACAAACGGTCAAGTCGAACGAGCCAACGGTCTTATTATGAGCGGCATTAAACCCAGACTAGTGCGGTCTTTGAAAGAGTCAGACAAGCACTGGGTTGAGGAGCTCGACTCCATACTCTGGGGGCTGCGGACCACGCCCAATTGCACTACCTGATATACACCTTTCTTCATGGTGTACGGCGCAGAGGCTGTGTTACCCTGCGGCATTATTCATGACTCACCTCGAGTGCGCATGTATGAAGAGAGAGAGGCCGAGCTTGATCGGCAGGACAACTGAGATGCCCTAGAGGAGGAGTGCGACGTTGCAAAAGCCCGTTCCACATTTTATCAACAGCAGGCTCACAGGTATCAAAGCAGAGAAGTGCGGGCCAAGACTTATAATGTTGGTGAACTTGTTCTACGCTTGGCGGAGAAGAAAAAGGACAAACTCAAGCCCAAGTGGGGGGTCCCTTCATAACTGACGAAGTTCTCAATGGAGGAGCGTACCGCCTGCGTGATGCATCAGACAATCTCCTAGAGCCAAAACCATGGAACGCGGCCAGACTCCAAAGATTCTACGCCTAGCGCTGAACTCTTCGTTCGTCTCCTTCCCCCTTTTTGTTTCCATTAAATTTTCCTCTCTTTTTGTTTTCATTTTATTTTAGCATTAAGCTTTTGTGCGGCTAAACCGCGAACCTATGACGTACACATCCTTAAATATGTATGTCCATTATACCTGGGGGCTTCTCGTACAGAAGCTTGCTATTATTATTTTCCGATCATCAAGATCATCACATATGTGTCTTTTCCCCATATGTACCTTTTCTTCCCCATTATATGCATCGATATGACTTAACTTTTGGCCAAGCTAGGTTGCCTGGCTCTTGTGCTTATGCCCTAGATTCCCGTTAGTTCTGCTAGGGCATAAAGGGAGCACCTCTGCGATTGTTACTGACGGGTCATCCGGATGTGTACCTCAGACTAGGTGAAGCTGAAAGCTAGCGTTCTTAAGGGAATATTCGGTCGACGGACTAAAGATGTTTTCAGACTCATTACACTACGAACCCCCAGATGTCACATATACTGCGATTTTTTCAATCACAGTTCGGACATGCATACTACTGCATGTCGACCCAGGAAAAGGAACCCTTAACGGAACTATTCTCTCTGGAAGATGTTTCTTACAATTACAATGTAATATAACATAGCTAGCCGGATACAACTTGTCTGTTCAAGCAACTATGACCCCTATGCCTAGTTTCCACGCATACCCCAGTCTATTCGGCCGCTTTGGTATTCGGAAACACTCTGCACCTTCGGGTCTAGAGGTCGAAGCGAAATGGTCTGCCATGGCAATCATTTTACAATCCAGCTAGAGACAATTCTGTCAATTGAAGTACATAGTCACTTGGACTCAAAGACTTCTTCCTCTATACCGTCTAACAGGTTGTCTAACTTACAATCCTGTTTGGAATATTTGGCGGCTACTTCTACTTGATCATATACCTAATTAACGGGAATTTCTTTCCCATCTGACCCTAGAGGTCCGACCCGGGCCATATGGTTCGGATCAAGCTTGGTGTACCGTGTCTTCACCAAGGCCAAGGCCTCTCGCGCACCTTCCCGGCAGGCCGATATCTTCCATAATCGGAAACGCCGTCGCGCTCCCTTGAATAGTTGTACAAGCTCCTCCATATTTCCTGGAAGGGAGGTGGAGAGCCATAAGGCCTTGGCAATACTTCGCATCGCCTGCCGAGCTTGTTCGTGCATTTGCGACAGCTCTCATAGCAGATCGCCCGAGGATCCGTACAGCTCCTCTTCGGGCCGGCCGATCAGCATACCGACAGACATAACTCTGTCAGTTCCTCTCCTCGCCGAATTACACGGAGGTGAGTTTGAACACATACTAAATATGCCACCTCGCAGTCTTTTGTTTTCTTTCACGGAGTCAGCCAGCTGGCCCCGCACATCTTTCAGTTCTTCTCCCCGCTGGGTGTGGGAATCCTGGAGTTTGTTTTTCTCGTCCCTGACCCATGTCAGTATACGTTCGCCCACGGCCCGTTGCCTTTTGGCTGCTTGTTCAGCCGCTTGCGCGACTTCTAGTGCCTCCTTCACTTTATCTGACGATCATGCAATGTGATTTGCAACACTATTAGCATTACTGGTATATAATTATATTTTCTCGATGGAGGGGAGTATTACCAGGCGATGCCTTCTGGGATTTCTCCAGTTCGGCGGCAACAGCATTCAACTCGGTCCGACACTTCTCCATTTCTTGAGACAACAGGTTGTTCTTCTCTGTAAGCACCTGGTTATACAATGATCCTTAAATCAGTTGTAGAACCTGCTTCAAGTCTCGGGGGCTACTGGTATATAATTATCAGATTTGGACAATGTAAATTTGCCCGCATATCTTTTAAATGTTGGCCTGTGGCTCTGGCAAGCCTGTCTCGAGCAGCTTGGATATATGCATCAGCCGAGCTGAAGGCATTGAATGCCTCGTTTGTATAGCCGGGGTCGCGTAGAACGGCTCTCCGGCGCCGATGATTCATGGCGCTCTCCACTTCCGAGTTTGTGATGGATACATCATCCGACTCCTCTGCCGAAGGACAATCCGGCGTCACTCCCGTATCAGCCCTTGCCTTTAAAGCAGGGTCGGGAACCTGACTTGTGGAGGCGCGGCCGGTAAGATCCCCGGATATAGTCCGGCGAACGCTTTTCCTGATAAGACACAGCGGATAATGTCACAGTTGGATGTGACTGCCAAGGGGCATATTTACAAAGCCATACCTCTTCGATGAAGGCTCGGTCGTGTCTTCGTTTGCCTTCCTCTTTGATGGCCTGCTCGGCATGGGCACCGCTCTCTTTGGACTTGCCTCTGGTGTAGCATGACGCGCCGAGCGCCTCCCCTTTGGAGCACAAGACAGTGCGGTGGCTGAGGCAGAATGAGGAGGCTCTTTCAGAGGAGATATCTCCTGATTACTTATGTGCGAGGCAGGGAGAAGACCGGGATAGTCGGCGGTAAGCGTGACTTCCATGCCGTCATAGCTCGCCTAGTAGAACACCCCATCCTCGAGCTCCACATATATGTCCGGATCCTCTTCGAATCCGGGGTCAAGGTCCCGGTTATGGTTCTCTAGCTGTGGGGCGGGGCAGTGTAGCCCCTTGGTGAATTTTCGCCATTCCTGTTACGAATGGACGGAGTAATGTTCATTAAAAGTGACTCGGGGAGTAGATTGAATGGAATAATGGGATTGGAACTCACCCAGCTAGGAGGGTTGTACATGGAAAATCCATCCCGGCGCTTAATGCGAAGGAATTCCTCTTCCTCCCCTTTGAATAGTTTGGCCAATATTTTGGCCAAAGCGGCGGGGGTGTCCGGACCTTTTCGACCGTAGTGGGAGGTGTCATCTTCCCCATTGTAGTGCCACATAGGAAGCCCTCTGTATTGGAGTGGCTGAACCCCTCGTACTATGGAAGTCGCCATTACCTCGATTATTGATAATCCGGACTGGGCAAGTGACTTTATCTTGCTTATCAGTAGACGGACTTCTGCGCTATCTTCCTCCTCGAGGGTCCGAGGGCGCCAGCTGTGGCGTTTCTTCAACGGAACACTTGTAAATTCGGGAAGACCCATTCGGACTGGGTCCGGAAAGGCGACGTCCTCGATATAGAACCATTCGGAAGGCCACTCTTCGAATGCCTTCTTCGGTGTCCCGGACAGGTATCCGGTCCCGGCGATGCGCCATACTTCGGCTCCGCCAACTTCAAATATTGACCCATCTTGGTTGCGAGGGACGAGGCAGAATAGCTTCCTCCACAACTCAAAATGGGCCTCGCAACCCAGGAATAGCTCGCAAAGAGCGACATAACCCGCGATGTGCGGGATGGTGGCAGGAGTGAAGTTGTGCAGTTGAAGGCCATAATACTCTAGAAGCCCTCGGAGGAACGGATGGATTGGAAATCCGACGCCTCTTAGCAAGTAGGGGACAAAGCACACTCGCTCCCCCCTAGATGAATTGGGGAAATTCTCAGCCTGAGCCCCGCCGTTAAAGGAAGTCAATCCTGCTTGAACGGGGACTAGATCCGCAGGGTTAAGAAATCCCTGTTTTTGCAGCTTCACCAACTGATCGTGAGATACGGAACATCTCTCCCAACCGCCTATTTCTGGGCCGTGGGCACGGGAGGAAGAGCTGGGAGCGCTGGCCATGTTGGAATGGTTTTTCCTAGCAAGCTCTGAGGATCTTTCGCGTGATGTGGAACAGATCTGAGATCCAATCCCGTTAAATAGACGCTGTTCTTACATGGCCGGGGTGTTATGTGCAAAAATACCCTGACCTCTCGCATTCGCTCGACACGTGGAAGCTGAAGTTGTGGACGCACAGAAGCCGAGGGGTACGACATTAAATGGAGTGTCGAATACATCTCTTTGAAGTCATCGGAGGAAGAACCCGCCTTGCAATGCCGAAGACAATCTGCGCGCCGGACACATCGTCATTGAAAGCCTCGTTCGGGGGCTACTAAGGGAGTCCTGGATTAAGGGGTCCTCGGGAATCCGGCCTGTTGGACATGGGCCGGACTGATGGGCTGTGAAGATACAAGACCAAAGACTTTCACCCGTGTCCAGATGGGACTCTCCTTGGCGTGGAAGGCAAGCTTGGTGTCCTGATATGAAGATTCCTTTCTTTGTAACCAACTTTGTATAACCCTAGTCCCCTCCGGTGTCTATATAAACCGGAGGGCTTAGTCCGAAGAGGGAAGAATCATAATCATAATCATACAGGCTAGACTTCTAGGGTTTTAGCCAGTACGATCTCGTGGTAGATCAACTCTTGTAATACTCATATTCATCAAGATCAATCAAGCAGGAAGTAGGGTATTACCTCCATAGAGAGGGCCCGAACATGGGTAAACATCGTGTCCCCTGTCTCCTGTTACCATCGACCTTAGACGTACAGTTTGGGACCCCCTACCCAAGATCCGCTGGTTTTGACACCGACACACACCCCTCCTGATGAACAGGACCCC
Source organism: Aegilops tauschii subsp. strangulata (assembly GCF_002575655.3). Lineage (NCBI taxonomy): Eukaryota > Viridiplantae > Streptophyta > Magnoliopsida > Poales > Poaceae > Aegilops > Aegilops tauschii. The sequence goes on from NC_053039.3 coordinate 522,945,281, forward strand.
CGTTTCGACCGTAGCGGTCCAACACAAGTCCGTTTCCTCCGTTTTGCGGTACGCCACACCCCTCCCGATCAACAGGACCCCGTTTCCGCCGTAGGAGGTCCATTTCCTCCGTTTTGCGGTACGCCAGACCCCTCCCAATGATCAGGATCCCGTTTCGACCGTGGCCGGTCGAACACAAGGCCGTTTCCTTCGTTCTGCGGTACACCAAGCCTCGTTTCTATCGGCTGTTCCGTCCAAGCCGGTTGGCTCGCGATGAACAACACGTGTTCCGTTGCCTCCCGATGAACACGACGCATTCTGTTGCCTCTCCATGAACACGACGACGATGCAGTTTCTCCGTTCTGACCCAACCATGTACACGAGCCCTTGCCGTACGTATGCGCGAGTAGGCGTTCGAGACCCCGCCCGTTTGTACGTACGTGGCCGTATTTACTTGCTTGCACCCTGGCCGCTGTACGTACGTGTACATGCTACGTGCGCGCCTCTACCACGACACGTGCGCGCCTCTACATCGACCAGTATGTACGTACACGTTCGCGACCAGAATGACAACGCTAAGTACGCTTCGACCAGGTGGGTCCCGACTGTCAGGCACTTCCTTGCATGCGAAGATGTAGCTGGTGGGTCCCAGCAGTCAGGGGGGCGAATCATTTTTTTCCCGTAATATGGATGCACTTCCTTGTGTGCGAAGATGTAGCTGGTGGGTCCCAGCAGTCAGGGGGAAACGTTTTTTTCGCGAAATACGGTGGCATGTTCGGTGGGTCCCTGCTGTCAGGTGGAGGAATCATTATTTTCCGTGTAATAAGGAGGCACTTCCTTGCTGCGGCCGTGGACCCAGCTGTCAGCCTCTCGACGTACAACACTCTTCTGATGGAAGTCGGTCGTTGACGACATTGACCACACTGCGCTGAGAGCACCAAGGCAGTGGACGACGGCGAGGCCTAGGAAGGGGACGACGCGGAGCTGGGGAAGGCACGGCAGTGGATGCCCACGCAGAGTGGAGTACGAGGGTTCACTGGTTCGGCTGCGGTATGAGGCTGCCGTCACCGCAGGGCCTGGCTAGCGGTGGGAGTAGTAGGGGGCGGTGAGGCCTCCGCGGCAGCACAGCCATCCACGGGAGGCAGGAGCAGGCGGCACGACCGGAGCAAGAAGACCAGAGGTTGAAGAAGCACTACGGCCGTTGGATGGACATCGTACGGTCACTGGAGCTATAGAATCGTTCATATTAACTAAGTTGACAAAGCCCTCCGTCCCCATCAACTTAGTAGGCCCACAAGTCAGCCTTCAACTATGCTGGGTCCCAGCTAGAAGGGGGAGTATTCATTTTTTTTGTCTGTAATAAGGAGGCACTTCCTTGTGTGCGAAGATATAGCTGGTGGGTTCGACCTATCAGCGGGGGGAATGTTTTTTCGCGAAATACAGAGGCCCTTCCGATGGGTCAAAGATGTCAGTTTGGAGGAATCATTATTTTGTGCGTAATAAGGAGGCATTTCCTTCTGTGCGGCCGTGAACCCAGCTGTCAGCCTCTCCACGTACAGTCCACGTCTGATGGATGTCGTTCATTGACCACGCCGCGCCGAGACCACCAGGGCGGTGAACGACGGCAAGGCGTAGGAAGGGGAAGACGCGGAGCCAGGGAAGACGCGGTAGTGGATGCCCACGCGGAGAGGAGTACGAGGGTTCACTGGTTCGGCTGCGGTGTGAGGCTGCCGTCGGCGCAGAATAACAGGGGGTGTGGGTGAGTAGAGGGATGGCCTGGCTAGCGGTGGGAGTAGTAGGGGGCGGTGAGGCCTCTGCGGCAGCACAGCCGGCCATGGGATGCAGGAGCAGGCGGCACAACCGGTGCTGCTTTGGGCGGCTGGAGCAAGAGGACCAGAGGTTGAAGAAGCACGACGGCCGTTGGATGGACATCGTACGGTCACTACAGCTAGAATCATTTATAATGACTAAGTTCACAAAGCCCTTGGTACACGTCAACTTAGTAGGCCCACAGGTCAGCCTCTGAAACGGTGCGCCCCAGATGTTAGGGGGAGGAATCACTTTTTGGGCGGCTGAAGCTAGAATATCCGAGATTGAAGAAGAAGCACGACATCCGTTGGATGGACGTCCAACGGCCACTGCTGCTAGAACCGTGTGTTGACTATAAGTTGACAAAGCCTTGCATACGCGTGAACTTAGTTTTATTTAGGGGACACGTCAACTTTGTAGGCCCACAAGTGTGTGGCAGAGAACTTATAGCCCATTTGCGATTTGTAAGAATGTACATCCCATTTTTGAATTCTAATGGAATTTACTACAACCCATTTACAGTTTGTTAAAAGTACATCCCATTTTCTAGCAAGGACAACGATTAGTAATTTCAACCAACCGTTCAAAAAAAATTAAAAAAAATCCCACATTTTGATGGGATCCGAAATATTTTTATCCCGAAATTTCTAGTCGATTAAATACAATTTCAATATAAATTTGTATTACTTAAAAATCCAACGAAACATTGTGCGCACAATAATTAATGAAATTAAAATTTTCAAAATCCAAAAATAATATTTTATAAACTAATTACGTGTTTGGTGCATTTTTTTATAGTTACTGCCAAGTTTTTATAATTACATCCCATTTAATATTTATTAAAGCCCATTTTCCTATTAAGCCTAATGCATCCCTCCTAGGAAAGATTTCCAGCTCAGCGGGGCGGAGAATAACAAGTTGACCTTGCCTGGGTATTCCTCAAAAAAAATTATAGCTGGGCTAGCCATTTTCAGCTTATAAAAATTAATATCTAGGCTGGATATCTGGCCTGGGCTAGACGGGCGACAGCCCGCCCAGTTAATACCCTGCTCTCCTCTGAACAACAACGAAAACATCGCTCAAGAATAACTCTGCAGTGCTCACACCTCAAAAACACAAATACTGCTCGAGCTGCTTGGTCCCAGCTATTGGCCGCTCCTTGTGCAATTCTCTCATTTTTTGACTACATATGTTGACAATGGTGTGGGACCGTGATATCAGGAAACCAGGAGGAAGCAAAAAAATATAGTTGTACATAATAAGGAGGCACTTGCGTACGTACGACTATGGCCCTAGTGGGTCCCTATTGTCATCCAGTAAAAATAAAGTCATCTCCTAAATCCTCATGTTCGTTGACCATGTTGACAATGCTCGGCGCCACGGCGAGCGCAACAACTCGAATGACGACGGAGAGGGCCTCGCGGGCCCTACGGATGGTCTGATACAACATCCACTGCTCATTCAGGAAGCCAGGATCATCGGACACCTATGAGCACCTTCGAGAGACTGAGACAGCATGAAACGGTAAGGCCGCGCTTGGGAGCTCTGGTTTATTTCACACCTGTATTAAGATACAAGTGTAATTTACTCGTCATCGGAAACAACGCGTAAACTACAGGCATAATGAAACCGAGGGCCCGAGGTCTGTGAGTAAAACCGGCGGGTTACGCGTGTAATTTGAGAGACCAATGTATATTTTACTAGTCGAAATCGACCAACCAAGCACTTCGCTCGAGACCATCTGCTTTTATTTACAAGCGTCAGTTTTACAAGCGGTTTTGGTTGGAAAACGAAGATCCAATCACGGCCTAAGATGATGAGTTGGTCGGAAGATCATATGGTTTCACCTCTAACCTACCCCAGTTGTCGTATAGGCTATGAATGAAACATAAGACAATGAACTTCTTAAGCACAGAAACAACAGAAGAGGATGATCTTCTTAACATGCAAATCACGGGCATTAGATCAACATGCAAAACAATATGAAGCATTATTCTTAGGAGGCACGGTGAACAACTCGTGATGCCGCATGCCACAGCATTCCAAGCTCAACTTTGCAATCAAACTCACAAGGCCTGGCATTACATAGAAAACATTCAGAACAAACTCTTAAAATACATTACATAAGTCAACATTCATGTGACTATGCATCTTAGCAGAGTAAATATTTACTTCTGAACTGAAGACAGGAATAGGAAAAAACGATCGACGTTGCTCACAGCAAAGGGTGTCCCACTCAAAAATATCAAATGCATGTCTTCTGGCTAACATAATTGAGCAAAAATTGACAAGGTTTTCCAATTCCAATATATTAAACTAATGTCTTCTTGCTAACATCAATGATTAAACTTTGACAAGCTTTTCCCATTCAAAATATGTAATGCCTATGATTGTGGAACGGGCAGGGTTTGTCATCAGTTTGTCATCTGATAGTCCGGTGGCTCAAGGTGACGACGAATGATTAGAGAACCATTCGATGTATTGTGCATGACTGAGTATTATGGAGGACATGAACCATCTGAACATTTTGTGCAGTTCCACTAAAATCAAGCTGAGCATCCCTGTGGATTTCGTATTTATATGCTGCCAGAAAACAAAGACACATCAGCACACACAAGAATATTGGCCCCAGTGTCAACCCACCAATCGGTGGACTAACAAACTGAAAGTACGGTAAATAGATTGCCATACCCAGATGCCCCCTCATTGCTGCTTAGAGTGACATTGACAGACTTGGAGTCCTGTCCTGGCTTCTTGGTACTTGTTTGGGCACTTGTTTGCCCACTGTTCCTCCAAATTACAAGTAAAGCAGCCATCTCTCTTTTTGTCTTTCTTCTTACCCTTCTTAATGGGCGACGCTGGCAGCTCCATTCAAACATATTGTCCGGTGGCTCTAGGTGACGACGAATGATTAGAGAACCACTCGATATATGGTGCATGATGAAGTATTATGGAGGAAAAAAACCATGTGAACATTTTGTTCAGTTCCACTAAAATCAAGCTGAGCATCCCTGTGGATTTCGTATTTATATGCTACAAGAAAACAAAGACACATCAGCACACACATGAATATTGGCCCCAGTGTCAACCCACCAATCGGTGGACTAACAAACTGAAAGTATGGTAAACAGATTACCATACCCAGATGCCCCATCATTGTTGCTTAGAATGACATTGACAGATTTGGAGTCCTGTCCTGGCTTCTTGTACTTGTTTGGGCACTTTTTGCTCAGTACACTCCACGTGTTGTAGAGTTTCCTATGCTCTCTGCAGACTAGTCATGTCACCAACGTCTACTAATACTCTGTAAAGCTTCTCGATCGTTCCTTGTGTAATGTAGCGCAAACAGTGACTACTTCTTTCAGCGAAGTGGTAAGACCAACTGGACCCACTAATGCAGCAGTTTTCCTTAGACACATTGGCTCCTTTTGTGCAGTTCAACTAAAATCAAAGTCAGTATAAAACCGAGCTTTCATTTGGATATCCATGTAAGCAACAATAGGTATAAGGGAAACAATTACTGAGAAATAACGGTTGATGACTGGTACTCCCAGAAGAAAAACATCTACTGATCTACCTTATCTTAATGGGAAACAAAGCAGGAGAGTAGCAATTCTCAATCAGTGTGATTCATTCATATTAACTGAGACATGATCTTAACAATGGCTTGTTTCAACATGTATAAAGAACGGCAAAGCAGAAAAGTACCATTCCTAAAACAATAGGACTGATTCATTTTAACAGAGACATTATCTTAACAATACCTTGGTTAAACATGTAGAAAGAACTACAAAGCAGGATAATACCATTTGTAAAACACTGTAACTCATATATAATAACAGAGACATTATCTGAACAATACATTTCTTAAACATGTACTCCGGCCCATCCCTAACAGAAATGGTACTCCCGCCGATCCCTAACAAGTGTTGCAGTTTTGAACTAAGATTCAGTAGTTAATTCTGAAGAAAGTCAGTACTGACCTTTCAAGACCAGGATTTGAAACAACTCGTGAGGAAGACCTAAAAGGGATCTCAACACATATATGGAAATCCGGTCTCCTTTTGTGCAGTTCCACCAAAATTAAGCGAAGCAAAATGTCGCAATAGCAACAAGTTGAATACATATCCCTGTTTTAACAGAGGCAAAAAAGGAATCAATTACTGGCCAATAAAGGAGGATGAAACATGCGGCCACAAAAATGGTAATCCCGCCAATCCCTAACAAGTGTTGCAGTTTTGAACTAAGATTCAGTAGTTAATTTTGAGAGTGGCGTTGCTTAATTTTACCAGCGGCATTAGATTAACAAAAAGCATAAACAGTTCCAGGGGAGAGTGGGCGCAACAACAACATGTGCTTCCATCTACTTATAAAGGGGCTGATGCAGAGTTTGTTGTACCAAAGTAACAAGCATCATGTCTGGGTTGGTCCCATTTTTTTCATTACTTAATGGGAAAAGACAGTAATACAATAGCTTCAATTCATCATTTATTTAAAACAGTACCAATACAAGTAGCATAGCATCTCAAAGCACACTGCACAATCATGTGTGTGAAGGCATGTACTGACCTTTCATGAGATGACCAAGATAAAATACGAATCTACCAACACGAATAGGAAATATAATCTCGTTTTGTGCAGTTGCACTGAAATCAAGCAAAGTTGCCGGTGTTACATTTAAGTTTGCTATAGCAACATGTTGAATAGATATCCCTGTTTTAACAGAGGCAAAAAAAGAAACAATTACTGGCCAATAAAGGAGGATGAAACATGCGGCCACAAAAAGAAGCATCTACCTTATCTCGATGGAAAACAAAGTATAGGACAGTAGCATTTCTAAAACGGTTGCGTTGATTCACATTAACAGAGAAATTCTCTTAAAACAGTTCAGTAGTTAATTCTGAGAGTGGCATTGCTTAATTTTACCAGTGGCATTAGATTAAGAAAAAGCATAAACAGTTCCAGGGGAGAGTGGGCGCAACAACACCATGTGCTTCCATCTACTTATAAAGGGGGTGATGCAGAGTTTGTTGTAACAAAGCAACAAGCATCATGTCTATGTTGGTACCATATTTGTTCACTACTTAATGGGAAAAGAGAGCAATACAACAGCTTCAATTCAACATTTATTTAAAACAGTACCAATACAAGTAGCACAACATCTCAAAACACACTTCACGATCATGTGGATGAAGGCAAGTACCAACCTCTCATGACCCACACAAGATCACCTACGAATCTGCCAACACGAATAGGAAATCCAATCTCGTTTTGTGAAATTGCATTGCAATCAAGCAAAGTCGTCGTGCGACGTTTAAGTTTGCTATAGCAACAAGTTGAATAGATATCCCTGTTTTAACAGAGGCAAAAAAGGAAACAATTACTGGCCAATAAAGGAGGATGAAACAAACGGCGACAAAAAGAAGCATCTAACTTATCTTGATGCAAAAAAAAGTAGGATAGTAGCATTTCTAAAATGGTTGCATTGATTCATATTAACAGAGACATTCTCTTAAAACAACATTCTTTAAGAATGTAATTTACTTTTACAGTGGCATTGCTTCAATTTTCCAGCAGCATTGTTAGATTAACAACAGCAAAATAGTTGTATGGGACATGGGACATGCCAGCACCATGTGCGTCCACACGTATAAATGGGTGATGCAGAGTATGTAGCCAAGCATCATATCTGCGTTGGTCCCATATTTGTTCTCTTTGAACCTTTTTCCTATGTGAGGGCAGCAAATCTAGTCCTGCACAAACTACCCGCCCCCCCAGTTTCTTACCCTTTTCAACAAAGAGATCGGTTCCTTATAGATGTGTGTACTAGGTTACCCCCCTTTTCCCTTTTCGACCAATAAAGCGGCTGGATAGCCAGTCTATACTACTTTCCCTCCCTCCATTCCTCATTGAACCACGTCCTAGAGTCATGCTCCGCCTCACCACACCCTTCTTTCCTATTTGAACCAAGACCTAGATTCGACTACAGAATCGAAAAAGATCTGCATGCAGCTAGAGCAATGGCGATTTCAAAGAAACTTATACCTTAGGGTCATCGGGATGTGGCAAGGCGTGCGGCGGGAGGCCGGATCTGCCCACACTATGTACGGCAGCAAGGAAGAAGGGGTTGTTGGCCCTCCCGCACAGGTGCTGGGTGAAAGAGAACAGCGCAGCTGGCAGTGGATTGCCTCCCTCACCGAAGGTGATAGAGTGAATGTTGCACCTCCTCCCCTTCCCGGTACGACGGGATTTTGATGGCTCCTTCACCAGCTGTGGGGGGGGGGGGGGGGGAGAGACAGAGGCCACAACGCAGTCTAGTTTAGATCTGGTGAAGAGGGTGAGAGACTGTGAATATAGCAAACCCTAGCAAAGGAACGCTGAGCCTCCAGCGTGTATATATATATATGTAGTGCGGCGAGAGTGCAAACCCTAGCGAACAAGCGCTGATGCTCCAGCTTATATAGTGTACTACATATATACTGTATTACGGACTGAGCTCCGGTGCCTTAACTGCACCTGCCTTTGGCTGTATGACAGGTGGACCAGCCACATTTTGGGCCAACCTGTCATACACCCAAAGGTAGGTGCACTAAGTCAATGAAGCTGCGTCCATATAGTACTCGTGTGTACTACTAATATATAGCAGAGTGGTTTTCTTATTCTCTCCATAACAATCGTTTTAAATTGTGTAAATACAAAACGAAACTCTTTATTTAACGTACTAGTGAAGAAAACTACTACTTCCAATGAACTAACGATCCACGCGTCCTGATCGCAATTAATGTCCTTCACCTGCGGTACACTACCCTCCCTTAAGTGAACAACCACACATGCGCTAAATTATCGGAAACGTGTGAGAGTGTGTACAAATAAAGAATTTTAATTTCAATTATTGGAAAGGTTTGAGAATATGTACAGTTTGCCCTCTCTCAATAATTATGGTTTGTTTTGTTCGGCCTAAACTTGGTCAAACTTTACAAAGTTTGACTTCAGTCAAATCTAATATGCAGAGTAAATAAAAATGGAGGGCTACTACGTCCATCCGGGTTTTTAATCAAAGTTAGTAGCTGGACAAATAAAATTACAGGGGAGCTGAAGACAAAGTTGTGAGAAGGCTTAGAAATCAATACAAAACTTATGCTCTTAGTACCAACGTCGATCCTTCTTTGAGGAAACATTTGGTTCATATCCAATTGTGTGATAAAATTGCACCAATGTGAAAGACGACTGCGTCTCCAACGCAACCAAGGTGAGCTGATGAAGGATATCATCTTTGTGGGTAACAAGCAAACAACACTGATGGAAGACAACTTGTTTTTCGTCAAAAATCGATCAGCTTCACCAGCCGATGCAACCATGAGGCGCAACCATGAGGATCGATAGATCATCGTGGTGATGCATCTGTTGGAAATATGCCCTAGAGGCAATAATAAAATGGTTATTATTCTATTTCCTTGTTCATGATAATTGTCTATTGTTCATGCTATAATTGTATTAACTGGAAACCGTAATACATGTGTGAATACATAGACCACAACATGTCCCTAGTAAGCCTCTAGTTGACTAGCTCGTTGATCAATAGATGGTTATGGTTTCCTGACCATGGACATTGGATGTCATTGATAACGGGATCACATCATTAGGAGAATGATGTGATGGACAAGAACCAATACTAAGCATAGCACAAGATCGTGTAGTTCATTTGCTAAGAGCTTTTCTAATGTCAAGTATCGTTTCCTTAGACCATGAGATTGTGCAACTCCCGAATACCGTAGGAATGCTTTGGGTGTACCAAACGTCACAACGTAACTGGGTGGCTATAAAGGTGCACTACAGGTATCTCCGAAAGTGCCTGTTGGGTTGGTACGAATTGAGACTGGGATTTGTCACTCCGTATGACGGAGAGGTATCTCTGGGCCCACTCGGTAATGCATAATCATAATGAGCTCAGTGTGACTAAGGAGTTTGCCACGGGATCATGCGTTACGGAACGAGTAAAGAGACTTGCCGGTAACGAGATTGAACGAGGTATTGGGATACCGACGATCGAATCTCGGGAAAGTAACATACCGATTGACAAAGGGAATTGAATACGGGATTGATTGAATCCTCGACATCGTGGTTCATCCGATGATATCATCGAGGAGAATGTGGGAGCCAACATGGGTATCCAGATCCCGCTGTTGGTTATTGACCGGAGAGTCATCTCGGTCATGTCTGCATATCTCCCGAACCCGTACGGTCTGCACACACAAGGTTCGGTGACGCTAGGGTTGTTGAGATATTAGTATGCGGTAACCCAAAAGTTGTTCGGAGTCCTGGATGAGATCCCGGACGTCACGAGGAGTTCCGGAATGGTCCAGAGGTAAAGATTTATATATGGGAAGTCCTGTTTTGGTCGCCGGAAAAGTTTCGCGCATTATCGGTATTGTACGGGGAGTGCCGAAAGGGGTCCGGGGGTCCACCAAGGGGGTCCACCAGCCCCGGGGGGCCACATGGGCTGTAGGGGTGTGCGCCTTGGCCTATATGGGCCAAGGGCACCAGCCCCAAGAGGCCCATGCGCCAAGAGATAAGAGAAAGGGAGAGTCCTAAAGGGGGAAGGCACCTCCTAGGTGCCTTGGGGAGGATGGACTCCTCCCTGGCCGCACCCTTCCTTGGAGGAAGGGCCAAGGCTGCGCCCCCCCTCTCCCTTGCCCCTATATATATGTGGGGAAGGGGAGGGCAGGAATATCCTAAGCCCTCGCGCCTCCCTCTCCCTCCTGTGACACATCTCCCTCCTCCCGCAGCGCTTGGCGAAGCCCTGTTGGAATCCCGCTACTTCCACCACCACGCCGTCGTGCTGCTGGATCTCCATCAACCTCTCCTCCCCCCTTGCTGGATCAAGAAGGAGGAGACGTCGCTGCTCCGTACGTGTGTTGAACATGGAGGTGCCGTCCGTTCGGCGCTAGGATCATCGGTGATTTGGATCACGACGAGTACGACTCCATCAACCCCGTTCTCTTGAACGCTTCTGCTCGCGATCTTCAAGGGTATGAAGATGCAGTCCCCTCTCTCTCGTTGCTAGTTAATCCATAGATTGATCTTGGTGATGCGTAGAAAATTTTGAATTTCTGCTACGTTCCCCAACAGTGGCATCATGAGCCAGGTTTATGTGTAGATTCTATGCACGAGTAGAACACAAAGTAGTTGTGGGCGATGATTTGTTCAATTTGCTTACCGTTACTAGTCTTATCTTGATTCGGCGGCATTGTGGGATGAAGCGGCCCAGACTGACCTTACACGTACTCTTACGTGAGACAGGTTCCACTGACTAACATGCACTTGATGCATAAGGTGGCTAGCGGGTGTCTGTCTCTCCCACTTTAGTAGGATCGGATTCGATGAAGAGGGTCCTTATGAAGGGTAAATGGCAATTGGCATATCACCGTTGTGGCTTTTGCGTAGGTAAGAAACGTTCTTGCTAGAAACCCATAGCAGCCACGTAAAACATGCAACAACAATTAGAGGACGTCTAACTTGTTTTTGCAGGCTATGCTATGTGATGTGATATGGCCAAAAGGATGTGATGAATGATATATGTGATGTATGAGATTGATCATGTTCTTGTAATAGGAATCACGACTTGCATGTCGATGAGTATGACAACCGGCAGGAGCCATAGGAGTTGTCTTAATTTATTGTATGACCTGCGTGTCAATGAAAACGCCATGTAATTACTTTACTTTATTGCTAACCGTTAGCCATAGTAGTAGAAGTAATAGTTGGCGAGACAACTTCATGAAGACACGATGATGGAGATCATCATGATGGAGATCATGGTGTCATGCCGGTGACGAAGGTGATCATGGCGCGCCTCGAAGATGGAGATCAAAGGCGCAAGATGATATTGGCCATATCATGTCACTTTATGATTTGCATGTGATGTTTCTCATGTTTACATCTTATTTGCTTAGAACGACGGTAGCATAAATAAGATGATCCCTCACTAAAATTTCAAGAGACGTGTTCCCCCTAACTGTGCACCGTTGCGAAGGTTCGTTGTTTTGAAGCACCACGTGATGATCGGGTGTGATAGATTCTAACGTTCGCATACAACGGGTGTAAGCCAGATTTACACATGCGAAACACTTAGGTTGACTTGACGAGCCTAGCATGTACAGACATGGCCTCGGAACACAAGAGACCGAAAGGTCGAACATGAGTCGTATAGTAGATACGATCAACATGGAGATGTTCAACGATGATGACTAGTTCGTCTCACGTGATGATCGGACACGGCCTAGTCGACTCGGATCATGTATCACTTAGATGACTAGAGGGATGTCTATCTGAGTGGGAGTTCATTAAATAATCAGATGAACTTAATTATCATGAACATAGTCAAAAGGTCTTTGCAAATTATGTCATAGCTTATGCTTTAGTTCTACTGTTTAAGATATGTTCCTAGAGAAGTTTAGTTGAAAGTTGATAGTAGCAATTATGCGGACTGGGTCCGTAAACTGAGGATTGTCCTCATTTCTGCACAGAAGGCTTATGTCCTTAATGCACCGCTCGGTGTGCTGAACCTCGAGCGTCGTTTGTGGATGTTGCGAACATCTGACATACACGTTCTGATGACTACGTGATAGTTCAGTGCGTAATGTTGAACGGTTTAGAATTGAGGCACCGAAGACATTTTGAAACGTCGCGGAACATATGAGATGTTCCAAGAGCTGAAATTGGGATTTTAGGCTCGTGCCCACGTCAAGAGGTATGAGACCTCTGACAAGTTTCTTAAGCCTACAAACTAAGGGAGAAAAGCTCAACCGTTGAGCATGTGCTCAGATTGTCTGAGTACTACAATCGCTTGAATCGAGTGGGAGTTAATCTTCCAGATGAGATAGTGATGGTTCTCCATAATCACTGCCACCAAGCTATTAGAGCTTCGTGATGAACTATAACATATCAGGGATAGACATGATGATCCTTGAGCAACTCGTGATGTTTGACACCGCGAAAGTAGAAATCAAGTAGGAGCATCAATTGTTGATGGTTAGTAAAACCACTAGTTTCAAGAAGGGCAAAGAAGGGATACTTCATGAAACGGCAAATCAGTTGCTGCTCTAGTGAAGAAACCCAAGGTTGAACCCAAACCCGAGACTAAGTGCTTCTGTAATGAGGGGAACAGTCACTGAAGCAGAACTACCCTAGATACTTGGTAGATGAGACGGCAGGCAAGGTCGACAGAAGTATATTGGATATACAATATATTAATGTGTACTTTACTAGTACTCCTAGTAGCACCAGGGTATTAGATACCGGTTCGGTTGCTAAGTGTTGGTAACTCGAAATAAAAGGCTACGGAATAAACGGAGACTAGCTAAAGGTGAGATGACGATATGTGTTGGAAGTGTTTCCAAGGTTGATGTGATCAAACATCGCATGCTCCCTCTACCATCGAGATTGGTGTTAAACCTAAATAATTGTTATTTGGTGTTTGCATTGAGCATAGACATTATTGGATTATGTTGTTTATCGCAATACGGTTATTCATTTAAGGAGAATAATGGTTACTCTGTCTATTTGAATAATATCTTCAGTGGTCTTGCACCTAAAATGAATGGTTTATTGAATCTCGATCGTAGTGATACACGTGTTCATGCCAAAAGATATAAAATAGTAATGATAGTACCACATACTTTTGGCACTGCCATTTGAGTCATATTGGTATAAAACACATGAAGAAGCTCCATGTTGATGGATCTTTGGACTCACTCGTTTTTGAAAAGATTGAGACATGCGAACCATGTCTATTGATAGATATGCATGAAGAAACTCCATACAGATGGATCGTTTGGACTCACTTGATTTTGAATCACTTGAGACATGCAAATCATACCGCATGGGCAAGATGACCAAAAGGCCTCGTTTTTAGTAAGATGGAACAAGAAAGCAACTTGTTGGAAGTAATACATTTTGATGTGCGCAGTCCAATGAGTGCTGAGGCATGCAGCGGATATCGTTATGTTCTTACTTCACAGATGATTTGAGTAGATGCTGAGTGTATTTACTTGATGAAACACAAGTCTGAATTATTGAAAGGTTCAAGTAATTTCAGAGTGAAGTTGAAGATCGTCGTGACAAGAGGATAAAATGTCTGTGATATGATCATAGAGATGAATTTCTGAGTTACGAGTTTGGCGCGCAATTAAGACATTGTGGAAATTGTTTCAAAAACTAATACCGCCTGGAACACCATAGTGTGATGGTGTGTCCGAACATCATAACTGCATCCTATTGGATATGGTGCATACCATGATGTGTCTTATCGAATTACCACTATCATTTATGGGTTAGGCATTAGAGACAACCGCATTCACTTTAAATAGGGCACCACGCAATTCCGTTGAGACGACACCGTATGAACTATGGTTTAGAGAAACCTAAGCTGTCGTTTCTTAAAAGTTTGGGGCTGCGATGCTTATGTGAAAAAGTTTCAGGCTGATAAGCTCGAACCCAAAGCGGATAAATGCATCTTCATAGAATACCCAAAACAGTTGGGTATACCTCCTATTTCAGATCTGGAAGCAAAAGTGATTGTTTCTAGAAACGGGTCCTTTCTCGAGGAAAAGTTTCTCTCGAAAGAATTGAGCGGGAGGATGGTGGAGACTTGATGAGGTTATTGAACCATGACTTCAACTAGTGTGTAGCAGGGCACATGAAGTTGTTCCTGTGGCACCTACACCAATTTAAGTGGAAGCTTATGATAGTGATCATGAAACTTCGGATCAAGTCACTACCAAACCTCGTAGGACGACAAGGATGCGTACTACTTCAGAGTGGTACATAATCCTGTCTTGCAAGTGATGTTGCTAGACAACAATGAACCTACGAGCTATGGAGAAGCGATGGTGGGCCCGGATTCCGACGAATGGCTTGAGGCCATAAAACCGAGAGGATCCATGTATGAAAACAAAGTATAGACTTTGGAAGAACTACTTGATGGTCGTATGGCTGTTGAGTGCAGATGGATTTTAAAAGGGAAGACAGACAATGATGGTACATATCACCATTAAGAAAGCTCGACCTGTCGTTAAGATGTTTTCCGACAAGTTCAAGGAGTTGACTACGATGAGATTTTCTCACTCGTAGCGATGCTAAGAGTCTGTTGGAATTATATTAGCAGTTACTGCATTATTTATGAAATCTTGCAGATAGGATGTCAAAACATTGTTTCCTCGACGATTTTCTTGAGGAAAGGTTGTATGTTATACAACCAGAAGGTTTTGTCAATCCTGAAAGATGCTAACAAGTATGCAAAGCTCCAGCAATCCTTTAAGGACTGGAGTAAGCATCTTGGAGTTGGAATGTACGCTTTGATGAGATGATCAAAGATTTTGGGTTTATACAAAGTTTATGAGAAACTTGTATTTCCAAAGAAGTGAGTGGGAGCACTATAGAATTTTTGATGAGTATATGTTGTTGACATATTGTTGATCAGAAATGATGTAGAATTTCTGGAAAACATACAGGGTTATTTGAAAAGTGTTTTTCAATGCAAAAACTGGATTAAGCTACTTGAACATTGAGCATCAAGATCTATAAGGATAGATCAAAAACGCTTAATAGTACTTTCAAATGGATACATACCGTGACAAGATTTTGAAGGAGTTCAAAATAGATCAGCAAAGAAGGAGTTCTTGGCTGTGTTGCAAGGTGTGAGTATTGAGTAAGACTCAAGACCTGACCACGGCAGAAGAGAGAGAAAGGACGAAGGTCGTCCCCTATGCTTTAGACGTAGGCTCTACAGTATGCTATGCTGTGTACCACACCAAAAGTGTCCCTTGCCATGAGTTGGTCAAGGGGTACAAGAGTGATCCAGGAATGGATCACATGACAGCGGTCGAACTTATCCTTAGTAACTAGTGGACTAAGGAATTTTCTCGATTATGGAGGTGGTAAAAGGAGTTCGTCGTAGAGGGTTACGTCGATGCAAACTTTGACACTAATCCGGATGACTCTGAGTAGTAAACCAGATTTGTATAGTAGAGCAGTTATTTCGAATAGCTCCAAGTAGCGCGTGGTAGCTGCATCTACAAGATGACATAGAGATTTGTAAAGCACACACGGATCTGAAAGGTTCAGCCCGTTGACTAATAACCTCTCTCACAAGCGAGATATGAACAAACCCCATGGGTGTTGGATTCATTACAATCACATAGTGATGTGAACTAGATTATTGACTCTAGTGCAAGTGGGAGACTGTTGGAAATATGCCCTAGAGGCAATAATAAAATGGTTATTATTGTATTTCCTTGTTCATGATAATTGTCTATTGTTCATGCTATAATTGTATTAACTAGAAACCGTAATACATGTGTGAATACATAGACCACAACATGTCCCTAGTAAGCCTCTAGTTGACTAGCTCGTTGATCAAGAGATGGTTATGGTTTCCTGACCATGGACATTGGATGTCATTGATAACGGGATCACATCATTAGGAGAATGATGTGATGGACAAGACCCAATCCTAAGCATAGCACAAGATCGTGTAGTTCGTTTGCTAAGAGCTTTCTAATGTCAAGTATCATTTCCTTAGACCATGAGATTGTGCAACTCCCGGATACCGTAGGAATGCTTTGGGTGTACCAAACGTCACAACGTAACTGGGTGGCTATAAAGGTGCACTACAGGTATCTCCGAAAGTGTCTGTTGGGTTGGTACGAATCGAGACTGGGATTTGTCACTCCGTATGACAGAGAGGTATCTCTGGGCCCACTCGGTAATGCATCATCATAATGAGCTCAATGTGACTAAGGAGTTAGCCACAGGATCATGCGTTACGGAACGAGTAAAGAGACTTGCCGGTAACGAGATTGAACGAGGTATTGGGATACCGACGATCGAATCTCGGGCAAGTAACATACCGATTGACAAAGGGAATTGAATACGGGATTGATTGAATCCTCGACATCGTGGTTCATCCGATGAGATCATCGAGGAGCATGTGGGAGCCAACATGGGTATCTAGATCCCGCTGTTGGTTATTGACCGGAGAGTCGTCTCGGTCATGTCTGCATGTCTCCCGAACCCGTAGGGTCTACACACTTAAGGTTCGGTGACGCTAGGGTTGTAGAGATATTAGTATGCGGTCACCCGAAAGTTGTTCGGAGTCCCGGATGAAATCCCGGACGTCATGAGGAGTTCCGGAATGGTCCGGAGGTAAAGATTTATATATGGGAAGTCTTGTTTTGGTCGCTGGAAAAGTTTCGCGCATTATCGGTATTGTACCAGGAGTGCCGAAAGGGGTCCGGGGGTCCACCAAGGGTGTCCACCAGTCCCGGGGGGGCACATGGGCTGTAGGGGTGTGCGCCTTGGCCTATATGGGCCAAGGGCACCAGCCCCAAGAGGCCCATGCGCCAAGAGATAAGAGAAAGGGAGAGTCCTAAAGGGGGAAGGCACCTCCTAGGTGCCTTGGGGAGGATGGACTCCTCCCTGGCCGCACCCTTCCTTGGAGGAAGGGCCAAGGCTGCGCCCCCCCTCTCCCTTGCCCCTATATATATGTGGGGAAGGGGAGGGCAGAAATATCCTAAGCCTTGGCGCCTCCCTCTCCCTCCCGTGACACATCTCCCTCCTCCCGCAGCGCTTGGCGAAGCCCTGTTGGAATCCCACTACTTCCACCACCACGTCGTCGTGCTGCTGGATCTCCATCAACCTCTCCTCCCCCTTGCTGGATCAAGAAGGAGGACACGTCGCTGCTCCGTACATGTGTTGAACGCGGAGGTGCCGTCCGTTCGGCGCTAGGATCATCGGTGGTTTGGATCACGACGAGTACGACTCCATCAACCCCGTTCTCTTGAACGCTTCCGCTCGCGATCTTCAAGGGTATGAAGATGCACTCCCCTCTCTCTCGTTGCTAGTTAATCCATAGATTGATCTTGGTGATCCGTAGAAAATTTTGAATTTCTGCTACGTTCCCCAACAGCATCATCCATTTGGCATCAAGTTTGGGTGAGGCACCTATGAAGTTCGACAAATCCTCACTGTGGTCTGTTTCTTCTCAGTAATCAAGCTCGAGGAAGGAAGAACCACGTGGTAGAGGACAATGAGGCGGAACAACAATGGACATCCAATTTTGTGCAGTTCCACTAAAATTGTGGAAGACATACCCGGGTATGGAGATACGCATCGCTGTTTGCAAAAATATAAAAACGGGATATAGTGTTGTTACTTTGTTTTGGCAGTGGTACAAGATTAACAACAACATCTCAATTGTCAAGAAGAATTAATGAAAAGTACACCAACAAACAGAAGCATCATGATTATGTTGATTGGAACTAAACCAGGATACCCGAGAAAAAAGCATTTCTTCATTTAACCAGTGATAGTATTAGATTAGCAGCAGCAATAGGAGCATATGGAGAATGACCGCACAATCACCATGTACTTTTTGTCGAAACAACATGTATACCTCAACCGAAGCATAAATCAGGACAACTTTTCGAGTGGAATTTCATCTATAATAGTAGGTGATGTTGGACCAGCCGATGAACCCTAGCTACTATACATGGGGAGCTAGGGAGTAGTCGCATAGAAGAAAACCCGCATGCAGCGACCTGGGGAGCTGGACCAGTACAAGAAGTTATACGTCAGGTGGGCGAGATGTCGCTTAGGCGGGCGGGCGGGATTTGCCCACACGAAGGCAGCGAACAAGGGCACGGAGGACCTTCGTCCGCCCCAGCGCCGGCTCCGAGAGGACGGTGCACATCGGCTTCCTCCATCGCCAACGGCAACAACGCCAACGCTGCACCTCCTCACCTCCCGCAGCGGACGGGATTCGGCCGCATCTGTGACCACCGGTGAGGAGAGAGATAGAGTGGACACTGTCATCTTGTTTTGATATGGAGAGGGTGAGAGAGCTAGACGCGAGAAACCCTATCAAACAAGAGGCTATATATACAATGGAGTAAAAAAATCTCTCCATAGCAGTGGTTTTAAATAGAATACGCGCGTTCTCGGAAAAAAGAAACGAAAAGTGGCAGAATTTTTTTAACATACCACGAAAGAAAACTCGATCAGAAAAACACGCTCCCGCTTCCAAGTCGCGAGAGTCGTCGCGCACACACACATAGACATAGACATGCATATCCGTGTTTACGTAAAATTCCATCTCCATCTCCATCTCCATCTCCATCTCCAATCATATTTGTCCAACTGGCACATTATTTACGTTGTTAATTATATACACAGCAATATTAAAGTACAACATCTCTTGTTTCCGGGCGTCCGGACCGCTGCCACGCCCGCTCCTGACCAACCCGAGCCCTCTTCATCACCCGCGTGTGCTTCCCGCCCGAAACGGTCAGTGTCGCATTCATGCCCGGCCAGAGCGGACGCGACCTCTCACTGGCGCCGGCATTGAAGCGGCGCGCCGGCCGAGAGAGCGTCGCCCCCGCCGCTTCCCGGTGCACGCGACTGCTCCGCGTTCAAAGGTCGCAATAGCCGGCCACAACATGCATGTAAAATGTTCTTGGGAGTCCATGCTACAGCTAGTTGTCCTCCCCCAACTCGTCAATCTCTTCCAGTAGTGGTAGTACTCCATGGCGCGATCCATCAACAAGCAGGCGGGAAAGTTATCGTATACTCGGTTTACGGTGAGTGGCATGCCGATCGACCTGTGGGGTGGAGCCGTGGAGGAGGGTGAGACACGAATGCGACAGACATGATTTAAACGTTGGTTTTGGTCGATGGCGCGATCCAACGAAACGAAACGTTGGTTTCTCTCCGTTTCCATTTTTTCTTCGGAAAAACGGTAAGATTTCACTCCATTTTCATTCCTACTCCAAGGTTGCCCCATTACAACATTCCACCAAATACAAAGGAAAACTAACACACATGCTGATGCATCTCAATGATTCACAGATCATAGCCAATATTTACTTCACAACTAAAGACAAAAGTTGTGAGAGCGTGTACAAAAGAAAAACTACTGATGGGGTCACTACGACTTAAACCCTAAATCCTAAACAGGATTTAATTTCCTGGCTAGGTAGAACCTGTCGAAGGAAAGACGGCTGGCACCCTCAGATCATACGATGCTTTTGTGCAGTTCCACTAAAATGGAGCTGAGCATCCCTGATGGCAAAGATATTGAAGAAGTGTGATTAGAATAATAGTACTGGCACTAGTTCATGAGACATAAACTCATCACAAATAGAAGCCGGTAGAAGTAGAGAAAGATCGACATGGAAATGGAGCTACGGGGGGAGCTGCGGCAGTGGAGCAAGTCGGCTCCAAAAGGAAGATGTACTACCTGGGACGTCGGGCTGTAGCTAGAAGGGCGGTTGGGATGCGGCATCAGCTCATACCGCGGGAACCCCCGATTGGGACGCACCGACTTTGGGTTTTCTCCATCGCCGATGTCGACCGCGTCTACGCAGAACATTGTTCCCTTCCCCCAGCGGCGGGATCAGGCCGGATATGTGACCAGCGGTGTGGCCACCGTCGTTCTATGCATGTGAAGAGAGCAACCCAAGCAAGCAGGCTTGTAGCTTAGGCTCCTGCTAGTGTATATATAGTGGTTTTCTTTTTCTCTCCATATCAACCATTTTATATTGCGTACGTGTCATTGAAGAGTGAAATGATGGTTGCTTCTTCCAACTAATTTACTGTGTGATTTGATTGCTCCTTAGTGGCCCCTACTACTCCGCTTACGTGTATGACCGTTCCTGAGTCTCACTTGTGCTTATCTCTATTTTCTTGCATGACACGTAGACAGGACGCGCATAGAGGAATTTTGTTACTGCACGTTGTTACGTAGTACTGTACTACTAGTACCTACTCCCTCCTTCCGGTTCACTACTGGTACTCCCTCCGTCCTGGCTTATTGGTCCCCTTTGTACTCAATTCATGGGCTCGTTTTCCTCAAGAAATTGTCTTTACCAACGTATTAATATCGGGAATGCATGCGTGAACAACGAGTGATTAAACCTTGCATGCAACGTTTTGACAAAGCATTGACTTATAAACATGTGAATGTGAGGGAGTACACCTCGTGCATGCATGCAACAGTCACACGTACACATGGACGCAAAAACGCGATGCCCTAATGCCAGCATGTCCGAGCACATGACGGAACACACATGGTCACGCTCAAGTGCTCAACCTACACGTGCATGCACACACATACTCAGCTAGGGTAAGCCAGTGACCGTATGAACACTGGAAAATGTATATATTGAGCGCAGTGACCGTATTATGAAGTCCACTGACCGTATTTTTACAAATATACAGTGGCAGACAGTGTATTTATCTCGTTTGAAATTAAGCCATATTAACCGGAAAGGAGACAGTATGGACTAGCATTACTTTGCTGTGTCCCGTCAACTTGCCGAACGAGGAGAAGCTTGCAGGACGGGAGAAGCTTGCGCGCGGTGGCTCGCACGACAATGAGAAACTTTTGACTAATGCAAGCTCTCCCTCGCTCAGGCGGTGGACGTGCAACAGTTAATTTGGTGTTAGATTGCCAGAAGCATACACTATACTAGTACTATTATTGTTCGACTTCCCAAAGAGGCGAACAGCCAAGCGCAAAGTTTTTTTTTGAAGGAAGCCAATCGCAAAGTTTACTTGTACTAGTACTACTACTATAGAGGTATGTACTATACTACTAGGAACCAGATGGAGGAGCGTCCGCACTCTTATTATATTTTAAAAATGTGATAAATCAATCTTAACACATTTGGTTCTCTTCGAGGGTTCTCGCATGTGATAATGCAAGTTGACTGCATGGAACACTCACCACAATTCTCGCTTAATTCTGGCTCATATCCTGTTACAAATAGGAGCGCTCGGTAATATTTCCTCTTTTTTTGTTATTCAGCATATAAACAGGTCAGCAAACCTTGCGGCGCATCTTTGTGCGAACCGTGCTTGATGCACTTTGAATGTGGCCGAGAGCTGGCTTGATGAAACACCTCGCTTCCTTCGTCTTTTTTGCGGGGTACCTCGCTTCCTAGTGACCAGTCTCTTGGCTGAGCGTCCTAAGAATGCTTATGTATGAATAAAGCTCTCTCATTTACCCGCAAGATAGATTAAGCCATATTAACCGGAAAGGAGGGAGTATGGACTACTAGCACTACTTTTTGGTGTGTCCCGTCAACTCGCAGAACAAGGAGAAGCTTGCAGGACAAGGTGAAGCTCGCTTACGCCTTTTGACTAATGCAACCTATCCTCGCCCAGGCGGTGGACATGCATCAGTTCATTCGGTATCAGATTGCCAAAGGCATACACTGTAGTACCCAACATGCGGAGTACCGTCATTGTTCGACTTCACAAAGAGGCGAAGAGCCAAGAGCAAGGTTTAGTAGTAGGAGTAGTACTACTACTAGAACCGCATGGTGGAGCGTGTATACTCTTATTTATTTTAATCTCTGATAAGGTACACATTTATTCGGGAGAAGGGTGGAAAACGGCAGCCCAATTGTATAGTATTAAAAAACATCGAACATGTAATGATGATATCGATCAACCATGCTCGAATATATCTTGGCCTCCGTGCGAGCCCGTCTGTGTGTTCTCGCTCCTCCTCTCTCTCAAGGAACAGCGGGTTGGCCATTTTGCCGTCAATTGAGATCGGTTTGCTCACACTCCGGTCCGACATGTCAGTGATATGCCAAGAGGAGGTGCGTTGACCGACTGGCCATACGCGTACTTGGCTTTGCACCCTCATACTACTCCTCCCTCCGTCACAGTTTACAGGGCGCGCTTCATTCTGATGCATTTATCTCAATGCATTTCCACCACCAGAGAGACTATAGACGCGTTTAGTTTAATGCTCAATTAAATATGGCGTGGTAACCGCAATCAAGTCCACAATTTTATCTCGATGTAGTACTATGGAGTGGAGTAAGTGCATGCATGTGTGTACCCGGAGTGGAAGCACTGCATGCATGGGTACACGCATTATTTCCTCTAGTAATAGACGTCACACTATAACTACCAATGGTACTTTTCAGGCCGATCGCTAGTCGCCTTGATCCCTGAGATTTTTTTGAAGCGCGCTCTATAAACAGTGACGGATGGAGTAGTATGAGCGGATTCAAAGAGGACCGTAGTGATGGTTGCTTCTTCCGAGCAACTTACAGTGGGAAAGGTGGGGCTTATGATTTGACTGCTCATTACTCACTATTAATGGGGCGCAACGACCGGGCTGAGTCTCCCATGTGGTTGTGCACTACTCCCTCAGTTCTTAAATATACTCCGGAGTATTTGTCTTTCTAGAGATTTCAACGAGTGAATACATACGAAGCAAAATGAGTGAATCTACACTCTAAAATATGCCCATTTGAAATTTGTAAAATGACAAATATTTAGGAACGGAGGAGTATAATTTTGTGCATGGCACATGGACCCGGATCCTGAAGAGGCTTCGGGCAATGCTATCAAGCTTCCAGCATTTGTTTACATAATTGACGTACTATATGAATAATTTTCCAGCGACATGATTAGCAAATCAGAGCTAATATTTACATCACAACTGAAGACAAAGTTTTGAGAAGGTGTTAAATTTAAATTGATCTATGCTTTCATTGCCAGCAACGTCCCCCCAGCTCTGTCTAAATCAACAAGGCATGTTGGGAAAAAAAGTAGCTGTCTGGAGCATGCAATATTCTGATCATTTTGTGCAGTTCCACTAAAATAAAGCTGAGCATCCCTGTTCCAAAGATATTAAGTGTGATTACGATAATAGAGGACTACTGATGAAACAATAAACACACAAATAGAAGATTAAGCAAATAATTGGAGAAGATTAGGCTCAGAGTTGGATGAGGAGGATAGAGCAAAACCAATCTCCCTTTGTGAAGTCACACTGAAATGTAGAGACGTTGCCTGTGTGACATTTTAGTACAACTGCACAAAACACTTAAGAAAAAAGTGTGAAGTTCACCAAAATGTCGCAATAGCAACAAGGTGAAATGGATAGCCCTGTTTGCAAAAAAGAGGTAGAAAGGAAACAATTACTGGCCAATAACAGTTGATGACACATACAACGACAAAAAAGAAGCATATTCCTTGTCCTAAGGGAAGATAACAACACGGTTGTGTTTGTCTAAAATGGTGTGAGGATGAGATTGCATTATGGAAAGTACGCCGGACAAGCTACATTTTGGGCAAAGAACTATGGAAGATCCACATGCAAGATTTTCCACATGCAGCGACGTGGGAAGACGGGCAGTGGAGCAAGGCCGGAGGGGATACCTGGGGGTCGTCGGGATGTAACTAGGTGAGCGGCGGCGGGCGGGGTTTGCCCATACTACGGCAACGAGCATGTGGCGTAGGCCCTACCACGCCAGAGCTTGGTCAGAGAGAACGGTGGGTACCGCAGATCGGGACGTGCTGCCTCGGCGCCGTCGAACAGAGAAACGATGCACATCCTCCCTTTCCGCCGGCAGACGGGATGCGGCCGGATTAGTGACCAACGGTGGGAGAGAGAGAGGCCACCGACGCCTTGTGTGAGATACTCTAAAGAGAGACAAACCCAGGCAGGCAGGCTCCACTGTATATAGTGGAGCGGACTACCTTTTTCTCCATAAAAATCGTTTTATATTCTATGTACATGCCATTGAGCGATATAACTTTATAATAACGCGCCAACGCATCAAGTTGAACTTTGTTTCGTGCACGTGTGGTACACGACCTCCGTAGGTAAACAACCGCTACACGCGTTCAAATTAGCACATGGGCTGCCATTTTCGTACAGAAATGAGCTCCACCATGTACCCGCGCGGGTGTGGCTGGGCACGAAGCATGAGTACGTGCACCTATTCTCTTCGTGTACGTACACCACCTATGTGGGGTTGTGTGAGAGAGATACAAACATAGGGAGATATAGTGTGTGGGTTCGTGAGTGTTTTTTTGGGGGGGGGGTCAATAAAAAATGTAACATCTACAATGTGTGTGAAATAGAGTCCTGCATATATCATATATATAGAGGGGGCGATCCACGAGAAGAGAGTGGAGGTATCATCGGCTTGAGGTATCCATAGAATCGAAGAGAGGGATGATGTGTGTGTGTGTGCACGCGCGATCGATAAAGAGTGCCATCGAAATTGTGTGTGCCCACGTCAAAGATATAGAGTGGCTAGCCTACTGGAACGTGAGAGGGGACAAGTGCAGTTTGTCTCTGTGGCATGGATACCTACCTACAACGCTCGACTATCGGTGTGTGGTGGGGGGAGGCCTAATTAATTATAGAGGTACAATGGCTGGTATATGTGTGGAGGAGGAGAGAGGCCTACCTTATGTATTAAGGGAGATCGATCGGCATCCATGCAGATGTGTAGGAGAGGAATAAGGTTGGGAGAGAGACAGAGATAGAGCGTTGGAGGGGGTGGTAGTGGAGTTGCTTCTAACAAATGGTGGGAGACAGTGGCAGACCTAGGAATGGGCCAGGCCCCAGGCGAACTGAGCCAAGGCCCAGGCAGCTTAGTTGAATGTCGCATTTTATTGTAGCTACAGTGTTAAAATATACAAAGGAGATGGCCTTACGCCCCAGCCCACCGCCCCTCCAGCCTGGGGCCTGAATCCGCCCATGGTGGGAGAGGCTTGCTAGACAAACGGAGGGCACACCTGCAATATCAATAAGAGAGGGGATGGTTGCCTGTCTGTGCACGTGCGTGTGAGAGACGGGTCAGGAGGCATGCACGAATGATGAGGGGGGACAATATGGCTGTGGTAAGCAGACGTAACTACAGAGGAAGATCAATCGTCCTTTGTCAGAGAAAGGAGAGACATAACTTGTGAGGTACGTCGATCGATGGGTGGGGGAAATAGTTAAAGTCGACCTAGGTATATGTAGGGAGATCGATCGGTATACATGCATGTATCTGTTAGAAGCAAATAAGGCCCGGGGAGAAGGATAGAGAGAGATGGGTGCATCTAGGAGGTGGTGCGAGAGGCATACTATATCGAGGGGGAAGGAGTGTGCGAGTACGAGATCGATGTAAAGAGTGGTGGAGTGAGGCATGGACGGTGAGAAGAGAAGAGGGGAAGCTTGTGTTTGTGGTAGGCACACCTGGCTAGAGAGGCATATCGATCGATGTGAGCCGTAAAGAAGGAGCTGGGGGGGCTACACACACCGTGGGTGAACGACCTAAAGTGAAAAGATGAATTTGCGCGATGGAGCTAGAGAATGCTGAGGGAGGGTGAGAGGGATGCGGGTGTGTGCATGCACGAGAGAAAGTTAGTGCTAGCTACAAATATAAGAGGATTGTGTGGGTGTAAAAGACGAATAGAGATCATAATTCATTATAAAAAGTGAATTAAGATATTTGAAGAATTTATCATAGTGTTTTAAACCGACGCATGCGTGAATATATATAACAGTGATACACATGGTGTGGTTATGAACATGTTATACTACATATAATATATTTTATCTCTACTCTTATAAAAACAGAGTTGTTGATGATGGTGTGCCTGCCATCCTGCAATATAGGTTGTCCAATTTATATCTGACGGATAGGAAGTAAACTATGGCAATTTTGAAAAAAGATACCCACACCCCTCCCCATATTTGCAAATAAGGCCTCCCCTTGATCATGTTGATGTTCCATGGAACGCATGGGCATATTGCTAGTACTACATATAATATATAGAACATTGATTATAATTTGGGCTAATGTGTGGCTTTTGCAGCTCAGGGCTAAATACTTGTCATAATGTAGGGGGCGGGGCACTATACTTTGTGTGATAAACACGGTGTACGTATGGAACATGGTTTAGATTATGAATATATAGTTAGTACATCAAATGTACTATTATTTGGAATCGACATCAAGTGTATTCAAATAATTGAATTCGAGTTCATATAGTACATATAGTTCATATCTATCTCTATAGTAATCATGTGGTGTGTTGTTAAGGTAATACACGAATGATGGTTGAAGTTGGCAACAATCATGATTGTAGATTCTTATTGAAATAGAGAAACGAATTCAAATTTAGTTCGAATTGCAGCGGTAGTATAGACATTTGGAATGCACTAAAATGTTGGTATGAGTAGGTTACATGCATTATACAGCCAACGAAAAAATTGAATTGGACGTAACATGTTGGGATGAGTAGCTTTGAATAGCATTTGTATAGTAAAACGGGACAAGACTCTCTCTTTATGTGGTGTGAATAGATTTATTTTTTCATTTTTTTCGTTGAGGGAAGTGTGAATTGATTTAGTACGTATATTACACGTTAGGCTTGTCCCTAAAATTCAACCCGCGCCATGTTATATCCCAAAAATTCAGATATCGTGCTCCCAAAACTGGCGCCTTCACAACCCGCGCCTTGCTATCCCGAAATTACAACACGCGCGAATACTCCCTCCAGCTGCCAAATCCCGACAAGCGAAATCCCCCTTCTAACCCTGAGCAGAAAGGGCCACTAGTTAAAATCGGTGGGGGTACTTTTGTAACACACCCTACATTTCGGACAAGCGCGTCCCTAGGTCATGGTTTCCCCCTCCCATCGCCTCCTTTTCGCCATTCGAAATCCCAAGCCACCATAACCTCTCCGCTCCAGCCGCGAAACCCCACCCTCCTCTGTCTGCCACCTCACCGCTGCCCAGCCGGAGCCTCTTCCTTGATGACGTAGTCCTCCGCAACAGCTCGATGTCCCTCATCCACCTCCCCGGATGAGGATCCGTCGTCCATCTTGTCGTCCCGTCGGTTCAGCCGCCTCGTCCTCCACCTCCAAGGAGCTGCTCCGACGATCACCTCATCTATCGTGGCTGCTCCATCCCCACAACGTCGCCTTAACTTGCTCCACCGGAACCGCAGCTTCCTCATTAACTCCTCGGACGAAGCCGACGCCTACTCGACGCCACCAAAGAGGTTGTACACTCATCGCATCGCACCTTCTCCTTAACTCGACCTCCCGGTGCCGACGGTGCTCCATCCCGCACCCCCATGGAGCAGCTACCTCGAAGCCGGCGCCACGGGCGACATCTCCACGGCGGCTCTCCCCCAGTGCGAGGCCCCTTCGGCGGCGGCGGCCATACCAGCCGGATTTGCTGCTGCTGCTCCGGCTCTCGCTCGCTCGCTCGCTCGCGCTGCTGCTGCTGCTCCGGCTCTCGCTCGATTGCTCGCTCGCGCTACTGCAGCTGCTCTCCCCCTCGCTCGTGTTGCTGCTCTGCTTCGATTTAGCTACACTTCAGTCGACTGAATCGACTTTTGGGTCAGTCGATTTTCAGGGGGTGGGGGGGGGCTCGCCGGAGTTAAGGAAGAACCACCCGCAGCAGGGAGGGGGGCTCGCCGGAGAGGTACCCCACTATCTATCTTAGGGCTCAAGGTGGGGGCGGTGGTCACCGGAGGTGGTGGGGCTATGGCGTGGGGATCGCCGAAGAAAAAGCTCGGCGCGGGGGGGGGGGGGGGGAAGGGCTAGAGGGCTGGCCGGGCCGGCAGCGGACCCATGGTGGGGAGTTTTTTCGGGGCGGCGAGGCCGGTGGTGGCTGGCGGCTCAGGGGGGTGCAGGTTGAAGATGAATTGCAGGCCCTCCCTAAACTACATGTCAAGTGTCTCTCTGCTACCATTGCGTTCAGTTTCGACAGTAACATTCAGATTCCACAGTAAATTTCAGTTTCGACAGTTAAGTTCAGAGTCAACAGTTTTTACCTCATCTGTTGTAGTCAGCTGGTTTTTGGTGATGTAAATTTTACATCTATTTTACATCATCTATTGGAGATGCTATTAGAATCCCACTTGAGATTATGGCTCATCGGAGCTACTCCAACGACAGAACGATCTATCACAACAGAGCAGTGCCTGCACGCCGTCTACAGATTCCTCAGATCTTCCTCCACACCTCCGACAGCCACCTCTGCCTCAACTTCTTCAGTGACCAACCCAATGATCCTGAGGTCGACACGGCTACGGCAAAGAGGTTGTACACTTGTTGCATCACTTATTACTCTACATTCATGTCGATCCATTAGGGCTATTTTGGTTCAACAGAAAAACATAGCAATAGGAAATTTTCCTATGGCACTCTACTATTCAATTATTCATGCATTTTGTTGAAAGGAATGGAGCAAAACATCCACCTGGACCTACCTTTCAAAATCCTATGCATGAAAACAAGACCAAGTGCATTAGTGCCAAAATAACATTCTAACTGTACACACTTTCATATGGTTTCACTTTATTTTGGCCATGTTTCTTTACATTCCTCTGCTCTTCCAATTCCTGTGAACCAAACACCCAAGTTGACAGAAATCCTGTGTTTACAAATGCCCTGTTTACCATGTGCATTCCTATCCTATTCCGGTGTTTTTCCTATCCCTGCGTTTTTAGAATCATGCAAGCCAAATGAGCCATTACAGAATTACTTCAGTTACAGGTAGGTGCCGAAGGAAACTTTGTGTGGTTTTTCCTGCTCCTGCCGCAATGTCGTCCACCTCACCTGAGCTGCTCCATCGACAGAAGCATCCACCAAATTAGACATCACGACTCCTGACCGTCTTTCGCCGCCTCAGATCTCCTTCCCTACCGCCGGCACCCACCGCAACGACATCACCATCATCGACTCAGCAGATGAACCTGAGGAATACACGGGTCCACAAGAGAGGTCGCACTCTTTTGTTTATGCTTATGTTATGCATTCCTTAAAATTACCTGCTACTTTATCATCCTATTCACCTCTTAGACTCCAAGTCAGGTCCAAATTAATGTTCAAACTTGAGTTCTAAATTAGTTGTGGGCAATCGAGGCAGCAATGAAAAGTATCTCTGCCTAATATCTGGTTCACCTAGGGTATGCCTATATTGTTCATCTTGGGTGGGAAACAAATAGTAAAGCAATCATCATCTGTCTTTTTACTAAATTAAAGCAATCATCAGCCTGCTATCATTATTTTTGGATCCATCTACTGGTTGTTACCATCACTCTAGATTTCTGCATGCTCTCCTTACATAATCTCACCATATTTTTTTCATATGCATGTCAGATATTGTACACAGTCATGCTGAACATGTAGAAAAAAGAGAAGAGTTTTGCGCGGCAATACAATGTCATGCAGACATCGCTCCGTGGTGGGTTCAACGGCAAACCCTCCCACCCCCCTCTCCAGATTGTAATCCAGAGGAAGATATCTTTTTCGAGGAGGATTCAGACGTAGCTGACCACTCCTATTTACCCCCAAGGTTTTTTCTCTACCTTGGCATGATGATATTAGTCATATAATGCATATGTTGCCTTGCAGTGCCTACTTTTGACATAATATATGTCATCTTCTTAGTTTAGACATGTTCTGTAATGCCACCTGTTTAGTTTCTCTATCATATATGGGAATTATGCAGTCTCATTTCTTTTAGCCAGCCATAATATATGTGAAATGTGCAATGTCATCCTGTTTAACCAGGCATCATATATTTGAATGATATCTTGCCCATCCTTTTCTTCATTACATTTCCATTTGTCGACAATGTTTGTACATTAAACTACTCTTCCCGTGAATCAGCCTTTTGGGTGGGAGATGGAAAAATTTGGAGTGAAACAAGGCCTTCAGAGCAGACAGTGCTACCTGTCGAAGCAGATCTCTTGTTTGGTCCCAATAGCTCCTCAGAGATGGATTCAGAGACAGACGACCAATCCTATTCCCCCACCGAGGTGTATGCTCTAACTTGGCACGGTTAGACTGCTCATATCATGCATATGATGTCTTACATTGCGTAGTTTAGACATCATATACACAATATTTGAACACCATGTTCTTAGTTTAGACATCATATCGAATGCCCTTTGTTTAGCATATAAATCACATATGTGAATTAAATCATGCGATCCTGATTACTTAGATAACATGTATGTGAACTATTTCATGCGATCCTATTTAGTTATTCATCATATCTTTGAATTATGTTATGCTATGCTTTCCAGTTTAGATAGACATCATATATGTGAAATTTTGTCATGCTATCCGTTTTAGTTAAACAATATACATGTCAACTCTTTCATGCCCTCTTTTTTCCACACTATCTATTGCATCTGTCTCTCATACAATGTCTGTACATTCAACTATGTTTCCTGTTTATTAGCCATTTGAATTGGAGCGGGTGATGCCAATATCTAGCGGAGTAAAAACACGGTAATCAAATAAAACAGTGCTACCTCTTGGTGGAGATAGCACCCCGGTTGTACATGCACGAGAACCAGCCCTACCACACATAACCCAGACTCTCAGAGACTATACTCCTACTGCGATGGTCACAGAACCAGCTTCACCCAATCTAACCCCAACCCCAGCAGATAGTAACCTAGTTCTGTTGACACAACACCATATTCACCACAAAGCTCCCAAACAAGAGCAGTTAGTAAGGCAGCTCCAATGCCCAAAGGGCCAGTACTACCACGGCGAACCCCAACTCCACCAGTTAGTACGCCTATTCCTGTGGAGGAAGCACAACCATCCAGTCGTAGTTTAGCATCTATCCATTTGATGTTGTTAAATCCTATGTGCGAATCTTCCCATCTTGGAAATATTATACTGAAGATGAAGGAAAATGCCAGTTGCAGGTGTTTGTCCAGGAGTTATGTGTAAGTAATGTTATTCATGGCAATTACTTTGCTTTGTCCCATACATTCTACCTCCATGATGGTTATAATATAGCAAATTTTCCCATTTTTCTCTATAGAGAAGGACCGGTTTAGAAACTCAAGATGAGGTAACCTGTGCTAATACCTCTGCTATATTCAAGAATGCTTGGTGGCAGTATCGGAATTACCTGAAGAAAACATACTTCACTGGCAAAGAAACTTATCAAATTCCCTTACGTTCTCCTGAGACACATTTACTGGACGATGACTGGGAACGCCTTGTTCTGTACTGGTCCTGAACCAAGAATGTGGTAAGGTCTATGAGCTCATTTTTTAAGTACTGTATTCTTGTGTCTTACTGTAATGTGTTCATGTAGAACAAGTGCTTAAACCTGAAGAACAACTGTGCTAATTTAAGATTCCATTGCTATCGTGCATACTGCTTTGCTCTTGTATCACTTTATTTACTCATACAAACTTATTTTTAAATTGAAGGATCCAATCGAAACTCCAATGGCACAGCAGGTATGTTCGCGCATGTTTCTTTAACAGGTTTGCTCTTATCAATAGCTATGTTGATTTCAATTTCAATTGTATATACAGTTGACTTCTCATATCATGCACATTACTAGCATCACAACAGAGCCAATAGTGTTGTTGTACATGTAGACCCGTCATACCCATCTGAAATCTTGTTGTGCCATGTAGTTTCCCACGCTTTGTATTCTTTCACTGCTGCTTTGTCTTGAACTGATATGATTTGAACTGTGTCTCTATTTTGATTTGGCAAGACAATGCAGTGACCATAGGACATAGATATATGTTTGTTTGATGCTTTTATTATGTACTAGTACTTGGCAATAGAAGGCTTGGTAGTTTAATCCTATCCACCTTACAAATGAACTGGTTCGCCGAAATGAGTTTCATATACTAATACATGCTAAACCTGTTATGTGTCTGCTTGTTTCTTCTTTTAGAATGCTGACAGAATATTGGGGAAGAGTGCCTTATTAAGCAATGGTAAAGGAAGTAGTGCAGATAAGGTTCAGGATAGTGAGATATCCTTGTTGGTCTCCAACGAAGCTGATAAAACAACTAAGGAAGACTATCTTGAAGACAGTGAGACAACCCCAAAGTTCTGTCTTAGTTTAGTGTTTGAGTTACTAGACTACCTCTTGCACAAGCTATTCAAACTCATTGCCTAAATCAGTTCGGTTTCTTGAGTCTCAACTACGAGCTG
This sequence comes from Aegilops tauschii subsp. strangulata, assembly GCF_002575655.3. NCBI lineage: Eukaryota > Viridiplantae > Streptophyta > Magnoliopsida > Poales > Poaceae > Aegilops > Aegilops tauschii. The sequence continues at coordinate 522,977,879 of NC_053039.3, forward strand.
AAAGACATCGATCAGCTGTGCTGCGACAAGAAGCGGAAGGACTGCGGAAGTCCCTGGAGCATTCACATGCATACTTTCTGGTGCAACAGCAAGCGTTGGAGGATTTTAGCGCCAAACAGGAGAAAGCTAATAAGCTTGCTAAGCTTATTGCCAGCATGGTGGATACCTAGGATAACGTTTCTTGAGCTCTTCGAAAGTTGTTTCAGTAATGCTCTTGTTTTGCTATCGCGTTTATTTGCACTGGTGGCCAATTTTGACGGCCAGTGTATGTAATATGCTGCTTTGTTACCTATATTTGCACTGGTGGCGAACTTTGATGCCTAGTGGATGTAATATGTGTAATAGCTATAATAGGCTAGCGTTAGTTGCTTTCTTATTTATTTCCTTATTGTCTTGTTTAGTTGTTTGCTTGTAGTCACTACAGTTCTTTTTCTGCATTTTGCTAGTGGCCACAATAACCTATTTTTGGTAACTAGGCTACAATAATCATGGCAACACATGAACTATTGTAACCATGGGCCTCCTGCGGGCCGTAGGATCCATGGGCCTTCTACGGGCCGTAGGATCCATGGACTTTCTACGGGCCTTATGATCCATGGGCCTTCTGCGGGCCGTAGGGTCCATTGGTCTTCTACGGGCCGTAGGATCCATGGGCCTTCTACGGGGTGTATAATCATTTCGCCAAACATGGGCCGTACTATTCATGGACCATAACGGACCGTTAATAGGCCGTATTTGATAACGGTATGAAAACAGCCCAACGGGTTAACGGGCCACAAACGGGCCGAATGTAACCACGGGCTGAATTTGGCCCACAAACGGAAGAGGCTAGTGACGGACCGTAACTAACCGAATTCTAGAAATGAGCCCAAGAATAAATTGGCCCTTAGAAGGCCGAAAGTTAACACGGGCTGGAAACGACTGACGGAATAATGGGCCGTTAATGGGTATAAAGCGATACACTGTTCATTATGGGCCAGTTTCATCTCGGGCCTTTATTGGGCCCAGAGTTACGATGGGCCCCATATGGGCCGAAAGACATCATGGGCCATACGTGGGCCAGAAGTAACAACGGGCTGGAATCATATTGGACGGCCTAGATGAAGCTACTGGGCTTAATTCCGATAGTCCGTAACGGGCCAGGAGTTAGCGGACCGTAAATGGGCGATATACGAACAGGCAGTTAACAGGCTTTCCGTCGGCCGGCCCGTTACCTTTTGACCAAGTCAAACGGGCCAGCCTTTTCACCGGAATGGGCCTTTGTTGGGTCGTGCCACTTGTTGATGTATCATAGGCGCCTCCTGTCCAATGAGTGGATGACATCTGTCCCAACGGTGAGCCAACACGTGTTTCCTCTGGCCAATGAGAATTTTACACGTGGAAAATCCCTATTGGTCCGGGCTGTTAACGGGTTAACGGATCCAAAACCGGACCCGATAGCTTAACGGCGGCCTGTTACGGTGGATGCCACATGTCGGTCACCCTTGAGGAAAACACTTCTATGACGCGCGATTTATCGTCATGGAAGTGGACACTTCCGTGATGATAATTTTGGTAATGTCATGGAACACTTCTACGACAGCACATGTATGACTATCTTGATTCTGTCATAAAATCGTCATGGATGTACATGCATGACAGAAAACGTGACCTACTGTGACAAACACGTATCATCACGGAAGTGTATTTTTTGTAGTGCTTGATCCATCTCTCCATCAGGTTGTCCATAGTCCTATGTAGTCTCTTTTTTGAATGTGGTGGACCAGCACACGCATCAATGTAGTGTAGCACATGTGCCCAATGCCTAGTGTTCATAAAACATTATTCTGTTCATCCATGTAGATTGGAGTCAGCCATTTGGCTCCCGGTTTGTGAAACTAATTTTCAACATTTTGTAGCAACACAATAACCATCCAATGTATGCATTTGGATTGATGTTCTTTACCCTGACAAAGTTTCAGAAAATAATATTGATATTTGCATGTTGTACAAAAAACCAAGCAGAGGGCGTAAAAAGTCACTCAAATTTGTAGAAATGTAGCCGAACTTCATTTTTTTTTACAGATCACATCCATTTGAATTATTTGATGAAAATTTGTCAGTTCATCAAACATTTTGATTGCTACATGTGAGATTTTTAACAAACGAAAAAGCTGAATTATATTTTGGTGCCAATACTCCATTCATGTCTTGGGGCGGAGTTGACATGTATTAAACAATTGTCAAAAGTGCGGCTGCATGGGAGACACAGACCGTGTTATATCTTTCGAGGAAAGTACACTATTTTATTCCCTATGTTATTAGTGGTCAATATTTTATTAACGCAAGAAAATTTTCGCCATGTGAGTTGATCATTCCCGCAATGCTTTATCACCTCTCAAATGCATAGATCCCAAAAAGGCTGCCCTGAGATATGCGGCGCCGAGTATACGTTCGCCTGAACCACGGTCCAGCGCAATATTTTCGCACCTGGTACATAGAAGCATAGACGATCTATAGTGGACCACCTGGTACATAGAACTTAGAAGCATTGCCCTCGAGCCGCGGCAGCGGCACTGCACCGTCGAGCTGCAGCGGGCACCTGCTGCAGCGCAGCATCACCACGTGATCCAATGGCCCACGAGGCGGTTGATTTTTGCCTGGTCTCAGTCGGATGATTTGTAGTGGTGTTTTCTTTTTGACACTCCTCGTGAGGGTCTGCCTTGCCCATTTATCTGTACGGTGTGGGTATGCAGACTTTTTTATTATTATGAGCATTGGTGCCCTACTGTTTCTGTTCTTTTTTCATTTTGTTTTGAACGTTTATGTTTTCTATACATTTTTTGTAAAAACTAGAACTAACCTTTTTTTCTATTTTTTTAGTATTTTCTTTGTTTGTTTTTTTTGCTTTTTTATTTTGTTCCGTTGTCTTTTTCTTATTCTTGTATTTTTTTCCCTTTTTTTTCAAGTTCATGCATAATTTTTTTGAATATTTTTAAAGTTTTGTGAACACCTTCTAAATTCATTAATATTTTAATATACAAAATTGCTAAATCATATTTAGATGATTTTTAACTATGTCTCATCTAAGTTTGTCATCGTTCAATTTAGATTCTGTAAATTTCGTGCCATCACTCAATTTTGCACGTTGCTGGTCACTGTTTATTTGTCGCGCAGCCTTTGTTGGCCTGTTTGACTTCACTTTTGACATCACATTCTAGCGCCCGTTTCATTGCGTTGTTTCTAGTCCACCATATAGAAGTGGAAGAGACAATAAAAAGGGGAGCTCTAACGCGGTCGTTGCATTTTTAGTTCATTTTGACATTGTCTCCCATTTCTTCCAGCTTCATCAAGATGACTTCCGCAATGTGTCATCTAAGTTGCCGTTTTACTGGATCTTGTTGTTGTAATTTTCATGCAAACTTGTGATCGCACGTCGTCAGCCGATGTATTTCTATGTCGCCTTGTTCTGTTTTGTCCACTTGTTGGACAGTTTGCGTTGCATGTTTATTTTTTTATTTATCCTTTTCATGGTTGTGCTCTTTCGTCCCATTTCATCTGGCTTGCTTCGTAGAAGTGAAGGAGACAACCTATGTCGCTTGTCGTTGCCTATCTCTATTTTGTTTTCAAGTTTGATGTCAAAGAGACATGTTTTGTGGCTCTGACTTGCACTTGATATGAAACTGGCCCGACCAATTTTTATTTCAGTTGAAAGTTCACCCTCAAGAGGCAAACTAGGGGTCTACTGTTTCTTATCAAAACTGTAAGTTCACCCTTAACATGTATTTTCCAAGTTGCAAGTCTATCTTCGACACGCAACTTGGTCTCACTCATTTTCTCTCGCCTGCAAGTTCACTCGACACGCAATTGGGAAGGGGCAACCTTTTTGTTTCAGTTACGACTCCACACCCGACATGCAACTTGGGGGGGGGGGGCATGCCTTTCTTTTATCCTAGTTGAAATTCCACCCTCGGTACATAACTAGGCATGAAACTCGTTTTCTCCTAGTTGCAAGTCCACCCTCGACATGGAACAGGGAGAGAGACCCTTTTTGTCCCAGTTGCACTCCAGTGCCGATATGAAATTGGGCCTTTTCTCGAGTTGCAAGTCCACCCTCTATTCGTAACTGGGCCTTACCCATTTTTTGTCCGAATTGCACGTCCACCCTCGACATGCAACTCGGGGACGACTCATCTTCTCCTAGTTGTAACTCCACACCCAACATACAATTTGGGGTCGAACTTTTGTCCCTATCATAAGTGCACCCTCGATACGCAACTGGGCCCGAACCATTTTTGTCCCATTTGCATGTACATTCTCAACACGCAACTAGGAGGTCAAATATTTCTCCTAGTTGCATCTCCACCTACGACATGTAATTGGGGGAGCACCCTTTTTCTTGGAGTTGTAAGTCTCATTTCAACACAACTTGGGCTCAATCCATTTTTTTGTTACAAGTCAAACTAGACCCTGAGATGTAGTTGTCTCAGTTGCAAGTTCATCCTCGACTCGCAACTCGTATCATAGTTTTGTTTTGTTGTCCTAGTTGCAAGTGCACCCTCGTTTCACATCCAGGCTCATAGTTTGTTCCATCCGAGATTCAAGCCCATCCTTGACACGCAACTCGTCCTGTGTTTGTTTTTACTCCCAGTTGCAGGTTCACCCTTGACTCACACTAGGCACATAGTTTTTTTTATCCCAGCTGCACGTCGAACATTGACCCGCAACTAGGCTTGTAGTTTCATAGTCGTCCAAAGTACAAGTCCATTCTCTACTCGCAACTAGTCTTGTAGATGTTTGGGTTGACAGCTAACCCTTGACTCGCAACGAGAGCCTGTGTTTTCTTTTTCATCATAGTTGCAATTCCACCCTTGACTCGCAACTAGGCTCATGGTTTTTTTCATCCTAGTTGCAAGTGGAGCCTTTACTCACAACTGGGCTCGTACTTTTGTAGTTTTGTCGGTTGCAAGTCCACCCTCGACTCGCAACTTGGACTCGTAGTTATCCTAGTTGCAAGTCCACCCTTGACTCACAACTAGTCCTATTGTTTGTCAAGTCCACACTTGACATGCATCTGGGCTCGTAGTTTTTTCTTGTCTCAGTTGCAAGTCCATCCTCGACTTGCAACTAGGCCCATAGTTTTATTGTTGTTCCAGTTGCAAGTCACCCGCCAACTCACAACTGGGTCGTCTGTTATGCTAGTTGCAAGTGCACTCTCGACTCGCAGTTGGCATCATAGTTTTGTGTAGTTGCCCTAGTTGCAAGTCCATCCTCGACTCATAACTAGGCAATAGTTTCTTTTCATCCCAGTTGCAAGCCCACCCTCAACTCGCAACTTCGTGCATGGTCTTGTTGTTGTCCCAGTTGCAAGTACAACATCTGACTCGCAACTGGGCAGTTTATTTTCATCCCAATTGTGAGTCCACCCTCGACCCATAATTGCCATCGTATTTTATGTAGTTGTTCCAGTTGCAAGTCCACCCTCGGCTCGAGATAAGTCATGTCGTTTTCTTTCATCCAAGTTGCAAGTCTACCCTTGACTCGGAAGTAGGCTAGCGCTCGTAGTTTTGTAGTTATCTCTGTTTCTAGTCTACCTCGACTTGCAAGTGGCACTACTGCAGGTTGCTGCTAACGCGACACTACGATCAGAGACCCTTCGACGAAACTGTGTGCGATGCAATAATCGCAAACGGTGGTGTAAAAGAACCGTCAAAAAAGGTGCAAAACGTTCGCGGTGCAGGATGCATCAAACACGGTTCTGATTTTAATTGCGTTTGCAATGCAGGACATACGGTTCAGTTCAATGAACTATTTGCGATGAGACGGAACAAAAGAAACATACAGCCAGATGAAGGCTTGTGCATATACAGCATACGGTTCACTCGGATGAACTGCTTGTGATGAAAAGGAACAATAAAAATGGGCACTAGATAAATGTGTGTGCGAGTGAGGGCATACGCTTTAGAAGGATTAATTGTTTGCGATTAGGCAACAAAACAGAAATGGGTCAGCCTAATCAAAGTGTCTGCGATTGATGGCATACACTTCACACGGATGAACTGTTTGCGATTAGCCACAACAAACAGAAATAGTTAGATAGATCAACGTGTGTGCGCTAGACGGGCACACACATTCTAATTAAAAGAAGCCTGCGCGATGGTAATAACGAGCGCGCACGGTTGTTGGAACAAGACGTGTGCTGACATTGCCTATTGTAGTACACCCTATGGTGCAAACGGCACGTACGCGGCCGAGAAGGCATGCCCACGTTACGCCTTCCGAGAATAGTGCCGCACTTATAACCGTCCATAAATTTTGAGCCTACTTCCCATCACATTCCAAATTACTGCTATGTTATATTTAATTGCAAACTTGTTCACACCGATCATAACCTAAACGGTTTCACACTTATTGGCGTATTAGTACTCGTTTATAAATACTACTACTCCAAGATGACTGCACATTCCTCCTCATCTCATCATCCACAAAAACAAACAAGTTATTCATCATCATTCCCTTGCGTCTGCCATGGCCAGTGTGAGTTCTGGGTCGAGAGATTGCCACCAGGGAGATGCGAGCATGGAAGCAGAAGCACGAGAGATGTCCCACCTCGCCGCGAAAGCAGCCGGCATGTCCCGCCGCGTGGCCGTAGCAGCACAGAGGTACCGCCGCGCCGCCGAAGCAGCACAGAGGTCTCGCCGCATCGTCGATGCAGCAGACTGGTCCGGCCGCGCCACAGAAGCAGAAGAGATGTCCCGCTGCACCGCTGATGCAGCAAACTGGTCCGGCCGCGCCACGGAAGGAGAAGAGATGTCCCACCGTTCCGCGAATGCAGAAGAGATGTCCTCCCACGCCGCGGCGTCCTAGGAAAATGTCTTGCGGGTAGGCGAGGAATCTTACAGGCGCATGCATGCGATCATCCATAGCCAGATGGATCAGATCTCCGACTGGGTGAGGTTGTAGGACGACATGAAAGCCTCTTTTGAACAGTCTACCGGTGTTATCCGGCAACTAAATGAGAGCAATGCAAGCTCCTGGCCGAGCACGACCTGCTGAGGGCGAAGATCGTCGGAAGTGCGGAGCAGCAGGAGGAGACCACTGCCTGGTTGAAGAGGACCGGCGTCATCGTCGAGAACTTATGGACGAGAATGCCATGCTGCGCATCGAGCGCAGAAGGCTGGTGGAGGAATTCGTGGATGCTCTCAAGCAGCATCTTGAGGACAAGAAAGAGCTCATCGCCACTCGCCGTGGAGACTAGTTCCCGCGCCTTCAGCAACGCATCAAGAACGTAGAGATCAGCGAGCCAGATCGTTGTCTTCCTTCATCTTTTGCCCTTGTGTATTTCGAGCGTTGCCGCATGTGGCTTTTTTTAATTATGTTCCTAAATATTAAGACAATTATTATGAACTGTCATCATCCTTATATTCATCATGCTTGCTATAAGTCGTAGTCGATGCTATATAGGTCCGTCAGATCTTACATCAAGATCCGTGCAATACTTTCTTTTCAGATTTTCATTTTTCTCTCTTAAATCTCAGTCCAGTGAGACATATAGCCACTCCGTAGAACAGGGGCGGGCACCATTAATGGAGACATTGGGAGGGAGGTGCACGGCGGGTAGAGGTCAAAGGGCTCTCCTCCCGATGACCACGCGCGCAGGGGTCTGATCGCATGCCTCCCGTACTCAAATAGCTACCCCGCACGAAACCTCCTAGCCAATAAAAAAAGGGGACGTGTGGCGACACTTAATTGGTAAGTAGAACACCCACGGTTTCAATAATACTTGTGTTTTCGATTTGTAACGTGACAGCACTTGTTCCAAAATGACTTTGTTGATTGTTAATGTGTGCGCCTTCGCAAATCGAACAGAGAAATTACCACAACATGTTGGTGCCATGTCATGACACCATGCCAAGTTTCATGATTTTCAGGCATGTTTTGGATTTACAGAAATTAAAAAACCAAGTTTCTTAATCTTTCCGGCCGACCCACGACGCGAAGATGTTTGAATTTCATTCTCATTTCTTGCATTCGACCTAGAAATTCACCCAGGGACACACATGTGATTTTTCAACCAACTTTGGTGCACTGGAGCATGTGCTTGTAGTTCAAATTTGAATTATGCACATTAAATGCCCAGAAACTCAATTAATGTATAAAAAAGGCCAAACAAACACGGAATAATTCCAAAATTTAGCATGATACTTCTATTTGGTCTAATCTTCCTGTGTAAAAAAATTAAGGCGGGAGAAGACAGTGTACTTATGTCGTTTGGCACATGGAGGTGACACGTTCCCTCTCGGAACCACGAGCCTTCTTGAGAGAAGCTACGGTTTGCAAAAAGCTTACACCAAAGCTTGTCCCAATTCGGCCAAAAAATTTACCGAAGCATGTTGGTGCCATGTCATGACGCCATGCCAAGTTTCATGATTTTCAGGCGTGTTTTGGATTTACAGGAATTAAAAAACCAAGTTTCTCAATCTTTCCGGCCGAACCATGACGCCCAGATGTTTGAATTTCATTCCCACTTCTTGCATTGGACCTAGAAATTCACCGAAGGACATACATGTGATTTTTCAAGAAACTTTGGTGCACTGGAGCATGTGCTTGTAGTTCAAATTTGAATTATGCACATTAAATGCCCAGAAAATCAATTAATGTATAAAAAAGGCCAAACGAACCCGGAATAATTCCAAAATTGAGCACGATACTTCTATTTGGTCTAATCTGCCGGTGTAAAAAAATTAAGGCGGGATAAGGCAGTGTACGTATGTCGTTTCTCACACGCAGGTGACACGTTCCCGCTCGGAACCACGAGCCTTCTTCTGGGAAGCTCCAGTTCACAAAAGCTTACACCAAAGCTTGTCCCAATTCGGCCAAAAAAATTACCGCAGTATGTTGGTGCGATGTCATGACACAAGGCCAAGTTTCATGATTTTCAGGCGTGTTTTCGATTTACAGGAATTAAATAATCAAGTTTCTCAATCTTTCCGGCTGAGCCACGACGCCCAGATGTTTGAATTTCATTCCCATTTCGTGCATTGGACCTAGAAATTCACCCAAGGACATACATGTGATTTTTCAACAAACTTTGGTGCACTGGAGCATGTGCTTGTAGTTCAAATTTGAATTATACACATTAAATGCGCAGAAACTCAAATAATGTAAAAAAGGCCAAATGAACCCGGAATAATTCCAAAATTTAGCACGATACTTCTATTTGCTCTAATCTGCCCGTGTAAAAAAATGAAGGCGGGAGAAGGCAGTGCACGTATGTCGTTTCCCACAAGGAGGTGACACGTTCCCTCTCGGAACCACAAGCCTTTTTAAAGGAAGCTCCGGTTTGCAAGAAGCTTATACCAAAGCTTGTCCCAATTCGGCCCAAAAATTTACCGCAGCATGTTGGAGCCATGTCATGACACCATGCCAAGTTTCATGATTTCAGGCGTGTTTTGGATTTACAGGAATTAAAAAAACCAAGTTTCTCAATCTTTCTGGCAGAGCCACGACGCCCAGATATTTGAATTTCATTCCCATTTTCTTGCATGGGACCTATAAATTCACCCAAGGACACACATGTGATTTTTCAACCAAATTTGGAGCACTTGAGCATGTGCTTGTAGGTCAAATTTGAATTATGCACATTAAATGCCCAGAAACTCAATTAATGCATAAAAAGGTCAAACAAACCCGGAATAATTCCAAAATTTAGCACAATACTTCTATTTGGTCTAATCTGCCTGTGTAAAAAAATTAAGGCGGGAGAAGACAGTGTACGTATGTCGTTTTGCACACGGAGGTGACACATTCCCTCTCGGAACCACGAGCCTTCTTGAGAGAAGCTCCGGTTTGCAACAAGCTTACACCATAGCTTGTCCTAATTCAGCAAAAAAAAATTATCGCAGCATGTTGGTGCCATCTCATGACACCAGGCAAAGTTTCATGATTTTCACGCGTGTTTTGGATTTACAGGAATTAATAAACCAAGTTTCTCAATCTTTCCGGCTGAGCCACGATGCCCAGATGTTTGAATTTCATTCCCATTTCTTGCATTGGACCTAGATATTCACCCAAGGACATACATGTGATTTTTCAACAAATTTTGGTGCACTGGAGCATGTGCTTGTAGTTCAAATTTGAATTATGCACATTAAATGCCCAGAAACTCAATTAATGTATAAAAAGGCCAAACGAACCCAGAATAATTCCAAAATTTAGCATGATACTACTATTTGGTCTAATCTGCCCGTGTAAAAAAATTAAGGCGGGAGAAGGCAGTGTACGTATGTCATTTCGCACATGGAGGTGACACGTTCCCTTTCGGAACCACAAGCCTTCCTGAGGGAAGCTCCGGTTTGCCAGAAAGCATATAACAAAGCTTGTCCCAATTCAGCCCAAAAAGTTACCACAACATGTTGGCGTCATGTCATGACACCATGCCAAGTTTCATGATTTTCAGGCGTGTTTTGGATTTACAGGAATTAAAAAACCAAGTTTCTCAATCTTTCTGGCCGAGCCACAACACCCAGATATTTGAATTTCATTCCCATTTTATTGCATGGGACCTATAAATTCACCCCAGGACACACATGTCATTTTTCAGCCATATTTGGAGCACTGGAGCATGTGCTTGTAGTTCAAATTTGAATTACGCACATTAAATGCCTAGAAACTCAATTAATGTATAAAAATGCCAAACAAACCCGGAATAATTCCAAAATTTAGCATGATACTTCTATTTGGTCTAATCTGCCTGTGTAAAAAAATTAAGGCGGGAGAAGACAGTGTATGTATGTCGTTTTGCACACGGAGGTGACACGTTCCCTCTCGAAACCACGAGCCTTCATGAGAGAAGCTCCGGTTTGCAAGAAGCTTACACCAAAGCTTGTCCCAATTCGGCCAAAAAAAATTACCGCAGTATGTTGGTGCCATGTCATGACACCAGACCAAGTTTCAAGATTTCCAGGCGTGTTTTGGATTTACAGGAGTTAAAAAAACCAAGTTTCTCAATCTTTCCGGCTGAGCCACGACGCCCAGATGTTTGAATTTCATTCCCATTTCTTGCATTGGACCTAGAAATTCACCCAAGGACATACATGTGATTTTTCAACAAACTTTGGTGCATTGAAGCATGTGCTTGTAGTTCAAATTTGAATTATGCACATTAAATGCGCAGAAACTCAATTAATGTAAAAAAAGGCCAAATGAACCCGGAATAATTCCAAAATTTAGCACGATACTTCTATTTGCTCTAATCTGCCCGTGTAAAAAAAATTGAGGCGGGAGAAGGCAGTGTATGTATGTCCTTTCGCACAAGGAGGTGACACGTTCCCTCTCGGAACCACAAGCCTTCTTAAGGGAAGCTCCGGTTTGCAAGAAGCTTATACCAAAGCTTGTCCCAATTCGGCCCAACAATTTACCGTAGCATGTTGGTGCCATGTCATGACACCATGCTAAGTTTCATGATTTTCAGGCGTGTTTTGGATTAACAGGAATTAAAAACCCAAGTTTCTCAATCTTTCTGGCTGAGCCACGACGCCCAGATATTTGAATTTCATTCCCATTTTCTTGCCTGGGACCTATAAATTCAGCCAAAGACACACATGTGATTTTTCAACCAAATTTGGAGCACTGGAGCCTGTGCTTGTATTTCAAATTTGAATTATGCACATTAAATGCTCAAAAACTCAATTAATGTATAAAAAAGCCCAAACAAACCCGGAATAATTCCAAAATTTAGCATGATACTTCTATTTGGTCTAATCTGCCTGTGTAAAAAACTTAAGGCGGGAGAAGACAGTGTACGTATGTCGTTTTGCACATGGAGGTGACACGTTCCCTCTCGGAACCACGAGCCTTCTTGAGAGAAGCTCCGGTTTGCAACAAGCTTACACCAAAGCTTGTCCCAATGCGGCCAAAAAAATTTACCGCAACATGTTGGTGCCATGTCATGACACCAGGCCAAGTTTCATGATTTTCAGGCGTTTTTTGGATTTACAGGAATTAAAAAACCAAGTTTCTCAACCTTTTCGGCCGAGCACGACGCCCAGATGTTTGAATTTCATTCCCATTTCTTGCATTGGACCTAGAAATTCACCCAAGGACATACATGTGATATTTCAACAAACATTGGTGCACTGGAGCATGTGCTTGTAGTTCAAATTTGAATTATGCACATTAAATGCCCAGAAACTCAATTAATGTATAGAAAAGGCCAAACGAACCCGGAATAATTCCAAAATTTAGCATGATACTTCTATTTGGTCTAATCGGCCCGTGCAAAAAAAAATTAAGGCCGGAGAAGGCAGTGTACGTATGTTGTTTCGCACAAGGAGGTGACACGTTCCCTCTCGGAACCACAAGCCTTCTTGAGGGAAGCTCCGATTTGCAAGAAGTTTATACCAAAGCTTGTCCCAATTCGGCCCAAAAATTTACCGCAGCATATTGGTGTCATGTTACGACACCATGCCAAGTTTCATGATTTTCAGGCGTGTTTTGGATTTACAGGAATTAAAAAACCAAGTTTCTAAATCTTTCTGGCCGAGCCACGACGCCCAGATATTTGAATTTCATTCCCATTTCTTGCATGGGACCTATAAATTCACCCAAAGACACACATGTGATTTTTCAACAAGTTTTGGTGCACTGGAGCCTCTGCTTGTAGTTCAAATTTGAATTATGCACATTAAATGCCCAGAAACTCAATTAATGCATAAAAATGCCGAACGAACCCGGAATAATTCCAAATTTAAACATGACACTCATGTACTAGTTGCATGTTCACTGTACGTAAATGTTCTAGCAATTCAAACACCATCCTTTCCCTTCGTAACACCATTTTTTCTTTCAAAACATAATGAAAAAATCAGGTATATGATACGTCTCTGATACCTCCAACGTATCTATAAGTTTTGATTGCTCCATGCTATATTATCTTCTGTTTTGGACATTATTGGGTTTTATTATTCACTTTTATATTATTTTTGGGACTAACCTATTAACCGGAGGCCCAGCCTAGAATTGCTGTTTTTGCCTATTTCAGAGTTTCACAGAAAAAGAATATCAAACGGAGTCCAAACGGAATGAAACCTTCGGGAACGTGACTTTCGGAACGAACATTATCCAGAGGACTTGGACCCTACGTCAAGAAATCAAGCAGGAAGCCACGAGGTAGGGGGGCGCGCCTACCCCCCTGGGCGCGCCCTCCACCCTCGTGGGCCCCACGTTGCTCCACCGACGTACTCCTTCCTCCTATATATACCTACGTACCCCCAAACGATAAGAACAGGAGCCAAAAACCTAATTTCACCGCCGCAACCTTCTATACCCATGAGATCCCATCTTGGGGCCTGTTCTAGTGCTCCGCCGGAGGGGGCATCGATCACGAAGGGTTTCTACATCAACACCATAGCCTCTCCGATGAAGTGTGAGTAGTTTACCTCAGACCTTCGGGTCCATAGTTATTAGCTAGATGGCTTCTACTTTCTTTTTGGATCTCAATACAACGTTCTCCCCCTCTCTCGTAGAGATCTATTCGATGTAATCTTCTTTTGCGGTGTGTTTGTTGAGACCGATGAATTGTGGGTTTATGATCAAGTTTATCTATGAATAATAATTGAATCTTCTCTGAATTCTTTTATGTATGATTGGTTATCTTTGATAGTCTCTTCGAATTATCAGTTTGGTTTGGCCTATTAGATTGATCTTTCTTGCAATGGGAGAAGTGCTTAGCTTTAGGTTCAATCTTGCGGTGTCCTTTCCCATTGACAGTAGGGGTAGCAAGGCACGTATTGTATTGTTGCCATCGAGGATAACAAGATGGGGTTTTTATCATATTGCATGAATTTATCCCTCTACATCATGTCATCTTGCTTAAAGCGTTACTCTGTTCTTATGAACTTAATACTCTAGATGCATGCTGGATAGCGGTCGGTGTGTGGAGTAATAGTAGTAGATGCAGGCAGGAGTCGGTCTACTAGCCTCGGACGTGATGCCTATATACATGATCATACCTAGATATTCTCATAACTATGCTCAATTCTGTCAATTGCTCAACAGTAATTTGTTCACCCACCGTAAAATACTTATGCTCTTGAGAGAAGCCACTAGTGAAACCTATGGCCCCCGGGTCTATTTTCCATCATATTAATCTCCCGACAACAAGCTATTTCTGGCGCCGTTTTTATTTTGCTTTCTTTACTTTGCATCTTTATCATAAAAATACCAAAAATATTATCTTATCATATCTATCAGATCTCACTCTCTTAAGTGACCGTGTAGGGATTGACAACCCCTTATCGCGTTGGTTGCGAGGATTTATTTGTTTGTGTAGGTGCGAGGGACTCGCGCGTAGCCTCCTACTGGATTGATACCTTGGTTCTCAAAAACTGAGGGAAATACTTACGCTACTTTGCTGCATCACCCTTTCCTCTTCAAGGGAAAACCAACGCAGTGCTCAAGAGGTAGCAAGAAGGATTTCTGGCGCCGTTGCCGGGGAGGTCTACGGAAAAGTCAACATACCAAGTACCCATCACAAACCCTTATCTCCCGCATTACATGATTTGCCATTTGCCTCTCATTTTCGTCTCCCCCACTTCACCCTTGCCGTTTTATTCGCCCTCTCTTTTCCGTTTGCCTCTTTTCGCTCGTCTTTCTTTCACCATGTCTGAATTTGGGGAGGTTATCGCCAATGAAGGCAATAATAATAACTTGGGAACCTTTGATGCTTTCGATGATCCTCTTGAGGAACCTGCTATCTTGCACACCAAAAAGTTTCGAGTCGGTAGTGGCAATATTATTGGGAAAGGAGTTATTCAAGATTTGTTTACTTGTGCCGGAGCTTTGCCCATTATGGGTGTCTCTATTCTTCATAAAACTAGTAGCCTTGCGGATGCAATATCTTTGCTTGTAGTTGAACTTGAAAGGCTATTTCTTCATATGCATCCTTGCATACAAAGAATTTTCCTAGAATTTTCTAATATTGAGCATTCTTCTGTTAAGCGTGCCGCCACTATCTTTTTGGCTCATGAGTTTAGATTCATAATGAAAGAGGCTAGAGAAATATTTGCGCATTATAGGGTAGATGCTAGTCATCCGCCCATAGAAGCTATCCTTTTTAATCAAGAAGACATGATGCGTTTACAATCTTTGGATCACGTTTCTTATAATGAAAATCTTAGGAAAAAGGTTCCATCCGATGTTCTAGTTGATAGAATTTCCGAGCTTAATGATGATTTTGCTATTCAGAATAATGGATTAGGTTTTTCTCTTGAACGAAGGCTTGTGACTTTTTGCCAAAAGAATGCTTGTAATGATGAATTGGTTGTGCAATACAAAGGGCCAAGGGAGGAACCCATACCTCCCGAGATTGATCTTGGGGACTTTTGTCCCATTAAATTTAGCCCTTTTGATTATTTTTGCTTGCCTCAAAGAAAACTTGCTGCTGAACGTAGAGAATATGAGAAAAGTTTTCACGACTTGCCGTACCGTTATTATGGCAATACCTAGATCTATCCTTGCTTTTATGCCTAGCTAAGGGCGTTAAACGATAGCGCTTGTTGGGAGGCAACCCAATTTTATTTTTAGTTTTTCGCTTTTTGCTTCTGTTTAGGAATAAATATTTGTTCTAGCCTCTGGTTAGATGTGTTTTTATGTTCTAATTATTGTTTGTGCCAAGTTAAACCTATAGGATCTTCTTGGATGACAGTTATTTGATTTTGCAGAACATTCCAGAAACTTTCTGTTCACGAAAATAATTGTTAAAAATCACCAGAACGTGATAAAATATTGATTCCAATTGCTGCTGATCAATAAGCAAATTGTCTAGGTCTTCCTATTTTGGCTGATTTTTTTTAGTTCCAGAAGTTTGCGTTAGTTCCAGATTACTACAGACTGTTCTGTTTTTGACAGATTCTGTTTTTCGTGTGTTGTTTGCTTATTTTGATGAATCTATGGTTAGTAAAATAGTTTATAAACCATAGAGAAGTTGGAATACAGTAGGTTTAACACCAATATAAATAAAGAATGAGTTCATTACAGTACCTTGAAGTGGTCTTTTGTTTTCTTTCGCTAACGGAGCTCACGAGATTTTCTGCTGAGTTTTGTGTTGTGAAGTTTTCAAGTTTTGGGTGAAAGATTTGATGGATTATGGAACAAGGAGTGGCAAGAGCCTAAGCTTGGGGATGCCCATGGAACCCCCAAGATAATATAAGGACACCAAAAAGCCAAAGCTTGGGGATGCCCCGGAAGGCATCCCCTCTTTCGTCTACTTCCATCGGTAACTTTACTTGGAGCTATATTTTTATTCACCACATGATATGTGTTTTGCTTGGAGCGTCTTGTATGATTTGAGTCTTTGCTTTTTATTTTACCACAATCATTCTTGCTGTACACAACTTTTGAGAGACACACACATGATTCGGAAATTATTAGAATACTCTATATGCTTCACTTATATCTTTTGAGTTATATAGTTTTTGCTCTAGTACTTCACTTATATCTTTTAGAGCACGGTGGTGGAATTGTTTTATAAAAACTATTGACCTCTCATGCTTCACTAATATTATTTTGAGAGTCTTAAATAGCATGGTAATTGCTTAAATAATCCTAATATGCTAGGTATTCAAGAATAGTAAAAACTTTCTTATGAGTGCGTTGAATACTAAGAGAAGTTTGATGCTTGATGATTGTTTTGAGACATGGAGGTAGTGATATTAAATTTGTGCTAGTTGAGTAGTTGTGAATTTGAGAAATACTTGTGTTGAAGTTTGCAAGTCCCATAGCATGCACGTATGGTAAACATTGTGTAACAAATTTGAAACATGAGGTGTTCTTTGATTGTCCTCCTTATGAGTGGCGGTCGGGGACGAGCGATGGTCTTTTCCTACCAATCTATCCCCCTAGGAGCATGCGCATAGTGCTTGGTTTTTGATGACTTGTAGATTTTTACAGTAAGTATGTGAGTTCTTTATGACTAATGTTGAGTCTATGGATTATACGCACTCTTACCTTTCCATCATTGCTAGCCTCTTCGGTACCGTGCATTGCCCTTTCTCACATTGAGAGTTGGTGCAAACTTCGCCGGTGCATCCAAATCCCGTGATATGATACGCTCTTTCACACATAAACCTCCTTATATCTTCCTCAAAACAGCCACCATACCTACCTATTATGGAATTTCCATAGCCATTCCGAGATATATTGCCATGCAACTTTCCACCATGATGTTTATCATGACACGTTCATCATTGTCATATTCCTTTGCATGATCATGTAGTTGACATAGTATTTGTGGCAAAGCCACCGTTCATAATTCTTTCATACATGTAACTCTTGGTTCATTGCATATCCCGGTACACCGCCTGAGGCATTCATATAGAGTCATACTTTGTTCTAGTATCGAGTTGTAATCACTGAGTTGTAAATAAATAGAAGTGTGATGATCATCATTTTTCGAGAGCACTGTCCCAAGTGAGGAATAAAAAAAAAGAGAAAGGCCATATAAAAAAAGAGAAGGCCCAAAAAAAGAGAGAGAAAAAGAGAGAAGGGACAATGTTACTATCCTTTTATCACACTTGTGCTTCAAAGTAGCACCATAATCTTCATGATAGAGAGTCTCTTGTTTTGTCACTTTCATATGACTAGTGGGAATTTTTCATTATAGAACTTGGCTTGTATATTCCAACAATGGGCCTCCTCAAGTGCCCTAGGTCTTCGTGAGCAAGCAAGTTGGATGGACACCCACTTAGTTTCTTTTGTTGAGCTTTCATATATTTATTAGCTCTAGTGCATCCGTTGCATGGCAAGCCCTACTCCTTGCATTAACATCAATCGGTGGGCATCTCGATAGCTCATTGATTAGCCTCGTTGATGTGTGACTTTCTCCTTTTTTGTCTTCTCCACATAACCCCCACCATCATAATCTATTCCACCCATAGTGCTATATCCATGGCTCACGCTCATGTATTGCGTGAAGGTTGAAAAAGTTTAAGATTACTAAAGTATGAAACAATTGCTTGGCTTGTCATCGAGGTTGTGCATGATGAGAGCATTCTTGTGTGACGAAAATGAAGCATCACTAAACTATATGATTTTGTAGGGATGAACTTTCTTTGGCCTTGTTATTTTGAGAGGACATAATTGCTTAGTTAGTATGCTTGAAGTATTATTATTTTATGTCAATATGAACTTTTATCTTGAATCTTTTGGATCTGAATATTCATTCCACGATTAAGAAGAATTACATTGAAATTATGCCAAGTAGCATTCCGCATCAAAAATTCTGTTTTTATCATTTACCTACTCGAGGACGAGCAGGAATTAAGCTTGGGGATGCTTGATACGTCTCCAACGTATCTATAATTTTTGATTGCTCCATGCTATATTATCTTCTATTTTGGACATTTTGGGCTTTATTATTCACTTTTATATTATTTTTGGGACTAACCTATTAACCGGAGGCCCAGCCCAGAATTTTTGTTTTTTTGCCTATTTCTGAATTTCGTAGAAAAAGAATATCAAACGGAGTCCAAACGGAATGAAACCTTCGGGAACGTGATTTTCGGAACGAACATGATCCAGAGGACTTGGACCCTACGTCAAGAAATCAAGCAGGAAGCCACGAGGTTGGGGGGCGCCCTCCACCCTCGTGGGCCCCACGTTGCTCCACCGACGTACTCCTTCCTCCTATATATACCTACGTACCCCCAAACGATCAGATACAGAGCCAAAAACCTAATTTCACCGCCGCAACCTTCTGTACCCACGAGATCCCATCTTGGGGCCTGTTCCGGAGCTCCGCCGGAGGGGGCATCGATCACGGAGGGCTTCTACATCAACACCATAGCCTCTCCGATGAAGTGTGAGTAGTTTACCTCAGACCTTCGGGTGCATAGTTATTAGCTAGATGGCTTCTTCTCTCTTTTTGGATCTCAATACAACGTTCTCCCCCTCTCTCGTGGATATCTATTTGATGTAATCTTCTTTTGCGGTGTGTTTGTTGAGACCGATGAATTGTGGGTTTATGATCAAGTTTATCTATGAATAATATTTGAATCTTCTCTGAATTCTTTTATGTATGATTGGTTATCTTTGCAAGTCTCTTCGAATTATCAGTTTGGTTTGGCCTACTAGATTGATCTTTCTTGCAATGGGAGAAGTGCTTAGCTTTGGGTTCAATCTTGCGGTGTCCTTTCCCAGTGACAGTAGGGGCAGCAAGGCACGTATTGTATTGTTGCCATCGAGGATAACAAGATGGGGTTTTTATCATATTGCACGAAGTTATCCCTCTACATCATGTCATCTTGCTTAAAGCGTTACTCTGTTCTTATGAACTTAATACTCTATGTTGGGGATATTACCACTGGGCGTAAACCAGCCAGGAGAGGCCAGGTTAACTTCATAAGTAGTTCATCTGTATCTGAAGCCCATGAAGACAGACGGTGACCCTTCATGAAGGCCCAGGGCCCAAAGCCGGTTTAAGGCTTGTAGACACAAACCGACATTGAGATGTAAACTTGTGTTGTAAGATAGAAGTAGCAGGGACCGGGCCGGTCACGATTATGAGCCGGCCTCGGAGTCTGTAAACCGACGGGCATCAACCCATGTATATAAGGGGACGACCCGGCGGCGGTTCAAGGACAACAGACAACAACTCGAGACTCAGGCAAAGCGTATTCGCTCCCTGGTCATCGAAACCCAATCAATTCCATCACAACTAGACGTAGGCTTTTACCTTGATCGTAAGGGGCCGAACTAGTATAAAACTCTCTTGCGTCCCTTGTCCGCTTTAACCCCTTTAAGCTAACCCGTAGCGATGGCTCCACGACTAAGTCCTTTCTCTAGGACATCTGCCGTGACAAAACCATGACAGTTGGCGCCCACCCTGGGGCTATCGCACGATGGTTTCAAGTTCTTGGAGGGCAGCTTCAAAGGACTCAAGGCTTACGCTGTGGGCCGGATGACCAAGAGTCGTCGCGGCAAGCTCTACATCGACGATGCAGGCTGGGGCCCCGAGGCCGGCTCAATCGAGTACGGGTACCGGGTCCCCTTTGGTGGCATACACGTTTTCATTGGCAAGATCAGTGAACCGGGCCCTGAGCTAGACATCTGCACCGACCTCGTCGAAACGGCTCAGCGTGCGAGATCTGCCCGGGTCAAGCCTGTCATGAAGCGTGCCTTCATGGGAGTTATCCATGGAGGTGAATCTGAGGATAGATCGGAATCTGGTGGTGAGACCGTCGTTTATTCCGGTGACGAGTCATCGACTGGAGAGACCGAGTCGTTATATCAGTTACAAGATGGCCGGATTGGGGGTTGTTCCGATGGCGACAGTATTCCGGACCCCTTTGATCTGCCAAACCGGGTGGCGATCTTAATGGCCCGCATGCAACCAGCGCTCCACTCTTCGACTGCAGCGGCGATGATTTCTGGATCAGCAGCGGCGGCTGCGGCTGGGGCAGGAGGCCCTGTGCAACCGCTAGCTCAGGTTCTATCTGATTTCTTTGATGTGTTGGCAACGCTGATGGCGGAGGTTAACCCGGCGGATAAGGATGCACACAATGCGGAAATCGCGAAAGTGAAAGATCACATCACGCAGGCAAAAACCGACTTAGCAGCTGAGGATACCAGGATAGCCGCGGAGCGAGCAACTTTGGATGCACAGGCTTACCGGATTATGCTGGATCAGAATGCGTCGAACGAAGTCCTGAAGAGGAGGCACCGATCTCGCCTGCCGCCGGTTTATGACGCTAGAAATCTCTTTAACACCCCAGGGGCAGGGACCAGTAGTCCGCCGGTGGTAAACCGGGCAGAGGCACCCGGAGCAGGGGCGCCGGTTCAGCCACGTTTGGTGGATCCGCCTCGTCAGAACAACATTGTGGTACCTCATGTCCCCACGCCACCGGGTCATTATTCTAACCCAATGGACAACATTGTCACTGCCGCTTCACGGCTG
This sequence comes from Aegilops tauschii subsp. strangulata, assembly GCF_002575655.3. NCBI lineage: Eukaryota > Viridiplantae > Streptophyta > Magnoliopsida > Poales > Poaceae > Aegilops > Aegilops tauschii. The sequence goes on from NC_053039.3 coordinate 522,998,811, forward strand.
GCGGCCATCCCTATCAAAGGCGATTCTCCAGCAGCAGTCGAGACGCGTCGGGTTAAGGAGCTTCTTCAGACAGCATTGGTTCAACAGGAGGCTTATTCATATAGTCGCGATCGGATTCATTCCACTCCCCGTCCAAGCCGGAGTTACAGCAGGCATATGGATGAACCGACAGTATCAAGAAATGCACGGAACCGTGATCCGCCCCGTGGCCATAACCCGAGGGGTGGTGCTGGTGATGCTCAGGAGGTGGTGGACCGGGCTCGGGCATGCAGAGAGGCCGAGTTAGCGGCGCAGCACGAAGCTCGTCAGCTTACTCCAGTTCGTCCAACCACATCGGTGGAACCAAGAGTTACCTCTAGTTCCTTGGGAGTGCCATGTCTTGTCCCAGCGTTGCGCAATGTGCGCCTGCCCAATGATTTCAAGGGCCCGCGCAAGGTGCCGAATTGCACCGCCGATTTATCCCCTGAAACATGGGTTGAAAGCTACGAGATGGCCATGTAGATGCTGGACGTGGATGATGCGGCATGTGCGAAGTACTTCACCATGATGCTAGAAGGAACGGCCCACACTTGGCTAAAGAGCCTACCGGCTAATTCTATCAGGTCATGGGCCGAGTTGAGAGCCCGGTTTGTTCAGAGTTTCAAGGATACATGCAAGCAGCCCATGTCAATTGTGGACTTAGCTGCCTGTGTCCAAGAGGAAGGAGAGTCAACAACCCATTGCGTGCGCCGGGTTTCGGAGATTTTGCATTCATTAGACCGCATCAACGCTGACACCGCAGTTTTAACATTGGAATGCAATTGCCGGTTTCAACCCTTGAAGTTGAAGTTGGGACGGCTCAAACGTCATTGTAATTATATGGGAACCCTCATGGCTGCACTGGTGAAGTATGCCGACTCTGATAGTACCAAGGATCCCGAGTCTGACGATGATAAGACAGGGAAGGGAAAGAAGAGCGGCAACGCCAAGGGGCAGCACCACAACCCGGCGGGTCATGGAAACGGCGGCAAGCATAAAGCGGACCACGGTTTAGACTTTGTGGCTAACACTAATACACACGACAAGGGCCAGCGGCGTAAGGGTAAACCACCCCGGCGCAATGGAATGCGGAATCCTAATCCGGACTGTTTGTCGTATCTGTTGAACCAGCCCTGTCCAAAGCAAGGGACGAAGGAGGAACCATCTACACACCTCTAGAAAGATTGTTATATCATGCAAGAGTTCAAAAATTCTGATTCTTTCCGGTATGATCATGGATCAGGAGGCGGTTCGGGCTCTGGCTCTCATGGGCCGGGTTATGGCGGAGGAAATTCCGGTTCAGGATTCCATGGCAATCGGGTGGACATAACAATCAAAGTAATCAAGGTAACCAAGGTGGCTATAATCATCAGGGCAATCAGCAGCAGCAGCAGTCGGGTTACCAGAGCAACCCAAAGCAGCTGAATAGCGGACAGTATCATGTCTTCACCACTAGCTTGGACAAGCGCGATCAGAAGCTTCATAAAAGGGTGGTGAATGCCATTGAACCGATGGTGCCCCGTTATTTGCGCTGGTCCGAGCAGCCCATTGTGTGGAGTAGAGACGATCATCCACCCCGGGTTGACAATCCGGGTCATCTGGCTCTGGTGGTAGCACCTCAGGTGGGAGGTTATAAGTTCACTAAGGTACTCATGGATGGAGGGAGCAGTATCAATATCCTTTATTATGAAACTTTCCGTCGCATGGGGCTAACAGATAAAAATCTTAAACCGTCCAATACAGTGTTCCATGGTGTGGTGCCTGGTAAGTCGGCATATCTTGTTGGTAAGATAGCTCTGGAGGTGGCTTTTGGAGATGAGCATGACTCGAGATCAGAAACCTTGACCTTTGAAGTGGTAAAAATCAGAAGCCCGTATCATGCCCTATTTGGACGGCCAGCTTATGCTAAGTTTATGGCATGGCCTTGTTATGTCTATCTACAGCTCAAGATGCCGGGTCACAAGGGAACTATAACCGTGCATGGAAGCCGCAACGTTGCTCTGGAGTGTGAGGAAGGTGATGCGGCTTATGCTGAGTCGGTTTGTGCAACACAGGAGTTGAAATTTTACAAGGACAATGTTGATCCGGCAGATATGACTTCGTTGAAGAAACCAACTACGGAGCATGATCCGGCCCTGAGGTTTAAATCGGCTGATGAGACTAAACTGGTTGACTTCGTGCCTGGTGATTCGTCCAAGCAGTTTAGCATCAGCGCTAACTTGGATCCGAAATAGGAAAGCGCGCTCATCGATTTCATCCGTGAGAATCGGGACATCTTTGCATGGAAGCCTTCTGACATGCCTGGTGTAACGAGAGAACTCGCTGAGCACACTCTCAATGTTGATCCTAAGTATAAACCGGTCAAGCAGTTTCTCCGCCGGTTCAATGAAGAAAGACGCAAAGCTATTGGAGAAGAAGTAGCCAGGCTCTTGGCGGCTGGATTTATCGTTGAAGTATTCCATCCTGAGTGGTTGGCTAATCCGGTGCTGGTCCTCAAGAAGAATGGCACTTGGCGTATGTGTGTGGACTACACAGATCTCAACAAAACTTGTCTAGCAGATCCTTTTGCCCTCCCCCGTATTGATCAAATCATTGATGCTACGGCGGGTTGTGAGCGTTTAAGTTTTTTGGATGCATATTCTGGTTATCATCAGATCAAAATGGCAGTTAAGGACCAGGAGAAGACAGCCTTCGTAACTCCCTTTGAAGCCTTCTACTATGAGTCCATGCCCTTTGGGCTTAATAGTGCACAGGCAACTTATCAACGGTGTGTGCAGAATTGTCTTCATAAACAGATCGGCTGCAATGTTCATGCCTATGTGGATGATATTGTGGTAAAATCAAGGAAGAAGGAGACATTGATTGATGACTTGAAGGAAACCTTTCATAACCTGCGGGTTTATAAAATGATGCTTAATCCGGCCAAATGTGTCTTTGGTGTACCTGCAGGGAAGCTCCTCGGCTTTTTCGTGTCTAACAGGGGCATTGAAGCTAATCTGGAAAAGATCAAAGCCATCACCTCCTTGGGTAAACCAAAGTGTATCAATGATGTTCAACACTTGGCAGGCCGGATTGCCATGTTGAACCGTTTTGTCAGTCGCCTCGGCGAGAAGGCCATCCCTTTGTATCAGATGCTGAAGAAAACGGATAACTTCGTCTGGAGTGACACCGCTAATGAAGCATTTGAGGCCTTAAAGCGGCAGCTAACTAATCCGCCGGTTCTCGCTGCTCCGGTTGACAAAGAGCCATTGTTGCTATATGTGGCAGCTAACGCTTGCGCTGTTAGTGTGGCTATTGTGGTGGAGCGCAAGGAGGCAGGAAAGGATTATCCGGTTCAGCGGCCGGTTTACTATATTAGTGAGGTACTCATTGAATCCAAGCAGAGGTACCCGCATTGGCAAAAATTGGTGTATGGGGTTTTCATGGCAAGCCGAAAGTTTAAGTAGTATTTCCAAGGTCATCCCATCACGGTGGTCAGCTCTACTCCTTTGGGGGATATAATCCAGAATAGGGAGGCAACTAGTCGAATTGCTAAGTGGGCTATTGAGCTCGGGCCTCACGGGTTGAAATACATACCCCGAACGGCGATCAAATCTCAGGCACTTGTGGATTTCATCAATGATTGGACAGAATTACAAGCGCCAGAAGAGAAGCCGGATCACACTTATTGGACTATTCATTTTGATGGGTCCAGGCAATTGGAGGGCTCGGCGGCTGGAGTTGTGTTAACTTCCCCACGAGGTGATAAGTTCTGTTATGTTCTCCGTTTAATGTTCCCTTGCACTAATAATGCAGCTGAATATGAGGCCTTACTCCATGTCTTCGGATGGCTAAGGAGATGAATCTCAGCCGAGTTAAGTGCTTCGGTGACTCGGATCTGGTGGCTCAACAAGTGTCCGGCACTTGGGATTCCAAGGACCCACTAATGGCAGCATATCGTCGTGAGGTGGATATTGTTGCAGGTAACTTCAAAGGTTATCAGTGAATCATGTGGACCGGCGGAAGAATGAAGCGGCGGACATTTTAAGCCGCCTGGGTTCCCAACGTAAACCGGTTCCACCTAATGTCTTCCTGGATGTTTTGCATAATCCGTCTGTCAAGCTCCCTGGTGAAGAGGATTTGGCTGTTCCTGATCCGGAGGCTCAGTTGCTGGCAGCTCTACATGTTATCCCAGATTGGAGGGTTCCGTATCTGGCATATATAAACCGGGGCGAGTTACCAGAGGATGAAACTTTGGCCAGACAGATAACCCGGCGGTCCAAGTCCATGACTATTATCAATGGAGAGTTACATCATTGCAGTGTGACAGGGGCGTTTCAATGCTGTGTATCTCCTGAGGAAGGCCGTGAAATTTTGCGTGAGATCCACGAAGGAGATTGTGGACACCACGCCAGTTCAAAATCTTTGGTGGCCAAGGCGTTTTGTCACGGTTTGTATTGGTTGACAGCTCATGCTGATGCCGAGGACTTGGTTAGAAGATGTGATGGCTATCAGAAATTCTCACGGCGTGCTCATGTACCAGCTCAAGAATTGAGGATGATTCCAATCACCTGGCCGTTTGCAACTTGGGGGCTGGATATGGTTGGGCCTTTCAAGAGGTCCAAGGACAAGAAGACCCACCTTTTGGTGGCGGTTGATAAGTTCACGAAGTGGGTGGAGGCAGAGCCAGTTAGTAAGTGTCACGCAGCCACGGCAATTCAATTCATCAAAAAGGTGATCTTCCGGTTTGGCTTTCCACACAGCATTATAACAGACAATGGTACCAATCTGTCAAAGGGTGCCATGAAGGAGTTCTGTCAACGAGAGCACATCCGGCTTGACGTGTCATCAGTGGCTCACCCCCAGTCCAATGGTCAAGCGGAGAGGGCCAATCAAGAGATCTTGAGAGGCATCAAACCCCGGCTTATGGTTCCTTTGCAACGGACGCCGGGTTGTTGGGTTGAGGATTTACAGAGCATCAATACCACACCCAACAGATCGACAGGCTACACGCCGTTCTCCATGGTTTATGGAGCGGAAGCGGTTCTTCCTAGTGACATCCGTCATGACTCGCCTCGTGTAGCGGCATATGTTGAAGTGGATAACGAGAAGGCACGGCAGGAAGCTCTTGACCTGTTAGATGAGGAGCGTGACTTGGCGGCAGCCCGTTCGGCGATTTATCAGCAAGATCTGCGATGTTATCATAGCCGCCGGGTTAGAACCAGAACCTTTCAAAAAGGAGATTTGGTGCTTCGACTCATCCAGGATCAGACGGATATGCACAAGCTATCCCCACCTTGGGAAGGACCTTTTGTGGTCAGCAAGGATCTGCACAATGGGTCGTACTACCTAATCGATGTTCGAGAGCGCAAAGACTCACGTAAATCGGAGGAGGAGACCAACCGGCCGTGGAATATTGCTCATCTTCGGCCCTACTATACTTGAGCTACAGGCTCTGCTTATGTACATATTATGACATTGTATATATTATGATCAATATAATAAACCGGAACCTCAGCTAAAGCGGGGTATCTGTTGTTTTCTTACATCACGTGTGGTTACATGGAGCTTACAAAGCGGCGTCCGGTTTACCCCTTGATTTAGCTTCTTAAAGATTGATATTAGATCACTTGGGGGCTTGGTCGTATCCGAACCATAGCTACGCCTCTTGATCGGCGCAATGCCACAGCATCACTTGGGGGCTTGGTCGTATCCGAACCATAGCCACGCCTCTTGATCGGCGCAATGCCACAGCATCACTTGGGGGCTTGGTCGAACCCGAACCATAGCCACGCCTCTTGATCGGCGCAATGCCACAGCATCACTTGGGAGCTTGGTCGAACCCGAACCATAGCGACGCCTCTTGATCGGCGTAATGCCACAGCATCACTTGGGGGCTTGGTCGAACCCGAACCATAGCAACACCTCTTGATCGGCGTAATGCCAAAGCATCACTTGGGGGCTTGGTCGAACCCGAACCATAGCAACACCTCTTGATCAAATTTGGGGCCTGGCAGCCCGTGAAAAGCCTCGACTACAACGTTTTTATTTTCCTTTTGCTAAGTTTCTTTTTCTTTTGCTAAGATTTGTGATGTTTTCAAATCAGTGTTTATCAACCCGGTTAGGCTGTCAACTACAAGTTGTCAGTACATGACCAAGTTGTAATCCGGAGACTATCAGCCCGGTCTGGTTTTGACTCATAGTCACCAGTATGGAATAAACCGGTGTTTATCACAACCCGGAACGGTTTTTGTTGTAAACCGGCATTATATAACAGGAGATACTTTTACCCCGGATTAAGGTTATTACCCTCATTACAAGGTTGGTTAGCCAACACTATGCCTAAGGGTCGCAGGTATCATATATTTCCATATTTGGTTATCTTTTACAACCTTGGTCATATATATAGTTGGGTATCATGACCCGCCCGGTGGTAAACCGCCAGGGCGCTTTAAGCTTTTTATCTACAGGAACAACTGGAATAAATAGCTATGGATTATGAATATCATATCTCAAGCATGGCTGATTAACACGCATCAGTTGCAGATAAATATGCATGAAGGCATAACAGACCAAGTGTTTTAACTAGCCTATTACGAGGCGTTTCAGTGCCCAAAGGAATAATTGTTTCTCAATAAACATTGCAGTATGGAAGGTTAAACCGGCCCCCGGGTTATGATCGCTGAGCAGCTTGACCTGACGGCTGCGGATTATCTTGCACCGGTTCATCTTCTTCGTCTCTACCCAGCGGCTGGAAGTCAACAGTTGTCCAGTCGATCCCGGTTAAAGCTTGGAAAACAGCTTCGTCGCTTATAAGGGTGGACGGTTCAACGTCAGGGGCATAAGTGTGCTTACGGATTGGAGGGATCAGGTTTTGAGCCTCAGGAGTTGGTGCAGCAAACCGCTTGTTATTGGTATCATAGCCCGCCTGGTAAAATGAAAGATCAGCCTCTTCAGCAAGTTGACAAGCCAGTGGACGTACTTCCCGGTTTATGGCGCGGAGATCTTCAGTGCCAAACTCTGATCCATCTTCTTTTAAGCTTGGGTAGCCTTTAGCCACGTCCGTCGGATCAAGATCAGGCACCCATGCTTTTGCCCGGGTTAGTGCGGTCAGAGCGCCAGCCCATGCAGCAGACCGCTTCAGCTCTTCTATCCGGGCAGGCAGCATAGATAGCCTGGCTAAGGTATCCTTGATCAACGTCGGGGGTGGCTTATTGTGAGAAGCGGTGCACATAATCCGTTGTGCGCCGGTATACAGTTGCTCTATCAGCGTGTAGGCAGCTTTCAACTTCTTCTGCACATCAGAGCCCAGATGGCTAATGTGAGTTCCTGTATCATTACAAACATCAGTAAACCGACAACGCATGGGAGGATATGTTGAAAGCATAAAGGAAGGATGCTTACCAAACACAGCAGCGGTCATAGCATGCACTTGCCGCTTTACACCAGTCAGCTCGTCAACCACCGGTTTAAGAGCGGCTTCTGCGTTTTCAGCCCTTTTTATCAAAACGGCTTTTTCAGTCTCCCAATCCGCCCACTCGTTGTTGAAGCCGTCTTTCAGTTTCTCCATATCGCCTAGAGCACGGGTCAACTCTTCCTTCGCTTTGGAGGCTTCAGCTTGCTGGGTTTTGATGTTCTCTTGCAGATCAGCTGTTTGGCGTTCCTTCTTGCTTAGCTCCGCCTGTAAAGGGACAGATGTATCATGAGTTGACATTAAATATTTGAAGTACCAAGCCCATAACAAGTTATGCCCTTGATACTTGGGGGCTAATGCATGTTTGCTCTTGATCAGAAATTTCTACAAGTCCCAAGCACAATACAAGTATTAATCTTGGCACTTGGGGGCTAATGTGTATTTGCTCCAAAAGTTGTTGGTACGGGAGTTCTTCTACAGTCCCGGTTCATCATTATAAAGTTAAACCGGCCCTTGGGGGCTATACCGGTGAAAGAGCAGTATGGCAAATTTTAAAGAAACCGGTTCATCTTAAGGGAGGTAACCCGGTCCCTGGAGGCTAAAAATGCAAAGATAAGTTATGACAAAAGTCCCGGTTTAGATCGATATCATAAACCGTCACTTGGGGGCTACTAGGAATTGATAAACTACAATTGGACAAAAGAGAAAAATGGTAGTTACCTCATATCGCTCCTTCATCAAGTTTACCAAACTAGTTCATCATCACGGCTGGTATACAGACAGTTCAAGAAGCCAGAGTCAATGTCTTTAGCATTGAGATGGGCGTAGCTTGATAAATCGGCATTGCATTTGCCTTTGCCGATAGCAGAGAGATCATCCTTGGCAGTATGCTTTGACAAAGCTACAGGATTGCTAGGAGTGGTGTGGCCAGTGCCAGTAATCATAATATCATCATCTTCTTCATCAGCAGCCCCCACCGGAGTTGGCGGTTTATCAGTGTCCTTAACTGGACTGGCCGGTTTGTCATCAGTTCGGACAGGGCTGGCTGGCCGGTTTGCATGGCTGGTAGTATCAACTTGCACTTGTTCAGCAAGGAGGTCATGGTCCTGAGGCGGCGGATCGTGAAGCATGGCGTCAACATCGGCTTCTTCCGCCTCTGGAGTTGTTTCCGGTTCAGCAGCTACATTATCATCAGCCGGTTTGTTTAACCGAGCTTTCTTGCTGGGTCTTGGCTTGGCGCTGAGAAAAGATAGACATAAGGATCAGTACAGTATGAAAAACACATCAAGAGTAAAGATATGTGCGTAGCTCACCCAGGAACTGTTTTGAGGGGTGGAAGCTGCATGGTCGATGACTCGCCAGAGGATGAGTGAGAAGTACCCTGATAATTTGAATCAGACGGGTTAAGAGGTTGGCGAAAACAACCTGCTTTTGGGCATGAATTATCAATGGGATAAGAGACCTCTGATCGGCATTTCCGAACCGGAATGTTCGGTAAACTGGCGGAGGTAACTACTTGGCCGCTGTGCCGGGTTGTACGGCGAGCTTCGTGCTGCTGCGTCTTCAAAAGAAAGTTTGGGTCCAAGTAAGCAAGAGGGTGAGAAAATTTTACTTTCTGGTTTGCTTAACGGATTTTTGGTGTTGGCAGAGGATCTGAATCGGAGGAAAGAATGGTTACCTCTACGTCCTTAGCGTGACTACCTTCAGCATCGTCCTGATAATAATCATTGTCAATGAGATGTATGAAAAATGAACCAAGAGAGTCAAGTTCTACCTCTGGTTCCGGATTATGCACATCGTCATCAGTGGGTAGATCGGAGGATGCGGTGGTCCTTCTTTTGGCAGGTTTCTTAACAACCTTGGTCTTTGGATGAACTGGCTTGACCGGTTTGTCTTGCAGCTTCGCTGGTTTGTCTTGTGATGGTTTCTTGTTCCAGAACGGATCATCACCCTGTCAGAAAATAATCACACTTTCAGAGAATATTTGGACAGAAGCAAATTCAGATACAAAGGATTATATGATTCTTACAGCTGGTGGTTTGTTGAAGGTGCAGAAAGGGAGTAGTCCGGTTTGGGCACAGACGGCCTCCGGTTCGTTCAGTATTTTCTTTACAGCCTAGTGACTTCTTCGTCTGTAAGCTGAATGTCAATGTGACGTTGAGCATCCTTCAAACTCCTCGTGTACTCACACATCAAACCGGGGCGCCGGCTTAAGGGCAGAATGCTCCAGCTTATCCAGCAACGAGCAAGATCAACTCCTGTCAAACCGTTCTCCATGAAGGCTCTAAGCTTTGATAGTTGGGGGGCATAGTTGGCTCATTCTCTTGCTGTCAACCTCTGAGGAAACGGGTGTGTGTTGCTCAGGCGTTCAGGGCGGTAACCCGGCAGGGAGTTTTCGTCAGATGGAGAGGTATCCATGCAGTAAAACCAAGTTTGGTTCCACTCTTTGGGGTGACTGTGGAGTTTAGGATGGGGGAAGGTGACTTCTTTCCTCTTCTGAACCGCCATTCCGCCCAGTTCCGTATTGGGTCCATCTGAGAACTCGGTGCGACGGTTTAAGTGAAAGAAATCCCTAAACAGTTCGACTGTAGGTTCCTCTTGCAGATAAACATCACAGAATACTTGGAAGTGGCAGATGTTGGTAACAGAGTTGGGACCGATGGCTTGAGGGCGCAGCTGAAAATTGGCTAGCACATCTCGGAAATTTTTTGAACTGGGAGGGCTAAAACCTCGTCCGAGATGATCAGCAAACACGACTACCTCTCCCTCCTTGCGTGTAGGAGGATTTTCCGGGCCAGGGACCCTCCAGTGGATGACATCTTTCTTGGCTAAACCGCCCGTTTTAACAAGGTTGTTTAACTGCTCCTTGGTTACTCGAGAGGGAGCCCAATTGCACTCATAGACTTGTTTAGCCATGACAAGGAAAATCTGAAAAAGGATTATTACCGGTTTAAGATTTACAGTGGAAAACTATACAGCCGTATGAGGATACAAGCATATTGGTAAACCGGATTTGGTTATTCGTAAACCGAAGTCTGACAATGGAACGGTATAATGCATTGACGGTTTAACAGGGGACTAATGGTATCTACCGGGTCATCATTTTTTCTGTGAAGTTAAAACGGCCAATCTGGTATTCAAAGTGTGTAAGTGAAGGAAGAAACAAGTTTCACATCTTGCTATGGTAATTTCAGATCTACCGCGCGTAGGAAAACAAAATATATTCTGACCTAAATTCCAGCGTACTAGAAGTTCACCAAGTTCAGATGAGTTGGATGTCAAACAAGTGCTGAAACTACTACCGCGCGAGATCTATGTGGCTTAAACTACTACCGCATGAGATCTACGTGGTTTTTGGATCTAATCCATGGATATAAGTAAGGAAAAAGAAGGGCGGCGATGAACACTGATGAACGACAGAAACCCTAAGTGCAGATCTATAGTACGAGAAAAGGGGAGACTTACGGATGTTGTTGAGCAGCGGCAGCACGCGGAGGAGCTCTGGTGCGTTCAGGTCGATGCAGCGGCCAAGGTTGGAGCAGCAGTCGAAGGTTGACGGCGGCGGCCGAGGACGAAGGGTCGGGCGTCGCGAGGTTGACGATGAGGCGAAGAGGCACAAGGGGGAAAATGGAAAGACCCCCTGGCCCTATTTATAAGGGAGATAAGCGATAGATGCAAAAATCGAGGAGCCGGATTTTTTGATATGAGGTGATGATGTCGCCTCGATTGTCGGAGGCTCGTTAATGACAGGTGACGTCACGGTGGTTTACCATGATCCTAGAAAATGATGTCATGGCGGTTTAGAAGATTGTGTGAAGATGTTGAAGAAGAATTTTCTTAAGTATTGAGGATTGACATGAACCAGTTCAAATCAATCTGGGGCCTAATGTTGGGGATATTACCACTGGGCGTAAACCAGCCAGGAGAGGCCGGGTTAACTTCATAAGTAGTTCATCTGTATCTGAAGCCCATGCATGCTGGATAGCGGTCGATGTGTGGAGTAATAGTAGTAGATGCAGGCAGGAATTGGTCTACTTGTCTCGGACGTGATGCCTATATACATGATCATACCTAGATATTCTCATAACTATGCTCAATTCTGTCAGTTGCTCAATAGTAATTTGTTCACCCACCGTAAAATACTTATGCTCTTGAGAGAAGCCACTAGTGAAACCTATGGCCTCCGGGTCTATTTTCCATCATATTAATCTCCCGACAACAAGCTATTTCTGGCGCCGTTTTTATTTTGCTTTCTTTACTTTGCATCTTTATCATAAAAATACCAAAAATATTATCTTATCATATCTATCAGATCTCACTCTCGTAAGTGACCGTGTAGGGATTGACAACCCCTTATCGCGTTGGTTGCGAGGATTTTTTTGTTTGTGTAGGTGTGAGGGACTCGCGCGTAGCCTCCTACTGGATTGATACCTTGGTTCTCGAAAACTGAGGGAAATAATTACGCTACTTTGCTGCATCACCCTTTCCTCTTCAAGGGAAAACCAACGCAGTGCTCAAGAGGTAGCAAGAAGGATTTCTGGCGCCGTTGCCAGGGAGGTCTACGCAAAAGTCAACATACCAAGTACCCATCACAAACCCTTATCTCCCGCATTACATTATTTGCCATTTGCCTCTCGTTTTCCTCTCCCCCACTTCACCCTTGCCGTTTTATTCGCCCTCTCTTTTTCGTTTGCCTCTTTTCGCTCGTCTTTCTTTCACCATGTCTGAATCTGGGGAGGTTATCGCCAATGAAGGCAATAATAATAACTTGGGAACCTTTGATGCTTTCGATGGTCCTCTTGAGGAACCTGCTATCGTGCACACCAAAAAGTTTCGAGTCGGTAGTGGCAATATTATTGGGAAAGGAGTTATTCAAGATTTCTTTACTTGGCCGGAGCTTTGCCCATTATGGGTGTCTCTATTCTTCATAAAACAAGTAGCCTTGCGGATGCAATATCTTTGCTTGTAGTTGAACTTGAAAGGCAATTTCTTCATATGCATCCTTGCATACAAAGAATATTCCTAGAATTTTGTAATATTGAGCATTCTTCTATTAAGCGTGCCGCCACTATCTTTTTGGCTCATGAGTTTAGATTCATAATGAAAGAGGCTAGAGAAATCTTTGTGCATTATAGGGTAGATGCTAGTCATCCTCCCATAGAAGCTATCCTTTTTAATCAAGAAGACATGATGCGTTTATAATCTTTGGATCACGTTGCTTATAATGAAAATCTGAGGATAAAGGTTCCATCCGATGTTCTAGTTGATAGAATTTCCGAGCTTAATGATGATTTTGCTATTCAGAATAATGGATTAGGTTTTTCTCTTGAACGAAGGCTTGTGACTTTTTGCCAAAAGAATGCTTGTAATGATGAATTGGTTGTGCAATACAAAGGGCCAAGGGAGGAACCCATACCTCCCGAGATTGATCTTGGGGACTTTTGTCCCATTAAATTTAGCCCTTTTGATTATTTTTGCTTGCCTCAAAGAAAACTTGCTGCTGAACGTAGAGAATATGAGAAAAGTTTTCACGACTTGCCGTACCGTTATTATGGCAATACCTAGATCTATCCTTGCTTTTATGCCTAGCTAAGGGCGTTAAACGATAGCGCTTGTTGGGAGGCAACCCAATTTTATTTTTAGTTTTTCACTTTTTGCTTCTGTTTAGGAATAAATATTTGTTCTAGCCTCTGGTTAGATGTGTTTTTATGTTCTAATTATTGTTTGTGCCAAGTTAAACCTATAGGATCTTCTTGGATGATAGTTATTTGATTTTGCAGAACATTCCAGAAACTTTCTGTTCACGAAAATAATTGTTAAAAATCACCAGAACGTGATAAAATATTTATTCCAATTGCTGCTGATCAATAAACAAATTTTCTAGGTCTTCCTATTTTGGCTGATTTTGTTTGAGTTCCAGAAGTTTGCGTTAGTTTCAGATTACCACAGACTGTTCTGTTTTTGACAGATTCTGTTTTTCGTGTGTTGTTTGCTTATTTTGATGAATCTATGGCTAGTAAAATAGTTTATAAACCATAGAGAAGTTGGAATACAGTAGGTTTAACACCAATATAAATAAATAATGAGTTCATTACAGTAACTTGAAGTGGTCTTTTGTTTTCTTTCGCTAACGGAGCTAACGAGATCTTCTGCTGAGTTTTGTGTTGTGAAGTTTTCAAGTTTTGGGTGAAAGATTTGATGGATTATGGAACAAGGAGTGGCAAGAGCCTAAGCTTGGGGATGCCCATGGCACCCCCAATATAATATAAGGACACCAAAAAGCCAAAGCTTGGGGATGCCCCGGAAGGCATCCCCTCTTTCGTCTACTTCCATCGGTAACTTTACTTGGAGCTATATTTTTATTCACCACATGATATGTGTTTTGTTTGGAGCGTCTTGTATGATTTGAGTCTTTGCTTTTTAGTTTACCACAATCATTCTTGCTGTACACACCTTTCTAGAGAGACACACATGATTCGGAAATTATTAAAATACTCTATGTGCTTCACTTATATCTTTTGAGTTATATAGTTTTTGCTCTAGTACTTCACTTATATCTTTTAGAGCACAGTGGTGGAATGGTTTTATAGAAACTATTGATATCTCATGCTTCACTAAGATTATTTTGTGAGTCCTAAATAGCACGGTAATTTGCTTAAATAATCCTAATATGCTAGGTATTCAAGAATAGTAAAAACTTTCTTATGAGTGTGTTGAATACTAAGAGAAGTTTGATGCTTGATGATTGTTTTGGGACATGGAGGTAGTGAGATTAAAGTTGTGCTAGTTGAGTAGTTGTGAATTTGAGAAATACTTGTGTTGAAGTTTGGAAGTCCCGTAGCATGCACGTATGGTAAACGTTATGTAACAAATTTGAAACATGAGGTGTTCTTTGATTGTCCTCCTTATGAGTGGCTGTCGGGGACGAGCGATGGTCTTTTCCTACCAATCTATCCCCCTAGGAGCATGCGCGTAGTGCTTGGTTTTTGATTACTTGTATATTTTTGCAATAAGTATGTGAGTTCTTTATGACTAATGTTGAGTCCATGGATTATACGCACTCTCACCTTTCCATCATTGCTAGCCTCTTCGGTACCGTGCATTGCCCTTTCTCACATTGAGAGTTGGTGCAAACTTCGCCGGTGCATCCAAACCCCGTGATATGATACGCTCTTTCACACATAAACCTCCTTATATCTGCCTCAAAACAGCCACCATACCTACCTATTATGGAATTTCCATAGCCATTCCGAGATATATTGCCAAGCAACTTTCCACCATTCCGTTTATCATGACACGTTCATCATTGTCAAATTGCTTTGCATGATCATGTAGTTGACATAGTATTTGTGGCAAAGCCACCGTTCATAATTCTTTCATACATGTCACTCTTGGTTCATTGCATATCCGGGTACACCGCCTGAGGCATTCATATAGAGTCATACTTTGTTATAGTATCGAGTTGTAATCATTGATTTGTAAATAAATAGAAGTGTGATGATCATCATTTTTCTAGAGCATTGTCCCAAGTGAGGAATAAAAAAAAGAGAAAGGCCATAAAAAAAGAGAAGGCCGAAAAAAGAGAGAAAAAGAGAGAAGGGACAATGTTACTATCCTTTTACCACACTTGTGCTTCAAAGTAGCACCATAATCTTCATGATAGAGAGTCTCTTGTTTTGTCACTTTCATATAACTAGTGGGAATTTTTCATTATAGAACTTGGCTTGTATATTCCAACAATGGTCCTCCTCAAGTGCCCTAGGTCTTCGTGAGCAAGCAAGTTGGATGCACACCCACTTAGTTTCTTTTGTTGAGCTTTCATATATTTATTAGCTCTAGTGCATCCGTTGCATGGCAATCCCTGCTCCTTGCATTAACATCAATCGATGGGCATCTCCATAGCTCCTTGATTAGCCTCGTTGATGTGAGACTTTCTCCTTTTTTGTCTTCTCCACATAACCCCCATCATCATATTCTATTCCACCCATAGTGCTATATCCATGGCTCACGCTCTTGTATTTCGCGAAGGTTGAAAAAGTTTGAGATTACTAAAGTATGAAACAATTGCGTGGCTTGTCATCGGGGTTGTGCATGATGAGAGCATTCTTGTGTGACGAAAATGGAGCATGACTAAACTATATGATTTTGTAGGGATAAACTTTCTTTGGCCATGTTATTTTGAGAGGACATAATTGCTTAGTTAGTATGCTTGAAGTATTATTATTTTTATGTCAATATGAACTTTTATCTTGAATCTTTCGGATCTGAATATTCATACCACAATTAAGAAGAGTTGCATTGAAATTATGCCAAGTAGCATTCCGCATCAAAAATTATGTTTTATCATTTACCTACTCGAGGACGAGCAGGAATTAAGCTTGGGGATGCTTGATACGTCTCCAACATATCTATAATTTTTGATTGCTCCATGCTATATTATCTTCTGTTTTGGACATTATTGGGTTTTATTATTCACTTTTATATTATTTTTGGGACGAACCTATTAACCGGAGGCCCAGCCCAGAATTGTTGGTTTTTGCCTATTTCAGAGTTTCGCAGAAAAAGAATATCAAACGGAGTCCAAACGGAATGAAACCTTCGGGAACGTGATTTTCGGAACGAACATGATCCAGAGGACTTGGACCCTACGTCAAGAAATCAAGCAGGAAGCCACGAGGTAGGGGGGCGCCTACCCCCCCCCCCCCCGGGCGCGCCCTCCACCCTCGTGGGCCCCATGTTGCTCCACCGACATACTCTTTCCTCCTATATATACCTACGTACCCCCAAACGATCAGATACGGAGCCAAAAACCTAATTTCACCGCCACAACCTTCTGTACCCACGAGATCCCATCTTGGGGCCTGTTCCGGAGCTCCGCCGGAGGGGGCATCGATCACGGAGGGCTTCTACATCAACACCATAGCCTCTCCGATGAAGTGTGAGTAGTTTACCTCAGACCTTCGGGTCCATAGTTATTAGCTAGATGGCTTCTTCCCTCTTTTTGAATCTCAATACAACGTTCTCCCCTCTCTCGTGGAGATCTATTCGATGTAATCTTCTTTTGCGGTGTGTTTGTTGAGACCGATGAATTGTGGGTTTATGATCAAGTTTATCTATGAATAATATTTGAATCTTCTCTGAATTATTTTATGTATGATTGGTTATCTTTGCAAGTCTCTTCGAATTATCAGCTTGGTTTGGCCTACTAGATTGATCTTTCTTGCAATGGGAGAAGTGCTTAGCTTTGGGTTCAATCTTGCGGTGTCCTTTCCCAGTGACAGTAGGGGCAGCAAGGCACGTATTGTATTGTTGCCATCGAGGATAACAAGATGGGGTTTTTATCATATTGCATGAATTTATCCCTCTACATCATGTCATCTTGCTTAAAGCGTTACTCTGTTCTTGTGAACTTAATACTCTAGATGCATGCTGGATAGCGGTCGATGTGTGGAGTAATAGTAGTAGATGCAGGCAGGAGTCGGTCTACTTGTCTCGGACGTGATGCCTATATACATGATCATACCTAGATATTCTCATAACTATGCTCAATTCTGTCAATTGCTCAACAGTAATTTGTTCACCCACCGTAAAATACTTATGCTCTTGAGAGAAGCCACTAGTGAAACCTATGGCCCCCGGGTCTATTTTCCATCATATTAATCTCCCAACAACAAGCTATTTCTGGCGCCGTTTTTATTTTGCTTTCTTTACTTTGCATCTTTATCATAAAAATACCAAAAATATTATCTTATCATATCTATCAGATTTCACTCTCGTAAGTGACCGTGTAGGGATTGACAACCCCTTATCGCGTTGGTTGCGAGGATTTATTTGTTTGTGTAGGTGCGAGGGACTCGCGCGTAGCCTCCTACTGGATTGATACCTTGGTTCTCAGAAACTGAGGGAAATACTTACGCTACTTTGCTGCATCACCCTTTCCTCTTCAAGGGAAACCAACGCAGTGCTCAAGAGGTAGCAGTCTCCAACGTATCTATAATTTTTGATTTTTCCATGCTTTTATATTAACATTCTTAGATGTTTTACAATCATTTTATAGCAACTTTACATCATTTTTTGGGACTAACCTATTGACATAGTGTCAAGTGCCAGTTGCTGTTTTTGCATGTTTTTTACATCGCAGGAAATCAATATGAAACTGAGTCCAAACACCGCGAAACATTTTGTGGATTTTTTATGGACCAGAAGACGACCAATGGGCCAGAGCAGCACCTGGGGGGTGCCCCGAGGGGGGCACAACCCACCAGGGCGCGCCTGGGGGCCCAGGCGCGCCCAGGTGGGTTGTGCCCACCTCGGTGGCCTCTCGCAACCCCTCTTTACCTTATAAATTCACAAATATTCCAAAAGAAACCCTCGGAGTGAACCTAGATCAGAAGTTCCGCCACCGCAGGTCTCTTTAGCCACCGAAAACCAATCTAGACCCCGTTTCGGCACCCTGCCGGAGGGGGGAATCATCTCCGGTGGCCATCTTCATCATCCTGGCGTCCACCACAATGAGGAGGGAGTAGTCCACCCTCGGGGCTGAAGGTTTGTACCAGTAGCTATGTGTTTAATCTTTCTCTCTCTCTCGTGTTCTTGAGATGGCACGATCTTGATGTATCGTGGGCTTTGTTAATGTAGTTGGATCATATGGTGTTTTCCCCTCTCTATCTTGTTGTGATGAATTGAGTTTTTCCCTTTGAGATTTCGTTGTTATAGGATTGAATGCTTTTATGGATTTGAGAACACTTGATATATGTCTTGCAATTGAATTCTCGTGGTGACAATGGGTTATCGTATTGATTCACTTGATATATGTTTTGGCACTCAACTCGCGGATTCCCGAGGTGACATTTTGGTAACCTATGCATAGGGGTTGATGCACGTTCTTGTCTTTCTTTCTCCGATAGAAATCTTGGGGCACTCTTTGAAGTTCTTTGTGTTGGATTGAGTATTATGAATATGAATTTGCTTCAGTGTTATTTTAGTACGAACTCTAGGATAGATCGAACGGAAAGAATAGCTTTGTGCTATTTTAGTACGAACTGTTGAATATATAAAACGGAAAGAAAAGCTTTGAGGTGGTTTTGTACCCTACAAACAATTTATAGCTTTGAGGAACGTTGGAGTGATTCTTCATCGCACTTTGAGGGGTGGTTATATGATCCAATTAGATTAGCATTGTTGAGAGGTTGCACTAGCGAAAGTATGGACCCTAGGCCTCATTTACAAGCATTGCAATACCGTTTTTGTGCCCATTTACTATTCGCTACCTTGCTGTTTTTATTTATTCAGATTATAAAAATATATCTTTACCATCAATATTACACTTTTATCACGATCTCTTCGTCAAACTAGCGCACCTATACAATTTGCCATTGTATTGGGTGTGTTGGGGACACAAGAGATTTCTTGTATTTGGTTGTAGGGTCGTTTGAGAGAGACTATCTTCATCCTACGCCTCCCACGGATTGATAAACCTTAGGTCATCCACTTGAGGGAAAATTTCTACTGTCCTACAAAACTCTACGCTTGGAGGCCCAACACGAGTATATAAGAATAAAGTTGCGTAGTAGACATCAGTATACCACAAACAGTTTACTAGAAAGAATCGTCTGGGATGCGATATAGAATATCTTGACGCACCGTCTTGTCTGGCTTATGCAAGAAGCTTCGTCGTCTACAGTCCATCGCCCCTGCTTGAACCACACTTGCGCGCCAGTTTCTCGCGGTATCGAGCGAAAAAAAAATTGCCACCGCGGAAATATCTATCTCCCCGCCCCCTCCCTCCCACCAAAACCCACATTTCCACTGTTCATCCTTGCTTTCCAAGTTCAAACCTTCACTGCTTCTTACTAGCAGCTCAGCCTCCTCGCCGGCGACCCTTGTTCTTGCAGCGCCGCCTCCTCGCCGGCTACCCTTCTTCTTGCAGTGTCACCTCCTCGCTGGCGACCCTTCTTCTTGCAGCGCCGCCTCCTCGCCGGAGACCCTTCTTCTTGTTGTGCGGCCTCCTCGCCGTTGACCCTTCTTCTTGTTGCGCGGCCTCATCGATATGGTCAGGTAATTCACACCCCACCCACACCATCCTCCTCCTTTCCTGTCCAACATGCCCCGACCGAAGGCGCTACACCTTCCGCCGAAATCACTGTCCCACTCCTCCAATTAAGCGCCGCCCACAACCATTTTGCACGCAGTATAACATGGAGCTCAGTAGCATGCGGCCGCATGCGCGCACGAGCTCGTTATGGCTGCCATGCGTGCCGACCGCCAGACCTTGGAGGAGCACCTCGTGTTCGAGGCCACCATCGACACCGCCACGCGGTTGTCTACTTTAAAATACAGTTCGTGCGGTTTTCTCGAGGCCACCGCCAGTGCCTTCTAGTGATTTGTCCTCTGTAATGTTAATATGCAATCTGATGTTCAGTTAACAGTTTGGTCCTCTGAAATGTAATGTTAAGTTAACACTTTGGTCCAACAATTGCTACATTTCGTAGTACTGTTCTCAAGCATTCTTTGTTTTGTTAACTGTCTTATCTTCTAGTACATGTTTCTATTCTGTAATGTCGTGCTCAGTTAACTATTTTGGTTCATTTGGTCTGCTGTCCATTTAACTGTTTGGTTCAGTTCTGCAATTTGATTTTCATTTGTTGTGGGTACAATTTTGTATTGTTATGCATGTGAAATAAATCGAATTTGGCTGTACTCAATACATATTCTACTGATAGTATGGCAACTCTCAGTTAACCTGATCAAGATCTTCCTTATGTGTGTTGCAGGAAAACAATGGGAGACACTGAGGTTTAACATCGAGGTTTGTTCAAGCATGGTCCTTTGGCTAATAGCACATTATTGTGAAGTTGCAGGCATCATTCTAATATTTAGGTTTCTTAAAATTTGGTCTTGCACATGTAGGTCCTGCTGTCAGAGGCTTAGACCCTATGTTCGACCCATTTTGCATATGGGAAAATGAGATGTCCATGAATATCAGTCAAGTCAAGAAACTCAGAAAGATTGTTAGGATGAAGAAACTTGCGACGAATAACAACAAGATCTTTGTTTGCACAATGAAGAACACATCAGTCAACTATAGGATGGTACTAACTCTTTTACCTTGTTTTTACCCCTTGCGCCATTTCCAAATTTATAACAGCGATTTATGCATATCTTTCTTTTCAGTACTTTCCAAAGCAGTTCACCAATGATTACCTCTCAAACCACCTGCATGGTCAAGAGGCGAGGAAGGTATTCATTCAACACCCACGTTACAATATTGAAATCTTGCTGAAGAGGAAGAAGGTTGGGCGGGTAATTATCCATAGCCACTGGCCTAAAGTTGTAAGGACATTCAACATCACTGAAGGCTCAATATTTGCCTTCAGCTTCTGCAGTTTCCCAGATGAGATTCATCTATCTATTTACTGTGTATGATGCTACTTTCCAAAGGTTTTTGATGTTGCATGTGAAACTTGGTGCTGTTGTGTAATGGCGTAACTGAGTGCTGAAGCTATCTGATATAATTCGATTATGAAATCCTCGTTGTTGTTACGCGTATGAAATATCTGGTGTGTTTTATAAGAAATATCATTTTGATTATCAATAATAGGCTAATTACCCTGCTTATTGGGGTTTTCTATCGCAGACGGTTACTCAGACAGCACCATGGGCAATGAACTCAAACAACCCGCACGGTTTCTAGAAAGTAGGCGTGTTCGATCAACTAACAATCACACACGGCTTCCGGTAGAGAACTGTTTGCGTTAGGCCACCTTGCACAAACGTTTCCACACAAAAAACTATGTGTGATATACATACGAACGAAAATGATTTTATGGGATTCGCCGTGTGGGATGTACATACGAACGGAAACAATTGGGTTTCGATGCCCTGCCAGATCGGACACGAGCTCATTTTGCCCCAGCCAGTGAGCCAGGAGGGCCTATCCCCGACGGTTTCTGGGTCGTGTGGGAAGGGCCCCCCTATCGCCTACACTCACTTGGCAACGGTTGCAAACGCCGTCGCGGAAAGGGGTGAAATATAGTTTGTATAGCACGTCGCTGTACCAGTGTGGGCCCATAATTTGGTTGTTGTCCCTGTTGCAAGTCTACTCTCTGACTCACAACTAGGTCATCTGTTTTGCCAGTTGCACGTGCACCCTGGACATGCAGCTGGCATCGTAGTTTTGTGTAGTTGTCCCAGTTGCGAGTGCATCCTCGCCTCGCAACTATGCCATTGCTTGTTATCATCCCAGTTGCAAGTCCACGCCTGACTCGTAACTTGGGCCATGGTTTTGTTGTTATCCTAGTTGCAAGTCTAGCCTCTAATTCGCAACTGGGTCATTTATTTTCATCCCACCAGTTGCAAGTCCACTGTCGACTCACAATTGACATCGTACTTCTGTGTAGTTGTCCTAGTTGCAAGTCCATCCTCGACTCACAACTAGGCCTGTTGTTTGTTTCATCCCAGTTGCAAGTCCGCCCTTGACTCACAAATGGGCTTGCGCTCGTAGTTTTGTAGCTGTCTCGGTTGCATGTCCACCCTCGACTCGCAACTGGGCCCAATTTTGTTGTTGTCCCTGTTGCAAGTCCACTCTCCGACTCGCAACTAGGCCATTTGGTTTGTCAGTTGCAAGTGCACCCTCGACTCACGGCTGGCATCGTAGTTTTGTATAGTTGTCCCAGTTGCAAGTCCATCCTCGACTAGCAACTAGGCCATAGTTTGTTTCCCAATTGTAAGTCCACCCTCGACATGTAACATGGGCCATGATTTTGTTGTTGTCCAAGTTGCAAGTCCAGCCTCCGACTCACAACTGGGTCATTCGTTTTCATGCATGTTGCAAGTCCACTCTCAACTCAAAATTGGCATCGCAATTTTGTGTAGTTGTCCCAGTTGCAAGTCCACCCTCGACTCGCAACTAGGCCCATGGTTTATATTTCATCTTTGGGACTGTAGTTTGTTTCTTAAAATTCATTTTTTTTGTTTTTATTTTTCTTCTTTCCCATTCCTTTTTCATTTTTAAAAATTCTAAACCTTTTCAAAATTATTCATAATTTTGAAATCATGAATATTTTGGAATTTTGTGAACATATTCTTTTATATCGGCGAACTGTATTTGAATCTGCAAACAAAATTTGAATATCTTGAATATTTTTTCTAATCAGTGAGCATTTTTGGAATGCACAATCAATTGTTGAGTATGTGTTTTAAAGTAATTAAGTGCATATTATAACAATGTTCACCATATCTTAAAAAAAGTACATCACATCTTAAAAGAGGTTAAGTGTGTACTAAAAAATGTTCAGTGCATATTAAAGAAATGGTCATTGTGCATAATTGAAAAAGTTCATGATATATAAAAATGTTCACTGTATATTAAAAATGTTCAATTTATACTACAAAAAATAGTGTATATTCAGATAATGATCATCATATGTTACTGGATTTTTCACCGTATATTAAAATAATTTCGGTATTCATTTAAAAAACAGATTTAAAGACATTTATGTAAATTCATGGTATAAAATATAAGAATGAAAAACTCAAAAATGATATGGCAAGAAAAAAAATCATTGGTAGCCTACTAAAGCTAGCGATAAAAGTATGCTATCATCACACGCAAAAGCTAACAAATCGATCTGGCAAAAAATAATAATTCGCTGTTAGCACTAATACTTGGAGCTAGCGATCAGATTTTTCTTCCAGGAAAAGCTAGGGGTCAGATTTTTTTTTTCTGGAGGGGTAGCCAGCGATCAGATATACGTATAGGCCGGCCACCAGGCGGACGTGCGGGGCGAGCTGGTTTTTTTATTTTGGGAATCAAACAAACTAGAGAAATTTGATGGTGAATGAAACAAACTAGACAAATAATGAGAAAATGAGATGGTGCTAATATAATACTTAGATATGAAATTGTTATGTCACATGTTGATGAGCGCTAGGCATACCCTATCTTCTAATCTCCACCTTTAACCTGCATCAAAATTTGTAAACTTTTCAAGGCGGTACCGAAGCAAACTCGGTTTGGGTTGTGATTTTCTTCCGAGATTTTCCAAGATTTTTTTTTTTTTACCATTTCGCCGTGGTACAAATTGCAAACTGAAATTCAAAACCTTTGCATGTGGAGAGAGGTGACAGTGATACTGCCTCCTAGACAGCTTCTTGGACATGCATGGTGCACAGATTGCCCGTTGTAGTGGAATACGTTCTCCTATACTAAGTACTAGCTAGCTAAATTAATTGACAGCCACAAAGTTGAAACAAGAAGACTGGTCCAACACTTGTCGCCAAGAGGCATGCTTCTCTTCCCGAAAGCCATTCCAAGCCATGCATGCAGCGAGACGAGCCCTCGACCATCGAAAGAGATGGCAAACAACCAGTATATAACCATACGCATTCTCGCCTTTCGTCCACACTCCCGACAGGAAGAGGGACACATGCACCAGGAATCAATTAGCTCTCAGCGTCAACCATGGCCGGTCTGGCTCGCTTCATCCTCCTCCTGCTCCTCGTCCTCGCCGTCCCCGTCGCTCAGCCTACCCCCTACAGCGACAACCTCCAGGACGCGTGCAACAAGACGTTGTTCCCCAAAGTGTGCATCCAGGCGCTGACGGGCAACCCGGAGACCCGGACAGCGGACGCGCGCCGGCTGGCCGAGTTGTCCGTGAACTTCGCCAAGCAGGCGGGCACCAAGGTGGCAGCGCTCGCTCACGACGAGCTCAACGCTGTCAAGGCGGATGACGTCCTGTTCAAGTGCCTCGACAGCTGCTCCGACGACATTGAAGAGGCGGTGGCGCACCTGAGCGGCCTCTGCCGCGAGGTCACCGACAGCAAGTTCCTCGAGGTCAAGTCGTGGCTGTCCGCGACGCTGGGCGGCTCGTCAACCTGTGAGGAGAGCTGCAAGGACGCGCCCGCCAGTGATGCCAAGACGTTCGTCGTAGCCAAGAGCATCGAATTCGAGAAGCTGCTCCGCGTCACGCTCGACCTCATCACCGAGGCATCCGGCTCCATGTCCGGCGACGTCGCGGTGCCGCCCACGCCGTATGATGGAAGCGCTTCAGGATCCTATGGTGCCAGCGCGCCGGACTCCTACAGTGCCAGCGCATCCGAGTCGTCCCAGAGTGCAAGCGCACCCGAGTCGTCCGGGAGTGCCAGCGCACCGGAGTCGTCCGGGAGTGCCAGCGCACCCGAGTCGTCCGGGAGTGCCAGCGCGCCCAGCTCCGAAGCACCATCCGCTGATGCGTCGGCGCCCTCGAACGCACCAACCTCCGAGGCACCGTCAGCTGGCGCGCCAGGCCCCTCCTATGGCTCCAGCTCCAGCAGCGCACCGAGCTCCGAAGCACCATCCAGTGATGCGTCGGCGCCATCCAGTGATGCGCCGGCGCCATCGAACGCTCCAACCTCCGACGCACCATCAGCTGGCGCGCCAGGCCCCTCCTACGGCTCCAGCGCACCGAGCTCCGAAGCACCATCCAGTGATGCGCCGACGCCCTCGAGCGCACCAACCTCCGACGCACCCTCAAGTGGCTCGCCAGGCCGCTCCTATGGCTCCGCCAGCGGGCCATCTGCCGATGCACCGTCGCCATCCCCATCGGACGCCGACGCGCCATCTTCCGGGTCTGCCGGCGCACCATCATCAGGGTCTGCCGGCGCGCCATCATCAGGGTCTGCCGGCGCACCATCGTACGGGTCTGCCGGCGCCCCGTCCCCGTCCGACGCCGGCGCTCCTGATGCCGATTCACCTGCATGAGAAACGCGCGCCCGGTTGATGCTTTGGTGCCTAGGCTGAACTTTTTGTTATTATAGGGCTCCCGTTATCTCGTGTGCGCGCGAGAAGATGTTGATGCATGCACTTGCGGTCTTTAGCATGTGTTTGGTTGAGGAACCAAGTAAAATATAGAATGTCATGGCCCCATTTCAGTGTAACGGGTCGACTTTGTTTGCTGTATTTTTTTTTATTTGTTCATCGTGGGTGCAATGCACCCGGTTGTAGCCATTACTTTCCTAGAATGGAACTGTTCCACCTCACTGTTTTGTTGGAGTCTGAATACAAGAAATTTGTTTGAGTTCACATCATGGTAACCTCTCATATGTATAACGCAGATAGTATATGGCCAAAATATATCATTAGTATAGAACTATCAATGTAAGCACACAGATCAAGCATATACCTTGAGTTGGTTGAGAAAGTCCACCGGATAATTCAGCTACAATCTCATCATATAAAGAAAATATTTAACACCAAAAATAGTTTGACGCTTGATCATTTCCCAAGTGCATAACCTCTGCTTGGGACTCCGGCACCTTTGCATAGGGAGAAGGATGATGGGTGGCGAAGCGGGTGTCTAGAAAAGAAAAACAAAGCATGCAATATCCCCACGTCCAAGCACGCGGGCGTAGGTTGTTGGAGGATTTTGGTGAGCTTTCGGAGGTGAGCAAAGCTAAGGGCACTCAGCAAACTATGAAATCACACTTGGACATGTACAAAAAACGGATCTCGCCACAAGTGTTCTAGGCGTTGAGCACTTTGGCGGGCATCACTACGAAGTCGAAGATAGACCTTTCATCATGTTTTCCACATGATAATATTAGCACATGATGCTTCTAGGTTTATACAGAAGAGCCATTCAATATGGATGGTTTCTCTTCCGCTAGCGGTGGTCAATTTGGTTGCACTTGAGCCACACCTAATTGCTTTGTGCCTGGCGCTCCGGTGTCTAGCTCGGATGATGTCCCGTGATGTTGCATTTGTATTGTCCCTATCACCAAGCTCTAGTGTTTTTTTCCTCTTTTTTCTTTTATCATTTTTTGGTTTTCATTCGGTTTTCCCCGATTAATTCAGAATATTAGATTTGGGTCCGGTATTCTTTATAAACTGGACAATCTCTCTTCTTCTTAATGAAATGCAGGACCGTCGTTGCAATGGGGGCTCTCAAAAAGGAAGAAAACTACGGGCTATGCAGAGATTTGGTGGGCCGGGGAGAAGTGACAAGGGGATGAGAGATACGGAGCCCGCGAAAGAGAACTGAGGTAATTCCACCGATTTGGTGGCGAGAAGCTTCGATTGAATATTCTATTCAGGGGAACTAGTTGGTTCCAGTTTCACATCTCTAACCAAACACAAGGATGAGGGTTAGGTGTGGACCGAACCCGTTCCATTGCTTCCCATCAACCAAACCAACGACACCCTAAATAGGCACGTATGATCGAGAGGGAGGGGCGGGTGGGGAGGGTGTAGTAATGAGGCAAGTGTAAGTATTGTACTAGTAAGTACTCCCTCCGTTCCTTTTTACTCCGCATATAAGGTTTGTGTCTAGTCAAACTTTACAAACTTTGACCAATTGTATAAGAAAATATCAACATCTACAGTATCAAATATACATAATATGAAACCACATTCCATAATGAATCTAAAGATATTCCTTTGACATTGTAAATGTTGTTAATTTTTTCTATAGGTGTGGTCGAACTAGACATACTTTGACTTCAGACAAAAGTTACATGCAGACTGAAAAACACGGAGGGAGTATTTTTATTTCTGAACCAAAAGGAGTAAATATGTTGCTCATGTTTAATATGCGTCTTTTTAACTAGCAGAAAATAAAGATGAGGCCTCTAAATTCTAGACCCGAGCGGCTTAAGCTTAGCTTTGGAAAAGGCACATATACACATGGTGGTCAATCGATCGTGAGCTAGTATGCACGCAAAAGGGAATAAAAATCGGGGCAAGTAGAGCAACGCTTTTGCCCCTAACGAATAAACCTAAAACATGGGCCTATTAGGTACAATGAAATTGTGTCCTAGCAAAAAAGTACCAATGAATGTGGTAATATAAATTATTTGACCAAGTAACATAATTTGGAGTGAACATCATAGAAAGCCAAGATACAAACCAGGCAATTAAGTTGGGACTGTTTGAGAAAAAAAACCTATTTTTTTTTTAAAACATTGCGACTATTTTCAAGTTACGCGCTGGTCTCCCCGGATAACAATAGTGTTGAAATTATACAAATACTGTAGCATGAAGGCTCACCTCGACTCCAAATGTTTTGTAACAAAATAACCCCTTGAAGGCTCATCTTGACCCAATTATCTTGTTACAAAGAACAACTTTGACCACAAGCTCCAAACATAACTAGTAGGATTGGAGTTTCACAATTCACAATTTCACGGGTCGATAAAAGGCAAGGTTGTGAAGCACTTTCACATCAGTAATGGCCAATATATATTCAGAGAGTGTGCCGACTTCAGATAAATTGCTTAGGCTGGAACCAAGTCTATTGATGTAGAGGCTAGAGTTTCAACCTTCTTTCGAAAAGAAAGGAAATGCATGCGACCAACCTACGGACCAAGCTGTCCACTAATCTCTGTCCGCTAGTTTCCATTGGCCGCCCACTGATTTCTAACCATATTTGGACACCTCATCTTCTTTCTTTAATCCCGGCCGTATAATCCCTCACAGGTGTAGCGTCTGCCTTTGCATGTTGTAACGGTAGTACTCCCTCCATTTCCTTAGGTAAGACCACTACTCACTTCGTTTAGGTGTCTAAATCATCTTAAACTGTGCACCGCGACCAAGGCGGAGTGGAAAATGAGAGAACTTGATGTCTTTTTGCTAATTAATAGCATTGCATGCAATGAACTATCCAATGCATGTCATGTTTGTTAGTCGCAAGTCATTAAAAGCATGCACGGCCCACATCTCTTATTGGTTGATATGTTACGAAACAAGAAACGAGGAGACAGTTAATGTACCGTGCCTAAGTGTTTTGGGATTATTTGGTTTTCGTAAGGTGACTTACACACCTAGACGGAAATTCAACACAAATGATGGTAATAAAATAAAATTGTGAATATTATTGCTTACGCACTTCATATTGTTCGTCAGAGTAGCCCCGCTCACAGGTCGTGTAGCGGATGGACTCGCAAACGTAGTATCCAAAGAAATCATTCCCTTGTTCCTACCACAACCACTTTACAAGAAATAGAGGTCAATCAAACTGATAAGCAAGCATGCTAAATGGTATTGATGAAACTAGCGTTTGAATCTCTAGGAGATGCGCGGAACATGCTACTATAGTACTTACTTTCGAGTGTCTAAATTGCAGCTTCTTCGGCAGTCCCGGAGCTTTTTTGGTGAATTTTCTCCAAACCCTGCCAGACAAAGAAAACAATTACTTGATATCAGGAAATGAGCAAAGTTGCTGATATGGTGGATAATGATCGATTTAACTTACTTCTCGAGCATTTGAGTCATGTCCGCATAGTCCTGGGGATCTTTTCGTCTCGCGTCTAAGACGGTTACCAGTCCCTGCTCAAGCTTAATCTCTAGGAGAATATAGTGGAAGCTGCGCACGCATGCATAAGTCATCAATTACATTACTATAACCTGGACTAATAAGGGAAACCGAATATGCACAAGACAGCAACACTCACTTGAACTTGTAAGGAAAGAGTATTATATCTTTGTTTTCATTTATTACCAACGATCGTAGCAAGTGGGCCTCGGTATTTTCGGCATGATATTTAACCTCAGCTGCATCTATGAGATTTGTGTTAATGAATCCAATATCACCGATTTGTCTTTTCTTCAATTCGGCAATCTTTAATCTGCATAATATAGTGAGGATAATTATAAATACATGCAATGAAAGAGCTAACCTATATAGAGAGACTTAATGACAGAAGTAGTACTACTTACAGACAGTAGCAAGTGACCGTTGATTTGTCGAGGGCCTTTTGATTGAAAAACTGGAAGAACTCCTCAAATGGAACATTCAACAGTTCAACTCCAACGAGGTCATGCTCCTCTTTAGCTCTCAGCGTCAAAGTATTCCTCCCCCCAGACTCTCTGCAGGTTTTCATGTACCAATCATGTAATCTTCGCATCATCGTTGTTAGAGATCTTTCATCTTTGACGAGAGGCTTCCCATAATGGTATTTGTGTTCGTCCACCTCCAAGAAATCATATGGGCAGGTAATCTCCAAGATTGCTATAACCGGGCACCATCCTCGGATCATTAGCGACGATGTCGCTAGACACCTTGAGCGGGGGGCACGATTGGTTCGCTTGTTCGCCGAGCTGGGCAATTTTTTTCCCAGCTCGTCGTTCTTTTAACCTTTGATCACTGACAGTACTTCCCGGCCGCTCCGCTTCGACAAATGTCTTTGCAATAATGCGCTCATAGTTGCCTTTCGGCGGAGACTTTGGTGGTTTTGTCAGGGCAGCCAGAGTGCGCTTCGCTTTCACCGGATCTACCTTCTCCTCTGGAGGTGGATGTTTCTTTGCTTTCACCCCTTCAAAGAAGTTCGTCACTTCGGCTCGCACGATCTTCGTGGTTTCCTCCTCAGTCCTCTCATATGGTAACTTCTCTGGAGTCTTCAAAGAAGGACCGAATCTGTATTTCCTCCCGCCTCTGGCTGTACTGCTAGATGCCGGCAGAGCAGACGGAGCGGCTGCGGCTGTCTTCTTTCCTTGCTTACGAGGCGGAGGAGAAGGACTACGACGCACCGGAGCAGCCGGAGCGGCGGCGGGTCTCTTCCGCCCTTGCTAACGAGGCGGAGAAGGAGGAGGCTGGCTGCTCGGGCGCGCCGGCGCAGGCGGAGAAGGAGGCGGAGTGCCACCACGCGCCAGAGAAGGAGGCTGAGTGCCCTGATCGCTCGCTGGAGGAGGAGGCGGAGTGCCCTTACTCACCGGAGGAGGAGGAGGAGGCGGAGGCGTCCAGTTCGGAAGGTTGATGAGCTCCTTCCGCCATAGGCATGGAGTCTTCAGAGCAGAACCCAGCCGAGTCTCCCCTTCACCGGTAGGGTGGTCAAGCTGGAGGTCCTCAAATCCCTCCGTTATTTCGTCCACCGTCACCCTAGCATACCCTTCTGGAATTGGACAACAGTGAAAAGTTGCGCCGGGTTCAGGAGGTCGAACAGAGCCGACATCTGCCTTGACTTTGAAGTTCTGCCATTGCGTCATAAGGTGGCAATGTTGAGACTCCGTGAGAGCATCCACGGGGTAGCTAGCAGGAGCCGTCAAGACATGCTCCGGCTGAAGCAGCTCGGTGGAAGCCACGCTGCTTCTCCGTTGAGATGGCGGGGTAGCTTCGGGGGTAGTTTCGGCAGGTCGCTTGCTGCGAACTACGTCTCATTCCTCTAGCGCTTGAACCCTTTCGTGCAACTTCTGAATTTGGGTCTGCTCCACTTTTTTCCTCCTCTCCTGGCATTTGTAACCGCCTGCGTCCGGAAAACCAGCCTTCCATGGAACGGAGCCTGGCGTGCCTCGTGTCCGTCCGGGGTGCTTAGGATTCCCGAGGGCCATTCTGAGCTCGTCGTTCTCTCTGTCTGGAACGAACGTCCCTTGCTGCGCTGCATCGATATAGTGCTGAAGCCTCTTGACTGGTATTCTCATTTGCTCGTCCGTCCAAACACACTTCCCTGATACA
Organism: Aegilops tauschii subsp. strangulata; assembly: GCF_002575655.3. Taxonomy (NCBI): domain Eukaryota; kingdom Viridiplantae; phylum Streptophyta; class Magnoliopsida; order Poales; family Poaceae; genus Aegilops; species Aegilops tauschii. The sequence continues at coordinate 523,029,645 of NC_053039.3, forward strand.
GGGTCCAAGGTTTCGCCAGCCCCGAAGAACCAAGTCCGGCAACGGTCTGGGCAGTTCATTGTCTCTGGTTTGATCCCTTTATCAAGCAGATCATTCTCAGCTTTGGCCCACTTAGGCCGGGCTTTGAGGTAGCCACCTGACCCCGTGCGATGGTGAAGCTTCTTCTTCGCAGCATTTTTCTTGTTTGTCGCTGACAACTTCTTACTCTTTTTGATGTCTTGTGGGCCACAAATGCGGGCCAGTGATATCTGATCTTCTCATATTTGCCGATGAATTCTGGTGTCTCTTCTTTGTCAACAAACGTTTTAAGCTCATTCTTCCACCTCCTGAATAGGTCTGCCATCTTCTTAAGAGCATGAGACTTGATTAATTGCTCTTTAACTGGCTTCTCCGGATCCTCCTCTGGCGGTAGGGTGAAATTTGCCTTCAGCTCAGTCCAAAGATCATCTTTCTGCATATCATTGACATAAGACACCTCAAGGTCTTCCTTCTTAGGCTTATACCATTGGTGGATGCTGATTGGGATCTTGTCCCTAACAAGAACCCCGCACTGAGCAGCAAATGCTTCCTTTGTCCGGATGGGTTCAATCGGTTGGCCGTCGTGCGCGATTGCTGTGATCTTAAACCTTTCATCTGAGCGCAACTTTTTCTTCGGGCCTCGTCTCTTTACCGAAGTTGTGCTTGATCCGGAGGGCTAGAAAAAAGAAGAAAGACGAGAGTTAATTAATATGTGTACATACCAAAACAATGAATGCATCAATTAGCTAGTCAGCACAGGCTTAACTAATATATTTACCTGGCCGGACTCTGTTCGGTCACCGGAGCCGTCACCACGGGCTCCTTCTTGCACCAGCATTGGGTCACCGGAGCCATCATAATCATGTCTTTCCTCCTCCACTCTTCGATCACCGTAGCCTGCTTCTTCACACTGTTCTTCAAGACCATCATTGTCGTTAAGATACGACAAGACATCACCTCCGGCTAAGATTATGTCCCCCAACACCTCTTCTGCTTCCTCGTCTCGTCCGTGCTCCATTGTTTCTGCAAATATTACAACATGGCAATTATTACACAAACATGACAACATGTGGGTATATTAGTGCAAACGTAGACCTAGCTTATTCCAGGTTTGGGGTGGCCTCGACAACGCTTCAAGGGTAGGGGCGCGGCGGGAGGGGGTAGGAGACCGACATCGTTTTTTTCTAGGGTTTGGGTGTCCTCGAGAGTTTTGGTCGAGCGAGAGGGCCGGGGGGTGCTCCCGTGGTATAAGTTATCACGGTCGAAGTTATCCGGGAGGGGGTTATATCGACAACGACGACATACATACATGGGAAAATAATGTTATCGGGGAGGGGGTAGGTCGACCCCCCCTCGTGTTGAAGTTATCGGGACACGGGGTATATCGACAACGACATATCCGATAAAAAATAAGAAGACAAAGAAGAAATAAAAAGAGGAGAAGAAAATATTAATATAGGAGAAGATTGAAGCAAAAAAAAAGAAGGAAAAAAAAGAGGAGAAGAAGAAAGGAATAGAGGAGAAGAAGAGAAAATAGAATATTCTATTGGAATAGAATAGAATATTCTATTTTCTCTTCTTCTCCTCTATTCCTTTCTTCTTCTCCTCTTCTTTTTCTTCTTCTTATTTTCCTTTTTCCTCTCCTTCTTTTTCTTCTTCTTCATTATCTTCCTAGCTAGATATATAATACTTTTCTAAAAATGTAACTTTTGCATATATAAAACTTTTTCTTCTTCTTCCTTCTTTCTTCTCTACCTTCTTTTCCTAAATATATAAAACTTTTCTGAAAATGAAACTAACCTAAAATATACTAAATCAGAGAACATATATAGATAAAACTAACCTAAAATGTACCCAAATGTACTAAAAATCTAACTTTTATATGCACAGAGAACATACATACATATATATATACATTTTTATAAAAATGCAAAAAAAATCCTCATATATATGAACAAAAAATCTTTAAAAAGGAAAGGTGCCGGCGCCGGCCTGACCAAGGAGAGGTGCGGCGTGGTCGGGGCAGGGGCAGAGGCACGGCGCCGACGTCGGTGTAGAGGGCGGCGACGGCGGCGTGGTCGGGGCAGGGGCAACGGCGGTGTGGTCGGAGCAGGGGCGATGGCGTCGACGGGGTAGAGGGCGGCGACCTCGTTGACGGGGCGGGTCGGGGGCGCGGCAGAGGCACGGTGAGCTCGGGCAGCCTGGCGGCGTCGTCGGAGGGATCGAAGAACTGACGAAATTTTCACAAGTGCTGGCTTATATAGCAAACCCATTGGTACAGGTTGGTGGCACAAACCGGTACCAATGCCGCCCTTTAGTCCCGGTTGGTGTCACCAACCAGGACCAAAGGCCTCTTTTCAGCAGCCCAAAGGGCAGGAAGCGGCAGCCTTTGGTCCCGGTTGGTGGCACCAACCGGGACTAAAGGGGGGGCATTGGTCCCGGTTGGTGCCACGAACCGGGACCAAAGGGTGGCATTGGTCCCGGTTCGTGCCACCAACCGGGACCAATGGCCTTGCACAACGGCGTGATGGTGGGAGTTTAGTCCCACCTCGCTAGTTGAGAGCGTCGACTACCTATTTATAAGCACTGCTGCCTCCTCTCTCTCGAACTCCTCTGAACTGCAGGCCTATGGGCCTAATTTGACACAGGTTTGCCTGTGGGCCTGCTGGGCCTTCTGCGGGCCTGAATCCAGGCCCAACTAGCTGGGTTTCTAGTCGTATTCAGGCCGTGCTGGCCCAGGAGGTGGCATTTTTTTATTTTTTTTCCAGTTTTTTTGTTTTCTTTGTTGCTTTATTTTTTTATTTTGTTTCTACTTACAACAAAATACTTATTGTTGCTATTTTATTTATTTTATTAAGGTTTACTTATTTTGTTTTATTATAGTTTATTTTATTTTATTTTATTTTGTTTCTACTTATTTATTTTATAAAAGTTTATTTTATTTATTTTATTTTGTTTCTACTTATTTATTTTATTTTATTTTGTTTTGTTTTCTACCTATTTGTAAAAGTTTATTTTGTTTATACTTATTTATTTTATTTCTTTTTTTGCTTTTTGTATTTATTTTATGAAAATTCTTTTTGCTTTTAATGTTTTGAACAGAAAATACTTTGATAATTTTAGTTGCATAAATTCTATATAATTTTAGCTTCAATAATACTAGAGGTTTATAAAAGCTTTTTAGCTGATTCCTTTAGTACCGGTTCTTTCTGCCCTTTCTGACTTCATTTGTGATTTTTCATGCATTTATTGATTATTTTGAGCTATTAGACCCTAAAATTGAAAAGCATTTCAAATGAACTCTGAAAAGGTTGAAAGTTGGCATGGTATCATCATTTCATCCATATAGCATGTGCAAGAAAGCTGAGAGGGTTACGACAAAAACTGAATGCACTTCGTGTACAAAACGGACAATGGTATCATACTCATCTGTTACAAAGTTGGCATGGTATCATCATAATAGTTGCGGGAGAAAGCCTTCACTTTTTCTTCGCTTATGTCATTTGCTTATTGCGCCGTAACCATGGATAATCTTCATCGTTTATCAGGATGCTTGGGTCAACCTTGACTTTGAAGGGAGGAATTTCATGAAACTTTTCATAATCTTCAGACATGTCTGTCTTGCCCTCCACTCCCACGATGTCCCTTTTTCCTGAAAGAACTATGTGGCACTTTGGCTCATCATATGATGTATTCGCTTCCTTATATTTTCTTTTTCTCGGTTTGGTAGACATGTCCTTCACATAGATAACCTGTGCCACATCATTGGCTAGGACGAACGGTTCGTCAGTGTACCCAAGATTTTTCAGATCCACTATTGTCATTCCGTACTGTGGGTCTACCTGTACCCCGCCTCCTGACAGATTGCCCATTTGCACTTAAACAAAGGGACCTTAAAATCATATCCGTAGTCAAGTTCCATATGTCCACTATGTAACCATAATATGTGTCCTTTCCCCTCCCGGTTGCTGCATCAAAGCGGACACCACTGTTTTGGTTGGTGCTCTCTTGATCTTGGGCGATCGTGTAAAATGTATTCCCATTTATATCGTCAATACAGTCAAAGATGGTCCCCTGGACAACGAGTACGGCTCATCACAAACAGTGTTGTCACCTCTGAGACGTGTTTCCAACCAACTACTGAAAGTCCTGATGTGTTCACATGTAATCCAGCCGTCGTACTGCTCCGGGTGTTTGGAGCGCAGACTGTTCTTGTGTTCATCGACATATGGGGTCACCAAGGTAGAGTTCTATAGAACTGTGTAGTGTGCTTGAGACCAAGAATGCCCGTCCCTGCATATTATTGAGTCCGCTCCTAGCGTGCCTTTTCTAGTCAGTCTCCCCTCATACCGCGATTTAGGGAGACCTATCTTCTTAAGGCCAGGAATGAAGTCAACACAAAACCCAATGACATCCTCTGTTTGATGGCCCATGGAGATGCTTCCTTCTGGCCTAGCGCGGTTACAGACATATTTCTTTAAGACTCCCATGAACCTCTCAAAGGGGAACATATTGTGTAGAAATACGGGCCCCAGAATGACAACCTCGTCGACTAGATGAACTAGGACGTGCGTCATGATATTGAAGAAGGATGGTGGGAACACCAGCTCGAAACTGACAAGACATTGCGCCACATCACTCCTTAGCCTTGGTATGATTTCTGGATCGATCACCTTCTGAGAGATTGCATTGAGGAATGCACATAGCTTCACAATGGCTAATCGGACGTTTTCCGGTAGAAGCCCCCTCAATGCAACCGGAAGCAGTTGCGTCATAATCACGTGGCAGTCATGAGACTTTAGGTTCTGGAACTTTTTCTCAGGCATATTTATTATTCCCTTTATATTCGACGAGAAGCCAGTCGGGACCTTCATACTGAGCAGGCATTCGAAGAAGATTTCTTTCTCTTCTTTCGTAAGAGCGTAGCTGGCAGGACCTTCATACTACTTCGGAGGCATGCCATCTTTTTCGTGCAAACGTTGCAGGTCCTCCCGTGCCTCAGGTGTATCTTTTGTCTTCCCATACACGCCCAAGAAGCCTAGCAGGTTCACGCAAAGGTTCTTCGTCACGTGCATCACGTTGATTGAAGAGCGGACCTCTAGGTCTTTCCAGTAGGGTAGGTCCCAAAATATAGATTTCTTCTTCCAAATGGGTGCGTGTCCCTCAGCGTCATTCGGAACCGCTAGTCCGCCGGGACCCTTTCCAAAGATTACGTGTAAATCATTGACCATAGCAAGTACGTGATCACCGGTACGCATGGCGGGCTTCTTCCGGGGATCTGCCATGCCTTTGAAATGCTTGCCTTTCTTTCGACATTGATGGTTGGTCCAGGTACACATTCTTCCTGCATTTGTCCAGGTATATACTTTCAGTGTCATCTAAACAGTGCGTGCATGCGTGGTATCCCTTGTTTGTCTGTCCTGAAAGGTTATTGAGAGCGGGCCAATCGTTGATGCTTACAAACAGCAACGCGTGCAGGTTAAAGTCCTCCTGTTTGTGCTCATCCCACGTACGTACACCGTTTTCATTCCACAACTGTAAAAGTTCTTCAACTAATGGTCTTAGGTACACATCAATGTCGTTGCCGGGTTGCTTAGGGCCTTGGATGAGAACTGGCATCATAATGAACTTCCGCTTCATGCACATCCAAGGAGGAAGGTTATACATACATAGAGTCACGGGCCAGGTGCTGTGATTGCTGCTCTGCTCCCCGAAAGGATTAATGCCATCCGCGCTTAAACCAAACCATACGTTCCTTGGGTCACCTGCAAACTCAGCCTAGTACTTTCTCTCAATTTTTCTCCACCGCGACCTGTCAGTGGGTGCTCTCAGCTTCCCGTCTTTCTTACGGTCCTCACTATGCCATTGCATCAACTTGGCATGCTCTTCGTTTCTGAACAGACGTTTCAACCATGGGATTATAGGAGCATACCACATCACCTTCGCAGGAACCCTCTTCCTGGGGGGCTCGTCGTCAACATCACCAGGGTCATCTCGTCTGATCTTATACCGCAATGCACCGCATACCGGGCATGCGTTCAGATCCTTGTACGCACCGCGGTAGAGGATGCAGTCATTAGGGCATGCATGTATCTTCTGCACCTCCAATCCTAGAGGGCATACGACCTTCTTTGCTGTGTATGTACTGTCGGCAATTCGTTATCCTTTCCTAGTGCAGAACAGGCCTTTATCACCAGTTCGTAAGGGCCTTTAGTGCCGGTTCTGCAACCGGCACTATGGAGTGGAGACTAAAGCCCCCCCCCTTTAGTACCGGTTCGGCACGAACCGGCGCTAAAGTGCCACCACGTGGCATGAGCCAGGCCCGGGTGCTGGTAGACCATTAGTACCGGTTGGTAGCACCAACCGGTACTAAATGTTTGGGGGGGGGGTTTGGTTTTAATTTTTATTTTTCCATTAATTTTGTGTTTTCCATTTAATTCTCTTTTGTTTGCTGGTATTTTACGATACTACATATTGTACACGTTATGCATATATATAAATAGATTTTCTCGTAGAACTGATCATATATATATATATATAATCGAATGTCTGACAACCACCATTAATTATTCACACATACACATGTATATATATACAATTTCTCCTACATGTTGCCTTGGTGCCTTCGAAGCACGATGACAAGTGGTTCATGGGGGCGGTAGCGGGTAATAGTATTCTCCTTTGGGATCTATGACCTGGTCGAGCAAAAATCCCGCTATTTCCTCTTGAAGTGCTCGTATGCGCTCCTCTGGTAGGAGCTTGTCCCGCACCTCTTTGAACTGTTAAGGAGATCAATATGCATGTGTATTAGTTGTGTGACTAGATATCGACAATCATGTAAGATTTGTGAATAGTGTTCTGGCAAACGTACCCAGTCCTGTCTATCAGATCTGCTCCTTTCGGACGCCATCATGCGAATGTTCTCGCAAATGTAGTATGCACACACTTCAGTCCCCGGCGCCTGCTTCAGGGCCTTTACGACAATAGAATTTAATCAGATAATAATTAATCAAGCATGTTAATTAATTAATGGTATTGAAACAAGAATTAAAGAGATGGTAGCTAGCTAGCTAGTACTACTTAATTACTTACCTTGGGTCGATACCAACATAGCTTTTGTCCCCATTTTCCTGGAGTCACCTTGATGTACTTTGCCCAAGCCCTGCCCACCGGCAAAGAAAATTAATAAAGGGGTTATTAAAAATAGTTCATATCAGGAAATGACGAACTAAATAGGCCGAGATATAGTTAATACTGATTGAAATAACCTGTCGACTATCCCCTTCACGATGCTGTAGTCACTATTTTTTTAAGTAGTGAGTCCAGTACTTCAACTTTTCCTTCATCAACTTTAATGTCTAACAAGATCCAGTGGAAGCTACATGCGCATACGTTTGCATGTATAAATTAAGCGGGCATGTGCATAATACTAATCAATTATAACCCTAAACCCTATACACTTATTAACATCTAGCTAGTAAGCAAAAACAGAATTTGTAGTACAAGACAGTGTGACTCACTCGAAGTTGTAAGGAAGTAGTATATCTTCATTGCTATTGAGGCGCTTCAAGAACTCTAGCATGAATTTCTCTACATCTTGTCTACACCATTCCAATTTCCATGTGTATTCATTAACGGTATTTGGGTCAATGAACCCAATGCCATAGCGTCCAGCTTTTTTCATTTCATACATCTTCATCCTGCATAATACCACAGAAAAGAATATATAGTGAGGATATATAATTACAGGTAATTAATGATCAATCAATGAACACTAGAGCTAGCTTGAGACTTAAATTACAGAAAGAAATCACTTACAGACAATAGCAACTGATGATAGATTTGTCGAGTGCATCTTGATTGAATAACTGAAATAGTTCTGAATACTCAATGGCCAGAGCTTTCTTATGGAAGTAATGATCTTCCTCGACTTGCACCATGAGGGACTCTCGATTGGAAATCTTGGTAATTTTCATGTACCAATCATGCAATTCATACATTCTGGTTGGGAGGTTCTTGACCTCCTCGGGCTCGACCAAAGGTTGGCCCCGGACATATTTCCGTTTTATTTCCTCCTCTCTAAGCAGAGGCATGGGCTCGATCTCGAGGAGTTGTCCAACAGTGATCTTGAGCATTTCTTAAGAGCAGCGTCCTTGACTTTCTGCACATCTGCATCAGTGAAATAATCTGGTAGGGTGAAATGTTCCATCAGAGATTCCCAAAGCTTTTGTTTTGCTCTGTTGTCGACCCAAGTAACATCTGGGCGTTTAGTTTTTGGCTCTTTTCATTCTTGAATGGAGATCGGGAGTTGGTCCTTCACAAGAACTCCGCACTGATGAACGAACTTGCTTGCAATGTTCTTAGGCGTGAGGGGTTCGCCACTAGCTTTGATGGAATCGATGTTGTACTTTACACCCTCCTTCAACTTTTTGCTCGGGCCACGCTTTGTCCTGCTGTCTGTAGAAGTAGATTTGCTTGATCCGGAGGGCTGAAAGAAGAAAGATCGATTCGTTAATATATCTTCAAATAAAAAAACATGTGATGATCACTAGATGCCTGCTTATATAAATATACCTCGCCGGTAGTCTTTGTTATTTCAAAATCAACATTGTATTCGTCATCATAATCATTGTCTGCGTCATCATAATCATAATCATAGTTCATGACTTCATCAGCTCGGTCGTCGAGATCGAATATCTTATCATCACCCTCCCCGGTATTGTTCAGATATTGGGAGCCATCATTTGCTTCATTCAGATCATCTGGCCTGCTAGGGCTGCGTATGATCTCGAACAGGGCCTCTTCTCCCTCTCTGCCGGTATTGTCCGCCATAGCTTTTATTTAACTAATACAGAAGAAATATAAAACAATTTAGTATTCAAATTACAATGCATGGATGCAATCAATAAGGAAAAACTGAATCATATAGTACATAATATGCATCGTCTCGAATAATATATAATCTCAAATACATCGTCTCGAATAATATATAATCTCAAATACATCGTCTCAAATAATATATAATCTCGAATACATCGTCTCAAATAATATATAATCTCGAATACATCACTGGCTAGGTAGCTAATAAAGATCGAATACTATAGAAGAATCTAGGCCACTCGCGGTTCCTGGGGCGCGGACGGTGGACACCCAAAGACAAGGAACCATCACAGGATCATATCTCCGGTCATCTGCCCAAAGAACCTGCCAGGTATTGGAGAACCTGACGTCCATAGCAGCCATGTAGCGATGGACGTGCTCGTCCTCCTCCCTGAAACGACGACGCACTACCTCCGGCGGGGCCGGCTCCCTCTGCACCGAATGTGGCCCACGCGAACGCCACCAAAGGAGATCAGGGTCGACGACGGGACCTGAGGCCGGGTTCCTCACCAAGCGTCGCGCCCCTCCAGGTAGCACCTCCCAGTGCCAGCCCAGCGGAGCCCAATCCCGGACATGGGTCCCCTGAAGCAGGACGTCGTCGCGAACGGGTCGACGGCGAGGATGCGGGCCGGGCATCGTCGACAACAAATACTTTATGCCGCAAAAGTAAAGTAACATTTTTTAAATGATTGGATTGTGATTTCTTATATGCAAATTCTAAATTTTATAACTAAAAATATACTAAACTAAAAAAACATCGACCATATCTAAAACTAACATTTCTAACATTTCTATAACTAAAATTGTATAACTAATTTTTCTTTAACATTTCTACAACATTAATACACAAGAAACTAACATTTCTATATATAACTAACATTTCAATATAACTAACATTTCTATAACATTAATACAGAAAAAACTGAAAAAACTAATAACTAATAACTAATAACAGAAAAACTAAAAACTATGCCCGGCCGTCTCCGAGGCAGAGGTAGCTGAATAATAATGTGATAAACGTACATGCGTGCTGTATAGGGGTAATCTGCTTATTTTTGTAAGCGTTAATCAGTGCAAGTTTATAAGTGTGTTGGTCAGTTTATCATGATCTCAGCTCGCTGTTCCTTATGAGCCGTGCATACCTAGTAGTAACATAGTTCAACATCCTTGTGTAACAAGCGTGTTATATTGTTGCCTCACAAAAAAAGTGTATTTTGGGGTCAGTTTATGAGTGTATTCGGGGTCAGTTTTATTACGATCTCAGCTCGCTGTCCCCTATGATCAGTGCATACCTTGTACTGTGTTGGTTGATTCTTCAACTCAAGTTTGACTTCAGTTCACTTCCTTAGAGTACCATTTTGAACTTTACGCACCGACCAACTTAACCAAAAGCGAGAGAGAATGAAAGAAGAGTCCTCGTATTATATTATTATAAACAAGAGCCAAACGAGTCATCACGTGCTTTCACGTGGCTAAATTTTCAAATACAAAAAACCATATTTATTTTCAGTTCTTTTATTCCTCGTATCTAATTTTGTACCACATGTGCGTCTACAGCGTGTACAGGAATGACTCAAGTCCAATTCAAAGTACCTACTACTAGCTTAGTTCAAGATAAGCCCGAGATCTGCAGCCGCCGACAGAGTGCCACAGCCCGCGAAGCCACCGCAAGATACACCGCCAGTGCCAGCAACAGCACCGACTTGGAAGTTGCTCCCATGCGTCTTCCAACTACACCGACCAGGACAGTGACTATGATGAAGACATCGACATTGTTGCACAAGCCCCAGCCGTTGCAGTTGATCCCAAAGCATTTTCCGGTACTGCCCATCCAAGCCATGATGACAGTGAAGATATCGTCATTCTTGTTGCTGAAGCCCCCATGCATCGTAGCTACTGCCGACAGCCTGGTGGCCCGGACAGTTCCCCGTGCCTACCATGCCCACGAAGAGGTTCTTCTTGTCCGGCACACCACCAAGTGCAGTAGGCATGACCCTGGCGGCCGGCACAGAGCAGAGTAGGAGGAGGGAGGCGAAGAGCACTTCCTGGCCCTGTCTCTAGATTCTATTCTACTCGCTCTCGAGTGTTTCATACTCGTGAGATATGCATCACAAAGAGCCAGGTTTCATACTGTGCACTTGTGGTATTGTGGAGCTTGAGTTTTAAATAGGTGGCCCAGAAGTACGTACATCACAAAGAGCCAGGGACAAACGGAGAGTGTAAATGAGGCCTGGGCGAGTGCTGCAGTGGACGTCTATTTACGAAGTTAGGAAGAGGAGATTTCGTAATTCAAAGTTAAGAGTGAAGGTAGACATAATTCGGTCGCTTGTGTTCCAAGGCTCAAAGCTCATCTTTAATTTGAAAAGGGCAAAATGCCCAACATTTTTGTTCCGGTTTGTATGATCATAACCAAGCCCGAACATATGCGAAAATGCTACACTTACGGAAACTTCTTACAGTGTTGCTTTTTATGGAACCCCTCTCCCACTAATTCATCCCCCGCCCTGTGATTTCTACTAACCACAATTTGACACAAACCCTGTAACGGTAATGTCGTAAAAAAACTGGTGGTATATGTAGTAGCATCACCTGAGCATATGTTGTTTTGCCGAGAGAGTTTCTTGTATGGCTGTCTAAATGCACCAGCCTTCCTTTATACCACATCTACACAGGCTGGTCACTGGATAGTACCATGAGCCTATTAAGCAGTATAGTACCAAGTCGTGCAAGGATTTCCCCCTTGAACAAATATACTCCAACATGAGCTTGTATGTATAGTGCCATGGAATTGTGTCAGCGTCGTTAATATTTGTCCGGCCGTCTCCGACCCAGTAGTAGCTCAGTAATAATGTGATAAGCATACATGCGTGCTGTATGTGGATAATCAGCTTATTTGTAAGCGTTAATCAACGCAAATTTATAACTGTGCTGGTCAATTTATGATGATCTCAGCTCGTTGTCCCCAATGAACTCAGATTGTAATATACTATTTCAACATCCTTCCATAAAAAACGTTGTTGGTTGAGTACTCAACTTGAGTTCTTTTTGTTCGAATTCGTTCGAAGGCCTTATTGAACACTATGCACCAACCAACTTACCAAAAAGTTCGAACAACCGAAGAAGGGTGGACAACATATTTTGACATTTAGGTCCAAGTAACACTAGCAAAGAGCTGTCTTACCCGAGTCACCGTGAATGAAGTGAGATTTCAATTATATTATGAAACACGAGTCAGCTGAGCCATCATGTGCTTTCATACAGTTAGATTATCAAATACAATAAACCATATGTATTTTTAGTTTTTATTCTCATATCTAAACTTGTACCGCATGTATTTGTACACCTCGGAGGGAAATGACCCAAGTCGACGAAATAAGTCCCAGACTCAAAGTACTTAATTAGTCACCTAGTTCAAGACATGCACTAGAAGCGATGAAAAAAATGTGCACACAATATACACAAAAGTTGCACCTTTTTAAACTATGAAAGAAGATGCACATAGTAGTGGAATGTTCGCAAAAATAGCTTCTAAGATAACTAACAAATCAAAAATAGCTTCTAACACAATTCCATTGGTATTACCCTTAAATAAGTCTGAAAATGAAATGATAACTAACAAATCAAAATAATAAAGTTTTTTGAGGAACAATGAATTAGTGCCATTGGTATTGCCATTTAAGAAGAAATCTAGTAAAAAAAAGAAACTTGCACAACTTTGCACTAAAATTGCATCTTTTCTAGTATGCAAACAATTATTATATAATAGCGTAATTTTCCCACATACTGCATAGTATTAATGTGTATACATTTGTACTCACGCAATGTCCTAAAAATACCCAAAAAATCAACTAATAAAGGAACACAAAAAAGAAAAAAAGCATAAAAACAGAAAAACAAAACGAAGGGACAGAGGGGAGGGCTGGGTTGCACAGGAAATGGGCTTCAGCCCAGTAGCAAAATCACCTGAACCAAATATGTGGTCAGTAAAAAAAAAAAAACAGCCCAAAACAACTCAAAGAACAAACCAGGGAAAAACAGAGCACGGATCTCAAAGCAAAAATCTATGGCCAAAAAAATCGACTGACCCAAAATCAATTTTCATGCTACTTACGTTTACCTAAAGTGTTTGAAAAAGGCGCAATGCCCAACATGTTGGTGCCGGTTTGAATGACCATGCACAAGCCCAAGCCTATGCGAAAATATTGCACTTACAAAGAATTCTTACATGGTTGCTTTTCACGGAACCCCTCTCCCACTAATTTATCCCTCGCCCCATGACTTCTACGCACTCCACTCTAACGAACAAGGTGCGTACACTTCCCAAAATCTAACTTCTACTTGATGTTAGTCTCTCTCTCTATCTATCTATCAATCACCCTCTATGCCTACATATTTCTCATGCATGCGCAACATGATGCCATGTCATTACATTAGGTCAAATCAAGTCAATGTTGCGTTTGTACAAATGTGCGAGGCACCGCCTATTTCTTCGCCTAAATACATCTCAAACTTCAAGTACCAGCCTAGCATGAGGACAGAGAGAAGACCTGATGCCGCGGGCACCTCTGTGGTTTAATGAACTGACAGAACTACCGTAGCCGCTGAAAGGAACACTGTCTGTGCCACCCACACCGCCGTGCTCGGTCTCACTCCCAACGCCTCTCCAAATGCCACCAAGTTTTCTCGTGTGCCCGGTGAAGGTGTCGGCGTCGTTGTTGGTAAAACCACGTTCGTAGTTGGCTGGGAGGCCCGGATGGTTCCCCATGCCTCCCATGACCACGTAAAGGTTCTTCTTGTCCTCCACACCTGTTGCGGCGGCACTATTTGAAACAGCGGTGTGGGTCGGCCGTGCGAGGCAGGGCAGGAGGAGGGAGGCAATAGTGCCAAAACACTTCTTGGCCATGGCTCTAACCTGTAAATTTTGTTGTGCGCATGAGATGCTGCTGCTGCTACACTTGTGGTGTGGTGGAGTTTGTGATTTAAATAGACAAAGAGAAGTACCTACAACGGAAAGGTAGGGGCAGATGGATGCTGCAAATGAGGCCAGTACGAGTGTTGTAGTGAATGTAGAGTAAATTTCGTGAGAGAGGAGGTAGTCAAAATATGTTGCTCGTGTTTGCTGAAGATCGTGCCTCTTCTCTGCTCCTTGCAAATGAAGACCGGGCTTCTTAATTCTGGACCTGATAGATATGCTGCTACTGCTGCACTTGTGTTTTTGTGTATTGTGGAGCTTAAGGTTTAAATAGATGGCCGGGGAGTACGTAGGACACGGGGAGCAGGGACAGATGGAGGGTGTAAATGTGGCTTGTGCGAGTGCTGCAGTAAATGTCTATTTATGAAGTTCGGAGTAGTAGATTTCGAATGTAGATGTAATTTGGTCGCTCGTGTTCCCAGGCTCAAAGTTCATTTTTTTAATTGGAAAAAGGCGCAATGCCCAACATTTTGGCGCCAGTTTGAACGATCATGTGCAAGCCCGAGCCTATGCGAAAATGTTACACTTACGAAAAAATTCTCACGTGGTAGCTTCTTATGGAACCCCTCTCCCAGTAATTTATCCCTCGCCCCATGACTTCTACTCACTCCACTCTAACGAACAAGGTGCGTACACTTCCCAAAATCTAACTTTGACTATAAATTAAATCAACAATATGTATTTGTGTGACTTAAAACTTGTACCATTGAAAACTTTTTTTTCAGTACCAATTTAAGGATATAAATTTTATCACATATAACCCACATTTGGTGGGACTAATTTATGGCTAAAGTTGGATGTTCAAATGCACACCTTATTCAATGAAATGAAGCGAGTAACCACAATTTGACACATAAACCTGTAACGACAATCTCATAAATTACTTTTGGTATATGTAGCGGCGTCACCCGAGTATTTGTTGTTGGGAAACGCTTATTATCTATAGTGTGACAGGGGACAATCTTCAGACCACTAGGGAGCCGCCGACTCAGTTGTAATCTGACGCTCACAAAATGTGCTTCATATGTAAAAGAAAATGCCGCCAGGCCCGAATTAACCTCCCGCAAAATCCGCATGTAACCTCTCCCTAATCTCATGCTTCATATCCCTCCCTATTGTAGTCACCATCAAGCACAAGCACCGCCCGAGTTCTTCCATCGCACATTCGAGCGCCCCTTGCCCAGATCCCCTTCTACCCCACCTCGCACGGACCAACCTCCATCTCCCTTCATCGTCGAGCAGCACAACAACCCTCACCAGCCAGTTCCCTTACCCTACTCCTCCCCACCCCATCCTGTTTGATGCCACACCCGAGTGGCATCGCAGGAGCGGTACGCCATCATTAGGGGTTGAGCCCCCCATCTTTGTGCTTTGCCAGGTTACCCATCGACTTAACTGGCATACGGAGTACATAGGCCAGGTGGAGAACTTGCAGTGAATTCTAGCATTTCCCCTTATTCGAAGCGCCCCATCCCCAAACCAAAGGTATCATATTGCATTAACCACCCCTGATTCTTTATGCTATGTAATTAGGAATCTCTAGGCATCATAGTGTTACTACATTGTAATTTTGCTTGCAATTTCATTGTCTGCCGAGTACTCATTACTTTTTGTGTGATCAGTGGCTATGTATTTTTCAGTGCTTTGAGCGTAGATGAGAATTATTGAGATAAAATTATTCCATTGCTTCATGTATATGGATTTTTCACAACTATACACCAACAATTTGCGGCAAATATTTTCTGTATCATTTTTGCAAATCCATGCTTCCAGTGGCATTAATAATCGCATCATTTTCCAGCTTCATAGATGGGTGCTTCCACACTGTAATCATTCCGTTATAGTTGTCGATTAATATGTTTCCATTTATCATCAGTAATATTGAGTGTAGTTTGAAAGGTGGCGACACTAAAAATGGATTTCATCTTGCTATCAAGCACAGTTTGTCATCCATTACCAATTGTCCCTTCTTCATACAACGATTTGTCATTCCAAGTAACGTTGCCCAATAAGCTAGTATAGTTTTCCATGCTTCTACCGAGGGCTTTTCTACTTAGTACACATTAAGTTCCGTTACGCCAGAAAATTGCTTCCAATCATCTTATAGGAGTACTTGGTTCAGTTTGTATGTTGGTGACGCAAAAGATCATCCTCATAATGGTACCAAGCTTACTTTCTAATCTAATATCATGGACATGTGCTTCATATAAAGTTCCGTAATATTGAGTTGCCAGATTGTCATGCTTCCTACATCCTGAATGTCCTGAGTCAAAAAAGAGATTTCTCAATTCTAATGAAAGGATAATGAGTCCATAGCCACTATTGGGAAAAGCCTTATAGGCGAACTCAAATGAGTGTGAGCGGCAATAGGCACCCGCCATTGTTATTTGGGGAAAATTGTAGTGGCGGGTGATATTCTACGACCGTCAGAGCTATAGACAGAGCAGTGGCGGGCGAGTTACACAACCCGTCACAAATAAGCACTTCTGAGGATGGCCACGTGATGAATGCGAGCAGTGGCAGGCGGCAAGTTGGACCCGCCATTGTTCGTGAATGCAGCAGTGGCGGGCATGTCATAGGCCCCGCCAGAGATAAATGCATGCGTCGTTATGGTGGTTTGTCACATCCCATACAAAAGAAAGTAGGAAGCTGCTACGAGCAATTACTAGTTATTTCGAGCATGTATTCAATTCAAACTGTTTGACTATGGAACTATGGAACTTAATCTTTTGTCATAGAAGTAAACGATGCCATGAGCTATGTGCAGACGTGAGTTTACCTAACCAGAAAGAGCAACACATGTGCTACAATTTAAGAACTACATATAGATGCAACCACCGAACCCAATAAATGTATCCATCAGTCGAGCAGAGCACCTTCATATCAACAATGCCCGACATGAACGCATAGGTCATGGATTCCCAAGCTTCCTTTTTATCCTTGGTATTGAATAGCTAATGTCTATCATCTATGTATATCCAAATAGAGCGTATCAACACATGTGGATGGGTTGGATAGGCTTGGACGACATGAGGAAATATTCTAGGGTCTAATCTTTGTTTTCGTTAACACTATATCAGAGATGACAGTGTTTGAGAGGATTGGGGGGAAGGATATCACTGAATTATTGCGAGTCAGCTACAGCCGCCGAGCCTTTGCATCTACGCTGCCATCTCTCGTGATTGTTGTCCCTTTTTTCGTCTCACGGGGATGAGAGTGACACAATTGATTGGAGTTTGCGGTTCAAATAGGCGCACAGAAGTAGTACGAGTGTTGAAGTGAATGATTTTTTGGTATGAGGATGAGTAAATTTTGTAGGAGAGGAGAGGTAGACGAAATATGTTGCGCATGTTTGTGCCTCTTCTTTTCTCCTAGCAACTGAAGACCGGGCTTCCTAATTCTGGACTTGAGCAACAAAAAGCTCACCTTTGAGAAAGGGCCAGTGTCCTCGACCGTTTTGGTGTCAGTTTGTATTGTTAGGTGAAAAATCAAAACGTATTTAGTCTTCTTAGAAGATTTTTTTTCTACAAAACGCAGGCTGAAGAGGCATCATCAACTTTCCCTTTTTTGTGCCAATTATATTTCAAATGCGTTGATATGACAATTCTACATGTATCATGTTGGTTGCTGTTGCCACCCAGGAAGTGGCGGTACAAAATCGGAAGGAGAATAAATTGATCCTTGTAGTAAAGTGTGTTCTAGTACCTTTTTCTGAACTCGATTTCAAATTCAAAGTAACAAAAAGAGACGACAATTTGCTTTCCATTAGCGTATGTGTAACTTAGGTCATCTCGAAGCCTGACCCGCAAAACGGACACCGTATCAACGGACCAGGGGATCAGTCCACGGACACTGATGCCGGCCAACCAAAGCTATCCGCGTACATTTTAAACCGGCTTTGAACAAACCAGACGTTTTACATGCAAACCAGATGATTTTATATAAACCCGATGAAACCAATTACATTATGGACATATTTTAACTAAATTATTGTTGACTAGGCTAGTCTTTTCTAACCTAGTCTATCGCCAACCACGGCCGAGCCCCATTCCCACGGCATGTTTGGTCGTGCCGCTCATCGGAGTGCCATGTATCCCGCACGACTATGCTTCAATTGGGGGGGGGGGGGGGGGGGGGGGAACCTTCATTTCCATGAAGCACGGATCATAGTTGGTTTTGGGGGTGGTGGAAAACAGTAACCGTGGCCACCGCTCCCCATGAAGCAGACGACACGGTGGAGGTGGCCTTCACGGGACCCAAGCGGCGGCGGCCTCTCATGGTGTACTATTCCTCGTTGTCACCAGCAGTGGCTGGCGTCCGGCTAGCTCATGGATGGACGTGGGACGGGAGTAGGTTTCTCGTCACACGTTCGGGTTTAATGGAGGTACCACTACTAGGAAAAGGCTATAGATAATATGGACACTAATGGCGCACCAGACATGCAGTGTGCCACTACTATGTAGCAGTGGTGCACCGTGTGCTGGTGCGCCATTAGTGTCTATCACACTAATGGCGCACCACAACCATGGTGCGCCACTACTAACATTTTTTTTCTTTTTTCCAAAAATACTAATGGCGCACTGTGTGCTGGTGTGCCATTAGTGTGATAGACACTAATGGCGCACCACAACCATGGTGCGCCACTACTAACAATTTTTTTCCTTTTTCCAAAAATACTAATGGCACACCGGGGCACAGTGCGCCATTACTAGTTTTAACTAGTAATGGCGCAACAGTCACCCCGTGCGCCACTACTATCATTTTTTGTTTTTTTGCAAAACTACTAATGGCGCACCGCCAGCTGGTGCGCCATTAGTAATCAGGGTTACTAATGGCGCATTTGTTGGTGGTGCGCCATTAGTAACCTGGGACCAGCTAGATATTTTGGACAGCCACCTACACACTCACTTTCCCCCACTTCATTCTCTCCACCTCCTCCTCCAAGCTTGTCTCGGCTGCCTCCTCCTCCTCACCTCATTTGCACCATAGATTCATCCAAATTAAGTGGTTAAATTACCTTTTTCTTGATAGGTAAGTAAGGGGAAAGCTTTCTTTATGTTGTAGATCTACTTTTTTCTCCCTCCAACAACGTGCACATGCACTTTTTATAGCCTAGCTAGATCTATGTATGTTTGTGGTGTTGCATATGTTTGTGGTGTTGCATATATGTTTGTGTTTGCAGGTACCGGTATTTGAAATGCGATAGTTGCCAATATTTTGCCGGAATGTTGATTCATTTCCGTTTCGGCGAGAATTTTGGCACTATGCATTCTTTTTGGTCCTATTTTTAGGCAATGTCATGCCAAATTTTTTCTTGATTCTAAAATATCGTTTTGCTCTACCCCGCAGGCGACCATGGTCCGCACGATGACCGAAGGCATCGTGAATAGGTTTTTGAGCTCCGCGAAGGCCGAGATGCTTCAAAAGAACGAGACGGAGATAAGATGTCCGTGTCGAAGATGCAAGCTAAGGAGCCTTATGGACCCGGATTCCGTACAGGTGCGGGACCACCTGCTCTTGCGTGGTTTCATGGATGGCTATCGGTGGCAAGGTGATGAAGATGATTATGAAGTCGTCCATGGGGGCCGGCCGGCAAGAAATGAGGAAGGGCAGCAAGACAACCGCGGCGAGGGCGGGCGAGAAGACGAAGAATCTCCAGGACATGATCACGAAGTAGATGCAGTACACAGTCATCATGTAGAAGATGCCGGACATGATGATGAGGAAGATGCCGGAGCAGACAAAGGGCATGATCATGAAGATGAAGATGCCGGAGCAGACGACGATGGACCATCGATGGGCTGGGTGCAGGACCCTCATATTCAAGAGCCGCTTCTCAAGTAGATGGATAACGCAAGAGCTGCCGCCCGAGAGAAAGCCAAGCTGGATCAACTGGAGATAGACGCGGTTACTCCATTGTATGAAGGATGCAGGCCCGAGGATACCCGCCTGAAAGTAACGCTCATGGCTCTGGAGATGAAGGTAAAACACAAAATGACCGACGCATGCTTCGATGAGAACATGTCATTCTGGCACGAACGTCTTCCCAAGGGGAACAAGTGCCCGACCAGTTTCGAGGAGGCGAAGAAAATCGTGTGTCCTCTGGATTTACCGCACGTGAAATGCCATGTGTGCATGAACAATTGCATCATTTATCGGGACGAGCACGCGGAGTCTACCATATGTCCGGTGTGCGGCGTCACTCGATACAAGAAGAGGAAGAAAGCTCCTCGAAAAGTGGTGTGGTACTTTCCGATCACTCCTCGTCTGCAGCGGTATTTCGCGGACCCTAAGGTAGCAAAGCTCTTGCGTTGGCACGCGGATAGGGAGGAGAAGAAGCGAGAAGATGACGCAAATGATCCGGAGATAAATAAAAAAGATAAGATGCTGAGCCACCCTAAGGATGGGAGCCAGTGACAAGCGTTGAACTTCGAACACCCAGAATTTGGGAACGATCCAAGGAACATCGTGCTGGGCGCGAGCACCGATGGAGTCAATCCGTTTGGCATCCAGAGAAGCACACATAGCACCTGGCCTGTGTTTGTGTGGATGTACAACCTTCCCCCCTGGTTGTGCATGAAGAGGAAGTACATTCACATGAGTATGCTAATTGAAGGGCCGAAACAACCAGGGAACGACATCAATCTGTATCTGGGGCTGCTGAAAGAGGAGCTAGACACGCTGTGGAAAACGCCAGCCAATACGTGGGACGCCGCAGAGAAAGAATATTTCCCTACGAGAGCCGCACTGCTCACGACGGTGCACGACTATCTCAGTTACGGATATGTCGCGGGGCAGGTGGTCCACGGATTTTCTGGATGCGTCAGGTGCATGGATGACACAACGTATCGCCAGCTAGATAGAGATCCTGGGTCTTCGAAAACTGTGTTCATGGGACATCGAAGCGAAAGGCGCAAGAGCCGCTGCTGAAGGTACGGAAAACGAGGTCTGTTTTCTGGGAATTGCCGTACTGGAAGATCCACCGTGTGCCTCGCAGCCTTGATGTCATGCATATCACGAAGAACGTGTGCGAGAGTCTGCTTGGTACCCTGCTCAACATGCCAGAGAGGACCAAAGATGGGCCGAAAGCAAGGGCAGACTTGAAATCAATGGGCATCAGGGAGGAGCTTCACACTAATGATGATGATGATGAGGCGAAGCAGGACACGGAAAGTCGTCGCAAAGGCAAAAAGGCCAATGACTTCCCTCCCGCGTGCTTCACTCTAAGTCAGGAGGAGATCGATCAGTTTTTCACCTGGCTCATAGGAGTAAAACTTCCTTACGGTTACGCGGGGAAGATAAGCAGATACCTAGACTCAGCGAAGCAGAAGTTCAGCGGGATGAAGTCTCACGACTGTCACGTGCTGATGACGCAGATACTTCCAGTTGCAATCCGTGGGATCATGGACGCGCACGTCCGTGAAACGCTATTTGGCCTATGCAACTTTTTCGACGTCATCTCTCGGAAGTCGGTTGGCGTGAGGCAACTAAGAAGGCTAAGGCTACAGGAAGAGATCGTGGTGATACTATACGAGCTTAAGATGTACTTCCCGCCCGCATTCTTCGACGTTATGGTGCATCTGCTGGTCCATATCGTGGAGGATATCATCCAACTCGGGGCCGATGTTCCTGCATAGCATGATGCCGTTTGAAAGGATGAATGGTGTCATCAAAGGATACGTTCGCAACATGTCACGTCCAGAGGGAAGCATAGCCAGGGGCTTTCTGACCGAAGAGTGCATCTCCTACTGCACGAATTATCTAGGCATCGAGAACCCCATTGGTCTGCCCGTCAACAGGCACCTCGGCAGGCTCGCTGGATGGGGTCACTGTGAGGGTCGCCGCGAAATGCATGTCGACTTCGAGGGTCGATTCGCCGACTTTGAAAGAGCAAACCTAGTCGCGCTACAACACATAGACGTGGTCGATCCTTGGGTGGTAGAGCACAAAACCTTTATTGAGAAGACGTACAATGACCGAGGCCAACAGCGGACGGACGGAGATATAATCAAAGAGCACAACTCATGTTTCACGCGTTGGTTCAAGCAGAAGCTTTTGCCGTACCCTTTACATGAGGATTCTTCCGCGGAAGAACAACTCATATTCGCCTTGTCACAGGGCCCCGAGCACAACCGGATGAGGCGTACGATATCAACGGGTACACATTCTACACCGAGGGAATGGACATGAAGAGCGATGGTTATCAGAACTCTGGGGTAACGATGGAATCCTACACCGGTAACGACAAGGACAGATACTACGGAAGGATCGAGGAGATCTGGGAGCTGAGCTACGCTGGAGAGAAGGTCCCGATGTTCCGTGTCAGATGGGCCAAGAGCGTCCTAAAAGAAGACCGGTATTTCACCACCATGGTTATACCCGAAGCCAAATCCAAGACCGCGGGCGCAAACGTCACCGCGAAAAATGAGCCATGGGTACTGGCTTCCCAAGTGGACCAATGCTTCTTCATTACGGACCCGTCAAAGCCCAGTCGTGTTGCCGTGAGGAGAGGCAAAAGGAAGATCATCGGAATGGATGGAGTCGCCAATGAGCAAGACTTCGACAAGTACGGCGACCCGAAGATGGAACATGACGACGACGATGAAGTACCAGCATACACCACAAGAAGAAGCAGGACCACCCTACCTAAAGGACGTCCGTTCAAGAGAAGAACTCCATTTACGAAAAATAAGGGCAAGAAGATTGTGAATAGATAGCTAGCTAAGATCGATTGTATTTAAATTGTAGCCTTCATTTCTCGATTGTATTTCGACATATTGAAATGATATTTTTTCTGTTCTAGTGTCCTCATGAATATTTATTTATGTTTATTATGGTATTGAATTTCTAACTCACAAAAAGTATTGAATTTGTTAATATTTTTTGAACTCATGAATATTTTTAAATTTCATGGGCACTTTTTGAATTCATGAATATTTTTTCAAATTTGATGATATTTTTTCATATTCAATATGAAAAAATATTGAATATTCATGAGGACACTCGATCTCGATCCCCCTCCATCTCGATCCCTATCCCCCCTCGTCAGATCCCCCTCGCCGCCGAGCACCCCCACCCTCCCCCGCTCCACCGCCGCCGCCGACCCCCCACACCCTTCCCCGCTCCACCGCCGCCGAGCACCCACCGCACCCTCCCCCGCTCCACCGCCGCCGCCGACCCCCCGGACCCTCCCCGCTCCACCGCCGCCGCCAACCCCCCGCACCCTCCCCTATCTCCTCGCTCAGTTCCCCCTCCCTCCCCCCCCCCCCCCCGAGCGCCATTGCTACACAAAAAAAGATTACTAATGGCGCACCTCTCTGGGGTGCGCCATTGCTATTCAAAAAAAAAGATTACTAATGGCACACCTCTCTGGGATGTGCCATTGCTATATAAAAAAAGATTTCTAATGGCGCACTGCGTGTGGATGCGCCATTGCTATCAAAAAAAATTCTAATGGCGCACCGCTCGGGGGTGCGCCATTGCTAACCCTTCTCCCCACTAAAATCCCCAGTCCTTTCTATCTTCCCCATCTCTCTCACCCGCCCACAGCTGCCCCAACCCGCCCACTGCCCCGACCCGTACTGCGCCTCCGCCACCCCCGCGCCCCCGCCGCCTCCCCTGCTCCGACCCTCGCGCTCCGTAGTCTTCAGTCTTCATAGGTGGCGACGAGCCCTTCCGCCCCCACCATCTCCGTCCCGTTCGAGGTGAGGCCCTCGCTTACTCCTTGGAGCCCCAGTCTTCTCCCAGCGACCCTTGCCGGTGCGGCCCCCAGCTATCTGATCTCAACTTTCTGAACCTGACAGAGCTGATCCGTGCCGGTGCCGGCTCACCCTGCCTGGCCGCCCGGTCCTCCCCGCGCAAGGCCCCTGCTGCGGCGAGCCGCCTCCACCAGGTAACGCATTATGCAGCTCGTTCGTTCTAGCAAGAGGTCGATTCGAGCCCTCTAGCCAACTGTTCAGTTTCGGCCTTAAAACCAGTGACGGAGTCGATTCCATCGCCTACCAGAGTCAAAATAACCTAGTGTCCACTGAACGATTGGCGTGTCTAGGCGATTAATTTACTTCTATACACATAAAGATATCTTCATCTGTTAAAAAAATTATGTTGTGTTGTACTAACCACAGAGTGAATAGAGTTAAAAGTTGTCTGTTTCGGCATCAGTAAAGTTACCTCAGAGGCATGGTACAATACTTCACACAAGGAGAAGAGAAGGAGATGAATGTGTTCGTTTTATATGCTATCAAAGTAGGGGACAACAAAGTTAGCTAATTAGTTAGTGACACTAGTAGGTTCTCATACCTAGTCATATCCTATGTTTGATATGATAGCCTTAGCTGTGGTGTCTTGTGAAGCGTCAGCTGTAAGTTGGTTACCCAGCATTTGTGTGGGCTTATCACACTGAACCTTCAGTAATCAAGGCAAGATATGGTCATGAAATTGTCAAGCTCTTGTACTCTTGTTGCTTGAGTTATCTTGTTTAAGCTGAGACTGCTTCCTGCAACTACTGGGAACAAGTAGGGGGATTGATTTGAATTTCCAACATCTTAACATGAAACTAAGTAGATAAACACAATTGAATTTTGTTTCCTTTATTTGGTTTGGAATCTCTGATTTCTTTTGTTTTTTGGTGGCAACGTAACTGTAGGTTACTGTCTTACATCATACTTATATTGGTGCCAATGGCTGTTCAGAGCATATTATTTAGTCTTCCGGCTTTGGTGTTGGTGTGCTCTAGCCTGGAGGATTGTTGTTCTCAGCTAGGGGAGGCTGCTTCTGATCAGCTTGTGTCTGGTATGCCGCTTCTCTCATATTCTCCTGAACTTACTTTGCATGTACAGTATTTAATTGTGATGGTTCTATGTTGCTTTGGCGAGACTCCAATTATGCGTGGTGTGATCTCTCATTTTTACTAGCCTCTGATGCATACCTACCTTTTACCCTATGTTTATTATGCGTGATCTTTTCTAATTCTTTGAGATAAATATATGATGTATTGACCTGTGCATGTAGAATTGTGTCCGTTCTGCACTTGTCTTTTGCAAGTGACAACAGTTTATCCTTACCTTCCTCTTCACCTCAAGACTATATATTTTTATTATATACCTGATTGCCTCAAAATACCCCATCTCCTTATCCTCGCATGAACAACCTTTATCAGATTCTATATATATTTTCAGTCATGTTTCCGGTGATGTCTTGTTGTAGGTTTGATCTTCCTGCAACTACTGCAAATAGCTACTGGGAACAAGTAGTGTGTGTGTACTGATCCAAGCTCGATTTTGTTGGAACTTAAGCTATTTCACATGCACATTTTATTTTTACTTCTGAAACCAAAATGCAGTTACAGTTAAACTACTACTGTAACCAGGTATCCCCCTGAAAGTCTGACTATCTTGTAGTACTGAACCTTCAGCTTTGAATAAATCTAGGCAAATGGCTTTTATCTAAAAAAAGGATTCAAACAAACTACTACTATTAATATCATAGCGAAGAAGTTTCAGTAGCCAAGACATGAAGCGGAGAGTATTCATATAAATTTTTTTAGAGTAGATGGAGCTTCTTTCTTTTAATTCAAACAAACTACTACTATTGATTGTTGTGGTTGCTCAACAATTTATCTCTCATTTAGAGTAGATGGAGCTTCTTTCTTTTTCATCTCGTTTAATAAGTGGCTAATCATTTGCTATCACTTGGCAAAAATGAAAAGAAAGGAAAGAACCGTTGTTTGTAGGCAATGTGATGTGATTTCAATGTGATGTTGACAGTAGTTATTAAACCTGCTGCTGCTGTTATGCCTGTATTCACTGCTGCTGCTGTACTTGTGATGATGCTACTTGTTATCTTCTGAAATGACCCATTGGCGACTTCATTACGCGGGGATAATGATTTTGCAGGTACCCCGGGAGGCCCTTGAGTTTGCCGGAATGTCGATTAACTTCCGTTCCGGCAAATTCGGGTACTCCATATGTCCTATTTTCAGCAAAGGTCATGCTAAAATTTTCCGTGAATTTTAGCATGACTTTGCTAAAAATAGGACATATGGGGTACTTGCGACTAATGCATGGGCCGGGGTATCTTAGTACTTAACTAAGTAGGATCCTCTTTGTTTATTTGCCTGCGTAATCTCATGATTGGAGCTGGGGGCGGCCACGTGTGAGCCATCCACGAGCCGTTGACCTCGCTCCTGTCCTCCCTGCCCACCTCCCCTACCTGGCCCTGACCGCCATTAAAGTAACCAATCAAGCTCCTCATCCACTGTGATCAGAAAGAAACTATGAAAATGACACAACAGAAGACAATACCCCCGATCTAGTCTAAACACACTGGCTGGCTAGTAGTTAGTGTAGGTGTATATATACAGATGAATCCACCTACATCATGGAAATCCATCTAATCAGAGGAAGACGACGAAGAAGAAGAGGAGGAGGAGGTGAGGTTGGTTAGCCAAGAGTCAAACCCTAAATGATAAAACCTTGGCTTTTAGGGTGCCTCGGTGTCGATAAAAACCTAAATGATCAATTTTCAGCCCTTGGATTAGTTTAGTATTTTTTCACACACTCAGACACCCTTGCTTGCCATGTGTGTGAGAGAGATAGTGAGAGGAGACAAGAAGAAGGGGGTTAGGAAGGGACTTGGACCTTAGCAACAACACACTAACAGCAAATTCCTCGAGAATTAGGTTATTTGGTCAACTTAGAGATCTTGTTCCTTGACAATAACCAACTTTTTGACCAAACTTTTTTTCTATTTAGAGCGAAACATGGCCCACAACAATGAGGCCGGCGGTTCGGGCGGCAAGGCATTCTGGGAGCTGTCCCAGGAGATGGAGGAAGAACCTCACCGCTATGAGGACGCCGCGGAAGACACCGATCCTGACTACACAACCCCTAGTGGTGTCGGGGATGACACCACTAATGGTGCCGCCGAGGATGCCACCACTGATGATGGCAGCGCACGCACAGATGGCAGCCAACCGAAGAGGCAACGGAAGGACCGGCGCCCGAACGTGCTCGACACTGTCAAGGAGGAATTTACTGAAGTGAACTGCGACGGGGATCCGACGGCGCCCAAAGAATTAGTCAAGGGGTACTCGGTTCAGCTTGGGTGCATTCTCCGGAGCACCGTCTCGATCAACACCGAGAACCTAAGGCATAAGGACCGAGGGAATTTGCGCAACCTCCTCTTCACGAAGCTGCACGAACGATACAATTTCCCCGCTGACTTTGCAAACACACGCCTCTCAGGGAATAAAGTGAACAGTGCCGCCCTCACGAAGATGAGCATGGCCCTGTCTACTTGGAGAAGCACGGTGAAGAGAATGATTAACAAAGGTGATAGTTATGAGAAGATCAAGGCGAAAAATCCTTCGATCAGCGAAGATGACTACAAGGAGTTCAAGATCAAGTGCGAGAGCGGCGCATCCGAGGAATCAAGTCAGTGGGGGAAAGAGATGCGGGACTTGAACTTAGGGGTCCACAAACTCGGTCCCGGCGGTTACATAGTGGCGGAACCTATATGGGACAAGGAGGACGCGGAGCGTGCCGAGCAAGGCCTACCGCCCCGCTTCGAGAAATACCTTGAGAAGCAGACCAGGAACTATGTCAGGGCCCGGTACAAGGAGGACCCGGTAACAAAGGAGCTTACCACGGATCCGAAGACCAAGGCGCTTGAGCATGTTCTGGTAAGGAATACACCCCCGCGTAATTGGCTCCATATGGTTGCATTCTAATTAATGAAGCCAAATTTCTAAATGGTTCACATTCCTTCCGCAGGAGACTGAAAGCAGTAGCGCGGGGTCGTCTCAGAGCTCCCCAGCTTGGGACAGCACTCTAAATAGGGCGTTGAACATGATGAAAAACAAGGATAAGCTCAGTAAGCTGTCGTCAGCTGGTCGTGTGGCCGGCAAAGGCTTGTCCATAAAATGGTCGTCATACTATAACGCTGGTGGGCGAAAGGAGAAAAAGACCAACTCGGAAAGCCAGTCGCGCGAGGTTCAAGAACTCAAGGCACAAGTGGCGCGGATTCCGGAGATTGTCCAAGAGCAAGTGCAACAACAACTGGGAACGACGCTCACCGCCATTGTGCCTAGCTTGATTCAGGGGCTGCAGGCGTGGATTGCGGGCGGCCAACGGGGGCCGCCCCCGGTTCCCAGCTTCACGGCCAGCAACTCGCACAACGCGCAGGCGGCGCCATTAGTGTCTCCGGCGGAGGCGGTATTGGTGTCTCCAGCGCCGGCACGGGCATTGGAGCTTAATGCACCCGGGTGTACGCCGGCCGGCACCTCGGCAGCAAGCGGCCCCTCCGTCAGTTGCACGCCCGCCGTTGGCGGTGCATCGACATTAGCCGAGCTCGACGCCATCACGGTAACTAAGCCTCTCAGCCGATGACTTCATCTCCTTGCCTTTGACTGGGCATCCCTGACGCCCTACATGTTTTCGCAGGGCGCCACCGACGTTCCATGCACTCTCCTGCACTTCGTGGGCGGCGAGTTGATCGATGTCGCCAAGGGCAGAATCGTTCAACCGGGCAACCCCGTGTTCCACGGTAATCCGATGCCACCCACCGTGTATAGGGTTGAACTGGTTCGGATGCTGCCAGGCTGCGACGAGTTGTTACCTCCGATTCGACCCGCTGGGGCCGACGAAGATGATGTGATGACCCTCAGCGCCTGCGTAAGCTGGCCCCTGCTTTGGCCGAAGAGCCAGATTCGTTTGGGGGCGGGGGACACCACCCCACAGACAACACCGCCAGTCGTGCCGGTGCCAAGGCATGGCAAGACCGCCGCAACGCTACCGGACATGCCGGACATCCCTATGGCACATGATCTGGACATGCATATGGCACATGATCCGGACGACGACGACAACGACGACGGTACATTTACCAACGTCGATAAGTACTTTGCCGAACATGGGTACGGTGACGAATTCTTTGGGCCTCCTTCTCAAGAACCCAACCCTGAAAAAGACGATCGCGATCTAGCTGGTACCGCGGAGAAACCCAATTGCAACAGGCGTCGTCTGGCGTTCAGTTCTCAGGAGACGCCTCCAGCTGCCGCCTTCACCGAGCCTCAGATAGCCGAGGTGCGGAATATTATCAGCCACAACACACTCAAGAAGGCGGTCTCTGAGCAGAACTCGATCCCATTACAGGAGATGAGGAAGAAGGGACGGAAACGAAAGAATAACAAGGGCGGTGCGAGCCAGCCGGCACCGAGTACGATCCGTGCTCAGGACGGGCCACCTTCACCTAAGGATATCTCGAGGAGGGTGCATGTGGCGGGTAGGCCGATGCTACCGACTAATCTGCTCAATGCTGCAACCGGTGCTATGCGGAGTCTGCATGACAGTGTTCTTTCTTTGGAGAAGCAGCGTCTCTCCGAGAATGATGTGGCATACTCGGTTTTCGTGGCCAAGGTGCCAGAGGGCAAGGGCTTTGTGGATAGCGCCATCGGGGGTACGATCGTCCTACGGTTTGATGACACTTCACTATGTTTAACCTTCATCCGCTGCACTACACCTTCGTTCGGCTATTTTCGCTGAGTATGGAGATGCGGATCATTAGAGACAAGACCCTGGACATCGTGATAGTCGACCCCTTCTACATGTGTGCCAAGATCTTGGGCAACGCTGGGGACCGGCAAGTCGCGAGTTCATACCTCGAAGGCGTCATTCTGGCAAACCCAGATAAGGATAACTTCCTCGTGCCTTACTTTCCCGAGTAAGTCATCCCCTCACCGCCCCGTAACATATGATTTCTTAGATTTCGATCGTTCTTTTTTTTTTCTAACATTCCGTGTTTTGTGCAGTGACACACATTGCACACTCATCCTGTTAAGCCCGAAATATTCCATGGCCACGTATTTCGACCCAGACCGTCAGTCGAAGAAAGACTACACAAATATCAAGAAAGTTCTTGATGATGTTCTCCCCGGCTACGCCAGATCTGGAGGCACCTTCAGCAGGCCAGTTCGTAGGAACGGCAAGCACATCTTCAGCCACAATACGATGTTCCCCTGCGTCAAGCAGCCGCCTGGCAGTCAGAAGGATGCCTACTACGCCCTCCATCACATGCGGGCAATCGTACGGGACCATAATCACCTTCTGCTACCAAATAATATCAAAGATTGGGCCACACGCTTGTCGGCAATCCAGGACGCGGACATCAGACAAGAATTCTTTCGCATCCAGTCGGAGTTTGCGGAAATCATCCATCAAAGATGTCCTTCGTACCTCGGGGCAGTTCTATCTCAGACATCAACCGTCCAACAGTGAGATAGAAACAACGCTACAAATGCAGGCTGACAACGCCCGCGATTTCATGACCATCACGAAAGACGGCGGCTTCATCCACGCTCCGGTCCCTGAGTCGAGTCGAAAGTAGTGATGCTATGTAGTTCTGAAATGTCGATTGGCTCATGTTGTAATATTAAACTTTAATGAACTTGTATCTCTCTTTGGTTTGGACAGTCGTTCAACTTATATGTAATCGATGCTATTTATTAGTAGGACCATGAATCGTGCTATTAATGTGTTGGTTTTCTCTTCTGATCCTTTTGTTGCATACTTATATATTGCTTATGTATTGTCTGTGAATTGCTACTAACGTTTTGTTTGGCTAGTGCGTAGAGATGCCATTGTATGTCGTGTACAAGGGTAAGGTTCCCGGAGTCTACGACGATTGGGAGGAGTGTCGGAGACAGGTTCACCGTTTCAGCGGTAATAGTTACAAAGGGTACACAACTAGGGCGGAGGCAGAAGCTAGATACGTGCGCTATCTAGTGGGAGAGAGCAGGGAGCGGAGGAGGAACCGGATGAAGACCAGTTTCATCGCGATGATGCTAATCGTGATGACCGCAGCTCTCTTCTATGTGATGGTAGTTTAGTTGATCGATATCGACTTGTAATGTGAAGACAAAACTCGCTACTCGCGGTTTCGAGACTTGTAATGTTCTAACTTTGTTTGGTCTTTTGAATTCGGAGACTAATATGATGAATTGTATTCGGAGACTAATCTTCTATTGTTTTCGATAAATCTGCTGTTTATATGTTGTGCTATCTATATTCTGTGCAGTAATATGTTTTGTAACCTGTGCAAATATCAGAAAAGAAAAAAGAACCCCTAATATTCATACTAGTGGCGCACCACCCAACACTTTAGTGGCGCACTGCAAAATGCACACTAGTGGCGCATCATCAACAAGTGCGCCATTAGTAAGTCAGAGCACATGGTTAAATATGGCCCCCTGGGAGGCATTCTAATGGTGCACCGTATGGTATACTAATGGCGCACTACATGGTGCGCCATTAGTATCTGGTATACTAATGGCGCACCTGTGGTGCGCCATTAGTAATAAAATCTAATGGCGTGGTGCTAGTGGCGCACCTGTAGTGTGTCATTAGTAGGCAAAACAGGTGCGCCACTAGCAGGCCTTTTCCTAGTAGGCAAAACAGGTGGGCGGGCAAATAGAAGCAATTTCAATGCGGAGAGAAGTCGTGTGCAGCGGGCAGCGCTCTCAGCCGGCGCGCCACTTCAATGTCAGCTCTAGTCAAAAGTCACGCCCACTCTGGGCTATGAATGCGGCGCTGACGCTCTGGAGCCAGACAACTGGCTTCCAGCGGAAAGCACGCGGGCAAGGGACATGGTTTTTAGTGGTCCAGGTTTATTGGACGCTTGCATCGCAGCGGTCAATACACCCGCAAAGTCCCCCACTTTGTTTCTGGTTTGCGAAAAATTTAGGTCCGGACCTGTCGGCGGACCAATAATGACCGCATTGGATGGTAAAAACACGTCCGGACCGCACAGTTTAGACGGTTGCGGGCGGTTTGAGAGTAGGGCGTTGGAGATGCCCTTATCCAGTATTAGAATATTTTCTTCACTTTGCGAGAGTTTTTTTTTGAAAGTATGCCAGTAGCGTACCGTATAGAAGACAGAAAGTAAATTACAAGAAACTAGTGTGGATGCAAACATGTACGTAGGCACACCCACACCGAACAAAAGACAAAGGGTCACTCTATCACAAAGGGATCTAACCCACCAACACGAAAACCTGCCTCTGTCTCCACTCTTTGATCTCATCTAAGACTAGGCATACTAGTTCTTGGGCCCTTTTTTGTTGTTGCGTTCTGTTAAAGACCCTCGCATTCCTTTGCTTGCACAACTACCATGCAGTACCGATCACAAAGGAGTCAAAGCCCCGTTGAAACCTCGTGGAGAAATTTGTCCTTTGAGCCACCACTCCGTGAAGCTGTCTGAGACTGAGGGAAGCGTGATGTTGATCTGCAACTTGTCACAACACTCATTCCCTTGCGAGTGTTTTAGTAGCCGATGCATTCTATAGTGTTCCCACCGTACAACCTAAAATAGTAATTTGATCATGCATATTTTTATCCCACTCTTCCAATTGTTGATTAGTGGGCATTTTATTTCAGTAACATATGATCTCTACATAAGATGTTTGAAAGTTATCTCAGTTTCATTAACTTTAATTTGTGGAGATCCCACTAAATTTTCCATAGCATTAAAAGCATCCAAAGTATGACTAAAGAAATTTCACCACTGAAAGTATCATAATAAACCTATACCAAGCAGTAAGACCAACATAAACTTTTTTTAAAAAATAGTGGTAGATTTCTTATGGGTAGATCTATTTGGAGCATCGCACATTCTATACCAAGCATCATTCAAACTTTCCCCACTGCTTTGTTTAAAATTAAGCAGTTCTAACTCAGGCTTAGGGACGACAAGTGAGAAATAGGCCATGATAGCAACACAAGCAAGAAGAGCAACACAAGATATTTTGGGTGTTTTGAAATATTTTGTTAAGAAAAGACGCAAGCAAAGAAAAAAGAAAAAGCAACTAGGAAAGAAATAAAATAAGGAAATGAAGAGTTTGTGCGAAAGCACCTGATTTGGTAGAGGAGGATTCCCCCGTAACGATGCCAGAATTTGGAGCATTGGATGTAGTACAAGTGGATTCGTGGCCTTGTTTGTGATTGGTTGGTTGCCTATGCCTTTTGTCATCTCTCCTCAAACGAGAACGAGACACACAGGAAAAAGATGAAAACTCTCTCTCTCTCTCTCTCTCTCTCTCTCTCTCTCTCTCCGCGGGGAGATATATTTAGAGAGATTGTCAAATGGGCACTTCGATTAAGGTGGAAATAATGATTCATTGTCACATTTGATTTGTTAGCTTCCAGAATTTCCATTCAAATCATAGGAAATGCATATATCATTTCATCTTCGATAATATATATTTGAGTCACACATCTTGTCGAAAACATGACTATTGCTTGGTGTTGAAATTTGTATCGTCTCACTTGTGAAACATGCAAGGCTTCCATGAAAAAATAATTCTTGGATATACAAGTGTTGAGAATTACTCTAGCTAGCTGTGACAAGCCTCGCAACACTACGATCTGATTTAATATAAAATAATAGAGCGTGAGAAGGCGTGACGGGTTGTGATCCTGCGCATGGCATCGACCTGCCTAGGAGTAAATTGCACAGAAGTACCACAATTGGGGCATTGGAAGCAGATTGGTACCAAGATTGGTAATTTTTACGTGTCAGTACCAAGATTGGGGCTAGCCCTTGCAAAAAAGTCTAAAAACTCGTTTTGTACGTATTGACACTAAAGCTGACCGATTGGGCCCGCCCGTCAGGCGCCACGCTGGCCAGTGCGCGCGTCGCCTGCGCTGGCTGCGCGCTGACTCGGACGAGGCCCGCTCGGACCGTTTATGTGCGACCGAGCCAGACCCCGACCCCGCTCGCCTTCTTCTTTCTTTCTTCCTGCTCTCTGCCTCGCCGTCGCCTGCGCCCGTCACCGCCGGCCGCCACAGCACGCCGCCGCAGCCATGGTTCTGGAGGACGAGAGCAGCGACGACAACTCAAGCCTCCCGTACATGCACTCAGAAACCTCCACCGATGGGCTGAATCAGGTAAGTTACTCCATTGGAGCTAGGGTTAGGGTTAGGTTTAGGAAATTTGGGGATTTTTGTGTGTAGGTGGTTTTTGTTGTTAGGATTTCGTTTGATTTGATTTGTCCTCGTCCTTTGCACATGATGGTAACTTGGATTTTGCTTGGGCAGGTGCCTTTCTCTCTTGAGGACCCGGATTACAAGGGTCTTGAGCTAGATCTGATAGTGTTGTGCGAGAAGCATGGGAAGCCATCAGAGAGGCTTGTTGCGTTTGAAGGAACAATGACTGGGAGAAGGTTCTTAGCATGTGCAGAGCCGGTAATTTTCTTGCCTTGGTGATTAAGCACTGGATGTGTTCATTGAAAGTGGCAGAGTCTTGTTTGCCACCTGTGATTCAGTTATGTGCATGCTAAATTTGTTAGGAATGATCATTATTAAGTTCAGTGGAATGCATTTCTGCTAAAATATATGCTCCTATTGTGTGCACATGCTATTTATTTACACTTCTTTCCAAATGCAGTGTTGCTCAATATTAAGTTCAGTGGAGCCAGTTAGTAACAATTGCTTACTGCTGACAGTAGGTAGTCTCATTAGCTAGTTTGTTGCTGCAGGCTAGTGTAGTGTATTTAGGTGGGCAAAGTAGTTCACATTGTGTTGCTTATTACTATTAGGATTTCATTATATTAATGGTCAATTCTTAGCAACTGCTGTTGCTTAGCACATGGCTGCTTAGCAACTTCTAAGTTGAATGGAGTGTTACTCTGGTGCCTGGTAAATATATGAGTTGATCATCCATTGTAGGATTACATTAATTTATTTTACAATGTGGTCCTGTTGCTTAGCAAATGGCTGTGCAAATCCAGTTAATGTCAGTGCCAACATTAGGTACTGCCATGAACTAACTGTTGCTTAGTACTCTTAGTAGTTGTATTGTACTAAATTTTGCCCTTCTAATTTTTCCAGGAAGGTCAGAATTGTGGGTTTGTTCAGTGGGTTGATGAGCAGTGGCCCCCAACAATGGAGAATGCATTGCTGAAGCTTTGGTCAATGGTTGAAGAGAGCAAGTCTGCTAGGGTGAATGATAATCTTCAAAGTGCTCTAACTATTCATCAGTTGACAGAAGAAAAGAACAAGCTGGATGCAGACTATGACAAGTTAGTGAAAGATGTGCATCAACTTGTGGACTTTCAGCAGGATAGGGTTGTGGATTTCAGTTATCTGCAGTCTGCTGTCACATATCAGCACCAATGCAGAGCTGAATTGGTGGCTGGTATGAATGCAGAAATGGCAAAGAAAGATGCAGCTGCACAGAAGCTTCAACAAAAGTATGAACTCCTGTGCAACCTGACAAGTGCTCAAGCAACTGTCATCCAAAACTTGAAGTTGAAGAATATGAAAGAGAAGGAATTGTTGAGTGAGGCTAGGATGAATTTGGAGTTGAAGAATGCAGAGTTCACAAAGTTTGAGGAGAAGCTCACCCAAGAGAAGCTAGAGTTGAAGCTCCAGGTTGCTGATCTGCTGAAGCTCAAGGAAAACCATAATGAAGAGAAGCAGATGCAAGATTTTAAGATTACTGATCTCATCAAGGCAGAGGAGAAGCTGAAGGAGAAGATCAAGGGGATCCAGGCCATCTTGCAGAACTGAACAAGATGACTTGAGATTAGTGGGCATTGCAGACCTTTTGGGAATGATGGTTGTGCAATGACCTAGTAACTTAGAATTATGGTTGTGTAATGTATGGTTCTAGTACTAATTGTGAACTCTGGTTGTTTATGTACCTAGTAGTTATGCTATTCATCCTTTTGTGAGAAAAGGATGGATTGTGCATTTGAACTCCACTATGTAATGTGAACAATGGATGTGTATTGTATAATGTGTTGAACTCCAGTGTTACTTATGTTATAGTGATGCTTAAATGCTTAAATGCATTTGCAAAAGTAATGCTTATGTTAGAGTGATGCTTATGTTAGAGTGATGCTTATGTTATATTGATGGTTTAAATGCATTTGCAAAAGGAATAGTTACATATGTTATGTTACAGTGATGCTTTAGGTGGTTCCGTCGACCCCGAGCCACCAAAACCCTAATTGATAGGTTTAGGTGTTTTCGTCGACCCCGAGCCACCAAAACCCTAATTGATAGGTTTAGGTGTTTTCGTTGACCCCGAGCCACCCTAGAGCCTAGATGATAGGTTTAGGTGGTTCCGTCGACCCCGAGCCACCCTAGACCCTAGTTGATGCCTTTAGGTGGTTTCGTCGACCCCGAGCCACCCTAGAGCCTAGATGATAGGTTTAGGTGGTTCCGTCGACCCCGAGCCACCCTAGAGCCTAATTGATAGGTTTAGGTGGTTCCGTCGACCCCGAGCCACCAAAACCCTAATTGATAGGTTTAGGTGTTTTCGTTGACCCCGAGCCACCCTAGAGCCTAGATGATAGGTTTAGGTGGTTCCGTCGACCCCGAGCCACCCTAGACCCTAGTTGATGCCTTTAGGTGGTTCCGTCGACCCCGAGCCACCCTAGAGCCTAATTGATAGGTTCAGGTGGTTCCATCGACCCCGAGCCACCCTAGAGCCTAATTGATAGGTTTAGGTGGTTCCGTCGACCCCGAGCCACCCTAGAGCCTAATTGATAGGTTTAGGTGGTTCCGTCGACCCCGAGCCACCCTAGAGCCTAATTGATAGGTTTAGGTGGTTCCGTCGACCCCGAGCCACCCTAGATCCTAATTGATAGGTTTAGGTGGTTCTGTTGACCCCGAGCCAACCCTAAATGATGCCTTTAGGTGGTTCCGTCGACCCCGAGCCACCAAAACCCTAGTTGATGCCTTTAGGTGGTTCCGTCGACCCCGAGCCACCCTAGAGCCTAATTGATAGGTTTAGGTGGTTCCGTCGACCCCTGAGCCACCAAAACCCTAGTTGATGCCTTTAGGTGGTTCCGTCGACCCCGAGCCACCGAAAACCCAAAGTGCTTCTTTTTTAGCCTAGACCTTAACAACATATCCAACAATGTATACAACAATATATCCAGCAACAGAGTTACTCTATCCAATAGTATGCACCATTGTCATGAACATATCAATCATAAAAAGATATAAAAAGAACCATCCACATGAACATAGTCCATTCCAGGCATTGATTAACTAATAAATAGCAAGATCACATCCATCCACATAAACAAAAGCCAGCTCCAGAAATGGCATTAACTAATAAATAAATCCATCCATCCACATGAACAAAAGCCATATATGGCATTGATTCTTAAAGTACACCAGCAAAGTACAATAAGAGCACCAGCAAAGTACACTGAGAGCACCAGCAAGATCACATTGTACCATAGGATGCAAGAACACACATGAAGTATCTAGTTTTGAACATTACATGGCACATGTGCCATTTAGTGGTTACCACTTGCATAGAAGTAGGCTCTCCATCCTCTGTTTCTACCACCAAAAGGTGGAGTAGCAGTAGATGTAGAGGGAGCAGTAGATGTGGAGGGACCAGATTGCCTTGGGGCAGAGAATGTACCTCTCCCTCTCCCAGCACCTCTCCCAGCACCTGGTGCAGCACCTCTACCAGCACCTCTACCAGCACCTCTAGCAGCACCACTCCCAGCAGCTGCAGCTGCAGCCCCTCTCCCAGCTCCTCTCCCAGCTCCTGTTCCAGCTGTTGGTGTTGTTGTAGGAGTTGGATGAGAAGTTCTTGATGCTTGTGTAGTAGCAGCAGCACCAGCATTGGAATTCCTTGCAAGAGGCTTGCATAAACAAAGAAGGAAAATGAGTTAGTACTTAAAAAAAATAGAATGTACAAGAAGGAAAACATGTTACTACTTATTAGAGGATTACCACATGTTTGTTCTTCCTCAAAGCCAGCTCAGGCTTCAACTGCTTGTTGCAGCTTGTGTACCTATGTCCTTGCAGTCCACAATTGCCACATGTTATAGTCCCCATTCTTGATGTCTCCTTAGGCTTTGGAACTTCAAATTTCCCCTTGATCCTCTTCTCTTTCTTTCTTCCTCTCTTCACTTTAAATGCAGGTGGGTCAATGTCTGGACCAGGGGTCCTTGTCCAGTCATGCTCACCAGGAACTGGATAGATCATTGGTTCATAAGTTGCCAGATAAATTTCTTTCTTGAAGAACTTGCTGACATAATCCTCTGGTTTTCTTTTGGCCTTGTTTATTGCTGAGATGGCATGGTTACATGGGATGCCACTTAGGTCCCATTTTCTGCACCCACATGTGTGCATTTGCAAGTTAACAGCATGGGTTTGCTGCCCACTTGTAACTTGCCACAAGTCCACACCAGCTTGAATTGGTTTGCAATATTTGGCCCTCTCCTTCTCAACCTCTAGCTTCTCAATATAATGGGGTGTTATGTCCCATCTAGCTTTCTTTCCACTCTCCCTATTCCTATGCCACCTCACCATCTGCTTATCCTTTATTCCATCACACATTGTCCTAATTGGTTTCTTCCTAACATCTAGGACATACTTGTTGAACACCTCAGATAAATTGTTAACTACAAGGTCAGTCTTGCAGTTTGTGTCAAATGCATGCCTTGCCCATGTTTTCTTGGGTATTTGACAAAGCCACTCCCAAGCTTGCTCACACTCAGCTCTAAGGTCATTCATTGCAATGTTAAATTTGTGTTCACTATATGCATAGGCAACATTATCCATACACTTTTTCAGATCTTCCCCCCTAAACCCAGCATTTTGGAAGTTTGCATAGATATGCCTAAGGCAGAACCTTTGGTTGCACTTAGGAAAGACAACATTCACTGCATTTAGTAGGCCCTGGGACACACAATTAAACTAGCTAAGCTACTATCTAGCACAAAACAACCATATAGGAACAATGACATAAGATGCAAGCACATACCTTTTGTCTATCTGACATTATTGTATATGGACCAAACCTTCCCACTTCTCCTCCTAGGCAGATTTTAAGTTGGTGTAGAAACCAACACCAGTTAGGTGTGTCCTCTTGCCCAACAATACCAAATGCTAGTGGGTATATATTGTTGTTGCCATCTCTACCAGTGGCAGCAAGTAGTTGAGCACCAGTAGTTAACTTAATGAAGCACCCATCAACACCTGAGCAAGAAAATTCAGTATTAAAAACATTCAAATGCATTTCAAGATGAAACAATATGTAACTAATGCACAAGGTGAACAAACTAACCAATGAATGGTCTGCACCCCTTGATAAACCCCTCCCTTGCTCCATTGATGCAATAGAACATAGCATGGAATCTTGGACCTGGATGGGGGATTTTTTCAGTGGGTGTTGGAGTTACAATAGTGACTACTAATCTACTCCCGAGGTTTGTATCCATCACTGTCTGAGCATAGTCTTTCAACCTAGGGTATTGCTTCTTGTGGTCTCCTAGCACAGCATCAATAGCTAGGTTCTTTGCCCTATATGCCATTGACTTGGGCACATCCACACCATACTTCTCCATGCAGGCATCAATCAAAGTCTGAATGCCAGTTGTTAGATCAGATCTGAACAGTGACTCATACTTATGTGCAAGCCACTTGGCACTTACCCTTGTTGTCTCTGTACTAATAGGGAAAGTGTGCTTAACTCTCATCTTCTTAATTACAAAAGTAGTTTCACCTTTTATAACTGCTGCCACCATAAAGAAGTTGCAATGTTTTTGGTTGCATTCTACAATTATTCTTGGATCTGAGTTCCTATGATATTTGAAGTTTCTGCCTTGAGTGATGTGTAAGTTCAACAAAGCCTCTCTGAATTGATGTTGATCCTTGAAACACATCTGTAGACATAATTGCTCATGTGGTGCCTCCATTTTCTCATTGTACCATTTTCTAGGAGGCCTCTGCTTTGCCCTGCTCTTCCTTTTCTTTGGCAGCACAAATGCCAATGGCTCATAACCATCATCATCAGCCTCCTTCAACAATCCTTTCTCTTCTTCATCAGATGAAGGTTGGAAATCAGGTTCCTCCTCTTGAACTACACTTGAATGTGTCCTTGTTGTAGGCCCTTTCCTAACTGGAAGCTTCTGTTTCTTCTTCTTCTTCTCTTCATGTACAATTACAGTTTCTTCATCCTGTGAAACAACCTTGTCATCTTCATCCATTTCAAAAGGTTCCTCAACCTCTGTGTCACCAGAGTTGCACCATTTCTTCCTCCTCAGATTCTTCATCATCTGTTTCTTCCTCTTCTACTTCATCATACTCTCTCTGTTTCTTTCCCTCATCCATCTCTATGTCATCAGCATCACCCATATAAAAAGGGTTTACATCACTGTCATCTTCACCTTCACAATCAGAACCACCACTGCCATCATATCCCTCTTCTTCTTCTATTTCCAAAATAGCTTTCAATTTTCCTTTTACATTCTTGCTCTCTTGTGTGCAAACACCAGTACCATGAGCTACTAAACTGCAGCTGCTACTCTGACTTTCAAAGGCAACTCCTTCTTCATCAACAACATAGATGGGTGGCTCACTGAGATCATATAACACAGGCTCTTCATACACAACAGTGGATAATTCTTGCCTCTGAAACTTGCTGCAAGGAGGTGGACATGCCCTCACTAGCAAATTTAAAACCTTACACTCCTCAACCTGCCTCTTTACTAGTTGCAACTCAGCATTACTCTCTACCATCTCCAATCCTTTCTCCCCTAAATCTGGATTCTCAATGTGAAACAGCAGATCATATTCACTAAATCCTTGGGTTTCCATCAGGTATGTTACATCTGAACTGCAGAGCTTCAGCTCTAACGTTTCTGAAGCATCAAAAAAGAACCTAACATCCAAAATGTCATCATACAAACTGCAAAATGAAATAACAGACAAATTGGTTAATAAACAATTTTACTTAACATTTTGTTTAACATATAAACAAAGATTTGTTTCAGTTAACATATAAACAAGTTAACATATAAACAGAGTTTTGTTTAAGTTAACATATACACAAGTTAACATATAAACAGAGCTTTGTTTAAGTTAACATATAAGCAAAGCTTTTATTTACCCTAGCTAGGTAACACCTAATGCTGCTCTGACAATTTGGACTAAGAAATAACAATGTAATCCACTGATGCTGCTCTGCTCTGCTCCAGTTAGGTAACACATAATGCTACTCTGCTCTAGTTAGGACTCATGTAATCCACTATACTACTCTGCTCTAGTTAGGCCTAGCAATTAGAGTGCTAAACATGCAGGCAGTAAACTCTAACCCTAATCCCCAATTTCAGTGAGCAAAAATGAAGCAAGAATGGAACAGTGGAGCACTTACAGAACACCACCGAAGCCATGAGTCCAGTGATGGGCGGTGCTAGGGTTGTCCACCCAAATTCGCGCCATCCGCAGCCTCTGCTCCATCGACAACGCCGGCTCCGCAAAATCTTCCTCCGCGCTACTGTACTCCGAGCTGGAGTAGCCGCCACTGCCATCGAAGCGGGGGAGGTCGTCGCCGCTCGCATCGCCCAGGCCATCGCCGCCTGCCGGAGTCGCCGAGGCCATCGTCGCCTAGGGCACAGCAGCCGCGGGGGAGAGGAGGGCACAGCGGCCGCGGGGGAAAGGAGGGCACAGCGGCCACGGGGGAGAGAAGGGCACAGCGGCCGCGGGGGAGAGGAGGGCACAGCAGCCGCGGGGGAGAGGAGGGAGGTGACAGCGCCTAAGTAGTTCGATCCATGGCTACGGCGGCGTGGTGCGGCGGCGGCGGGGCGGGCGGGGAGGCAGCCGCCGGCGA
This sequence comes from Aegilops tauschii subsp. strangulata, assembly GCF_002575655.3. Classification (NCBI taxonomy): domain Eukaryota; kingdom Viridiplantae; phylum Streptophyta; class Magnoliopsida; order Poales; family Poaceae; genus Aegilops; species Aegilops tauschii. Next base: position 523,071,154 of record NC_053039.3, read on the forward strand.
GGTGCGAGGAAAAGGACAGGGCAAAGCGGGGTCGGGGTCTGGCTCGGTCGCACCAACGGGCCGAGCCGGCCTCGTCCGAGTCAGCGCGCAGCCAGCGCAGGCAACGCGCGCACTGGCCAGCGTGGCGCCTGACGGGCGGGCCCAATCGGTCAGCTTTAGTGTCAATACGTACAAAACGAGCTTTTAGTCTTTTTTGCAACGGCTAGCCCCAATCTTGGTACTGACACGTAAAAATTACCAATCTTGGTACCAATCTGCTTCCAATGCCCCAATTGTGGTACTTCTGTGCAATTTACTCCCTGCCTAGCAACCATGTGGCCTCCGTTTAGAATCACAATCCCCGACTCCTCCTACTAGCTAGATGGACGGCGTCGTCTTCGCCGGAAACGACGACGAGCGACTAGTGAGTGTTTGGTGCTCCGGGTGGTTGCATATGTCTTGTATCTCATCACTGACTGTAGCAATTGGACGAGTTGTTTGCAAATTTTCAGTGGCTGAATTTCTTTATTGACTATTTATTTAGTAGATTTGTTGGATGTAGTTGATTTTTTGATGTGCTGCTAATGTCTTTGTTACAGTTACAGAGATCTCCAGGGTCATAGAGAACTACTGCTACTGTTGCATTGTATTTGACTTACAGTATAGTTTTCTTTCAATTTTCTTTTGCCTAACGCTGAATGTTTTAGTATTGTGATTTGGCTGGCTTTCGACTGAATTCTACAGTTATAGAGATCATCTTCATGTTATAGAGAGCTAGATTTACATTTCGTATACATTTGGTCGTTCACGTTCTCGTTTGAGAAGATCGAGGACGAGAGAGCGATGGGGATCGAGTTTTCATCTTTTTTTTCCGTGGGCGTGGTGTATGAGAGAGACTTGGTTTTGTTTTTGTGTTTGATGGTCTGGTCTGGTCTGGTGAGGGAAGAATCCGCGGGCGTACGTAGATGGATTTCATCGGAACCGCCCGTGGCAATGCAAGGACGTACGGCGAAGCGGCCGGTTTGGGCGAGCGTGCGTACGTGCTGAACGGAGCTCCCGTCGCCGGACCGGAGTGGTCGACGCCGCGCGCACATGGTCTCTCTTCTCTTGTTGTGTGCCAAAAGCTCATCTTTATTTTTGACGCCCACGGGAGGCGAGGAAGACGGCAACCACGCCGGCCGGGCGACGGACGGTTCCTTGGCTCGTCTTTGACGGCGCCGAGGTCTAGGAGGAGGAGGAGGAGAGCGGGAAGGGAAACGCCAGGAGAGGAGAGCCTGCTCGCACTCCTGTCCCCGGCCACGAGCGTGCAAGTTGGGATTTTCCTGGAGACTAGCGGCATGCATGGCCGTTGCCAGAATAAGAATTTGGGAAGAAGAAGAAGAAGAAGAAGAAGAAGAAGAAGAAGAAGAAGAAGAAGGGAAAAAGGCAGCTTTTTTTAGGGATGTCGTCGGCGGCGGCGAACGTGGTTGGGACGGGAGGTCGTCGGCGAGGCAACCAAGCAGGACCGTCGACCTCGGCAATACAAACCCATGCGGACGCAGGAGTACCGTTTCGGTCGGGCACTTTAGGGAAGAGAAGCGTTGCTTTGTGTGTGCTTATTAGACGAGCCACACGCACGAGGACGACGGAGGGCGGCATGCACATGTGTAAGTACGTCCTTCGACTTTGTCTGCATCGCTGTAGCACGAGCCTATATAAACTCCTTCAACCAGCAGCATTAAGAAACACAAATAGCTCATAAGCGCCGCAAGTAGGAAGTCAATATTTACGATGGCAAACACTACCAAGTTCGCAGTGATTTTCGGCATCGTTCTGGTTTTCTGCAGGTGCCGTGCGCCGTCTCCGCGCGCCACGCCGCAGGGACCACAAGTTTGAGCTTCGACAGAACGTCCGTGCGGTGATGACGGTGAATGGCTTCCAGCAAGGAGAGGGGGGGCGGGGCCAGCGACGACCACAGCGATGAGGAGAACGTGGTGTCGCTGTCTTCAGAGTGGTATGCCGGCGGGGCCTGTGCGCCAAGACCATCCGCATTGCCAACTCTGGCAATCTTTACATAAACGCCATGATCGTCGACGAGTGCGCCGGCTGCGACAACGAGGTGGGCACATCCATCCATATCTGGCCTAACTTCCGTCTAGACCCCAGTCTCGGCCAGGCGGACATCAAGTGGTCGGACCTTGACACGTCTACCTGAAATATATGTGCATCCAAGGCTGGCTAGTGACGAGATTGTTGTTCACGGTGAATCGAGTTATCTGATTTCAAGTTTCAACTTAATTTGAAGTATGTAAAACTGGGCTTTTTATCCTCTTGATGCTTCATTTCGAGATAATAAAATCCACCATTTATTAAAAAGTGTAAAACTGGGGTATATATGCATGAATCCCTTAATGTATCAGCGTCATTACTATTTTCCCGGCCTTCTCCGAGGAAGAAGTAGCTCAACGATAACGTGACAAGCCAACACGCGTGCGGTATATGGGTAATCTGCTTATTTTTGTAAGCGTTAATCAGTGCAGTTTATAAGTATGATGTGATGGGTGTACCTAGTCCTAATATACTTCAACGTCCATCCATAACAAACATTGTTGCTTCATAAAAATAATACTGTGTTGGCGGAGTCTTCAACTTGAGTTCTCTACGTTCTCGTATCATATTGTACGCGCAAGCCAACTTAACCGAAAGTTACCCCTCAAACAAAACATAACCAAAAGTTCGAACAACCGGAGAAGGGTCGACAACATATTTCAATATTTAGGTCCAATATACAGTAGGAAGGAATCATCTTACCCGTGTCGTTGTGAATGAAGTGGGAATCTATTATATTATTAAACAAGACTCAAACGAGCCACCATATGCTTTCAGATTGACTAAATTATATACAGAGAAGTCCACTTTACAATCATGAAATATTCAATTTTTCTAAAATCTAGCCCCGAACTCCAAAACCGTCTAATTAAGAATCAACCTAACTCTGGAAACCGGCCCAGGATTCCACTATCCCTTCCCCTAATACTGGTTTTGGTTAGCACAGGTTGGGTTTGACCCTTTTGAGCATCCAGTCAGCACATCGACTAAAATAGGGCAGAAAATGAAATTTCAGTGTATGTTTCAATATATTTGGCCAAAACACCTAAAACTTTCCATAATTATCAGTATATTTTTCTTGTTTTAACATAATTGTTTCAATATTTTCTTGTTACTTTCATTTTATTGGACAAAATTTGACCAAACAGGGTCTGAAATTGTAATTTTATGGTATTTAAACTTATACATAATTATTATTACATTTTACATAAATTTGCAGAATGTTTTTAAAATTTTCTGCATACTTCCATTTTTGACAGAATTTGGCCAAAAAAGGGAATGATGCTGTAATTTTAGGGTATTTTAAATATGTTCATCACAAATATTTGAAACTTACCCAGAATGATCAGTATATTGGTCTTGATTTCAAAGAAAATTTTAAAATATTTCCGGATACTTTTAATTTTTTTAACAAAATTTTACCAATAAAGGGTTGAGAATGTAATTTCAGAGTATTTTTAATTCCATTTGGGAAAAATAACTAAAAATATCCTAGAATGATCAGTATATTATTATTATTTAAATAAAAAATGGCGATATTCATTTCTGGGTAAGAATTTGGCCAAAGAAGGAGTGAAATTGTAATTTGAAGTCTTCTAAATCTGTTCGGTAAAAACATCTGCAAATTTTCCAGAACAATCGGTGTACTAGTCATCATTTTATATATCTTTTTGAAAATATGTATGGAAACATTCATATTTTGGACAAAATATGTCCAGAAAAACAAAAGGCTGGCGTGGCCTGTTAGCAGACTTTATGGTCAACGGGTCAAACCCAGCCTACTTAGCAAAAACCATGTACATGGTAGGGAAGCGTTCAATCCTAGCCTGTTTTGATAGTTCACAATTGAACCTCTGATGGTTTTAGTGTTCGGGGATGAATTTTAGGAAGACCGAATAGTTCAGGTAATGTGGACTTCTCTCAATAGTTAAATAGAGCAAAACATATGTACTCTCAGTTTTTATTCTCATATATATCCAAACTTGTACCACATGTATTTGTACAGAGCGTATGGGAATGACCAAAATCGACTAAATACAACGAGGACTTCAAGTACGTAACTACTCCCGCTGTTCAAGACACACACAACCGGCGCCTGTGCCACCTGCAGAACTCCGGCAGCTCGTAAAGCTATTGAAATGAACATCGCACCTGACACCGGTGCAATCGCCTTGGAAGTCGCTAACCACACCTCTTCCAACTCCGTCGAGAAGTTTCACCTAACCTAACTGAGGACCCGCTCCCCCGCTCCCGCGACTAGGGTTACCCCCGCTCCCCCCGTCGCCGCCGCCGCCACCGGCCGCCCCCTCCTGCCGCCGCCGGCCGCCAGCCGCGCACTCCCCGCCTCCCTCTCCCCCTCCCCTCCCCCTCCACCGCGCTCCAGTCCGCCCGCTCCCCCCTCCCCCCCCCCCCCCCCGGGCGACGGGCGGCCCCCTTCCCCTTCTCCTTCGGCCTCCTCCCCGTCCTTCTCCCTCCCCGCCGCCGCCGGCCGGAGTCGCCAGGCCCTGCCCGCGCGGCGCTGGCGGCGGCGGGCCGTCCCTTCCCCGCTCGCTCTTGGGGGGCGCGGGGGCCTCCCGATGGCGGCGGTGCTGCTCGGCCGCTGCGGTGGGGTTCGGCGGCGGGAGTCCGGCGAGCTCCGTGGTTCTCGGTGCGGCGGCGCGGCCGTTGGCCGCGGGGCGGCGTGGCGGTGCTGGTGGCCGGCGGCCCAGATCTGGGCCCTTCCGGGCTCCATCTGGGCTAGGGCGGGCCGGCGACTCGATGCGTGGCGGCGCTGCTCCCTGGTTGGTGGTGAAGTGGCAGTGGTATGTGGGCGGTGGCCGCTTCGTCGGCCGGCGAGCTGCAGCGTGATGGCAGGGGCTGTCCGGACCCTTTTGGGTTCGGCCGGACCTCGGTGCCTGGCAGGCCCCTTGTCCGCGCGTCCGGTCGGCTCCGCGGTGGCGGTGATGGTTGTCCCCTCACGTCGGTGATGTTGCGGATGCCCCCAAGGCCACTCTCCCTTCTCCCATCCTCCAGGTCTCGTGTCGGTGACCTCAGGGAGACGGCGAAGTTGATTCGGTGACCGTGGTGGCACATGTTGGTGGGCGGCGCGATGGGCGGTGCACTATGATTCGTCTGGAGTGGTGGTGGGGGTTTGGGTTGGGAGAAATCTCTGGCGGCTCGTCCGGCCCCGACGCGGCGACGCCTGTGGGTGCCGCCGGACCTTCCTGAAGGGCATCGGGTACACCCCTCCCCTCACTGCCCCCCCCCCCCCCCCCCGCGCACGTACCGGGGAAACCCTAGGACTAGTCTGGGCAGCAGCGGCGTCGTCGTCGCCTCCTTCTTGAAGGTATTGCTTGATACGCGGCGCTTCGGGTGCTGGGAACGTGGTGGTACTTCTCCGGAGGGTGCAGCCGTCGCCGGTCATCTTCGTTTCGTCGATCCGCTGTTATTGGCATTTGTTTCTCTTCCTTTCTTCTTTGTTTTTCTTTGGGCTTGTTTGTGCTGCGGCCCCAACACCTATCGTTGGATGTATCGGTGGTTGCTTTGTAATACAAAGCGGGAGGAAACCCTTTTTCGTAACTCCGTCGAGAAGGACCGTGATGCCAATGAAGATGCCATCGCCATTGTTGCAAAAGCCCCCGCTGATGCAGCGGTCCTGGGTGTGGTTCCCAAAGCATTTTTCGGTCATGCCTGACCGACAGGTGCTACGCTTTGTCATGCCTGGTCGGCAGGTGCTACGCACGACAGATTCTCCAAAAACTTCAAGCTGTGTCGGCTGGTGGTACTTGGCAGCATGGTGCTGAGGTGTATCAGTGGCGACCGCGACGTGCTCAGCTGTTTGCGCGCAGGGAGTAGGTGCCGTTGGGCGCCGTGGTGGCGTCAACGTTAGCTAGACCGAGCAAGGTTGATGCATCAGTATAGTTCTGAAGATGGAGCGGTGGCAGTTGGCGGCGGCGGCCTCTGAGAGCACGCCGGACCGGCGAGACCCATGCCCGGCAGGCGTCCTGAATGGGTCCTCAGGTCTTAGATGTTAGGTTTGGCTGCGATGTCTGTTTGGTATTAGGCCCAGGCTATCTATGCCCCTTCATCAACTGGATAGGTGTAGCGACAGTTTGTTGCTTAGACGGCGGCTTTAGTCTTATTGTGGTATTACTTTGTTAGGTCTTGTGAGAATAATTAATAAAGTGACCGTATGCATGGCCCAGATGCAGAGGCCGGAGGTCATCCTCCTTTTCTAAAAAAAATGCCCAAGCGGCTAGTGACAACGCTGTAGATGTCTTTCCTGTTGTTGCTGACGCCTCCGTCATAGCCACCGCCGACAGCCTGGTTGCCTGGATAGTTCTCCATGCCTACCATGACCACGAAGATTTTCTTCATGTCAAGCACGTCACCAAGCCGTGGCCCTAGATTCTACTCCCTTGTGAATTTGTCATGCTCGTGGGATATGCTGCTATTGATGAACTTGTGTCGATGTGGAGCTTGTGGTTTAAATAGGCGGAGGAGTATGTATGACACGGATGGAGGGTGTAAATATGGCATGTGCAGTGCTGCAGTGAATGTCTAATACGAAGTTAGGCTGAGTAGATTTTGTATGAGTGAAGGTAGACATAGGTAGGCACCGTGTTGGTGGTGGTGGCTTTCTCTCTTAGTCGTGTGGACGGCAGGAGAGTACCGATGGGTGGCTCGGGCGTTCTCCCTGTCTGGCAGTGGTGTTGTCTCGATCCTGGTCTGGGACGCTGAACTCGTTGTGCCTGTCCTGAAGACCTCGTGTGGTACGGGCCGGGGAGCTGCCGAGCGAAAGCTCTGCGCTCTGTCGCCGACGACGACGCCGCTTGCGGGCGCCGCCATCTTCCTGAAGACGTCTTCATGGTGCTCTTCTTCGTGCAGGGTTCTGGGTGAAGACCCTAGTCCCTTCTGGACTCGACAGCGGCGACGCTCTGCGCCGTTTTCCCTTCTACGGGCGTTGCCGTGGAGCTTAGGTGTATAGGGTGTGTGTGTGGCGTTGTACTCGGTGCACCCAATGCTTTCATTCGGTAGCGTAGTGTTCGTGTGATCCGGATATCTTAGGATTGACACTGTATGAGGGCTACCTCACTATCTTGTATCGTTCGGCCGTGTACTCTGTTCGGTGTGCTTTATATATAAAGCGGGGCGAAAGCATGTTTCGAGAAGGTAGCCATAGGCTCTTCAAAAAGAAAATTATGTTTTTTATGTTCTTAAAAAAATATAATTCTTTCTCAATAAACAAATTTTTTTTTGCAAATATTGTGTATTTGATTCCATCAATTAATCAAAAAAAATTCTCCTATGCTCTAATTTTTAGTATTGATAAGAGCATTAGATTTGGAAATATTAATTAATCAATCATACCCTGCAAACTTGGAAATACTTTAATATTTTGGCTTCCTGATTACTTATGTTCTCAAATTGCCGATTATACCAAGGAAGATGTAATTGGGTCGCCCGTATTTCAAGGCTCAAAGCTCATCTTTAATAATTTGAAATAGGCGCAATGCCCAACATTTTGGTGCCGGTTTGTATGGACACATACAAGCCTGAGCATATGGAAATATGCTACACTTGTGGGAAATTCTTTGGGTATTGCATTTTACAGAAATACTCTCACACCAATTTATCTCTACACCCCCATGATTACTACCGACAATTTGACAGGTAACCCTGTAACGGCAATCTTGCTTTTCAATATTTTGACTGTTATTGGAGCCCCTCTCTCTATGTCACCGTGTAATGAAAGGGAGATATTTTCCTGATGGAGACTTTTGGAACTCAAAATGTCCAAGAGCAGCATCTTACACATGGAGAAGCATTATGTATGGGAAGGAGCTCCTGCGGAGAGGATTGTTATGGAGAGTTGGAGACGGAAAACAAATTTCTATCATCCGGGATAATTGGATACCAGACACCATACATGGGACAATGCAAACATTAATTCCAGTGGAAGATAACCAAACAGTGAGCTCTCTAATCTCTAGTAATGGCTCCACTTGGAAAGAAGATACTGTTAGAGAACTCTTTGATCGTGACATTGCAGAAAGAATTCTTAAAATTCCCCTAAGCTCTGAAGGGTGCAGCGACTTCGCCTCCTGGCCATATACCAAAAATGGAATTTATACAGTAAGGTCGGGCTACAATCTAGCAAGAACAAATCAGTTCTGGATCAATCGAAGTTCTGTTGGTAGTGGATCTTCCTCCAATCAAGATGTTATGCAGAAGTTGTGGAAGAATCTGTGGAGAATTCAGTGTCCGGATAAAATGAAGATAGTACTATGGAGAATAGCTCACAATTGCCTTCCTACGGGTGATCAACTCCACAAATGGTCAATTGCAACAAGGTATGATTGCATATATTGTAACAAGTTTGAGACTCTGGAACACTGCCTCCTTTTGTGCCACTATGTTAAAGAAATCTGGGCTGAGCTTAAAAAGTGTTTTAACTTGTCTTTAAAACTGAAAAGCTTGGATTTCTAGTGCCTTAGATTTACACGCACTGATCCTTGCTGTGGCGATTTGGCATATATGGGAGAACCGGAACAACATAAGAAATGGTGAAAAATGTCTCATCCTTCACGTGTGGCAGGCAAGACCAAAGCTTATGTTGATTTCATCTTATTGCACAATTTTAGGTCGACTGGCTCCAATAGGCGTGAGCACCAAGTGTCAATCCCGAAGTGGTCTCTGCCGCCGGCTGAGTCGGTCAAGGTCAATGTTGATGTTGCGATTTTTGCCCAGACTAAACGCATGGGCATTGGTGTTGTGATCCGAAATCATCTAGGTCTGGTGCTGGCAGCAAGCAGAGGGTTTATTCATCATGTTGATAATCCGGAGCTGGGTGAAGCTATTGCAATGCGCCATGCGTTGATTTTTGCTGAAGATTCCGGTTTCCAGAAAATCCTTGTGGAGACAGATTGTGCCAGTTTGATCAACAAAATTAAGAGTAAAGTGGATGACAGGTCTCACACAGGTGCTGTAGTTTTTGACATTAAGAGTAGGGCTCCAAGGTTCTTATCATGTTGTTTTACTCATGTTAGTCGACGTTGTAATGAGGCAGCTCATGTTCTAGCAAAGTCTGCTGAACATGATGAAGGGTCATGCTGGTTTAATGTATCTCCTGAAGTTATCAGGAATATAGTTTGTACTGAACAGTTCTGACATGTATGAATGAGGCTGCCCATTATCTCTCAGAAAAAAAATATTTTGATCTTGCATGTAGGTCCTGGTGTCAAAGGTTTAGACCGACTCTTCGACCCATTTTTCGTATGGGTAATTAGATGTTCATGAATACCATTTAAGTCAAGAAACTAAAAAAATAATTATTAGGATAAAGAAACTAGCAAATAAAAATAATAAACTCTTTGTTGCCCAATGAAGAAGACATGAGGCAGCTATAGGATGGAACTAACTTCATTACCTTGTTTTTTCTTACACATAATAATTGAATATTTAGACAACATATTTATGACCATACTTTATGGTTGATCAAATCACATACTACTATTTTTTTAAAGGACATACAACTATATATGACCTGGAAAAGCTTCATGGTTGATCAAATCATAGCGTTTGAAACGACGAACTATAGAGTTGTTCTGAGGTGTGAGGGGCATGTGGGGAGGGTGTAAGTGGGGTGAGTGCTGTAGTGAATGTTTCTGTTGACGAATCAAGAGGAGTTAATTTTGTAGGAGTGGAGGTACAGGTAGACGAAATTTGTTGCTCGAGTTTACTCTACTTCTTGTTTACCTAGCAAATGAAGAATGTGCTTCTAAATTCTGGCACTATTCATCATCAAATTTTACAGAAATGCGGTATACATCCATATATACATGTGTATTTTTAGTTAATTTCTGGAACTCCACAATATGATTTTCGAATTGTCTCAAAAAACACCGGGAGCATGAAATCTACACTCAGTGCATGTATATAGTTTACGGAATTTCACTACCAGAAATGGTCAGCTTTTTTGTTGATTTTTTTTTGTAGGTAGCTTTTTAAGGTTAATTTACCAGTTATGAGGCTACCAACTGCTATAATCGGATATGTGCATGTTTCCCATACCCAAGAGGAGTCATCAACTTATCTTTATCTTGTGCCAAGTGGATTTTAAACCTGATGACGTGGCAGTTCTACGTGTCTCAGTACTGTTCGGTATGAACGATGAGCTATATAAAAAACAATGAAAAACAAATATGTGTCTGATATTGGGTGTTGTTGCCATCCAGGAAGAAGTGGCAGTATGAAATCGGAAAGAGACACCACCGGCTCCTGTGGCGCTGCCAATCAGGCCGATTGTCCCTACACTGCCCCCAACCCCGTCGAGCTAGCCCATGACGCCGGTGAAGACGCCTGCATCATTGTTGACGAAGCTCCCACTGCAACAGCTGCCGACTGGCCACGTGACGCCCCATAGCCCCCATGCCTCCCATGCCCACGTGACGCCCCATAGCCCCCATGCCTCCCATGCCCACGAAGAGGTTCTCTGCGTGCACTGTGCTCGCTCGTCGTGTGCACCGGTTCCGTTCTCTGCGGCGGCAGTGGCAGGAGGCGAGGCCTCCACCGCAACCCCAACAGGTTACATAGCTCATAGCCGCCGCCATGGCATGCGCCACCATTGTGAATCAAAGCAGGGGGGCAGAAGGTGACATTGCCAGTGCAAGAGTGCTTTTTGGCCATGTGGGGCTCTAGGTTCTACATACTCTCTCATGTTATTGTGCACGTGAGAAGACGCTGCTGCGGATGCACTTCTGGTTTTTAAATAGGTGGTGGAGGGGCATGTGGGTCGGGTGTAAATGAGGGAAGCGTGAGTATTGTAGTGAATCTTTTTGCTTGTGAACCTGGAGGAGTAAATTTCATAGAAGTGGAGGTCGCAGAGGTAGGAGAAATATTGTCCTTGTGTTTACCGTGCTTCTTTCGCCCTATCAAATGGGGCCTCTAAATTCTAGACCCAAACATATCAAACTCAGCTTTCGAAAAGGCACAGGTACACATGTTGGTCACTCGTGAGCTGATATGCACGAAAGAGAGAAAAATGGGGGAAAATTGAGCAAGGTTTTTTCCCCTCAAGTATATACTTGAAACATGATCCTATTAGGCCCCCGGAAAAAGGTACCATGGAATTGTGGGTAATTTAAATTTTTGGATCAAGCGGTAGAGTTTGGAGTGAACATGAGAGAAACCTAAGTACAAATTAGGCAAATAAGTTGGAAGTAGTTGAGGAAAACCCTCCTTTTGAAGAAAAAAATGACAACTACTTTGAATATTACTATAGCACATCTCCGCGGATACCAATAGTGTTGTGACTTCAATGTTTCGTAAAAAATAACCCTTGAAGTTTCATCTTGGCCCCATTAACCGGTTAGAAAGAAAAACCTTGACCACTAGCTCCGCACCTCGATAGTTGGACTAGAGCCTGAACAATTCACAACTTCATTACTCAATTAAAGAAAATGTTTTTTGTCTTTGCGAATAATAAATGAAAGGAAACGTTGTGAAGCACTTTCACATCAATAATGGCCAACATATATGAATGGGTTCATTAAACCTCATCAGTCTCCCAATTCCTACAAGGTTCCTTTTTAAGGGGGAACTCTTAGACTTTTTTCTTTCGACAATGGGTGGATGTTATTGACTCAAAATGATGCATCAACTAGATACAAACACAATGAGTACACACACCCGGTCTCTGTATATTTAGGATGCACACAACCAACATCAACACACAGAAATGAACACGCCGACAAATAGCAAAAACATACAAGACCAAAGCTATACCTAGGCGAGTAAAAGAAAAGAAAACTCAAGTGATCAAAGAGCGCTCCGGATCTAAATAAACTGCTTTGGCTTGGAAAGCAAGCGGAATTACTCTTTAGTAATGTACATTTATCTTTTGGTGAGAAAACAATTTAAAAAAAACACATGTATTATTTTGAAAACAACTTTAGTTCCACGAATCATACTCGAATGGTAGTGCATTTTTCATGGTTCCATGCTTCAAGCGTTTGAAACAAAAAATATTGGGGATCAAGATTAGCCACCAAAAATGTCTCACTGGACGAGAGTTTACATGCGTCCATATGTAGACATCCATGGGCTAACCGAGTTGGTACTTTTTTAGTAGGTTTTCCTTGTCAAACCATCCGTACTCATGGGAAGTTTGTTTCTTGGCAGAATGCTTAAATCATCTAAGGTTGGGAGGCAACGAGAATCATTCTTTTCCAGAAGCCATAATGTCAATGTCATATAAGCATCACACCACCTCTACCAATATCCTCTAGTGAACCAGGGGTTTTCTCACCAAAACTGAGGGCAACTAGCTAGCCATGCAGTAAAGTGGACAGTGGGCTAGCATACTAAACTTACTGCTCGGGTATTTGACTAAGTGATCTTACAATTATCGAACCCACCTGTTTGCTCAGATGCATGATTTATGGACATCTACACACTTCTATCTTCTCATTGTAAAAAAGATGCAGATTTAGAATAGAGATTGTGAATTCTAATATGGTGCAGCATCAGCATGGCAAATAGGCATGCAAGAACTATTGTTACACTTGGTGGTATGAAAGTTTGCTATAAATTAAGATATATGTGATCATTCACTAAGTGAAGGCATCTTTATTAAACATCCGGCTGATGTGCTCTATAAAATGATCATCTTCCTGCAGCTATGGAAGCGACTAAGAAAGTCCAGGGAGGCTGCGTTCATGGAAATAATCTTCCATAGCTTCCGAATTCATGCCAAGAAGCTCAGAGAGGTATCCCACAACGTAAGTGGATGATCGTCGAGGATCTTCAGCGTGTCAAGTCGAGTCGTGTCTTGTGTTGACCTGCGTGCCTTTGACCCCGCGTGGTTTGTATCAAACAGTGTTTTCATTTTCCTTGCCTTGTCGAACCTTATCTTTCATACCTTTGTTTGTAAAACTCTTAAGGGCTTCAGTTCGCTAAGCCGGGCAAGCACCTCTTATCTAAAAAAAAATTGTTTATGTTGTGTTGAAATTTGATGAATTTGTTACAATTGTTTGAGCAGACGTTTTGAAGATTTGCCAAAATAAACTTTTTAGGATAGGGGATTTGTTAGATGAGCAACAGTGATTTTCAAAAAATATGTAGAGAGAAATGAGATATGAAGAAATTTTTAGACTTTTAAGGTAAGGGGCCTGCTAGAGATGCTCCTAGATGATGCACAACTAAATTCACCTATGGATAATTATAATAGTGATATACCGTGTGTGTGGGCAATACTAGTGATGTGAATTTGTAGTAGTACTCTCTGCCATCGGTACACATAAATATGTCAAGGTTGACAGGATGTTGCTGTGGAACTAGTACATAGCCTCTAGCCAGTACTAGCTGCACCGGTCGAAATCTCGTCGGCCCTCAGGGCTCAGGCAAACACCGATCAACACCAGAACTCACAGCGCATGAATACAACAAGTCGAGGTTAGCGAGAGGCGCATATATATCGTGCCTTGTAGTTTTGTTTGTTGCTTTCGTAAATTTCTGGCGCTTTAGAACTCACAACTACCGCTGTTTACAAGTGCACCCACGACCCAACGTGAGACCCACTCAGATTAGTACCTGAAGGTTGAAACTAGCTAGCTAGGAATAGGATACTGAACACTTCTACGGAGACTAGTAGGACACCGTTTAGTCCTCATGGCATGCAAGCCGACTCAATGCTAAACTTTCATATCGACTATTACGTCTGGGTTACCTTGACGAAAAACTGACTAGCTCTCTAACTCCACTCATCAAAATAATAATAAAAATAATACTACATCTCTATGTACAAACGCCATGAGATCCAAAAACAAGCGTGGTCTCAACGATGCAGGAGAACCATTTTGGTCGGGCACATGGGAAGAGAGGCGTTGCTTTGTGTGTGCTTGAACGAGCCACACGAGGGCGAGTGCATGCACATGTGTAAGTACGTCCCTCTACTTGCCTGCAGGCTGCACCACGAGCCTATATAGAATTTTTGTTGAAAAATACCACATGCGCGAATGAATTGCCAAAAAAAGATCATCTGCGAAATAATTTGACAAAAAAGACCCCCTTGACCGGCGGCAGGCCCGGCAGGCGACACGTGGCACCTGCCGCCACGGTGCGAGGCGGCAGCACCTGCCGCCACCGGGCCAGGCGGCAGGCTGCCTGCAACGGGATTCTGGACGAGCGACGTAACGGGCTGGCGTGGCGGGGCCGGGCCGCCTCCTGGCATGGCGGCAGTACTGTAGCCGCTGGGACCGGCCGCCTCGCCCCATGGCGGCTGTACTGTTCCCGCGTTGTGGATGTGCAATCGGACGACACGACACCGGTATAGACTAAGGAAATGACCCGCGAGCGATATTACCGAGCCTAATCCCAGCCACGCACACCCACATGCACGCATTAATTTACTCCTTCCGTTCCTAAATATAAGTCTTTGTAGACATTTCACTATGGACCACATACAGATGTATGTAGATGCATTTTAGAGTATAGGTTCACTCATTTTACTCCGTATGTGGTCCATAATGAAATCTCTCCAAAGATTTATATTTAGGAACGGAGGGAGTACTTTGGATGTACTAGTCATGTACGAGGACGACCCAGGTAAAAAGACTACCACTATTCGGATCACCAGATAGCTCTTTCTTTCGCGTCGACGTAGGCAGGAACAGTACTGCCGCCATGGGGTGAGGGGGCCGGTCCCAGCGGCTACAGTGCTGCCGCTATACCAGGAGGCGGCCGGGCCCCGCCACGCCAGCCCGTTCCGTCGCTCGGCCAAAATCCCGTTGCAGGCAGCCTGCCGCCTGGCATGGTGGCGGCAGGTGCTGCCGCCTCGCAGCGTGGCGGCATGTGCCACGTGTCGCCTGCCGGGCCTGCCGCCACGGCTGAAGGGGTCTTTTTTGTTAAATTCATCTGTATGTGGTCTTTTTTGGCAATTCGTTCGCGCAGGTGGTCCTTTTTGTCAAAAAATCGCCTATATAAACTTCTCCAACCAACAGCGTTGAGAAACACAAGTGTGAGCGAGCTAGTGGTACCTGATAACGCAATTATAGGAGCTAAATAATTACCATGGCAAACAGTACCAAGCTTGCAGTAATGTTCGGCATGGTGCTACTTTTCCTTCTGCTGTCGTGCAGCGTTTCCGGGCGCCACGCCGCAGGGACGACCAAGTTCGAGCTTCGACTGAACGTCCCGGCGGTGATGATGGTGAACGGGATAAAGTGTGCACTCCTAGAGATGCAGGTGGTTTGGGTGTTAAAAACCTTCGCACACAAAATTTTTGTTTACTGCTGAAATTTGCTTACAAATTTTTACACTCTACCTCCCTCCCTTGGAAGGACTGGGTTTTGCATCACTCACCTCTTCACATTGGCTTTGGCAAGAACAGCTCCTTTCTTGCTAAGACTATTTTCAAACACCTACAGAACTTGAGAGAGATTTCCCAGTGCATTGTTGGAGACGGTTGCTCCACCTTCTTCTGGTTAGATCGATGGCCAAAGCCAGAACCTCTGGCTATAGTCTACCCAGCCCTTTTTTCCCACCATACAAATCAAAATGCATTGGTAGTACAATTATGCAGGAAGGCAGTAGTAGAAAACAGGGCTTTGGTTCGGCCAGAAAAGAGCATTAATCCCGGTTGCATTACGAACCGGGACTAATGTGAGCATTAATCCCGGTTTGAGCGGCTAGGGCACCGTACAGGCATTAGTCCCGGTTCAAATGTGACCTTTAGTCCCAGTTGGTGCCACGAACCGGGACTAAAGCCCATTAGTATCGGTTCGTGGCACCAACCGGTACTAAAGGTCCCATTTTCAAACTCTACCCCCCCCCCTTGTGGATCGCCTTTTCAGTTTTGTAAAAAGCAAAAGAAAATGATAAAAACTTCAAAAATTAAAATCCTTCCAGATGTAGTTATGTTACTACATGTACTAGTTAGGAAAATTTAAAAGCTTAAATTTGGACATGTTTTGCAAAAAGTGTAGGGAAAATGTAAAACGGCTATAAGTTTTGCATACGATGTCAGAAAAAAAGTATAATATATCAAAATGTTCAGCACGAAAATCCGCATCCAATTTTGACAGCCTATGGCATGGTTGCAAATTTTTATAATCCTCAAATTCTAAAAGGAAAAAAAGTTATGCTCAAATTTCTGTTTTTTTTTGAATTTTTTTAAATCTGGTCAAACTACTTATTCAAGAAGTATTAGTGTTACTAAATAATTATTCAAGAATATTAGTGTTACTAAATAATTATTTCAGTTTTTTTGAATTTTGGTCAAATCTGGTCAAACTGTGGTCAAACAATGGTCAAACTAATTATTCAAGAAATATTAGTGTTACTAAATAATTATTTCAGTTTTTTTGAATTTTGGTCAAATCTGGTCAAACTGTGGTCAAACTACTTATTCAAGAAATATTAGTGTTACTAAATAATTATTGTTTTTTAGAACAATAGTTTCAAACTCAAACAGTGAAATGTGTGACTTCATGCTCAAGCTAAATTCCTGAGGGTTAATAGGATTGACATCTTACTATTGTCAGGAAAACAACAAGTGCAGACTTGGAAATGAGGATGGGTGACCGTCCGGGAGTTAGATGATTTGGAATGATGAGGGGTAATTAGAGATTAGAGGTTAAATTGAGCAGTGATGAGGGGTGATTAGAGATTAGAGGTTAAAATAATTCAGAAATTTGAAAATCAAAAAAAAATTCAAAAAAAATCATAAAATTTCCTTTAGTACCGGTTGGTGTTACCAACCGGGACTAAAGGTGGACCTCCAGGCAGCGGCCACGTGGAGGGCCTTTAGTCCCGGTTCGTGTAAGAACCGGGACTAAAGGGGGAGGCTTTAGTAACGACCCTTTAGTCCCGGTTCCAGAACCGGGACTAAAGGCCCTTATGAACCGGGACTAAAGGCCCTTTTTCTACTAGTGAGGGATCGAACTTGCTCTTCGTAATTGGCTAACCACTACTGCGATTGCAGAACTTGCTTCTCTAAACTCTTTGTTGCAGGATTGTGCTCTCTCGCAGGTTCCGGACACTCGTCGCTTGCTCAACGGGTCCGCCTTCTCGACCCGGGGTGCGTATGCGGCTCTCTCGGATCATCTCTCTGATCCCATGCTCACCGCCATCTGGGACTCAAAAGTGCCCAATAAGGTTATGATCTTCGGATGGCTCTTCTACCTCGACCGCCTCAACACATGGAAGAACTTGCATAAAAAAAGCATCCTGGATACAGAAACTTGTCCAAGATGTTCTCACCAGGTTGAATATCGCGAGCACCTGTTCTTTTCATGCCCGGCTGCTCGGGGCATTTGGCAGGCTACCTCCATTCGCCCGTGCTTTACGCCTATTAGTGACCTCTTCTCTACGAGGTTACCAACTGCATTGCCAACTTCAGTCCGCTCCTTCATGTTCCTAATCGTCCTCTGGAAGATCTGGGACGCACGGAACAAATAAGTCTTCCAAGGAATAGACCAGGGGCGGAGCCAGGATTTGGACTTGAGGGGGGCGAAAGACCGATGTTCACATAAGTCATTGAACATCATGATATTTTAAGTCTGACGATAGCGTGATGAAAAATCATAAAAATATTTATTTCGAACTACAAAAGAATATTACATTTCTATTCACTTAAATTGAGCGCTACGACCTACAACTTTGAACAAGTGGATAATGTGAAATTTCTATGCCCCTTACCATTATTGTCAATCCTATAATGTCAAAGAAAATCATGTTCATTTTGTTTCTAAAACGTGTCTTGTCTAGTTCCATAGACGAAAAAGTTTGTTCAGTTGTCGCTGCTGACACTGAAAGATTTATGACCAACCGGAGTAATCTATCAACCATTGAGTATGTGGTAGTTTTTAATTGTTTTAGTATCCAACAGTCAGATCGTGAAAACGAGATTTTCAGCTCTAGATAGTTGCAAACATCCAGCTAGAAATGGACAAGTTCATACTCTAGTTGAGTCCGTTCTTGACGAGAAAAGACTTCATGATAAGAAAAAATTCCACCATTGTGCATATATTGGACACATCAAATAAGTCATGTTGCGACCACATGGTATATGGGTGGTAAGCAACTTCATATTTGAAATTGAGTTGTGATGCGTTAGGTTAATAGATTAAAAAAACTCATGTCGTGGATCCAGAAGATAAATGATGCTAATTAAAAAGACTAAGATCACAATTCACAAAAACTAAACAATAATTATTAATAGCTACGGTGCGTAGTGGTACCTGCTGCCAACATATTCAATCCTGGTCACCTGGCTAGCGACCTCTGGCTGTAGTCTGATGATCTGATCCACCGGCATGTAGTCAATCGTATGCGGATAGCGGGCTGTAGAGGGTAGATTAGTGGATGGCTGGATGGAGTCGTCATCGTGGCGACCAGGATGGCTGCTGCGGCAACCGTAAATGCCCTAGCACGACACGCACGGCGGCGACCGGCGACAGCAGCCCTAAGCGGTCCAGGAGAACGCAAACGTAGATCAATCGATCGGATCGATTAGATTGCCCATAGGGCAAACAATAGCCGGCGCGTACATATCCCTATTGGGCTCTGGGCCTCTGGTCATCTATATTCGGCGTATAGTTCAATGGATAAATTGTATACGGGCTAATGATGCGATTAGCTGCGGCCATTAGCAATGTACAGTACACAGCCTGCTAAAATTTGTTGAGGGGGGCGAGCGACTGGCAGGGGTCTAGCCCCTGCTCGCCCCCCCTTGTCTCCGCCCCTGGAATAGACCTTCCCACTGCTGATTTCATTAGAGCTATTATTGATGACATAACTATATGGGCTCCTCGGCTCAAAACCGAGAGCATAAAGGAACACGCCGGGCTGTGGCATGACTTTCTCTCCTCACAAAACATGTGAGCTTTGTACTCTTCTGCTACGTTTGAAATATATTCAGGTGGGGAAATATGATGGTGAACGGCTTCCAGCAAGACCATCCGCATCTTCAACACCACAGCGACGAGGAGTACGTGGTGTCGCTCTCGTCGGAGTGGTACGCCGGCGGGGCCCGGTGCGGCAAGACCATCCGCATCGCCAACTCTGGCCATCTTTACATAAACGCCATGGTCGTCGACGAGTGCGCCGGCTGTGACAACGAGGTGGGCGCGTCCATCCATATCTGGCGTAACTTCCGTCTTGACCCCAGCCTCGGCCAGGCCGACATCAAGTGGTCCGACCTTGACACGTCTACCTGAAAGGAAACACGGATGCACGCCGTCGAGTGGTTCCGCTACGGCCGGTGACCAGATCGTTGTTGTTCAGTGTGAATCGAGTTATTAATTTGCTTTCAACTTTCCGCTTTGAAGTCGATCGGTATATGGGGGTATCAGGTATGCATGCTGTGTCAGCGTCGTTACTATGCCCGGCCGTCTCCGAGGCAGAGGTAGCTGTAATGTGATAAACGTACATGCGTTCTGTATAAGGGTAGTCTGCTTATTTTATAAGCGTTAATCGGCGCAAGTGTACAAGTGTGTTTGGTCAGTTTATCATGATCACAGCTCGCTATCCCCTATGAGCAGTGCATACCTTTTTCCTGTGTTGTGAGGGGTAGCATACCTTGTACTCCTAAGAGGGTTTAGATCACTAAACGCTCTTATATCTCTTCACACACGGAGTAATATACTTCAACATCCTTCCATAACAAGCATCGTAGCTTCATAAAAAAAATACTGTGTTGGCTGAGTCTTCTGACTTAAGTCCCTGTGACAGCATAATGAAGGATGGTCAACATATTTTAACATTTAGGAAATAATCATCTTAGCCGAGTGCCCGTGACAAATCTGTTATATTATTAACAGGAATCAAACCATCCATCACGTGCTTTCACATCGCTAAATTATCAACGGAGCTGCTAAAAATCAGTCGACTGAGACTTCGCGAAGTCTCAGTCGACTGGGCAGCCGTTGGATCTCTGTGTTGCTTGTAGATTCGTTTCAGGGCATTTTGTCTTTGTTTCGGCCTGTCTAAGACACGGACCGGCCCGTTTCCTTCTTATTTTTTTGTTGAACCGCGATCCCACGCGAGCGTTTTGCTTTTGTGGGCTGAGCTGGTGTTCGGGGTGGGATTTTTTGTTCTTTTTTTTTGTGTTTTGTTTTGGGGCCGCATTAAAGAGATTTAGGGGAAGCGGCTACCCGTGTGGTAATTAAGAAGAGGGGAACGGGCAGTTAGAGCTCAATCCACATCGTCTCTCTCCATTCCCCATTCTCAAATCGGAAGAAGTCCGCAAGGGAAGAAGAGACGCCGAGCTCCAAGGTTTTCTTCAACGAACAGATTGACGTGCTATTGCATGCCCAACGAGAGAGGATGGCCGGCGCTGCTGGTGGAGTGAGTTTCCTCTACTTCTCTCCATCTGTTTTTTTGTCTTGTTTCTTGTTGCTACACCTTAGATCTTAAGGGGATTGGTCGATTTTTGTTTGGATCAAGTGTAGATTAATAGCTTCAAGCACAGAATCGGCTCCAGGATTTTTAACCATTTTTTTGTGTCCTTATTCTTCAAGCAGTTAAAGAATGGAGGTGGTTATTTGTGATTCATGTGGATGTAAAGGTGGAGTTGCACGTACGAGTTCAAGATGTTTTGTAGTGCCTCAAGGCCGGCCAGAGTGAGCGGCTGGTAGGCCTTGTTAGGTGCTGCAGACCTCACGCCAAGTTAACTGTACTTTAGTCTTTAATTTCAGCTAGTTCTGTTCTTGCTTATTAGTCTGAAACTATGAATAATTTCATGTAGGGCTTGATGTGAGTCAGCGACATGAGGTCCCGTCCTGGGATGGCACGATGCTAAGTACATGTCTGCTGCACTATTGGAGTTTGTCATTCTGCCCATGTATCCAGTAGAGTAGATACGGGTTTTGTCTGACCATACTTTCATGCCCGCCTGTTTATTTTGTTTGTGTCAAGTATTTGATTAGTAGTTTCAAGCATAAAATTGCCCCCAGAGTTTAGACCTTTTTTATTTTTAGTTTTGATTTTTGTGCATTCATGCATAATAGTGTCTCTTGTTCACGCATGTCGATCGGCAATGTCGGCGTGGTGGATTTGAGGATGAAACTGGTTTCTTTGCTTGTAGCTGGATTCACTTACCTCGATAAATAAAGCTCTGTTTTTATGTGGCACCTCTTTTGTCATTCAGATTTTGCTTTTTGCTCTGTTTCTGAGGCTTTATCCAATAAAGATTTTTTACAACTAGTAGTACTAAAATTTAGTATCCCTAAGAGACTGAGATGAAGTGTTTTCTCCTTTGGATTGTACTGGAAGTTGTATTATCAACACCACTTCTTCTTTTATGCTTGTAGGTACTATAGAGCACTTTTCCTTAGGGTTCTTAGCGTGAAGAATCTGCTATAGTATTTGAGCCAGGTGTAAATAGAGATAGTAGAGTGCATTTTTACACCCTCTGTACATCAGTAGGTGACAAGAGAGATGTGTTTTAGGCTTGCTAAGTTGACATTTCTTTTTTGTTAGGATATAACCTGTGCTAGTCATTCTTTTTTTTTGGACAACTTTTTTTGATCCGGTGAGTGCTAACACTGATACTGTTCTTCTGGGATATTTGATGTCTCTAGAAGTGGTTCTCTCATATCCCCTCATATCTATTACTGGCCCATCACTAGGAGTGGTTCAGTCCCTTGTTTGTTTATTTATTCTAGATTAGTACCTTGAAGAATATGATTTTGCCGAAACAATTTTTTGCGCAGTCAGTTGCATGTTTTGAGGATTATTACTGAACTCAAATCCCCTCGTATGTATTACTGAGCCATCACTAGGAGTGGTTCAGTCCCTTGTTTGTTTATTTAGATTTTACTGAAACCATATTTAATCAATAGCATGTTTTTGAAATCTTTCTCTCGAAACAAGAGAGATTATCACTGAATGTATTAGTAGGAGTGGTATGTTTATTTGTTTTTCAGAACCCCTATCTAATCAGTAGCATGTTTTTTAAAATCTTTCTCTGTAAACAGTAGAGATTACTACTGAAATCTATCACTAGGAGTGGGCATGTTTATTTGTTTTGTCAGTAGACCCTATTTAATCAGTAGCATGCTCAAACACTCTTTTTGTGGAATCAAAAGAGAATGATTAATGAAACTAAGTTTCCAGCAGCAGCATGTTTTTTCAGTTTTTTTCCTGAAACCATGTGAATCAGTACGATGTTCATTTTTTTTTGTATTTTGAATCAAGATAATATGGTCTTTTCATAGATTCATCTGTTTTTTTATCTCCACATCACAATGTAAATATATCCTTTTGGTCATCAGCGGTGACACCAATGATAACTCATCATTATCTCGAAATCCTTTTTCTTCGGAAGATACAAGTATTGCACTAAAATCATTAGCTAAATATGTATGCGTCTCACTAGCAAATTTATGTTTGGCACTTATTTTATGTGCACAAGAGATGGTTTACAGAGTTTGTCCGAGCCCTTGCAACTGCAGGAGCAGGGCAAGTGGCATCAGCATGTATGTCGGGAAGGAGTTCAAAAACGCAGGGGTAACTCCACAGCCTCTGTTTTTTTTCATTTGCTGGTCCTTATTTTTTAGTTTCTACCCATCATCACAAAATATATGTGTTGAAGGTTGATCTTTTTCCCTTTTTTCTCCCTGATTTTTCGAAGCAGAGGGAGCCCTAGTTAACTAGTTGTTTACATTGAATCATTGAAATTTTTTCATCTAGCATGTCAAGCTCTTCCTGTGTGGTTAGAGAGTAGAAAGACACTTACTGGCATAATAGGGATTTTATAACTCTAGAATAATAGGGATCATTTATTAATTTGTAGCTTGGCTTTTACTTCGAGAAACCATGGCCATGATTTAACTAGCAGCAGTAACTTTTATTTTATTTTATTGGTGTTTTACTAGCAACAGTCTTCTCTTTGTAACTGTGTGTTTTTTGCACTGATATGGTTGGTTCATGTTTTTAAGAGTTCAGTGTATCTATTTTTTTCTAGCCCTTTTCTGACCCATGTAGGGTGTAGAATGTAGAGTGTAGCTTTTAGTATAATTCACGGTTTCATGTTTATGTTCAAACCATGTAGGCTGCTTCCTGTAGATTTTTGTTGCTTGTTCATATCGTTTGTCATTTTTTTTGATTTGTACATTGTTTCCTGTATGATTTTTTCATCTTTTGTTGTTCTTTTGTTCAGTCATGCCTAGTAATATATGCTAGTTTTAGACTGTAAAGTGTCACAAGGGGCACAGACATAGTGCAATGTATGAGAGTGGTTGGAGGAAGTTTGTTGCAGACAATAAGTTGGGGAAGAGTCAACTACTTTTCTTCTAGGACCAGCCTTCCCCAAGGGTAGTTGTTTGCGTGATTCAATTTGGGAATGCCACTGAAGATGAAGAATGTGAGGATGAGGATGACTACATGGATGTTTTAGATGAAGAAGATGAGGATGGAGAACCCGACAACAACAATGATGAGGACATCATTCACACTAGGGGGCTTGAGCTGACTCAGGAAGATGACTCAAATCTAGAAGGCCTATTGTCACTCAGTAATGTCCCACACTAGGCATGCAACTGCATGTCTTCAAACTTGGATGCAACTGGGGCCTTTGTTTTGTCGGATGGGGCGACGGCAAGAGAGAGAGGGGGGGGGGGGGGGGTAGTTGCATGTCCAACTATATAGTGACGCAACTGCATGTCTTCTAACTTGGTTGCAACTGCGCTTTTGCTTTGTCGAAGGGACCGACGAAGAGAGGGCGAGTTGCATGTCCCACACTAGCCACGCAACTGCATGTCTTCTAACTTGGTTGCAACTGCAAGTGGCTTTGTTTTGTCGGATGGGGCGGCGGCGAGAGAGAGGGGGTTGCATGCTCAACTGCAGTCATGCAACTGCATGTCTGCCAAACATGGTCGCAACTGCATGTCTTCTAACTTGGTTGCAACTAGGCTTTCGTTTTGTCATACAAGGAGAGGGACCAGTTGCATGTCCCAAACTAGGCACACAATTGCATGTCTTCTAACTGGGTTGCAACTGGGGCCTTTGTTTTGTCGTTGGGGGCGGCAACAATAGAGAGGGGGCCAGTTGCATGCTCAACTGTAGTCATGCAACTGCATGTCTTCTAACTTGGTTGCAACTCAACTTTTGTTTTTGTCAGAGGGACCGATGACTAGAGGGGCCAATTGCATGTCCCACACTAGGCACGCAACTACATACTTCTAACTTGGTTGCAACTAGGGCCTTTTTTGTCGGCGGGGGCGGCAGCAAGAGAGAGGGGGCCAGTTGCATGCTCAACTATAGTCATGCAACTGCATGTCTTCCGACATGGTCGCAACTGCATGTCTTTTAACTTGGTTGCAACTCGGATTTTGTTTTGTCGGACAAGGATAGGGCTAGTTGCATGTCCCAGGCTAGCCACGCAACTGCATGTCTTCTAACTTGGTTGCAACTTGGGTCTTTGTTTTGTCGAAGGAGGGTGGCGTCAAGAGAGAGGGGGCCAGTTGCATGCTCAACTGTAGTCATGCAATTTCAGGCCTTCCAACATGGTCGCAACTGCATGTCTTCTAACCTTCCTGCAACTCCGCCTTTTGTTTTGTCAGAGGGACCGACAAGGAGAGGGGCCATTTGCATGTCCCACACTGGTTAAGCAACTGCACGTCTTCCAGCATAGTTTCCAACTAGGTGGCGAGAAGAAAGAGTGTCAAATTGCATGTTCAATTATAGTCACGCGACTACATGTTTTTCAAAATGGTTGAAAGTGGAGTTTTGTTTTGTCGGGGTGGGGGGGGGGGGGTGGGTGGGGGCATGTAGATGGGGTTAGTTGCATGCCCTTCTGTAGTCATTCAATTACATGTCTTCTCCAACATGGGTTGCAACTAGGCCTCTGTTTTGTTGGAGAGGGTGGCAGGAAGAGAGGGGGGCTCGTTGCATGTCCCACACTAGTCATGCAACTACATGTCTTTCTAACTTGGTTGTAACTGGGGCCTTGTTTTGTCGGAGGGGGCGGCAGGAAGAGAGAGGGTGCCAGTTGCATGCTCAACTATAGTCATGCAATTACATGTGTTCCAACATGGGTGGAAACTGCATGTATTCTAACTTGGTTGCAACTGGAAGTGGCTTTGTTTTGTCGGAGTGGGTGGCCGGGAGAGAGGGGGCCAATTGCATACCCAACAGTAGTTATGCAACTGCATGTCTTCCAACATGGTTCGCAACTGCATGTCTTCAAATTTCGTTGCAGCTAGGCTTCTGTTTTGCCGGAGGGACCGATGAGGAGAGGGGCCAGTTGCATGTCCCACACCAGGCACAAAACTGCATGTCTTCAAACTTGGTTGCAACTGGAGCCTTTGTTTTGTCGGATGGGGCGGCGGCAAGAGAGGGGGGACGACAGTTGCATGTCCAACTAGAGTGACGCAATTGCATGTCTTCTAACTTGGTTGCAACTGCGCTTTTACTTTGTCGAAGGGATTGATGGGCCAGTTGCATGTCCCACACTAGGCACGCAACTACATGTCTTCAAATTTGGTCACAACTAGGGCCTTTGTTTTGTTGGAGGGGGAGACGGCAAGAGGGGGGGAGTTGCATGTCCAACTATAGTCACGCAACTGCATGTCTTCTAAGTTGGTTGCAACTGCGTTTTTGCTTTGTCGAAGGGACCGACAAGAAGGGGGGCTAGTTGCATGTCCAACTATAGTCACGCAACTACATGTCTTCTAACTTGGTTGTAATTGTGGCCCTTTGTTTTGTTAGAGGGGCGGCGGGAAGATAGAGAGGGTCGGTCGCATGTCCAACTCCAGTCATGCAACTGGATGTGTTTCCAACATGGTTGCAATTGGGAGCTTTGTTTTGTCAAGAGGAGGCGGCGGGAAGAGAGAGGGCAGCGGGGAGAGGGGGCAAATTAGTCATGCAACTGTAAGCGTTGTCCCCGGACTACAACTGCATGTCTTTTTTTACCAACATGGTTGTAACTAGATTTTTTTGCTTTGTCGGAACGGCCAGCGGGTGAGGGGGCTAGTTTTCGCAGAGCAGGTAAGATACTGGCCCCCTCCCCCGTCAAGTAGGCAAAAATAATTCCCATTTTTTTGCCGTGTTTGCAAACACAAACCAAGCAACTGATCTCACAACTAGCTTTATATTTTTGGTCAGAGCGCGGCAGGGGGCAGTTTTCAAGATATATTTTTTCTTTTTGTTACTTTTTTAAATCATATACAAAGTAAAAACTTATTTATTTTTCTTTTTTCTTTTTGCATTAAACAGGTTTGTTTTCCCAAGGAATCAAAACTAAAAATCAATTGTTTTGTATCTTTTTTAGGGAAGTACCTTTATTTTTCTACGTCTCTGGAATGTGGACCCAGGCTCAACATCTCTCTAGAGGCTACCCAACGGTACTGTTTGAAATCAGAAACAGCAAGTTAATCATGTTCATGCTTGAGCTCGAGGTAATTTTGTTCCCCTTGAGGCATGTGCCATGTTGTAGCCCACATGCTATCTTCAAGGACCCATTCAGGAAGGGTAATAAAATCCATGTAAGTGACCACGTACTCCTCAGTACTACCGTGCAAGTGATTTATACATGTAGTATTTCTCACTATATTTGATCGATCTAGCTCTTCTGGTCAACTACGGCAGTCTAAAGAATACCATTAAGAGGGGAGTTCAACTTAAGTTATCTCTGATGCAGATTTTGAATGAATTTGGTGTAGTATTCTTAGATGCTACTACTTATTTTCTGACGCAAATTGTATCGCAATCAAGGACCACTCAGGGTTGTGAATTTTTCTATAGATATTTTTGGTTATTATTAGGTGTGCTTGTCTGATCTACCTAACTGGTATAGTACAGTTGAGAGGGAATCCAATGGTCATCATCTTGTCAACATCCTTAATATCAATCAAGACCACCTTTACTAAATTTGAACGACCTGCAGGTCATGTGTGATTTTTGTTACACCCAAGATCAAATCATGTATTATGTGTTTTTTGTCGGAGCCACATTGTTTTTTCTCACAGATGATTTTTGCTTGTGTGAAAATGGGTTTGTTGAAATGCATGGACTATGGTCTGAAATTAGTGAGATCCATCGATGTGTTGTTTATTGATATAACTGGGGCGGCAGGATTGATGAATCTTGAGTGTAGCCTACTTCATGCATGCCTCCACTCCACTCTGCAGCTTCAGCTTTAGTAGTGCTGGTGCATAGTGGTGCATTTGTATTCAGTTTTTTTCCTAAAACTATAGATATACTGCTTGATACCATCTTTTATACTATTTTTTTGGACGGAGGGAGTATCTCAGTAATATTTTTTTCTCTTTCAGTAGAGTTAGCACTAGCATCTCTTTTGCTTGTCCCCTGGACATGAGTGTCCAGCTCACTTGTCCTAGTAGTTCACTGAAACTCTAGCTCACTCGAAGTTACTGGACGTCTCAGGTCAGCTGTGATGTCGTCAGCTAGCAGTTCCATTTGAAAATGGGCCTGCTGAAATGCATGGAGCATGGCCATATTTCTTTTGTTTGCTGCGTCCATGGACAGGGAGGGAGGTCAGCTGTGACATCAACTGCATGTTTTCTGATATTTGTTGCGTCCATGGACAGGGAGGGAGGTAAAACCAGCAAAAAAACAACAAAAACAAAAAAGACAAACAAACAAAGCCCACACCCCAAGCCCATAATAGGGGAAATTAACACCCAACAGTGAGGGACATAAAACGGGCCTAATCTGTTTAGGGTGATGTCAGCTGACTGAGTGTGGCACCCCGGCTCAGAGAAAACCGGAACGCCCCGTATTCCAGCCCAGAGATCAAGGAGAAGTCTTCTGGAATATGGCACTGCTTAGCATAGAACAAACCAGCTTTCTATTATATCACGAATATGAATACAAGGTCTCCGATATTACAATGAATAACATCGGCACGGCGACCATACACCATCCTTAGTTGCTCTATGCAAGCAGCAGAACAACTCGAAGCAGTGGAATAACTCTAGCAGCGGAACAACGACGACGGTGGTGAACTCCACTCCACAGGGACTCTGGCTGGAACGCTTATCCTAGCTCGCGAACACAGTTACAACACCAAACATGCAAGCAATCCAGGCACGACCTGCAAGCTGGCATGACACGCTAGGTCAGTACATTGAATGTACTTGCAAGCTCACAATTAACCAGAAGCATTCAAGACAAACAACAGCATGGCAATTACAGGTTAATCAGGAATTAACATGAGATCCTCATAACAACATGACCTGAACAACATGACACCCAAAGTAATACTCCCAAAATAATACCAGGTACCATCATGAAAATAATCATAATAGCCACTAATAATCCAAAGGCAACATGAACACGATACAGCTAGAACAACATGAGCATAGCATGAGCATATGAGTCTGACGATACTAGCATGCAACATGAATGACACTATATGCATTATTTATTTTGCTCGGGTTACTACGTAACCATCACATGCCTCACTTACCAACCTCGGACATCACACGATTATCTCAGGATCAAATCAAGCTTGGTATAAACAATACCGTAGTAATCATTAAATGAGCACAAGGAGCTTGATCTTTACCCATGATTCTCGCACAACATCGTGAATATACAATAACTCGGTATCCTCGATACCACCGTGATCATTCCGGCGATCACAACCATGACCAACACTTGGTCTCAAACGGTGATCTTTCCGGCGAACACAACCAACTTATCTCATCATCGAATTGGGGTTGTCATTAATCAAGTTATTATTAATACTGTTGACTCACGGTGGGACCGACACAAACTGGGCCCTTATCCGCGGGCGCGGCTATCGATAGATTTAATATACACTCTGCAGAGGTTAGTACACTGTACCCACACCACGGAACCCATGGCCTCGCACTCCCATTCGGGTGGACCAACGGCGTTCCGACAAAACCGATCTACTGCCGTGACATTCTCCCGGCCACTTCGACCAAATCCCCAACGGGCTAGTCCTGGGTGGCCCCGTGTCTACCAAAGACACCCCGACCACCGTCGTGGTCAAAACACTCCCGCTCGGGGACCGGATCCATAAAACTAAAAACAACGAGCACACAAGGTTATGTCTGCCTACCTGATCAGGGTAAGCACGCCCATAACCTTTCCTCGTGGGAGGCACCGGCGAGATGCACGACAATAGACCCAGTTAGGACCTCCCCATAAGGTAAGCGTGGTTGCACTGGTCAGTTTCGATATGGTGGCACCATGACTCAGCCAACAGTTGTTCAAGTTCAATTTAATCCGGTTAAACTTGAATGCAATATGCTGAGCCATGATAAAATAACATGATGCATATACAAAGCATGAGAATGATATCAACATAAGCACGGGATACAACATAACTATCCACCATATCAACTATGAATAATTTCCAACTGAACATGGCATAATGACGAGCATAAATATTACAAGTGCAACACTACTCATAGCATAGCATGACCACTAGCATCAACCATAAACATCATGCATGAACCTAACAACAATGCAAGCATGCAAGCATTTAACCAACTGGATGCAATGGAACATGTATAACAACGGTACTCGGGACGGATGGTCGTCATGCACCGAAGACCATTACCAACATCAACATGTACTACTAGCAAGCATAAGCATATGAAAGCAATACTGGCAACTAGCAGGGCATGATAACCAGGTGCATAACAACATAGCAAACATGGAAATACTAACCCAGAAGCATTACCGAAACAACGATAACCATATTTTAAACAAGCAAACATTTAATAAATATTCAGGTTGAAAACCATGGCTACTACATGACTATCATGCAAGTGGGTATTGTGGCTTGCCTGGGGATGAAGAAGGAACCGGGGAGAAGTGCGGTGAAGCCGCGGAAAGACTTGCCGGAAACAGTTCTCTCTCGGAGGGGCTGTTTACGTGCAAGGGCAAAAAGGTCATTTTCATAGTGTCAAACCATAGTGAAAATGAAACCAACAGAACGGGCTCGACGAAACGAAGAAGTGGGCTTTGGATTCACCTCATTTGGAGTTGTGGTTAAAAAGATATGAGGGGTTGAAGTTCAGGGACTAATCTGTAAAGATTTCTCCACAAACAGGCCCCTGAGCTGAAAAACAGAAAACGTATTACAGACAATACGCTTTCAGAACTGGAAAACGCATTCAGGGCTTAAGAAGGATTGGAATACACTTTCAGTAAAAGAAAACGTATTCTGACCTGAAGAAGAGGAGAATACGCTTTCGCTGGATGAAAGCGTACACAGGCAAAGCCCGTGTCCACTTATCCACGTCAGCCGAGGCGGGACCCAATTATGCAATACATGATGACAAAGCCTCTACTCCGAGCAAAGCATGAGCAGCATCAGATAGCCATTGGTGTTAGGGAAGCCATGTAACTGGATTATGACTCTAGTGCAAGTGGGAGTCTGTAGGAGATATGCCCTAGAGGCAGTAATAACAGTTATTTTGTATCTCAAAAGTTTGTAATGAATGTTTAGCTTCCATGCTATAACTGCAATGATTCCCGAGTCTGCAATATCCACGAGGCTCGGAGGGAAACTCATGTGCACGTGTGGTATACTAAACGGTAAAATGTATTCCTAGTCTTGCCTCTAAGACTGGCTCATGTATTGCATGATGATCCTGTTTTCCTGATCATGGGCATGTCTATGCTGGCAATTCTGAGGGCGCGATGTTGGTAGAACACTTGTGTTGAATCGACCCAAATTGATGTTATGCTATGAGATTCTTTTCGTCACAAGTTTATGGTTAATAACACAGAGATAGTTAATGTTTGCATAATTCCTTAGACCATGAGAGTATCGAGTTCCTTCGTACTTGCTTTGTGAACTTTGGGGTTTGTTAAACGTCATCCGTAACTGGGTGGCTATTACGGCGGCTTACGGGTTCACGGAAAAGTATGGCAAGTAACGAGATAGCTCAAGATTGGGATTTGCTCCTCCGACGATGGAGAGATATTCTCGGGCCTTCTCGCTGTTACGGTATCCATAATCGTCTGGCCAGACACCTTGTGATTTGATCACTGGGATGCCGGAACACGGAAACGAGAAAAGAGAACAGAACCGGTAACGAGGTAACTTGCATGGTGGACAAATTGTTCGTCCACGGGGATGCAATAAATCTCACCTCGGGTGTTTGTGACATATCATGAAGCAATAGGAATAGCTCACTACAACTGGAGGTTCACTCGAATATTCATTCGTGTGGGTATAGGGGTCAATATGGGTGTCTACGGCTCCGATGTTGATCATTGATCGGAAGGGATTCCGGGTCATGTCTATACTTCACCGAACCTATAGGGTCATCTATCTGCTGAATACTAGACAGGGAGTATGAGAGAAAATCACCGAAAAAGTTTCGGACACCGGAAAGGTTTCGGACAGCGGAATCATACCGCAAAGAGAGGTCATCGGACAAGTTTCGATGGTATCGAAAAGTTTTTTCGGGATATACCATTAAGTCAGATTGGTTTCAGCAAATGCCTGATAATTCTTGGAGGGTGCCAGAATCATTCTGGAAGCTTTTTGGAATTTTCTGAGATAAAAACCGGAAATGTTCCGGAGCTGCCGGAGCCACTTCAGATGCGTTTCGCAGATGAAAATCACTAAAACCAAAATTGTTTCGGAACGCGTTGAAAATTATTATGGTGGGTACTGGAAATGTTCTAAGCCCACATAAATATTTTCAGTTCGAACGGACGCTGAAAAATGTCGTCGTGAATAGTGAAAGTGCTTTTTGGGATATTTTATGGTGAGTCACCTTTTGGGATATTTCCAAAAGGCTTCTAGAACGGCTTGGGGGCCAAGCATGCTCCTCATGGGGGCCCCCCAAGGGGGTTGGCCGGCCACATGTGTGGGGCTCCATGGAGCTCCACTTCCTCCCCATTATGCCCTTCATGTGTGACATTTGCATGGGCATTTTGGGTTTTTGTGAGCCATCCCTACCCCTTGGCTTTCCTATAAATAGAGGAGGAGTGGGCAGCCCAAAGCTCATCCCTTGCTCTCATACACATGCCATGCATTATCTGGCTTCTTCTCTCCCTCCCACGAAAAGAGTTTCGTAGAGCCGTAAGGTTGTCTGGGTTCCGGCAGGAACTAGTTCTGGACGGCGAAGCCCTGCCGGATAGCTGACACCGTATGTGTGCAACCCCGTAGAGAGATTGTAGTTTCGATCTTTTGCCCGAGCGGCTGTTCGACTGTCCTCCCGAAGGGCTGTCCGAGTCTCCGTCTGAGTTTCGAGGGTCCTCCCGAAGGGCTGTCCGCGACATTGTCCGGGGGACTGTCCGACCGCCCCCCGAAGGGCTGTCCGGAGAGGGAGTACATCCTTGCGGTTGGGAGGTTGTAAATCCTAGCTGCGGGGATCTGCACCAACGGTCTACACCGACTCTTCTTCCGCTGCGCTTCGAGTCGGTACGGATCAGATCAAACCTTGTATGCAGTCTCCATAGTGGTCCTGGGCGTGCTCGCTATACCGAAAATTTTCATTTTCTATCACGTTCCCCTACAGTGGCATCAAGAGCCGTGCTATGCGTAGATGCAGTTTACGATCTAGAATACATGGAGATGTGTGGGTATTGCATAATATAATTTTGGAGTAGATGAGATCTATTGCTGAAAATTATTTATGCGGGTGACAGATGAAATCTGTTACCCGACGTTCTTGTTGCTTCCCTAGAATTTGCGTTTGCTCAATCTCGAGACAACATGGTGGAATTTGACAAAGTTCTGGCAATCCGTGATCCTGATTGATCATGGAAGTGCTATCAGTTCTTTGGGTTCTGCCATAGTCAAAAGAAAGATGAAATTCGCAGATGAAAGGGCATTGCAGATATGATCTGCACGGGGGTCATGCGTATGACGAAGTTTAGTATGGGGCTCGAGATTTAATTATCACGTGTTTCATACACCCGAGATGTTAATCTAGCAACTTGAATAATCATACTTGATGATAAAAACGTTGGTACCTGCGGTTTAAGTCAAAACCTTAGAAGCCACGTAAAATAAAATTTTGCATAAACCGATTAGAGGCGTCTAACTTGGTTTTGCAGGATGTGCATGTGATGTGGTATAGCAATGCTCATATTCAATTTGATTATGTATGAGATGACTATA
The DNA here is from genome assembly GCF_002575655.3 of Aegilops tauschii subsp. strangulata. NCBI lineage: Eukaryota > Viridiplantae > Streptophyta > Magnoliopsida > Poales > Poaceae > Aegilops > Aegilops tauschii. Next base: position 523,104,287 of record NC_053039.3, read on the forward strand.
TGATGTAAGTAACATGACCTGTGTGTCATGATTCTGCATGATGGCTGGAGCCATATGATTGCACTTTAATGACCTGCGTGTCAACCTTAAGTAATGCACTTATTTTATTAGCTATAGGGATAGCAATATTATCTGGTGCATCGACAAGGTGGTGGCAATCTTCGCGAAGGTGAACACCGACGCAAATGTCGAAGACGAAGAATTGAAAGACTTCTCCGTCAGAAAGGGCTATACCATATCATGCTAATTATGAATTGCCTGAGATGTTTATCCCCTATGATGCACCCTTCTTGATTGCGCGGTAGTCGCTTTTATTAGGGTGATCTCTCACACTTAAAATATCAAAGTAGTTAGTGTTCACCCAAGTGTAGCACCGTCTGAAATTCGTATCTTTTCGGGGTGCGCCATGTACACATGAGCACGAACGAATCGAGAGGAATGAGGCGGGTGAGGTCAGACCTCGCATCAAGATCACTTGGTTGTCTTTGACATTTAGGCAGGAGAGTCCTGAGCTCGGAACACGCCCATCGAAAGATGAACAAGAATCACATAGAGATGTGATCGGCAAGTTGGCCTACCGATTGAAATTCGTGTCATCAGTGATGAACCCGTCAATGACATCGAATAGAAATATGGATCTTGAATCACCCTAAATCAATTATGAGAGATATTGATTTGAGTGGGAGCGCACTTTAGAATAAAAATGTTTATTCACTAGTGCAAATTTCATTATAAACAAAGTCTAAGTGAAACTTGTGTTTTCGTTGTAGATCAAATGGCTCGCAACACCGCGTTCAACTTAGGCCCGATGTTAGAGAAAGAGAAGTTAGCTACGACTGGAAACAACTATGCGGACTGGGTCCGTAACCTGAGGATTGTCCTCAGGAGCGCTAAGAAAATTGTACGTGCTTGAAACTGCTCTTCCAGCTAAACCGGCGGCAGATGCACCGGTAGATGAACAAAATGTCTGGGCCACTAAGGATGATGATCACAACTTAGTGCAGTGCCTCATGCTAGCTTGCATGAGTCCAGGGCTTGAAAAACGTTTTGAATTCCATAAAGCCCGTGATATGATCCGGGAATTGGATGCTCTGTACAAGGAAACCGCAAAGTCTGAACGATATGATATCATGAAGGCTTTGATGGATTGCAAGATGGCTGAGGGTAGTTTAGTTGGCGAACACGTGGTCAAAATGATTGGCTATTCTGAAAGGCTTAAAGCCCCAGAATTTCCACTTCCACCTGGCCATATGATGGACATGTTGCTTTCTTAACTCCCCCCGTCTTACGACGGTTTTGTCATGAACTACAACATGACAGGGATGGAGAAGACGCCGGAAGAGGTGCTCGCCATGCTGAAAACTACAGAAGGAGGACTGCGGAAAAATCGCAAGCAAGTGTTGCTTGTGAATAAAACCGCCAGTTTCAAAAAGAAGAAAGGCAAGCCAAAGAAGGCCAAGGGCACCGGTAAGACCGGCTCCCAAAGCAACTCTAAGGGCGGAGCCAAGAATGAAACTGAGTGCTTCTACTGCAAGGGCACAGGACACTGGAAGAGAAACTGCAAGAAGTATCTGGAAGATAAGAAGACCGGGAAAACCGGAAAAGGTATAATTGTTATACAAGTTAATGTCATTGACGTTTTGCTTGCTAGCGAAAACTCTAAGTCTTGGGTATTTGATACCGGATCGGTTGCTCACATTTGCAACTCGATACAGGGACTTCAGAAGGTGCGCAAGCTAGCAAAGAATGACGTCGTGATGCGCGTCGGGAACGGCGCTGGGATCGCCGCTCAAGCCGTCGGCATTATGCCTCTACGTCTCCCTTCAGGATTTATCTTAGAACTAAGTAACTGTTATTTTGTTCCACTGTTGTGTAGAAACATTATCTCCGGATCATGTTTGGTACACGATGGGTATTCTTACAAGTCTAAGAACAATGGTTGTTCACTTTATTGTAAGGATATGTTTTATGGATTTGCACCCATTGTTGGGGGCCTTTTCATACTAAATCTTGAATGTGGAAATGATGTCTTTAACATGAATGCTAAACGCCTTAAGAAGGCTGATACCACCACCACTTTCATGTGGCACTGTCGCCTTGGCCACATCGGTAAGAAACGCATGCAAAGACTCCATAAAGATGGAGTTTTACCGTCCCGTTATTTTGAATCATTTGACACATGTGAAGCTTGCCTGATGGGGAAAATGACCAAGACGCCGTTCACGGGTCATCCTGAACGGGCGGGTGAATTATTGGAAATAATACATAGTGATGTATGTGGTCTAATGAACACAGGCGCACGGGGTGGATATTTTTACTTCGTGACTTTTACTGATGATTTGAGTAGGTATGGCTATATCTACTTAATGAAGCATAAATCGGAAACCTTTGAAAAGTTCAAAGAATTTCAGAATGAGGTAGAAAATCGTCGTAACAAAAAGATTAAGTTTCTGCGGTCTGATCGCGGAGGCGAATATCTTAGTCATGAGTTTGGCCAACATCTGAGTGATCGTGGAATCGTTTCACAGCTTACGCCTCCCGGAACTCCACAGAGAAATGGAGTATCAGAACGACGTAACCGAACCTTGTTGGACATGGTAAGGTCAATGATGTCTCTTACAAATCTTCCGATATCTTTTTGGGGTCACGCACTGGAAACTGCTGCTCACACACTTAACAGAGCACCGTCTAAATGAGTTGAGACGACACCATACGAGTTATGGAACGGGAAGAAACCCGGTTTGTCGCATCTCAGGATTTGGGGTTGTGAGTTATACGTAAAACGTTTGCAACCTACCAAACTAGATCCCAGATCAGACAAATGTTACTTTGTAGGTTATCCCAAGGAAACAATTGGGTATTCCTTCTACCACCCGTCCGATAACAAAGTGTTTGTTGCTAGAAATGGACAATATGTTGAGAAAGAGTTTCTCGCCAAAGAATTAAGTGGGAGGACAGTACAACTTGATGAGATTAGTGAATCTTCGGCAACAGTTGATATGGCTAAGGAACCGGAAGTAATTCCGCTAATTATCCCTGCAACTGAGCCTGAAGTTGTCGCATATGATGTGGAGACTTCAGACAATGTTGTAACTGAACCGCGCAGATCAGGTAGGGCTATCCAGCCACCTGAGTGGTTTCATAATGAAATCTTCATTCTTGAAGACGATGAACCTGCGCACTACAAGGAAGCGATGGCGGGGCCCAACTCAAAGGAATTGCACAAGGACATGAAATCCGAAATGGAATCCATGTACGAAAACCAAGTTTGGAACTTGGAAGAACTTCCTGAAGGCGTAAAGCCGATTGGTTGTAAATGGATTTTCAAAAGGAAGACAGACGCGGATGGTAACATTACTATCCACAAAGCTAGACTTGTCGCGAAAGGGTTCACACAAGTTCCAGGAGTGGACTACGACGAGACTTTCTCGCCGGTAGCTATGCTTAGGTCTGTTCGGATATTACTAGCAATTGCTGCTTATTTCGATTATGAAATATGGCAGATGGATGTCAAAACGGCTTTCCTAAATGGAAACCTCAAAGAGGATGTATACATGATACAGCCAAAAGGTTTTGTCGTTCATAAGGATGCTGGAAAGGTATGCAAACTTCAGAAAGCCATTTATGGTCTGAAGCAAGCGTCAAGGAGCTGGAACATTCGTTTTGATGAAGTGCTCAAAGAATTTGGCTTCATCAGGAATGACGAAGAATCTTGTGTTTACAAGAAGTTTAGTGGGAGCGCAAAAGCATTTCTAATCTTGTATGTGGATGACATATTATTGATTGGAAATGACGTGAATTTTCTTAGCGAAATAAAAGACTCATTGAAGAAAAGTTTTTCAATGAAAGACTTAGGCGAAGCGGCATATGTATTGGGCATCAGAATCTATAGAGATAGATCAAAACGCCTGATAGCGCTTAGCCAAAGCACGTACATTGAAAAGGTGTTGAAAAGGTTCAACATGGAGAACTCCAAGAAAGGCCTACTCCCCATGTCACCAGGCACAGTGCTTTGCAAAAATCAGAGTCCTCGGACTCTGGATGAGCGAGTACAAATGAATGATGTTCCATATGCCTCGGAAGTTGGTTCTATTATGTATGCCATGCTATGTACAAGACCAGATGTTTCCTATGCGCTAAGTGTTAGCAGCCGGTACCAAAGTGATCCAGGGTTGGAACACTGGGCCGCAGTCAAGGGTATTCTTAAGTACCTCAGAAGGACCAAGGATTTACTCCTTGTGTACGGAGGTGATGAAGAGATCATTGTAAGTGGTTACACTGATGCAGGCTTCATGACTGACCCAGATGACTTCAAATCTCAATCAGGCTATGTTTTCATATTGAACGGCGGCGCAGTTGATTGGAAAAGTTTCAAACAAAAGACTGTGGCGGATTCTACGACGGAGGCGGAGTATGTTGCCGCTTCAGAAGCCTCCAAGGAGGCGGTATGGATCAAGCAATTTCTTGAAGACCTTGGTGTGGTTCCAAGTGCTCTGGACCCGGTGGAAATCTATTGTGATAATAGTGGCGTCGTGGCTCAGGCAAGGGAGCCAAGTTCGCACCATAAGACAAGACATATTCAACGCAAATATAAACTCATTCGACATCATGTCGAAGAGGGTTTAGTGAAAGTACGCAAAGTTCACACGGATCTGAACGTGTCAGACCCGATGACAAAGCCTCTACCCCGAGCAAAGCATGAGCAGCACCGGATAGCCATTGGTGTTAGGGAAGCCATGTAACTGGATTATGACTCTAGTGCAAGTGGGAGTCTGTAGGAGATATGCCCTAGAGGCAGTAATAACAGTTATTTTGTATCTCAAAAGTTTGTAATGAATGTTTAGCTTCCATGCTATAACTGCAATGATTCCCGAGTCTGCAATATCCACGAGGCTCGGAGGGAAACTCATGTGCACGTGTGGTATACTAAACGGTAAAATGTATTCCTAGTCTTGCCTCTAAGACTGGCTCATGTATTGCATGATGATCCTGTTTTCCTGATCATGGGCATGTCTATGCTGGCAATTCTGAGGGCGCGATGTTGGTAGAACACTTGTGTTGAATCGACCCAAATTAATGTTATGCTATGAGATTCTTTTCGTCACAAGTTTATGGTTAATAACACAGAGATAGTTAATGTTTGCATAATTCCTTAGACCATGAGAGTATCGAGTTCCTTCGTACTTGCTTTGTGAACTTTGGGGTTTGTTAAACGTCATCCGTAACTGGGTGGCTATTACGGCGGCTTACGGGTTCACAGAAAAGTATGGCAAGTAACGAGATAGCTCAAGATTGGGATTTGCTCCTCCGACGATGGAGAGATATTCTCGGGCCCTCTCGCTGTTACGGTATCCATAATCGTCTGGCCAGACACCTTGTGATTTGATCACTGGGATGCCGGAACACGGAAACGAGAAAAGAGAACAGAACCGGTAACGAGGTAACTTGCATGGTGGACAAATTGTTCGTCCACGGGGATGCAATAAATCTAACCTCGGGTGTTTGTGACATATCGTGAAGCAATAGGAATAGCTCACTACAACTGGAGGTTCACTCGAATATTCATTCGTGTGGGTATAGGGGTCAATATGGGTGTCCACGGCTCCGATGTTGATCATTGATCGGAAGGGGTTCCGGGTCATGTCTATACTTCACTGAACCTATAGGGTCACACGCTTAAGGGTCATCTATCTGCTGAATACTAGACAGGGAGTATGAGAGAAAATCACCGAAAAAGTTTCGGACACCGGAAAGGTTTCGGACAGCGGAATCATACCGCAGAGAGAGGTCATCGGATAAGTTTCGATGGTACCAAACAGTTGTTTCGGGATATACCATTAAGTCAGATTGGTTTCGGCAAATGCCTGATAATTCTTGGAGGGTGCCAGAATCATTCTGGAAGCTTTTTGGAATTTTCGGAGATAAAAACCGGAAATGTTCCGGAGCTGCCGGAGCCACTTCAGATGCGTTTCGCAGATGGAAATCACTAAAACCGGAATTGTTTCGGAACGCGTTGAAAATTATTATGGTGGGTACTGGAAATGTTCTAAGCCCACATAAATATTTTCAGTTCGAACGGACGCTGAAAAATGTCGTCGTGAATAGTGAAAGTGCTTTTTGGGATATTTTATGGTGAGTCACCTTTTGGGATATTTCCAAAAGGCTTCTAGAAGGGCTTGGGGGCCAAGCATGCTCCTCATGGGGGCCCCCCAAGGGGGTTGGCCGGCCACATGTGGAGCCCCACATCCTCCCCATTATGCCCTTCATGTGTGACATTTGCATGGGCATTTTGGGTTTTTGTGAGCCATCCCTACCCCTTGGCTTTCCTATAAATAGAGGAGGAGTGGGCAGCCCAAAGCTCATCCCTTTCTCTCATACACATGCCATGCATTATCTGGCTTCTTCTCATTCTCCCACGAAAAGAGTTTCATAGAGCCGTAAGGCTGTCTGGGTTCCGGCAGGAACTAGTTCTGGACGGCGAAGCCCTGCCGGATAGCTGACACCGTATGTGTGCAACCCCGTAGAGAGATTGTAGTTTCGATCTTTTGCCCGAGGGGCTGTTCGAGTGTCCTCCCGAAGGGCTGTCCAAGTCTCCGTCCGAGTTTCGAGGGTCCTCCCGAAGGGCTGCCGCGACATTGTCCGGGGGACTGTCCGACCGCCCCCCGAAGGGCTGTCCGGAGAGGGAGTACATCCTCGCGGTTGGGAGGTTGTAAATCCTAGCTGCGGGGATCTGCACCAACGATCTACACCGACTCTTCTTTCGCTGCGCTTCGAGTCAGTACGGATCAGATCAAACCTTGTATGCAGTCTCCATAGTGGTCCTGGGCGTGCTCGCTATACCGAAATTTTTCGTTTTCTGTCGCGTTCCCCTACAGTGGCATCAAGAGCCGTGCTATGCGTAGATGCAGTTTACGATCTAGAATACATGGAGATGTATGGGTATTGCATAATATAATTTTGGAGTAGATGAGATCTATTGCTGAAAATTATTTATGCGGGTGACAGATGAAATCTGTTACCCGACGTTCTTGTTGCTTCCCTAGAATTTGCGTTTGCTCAATCTCGAGACAACATGGTGGAATTTGACAAAGTTCTGGCAATCCGTGATCCTGATTGATCATGGAAGTGCTATCAGTTCTTTGGGTTCTGCCATAGTCAAAAGAAAGATGAAATTCGCAGATGAAAGGGCATTGCAGATATGATCTGCACGGGGGTCATGCGTATGACGAAGTTAAGTATGGGGCTCGAGATTTAATTATCACGTGTTTCATACACCCCGAGATGTTAATCTAGCAACTTGAATAATCATACTTGATGATAAAACGTTGGTACCTGCGGTTTAAGTCAAAACCTTAGAAGCCACGTAAAATAAAATTTTGCATAAACCGATTAGAGGCGTCTAACTTGGTTTTGCAGGATGTGCATGTGATGTGGTATAGCAATGCTCATATTCAATTTGATTATGGATGAGATGACTATATGATGTAACTAACATGACCTGTGTGTCATGATTCTGCATGATGGCTGGAGCCATATGATTGCACTTTAATGACCTGCGTGTCATCCTTAAGTAATGCACTTATTTTATTAGCTATAGGGATAGCAATATTATCTGGTGCATCGACAAGGTGGTGGCAATCTTCGCGAAGGTGAACACCGACGCAAATGTCGAAGACGAAGAATTGAAAGACTTCTCCGTCAGAAAGGGCTATACCATATCATGCTAATTATGAATTGCCTGAGATGTTTATCCCCTATGATGCACCCTTCTTGATTGCGCGGTAGTCGCTTTTATTAGGGTGATCTCTCAAACTTAAAATATCAAAGTAGTTAGTGTTCACCCAAGTGTAGCACCGTCTGAAATTCGTATATTTTCGGGGTGCGCCATGTACACATGAGCACGAACGAATCGAGAGGAATGAGGCGGGTGAGGTCAGACCTCGCATCAAGATCACTTGGTTGTCTTTGACGTTTAGGCAGGAGAGTCCTGAGCTCGGAACACGCCCATCGAAAGATGAACAAGAATCACATAGAGATGTGATCGGCAAGTTGGCCTACCGATTGAAATTCGTGTCATCAGTGATGAACCCGTCAATGACATCGAATAGAAATATGGATCTTGAATCACCCTAAATCAATTATGAGAGATATTGATTTGAGTGGGAGCGCACTTTAGAATAAAAATGTTTATTCACTAGTGCAAATTTCATTATAAACAAAGTCTAAGTGAAACTTGTGTTTTCGTTGTAGATCAAATGGCTCGCAACACCGCGTTCAACTTAGGCCCGATGTTAGAGAAAGAGAAGTTAGCTACGACTGGAAACAACTATGCGGACTGGGTCCGTAACCTGAGGATTGTCCTCAGGAGCGCTAAGAAAATTGTACGTGCTTGAAACTGCTCTTCCAGCTAAACCGGCGGCAGATGCACCGGTAGATGAACAAAATGTCTGGGCCACTAAGGATGATGATCACAACTTAGTGCAGTGCCTCATGCTAGCTTGCATGAGTCCAGGGCTTGAAAAACGTTTTGAATTCCATAAAGCCCGTGATATGATCCGGGAATTGGATGCTCTGTACAAGGAAACCGCAAAGTCTGAACGATATGATATCATGAAGGCTTTGATGGATTGCAAGATGGCTGAGGGTAGTTCAGTTGGCGAACACGTGGTCAAAATGATTGGCTATTCTGAAAGGCTTAAAGCCCTAGAATTTCCACTTCCACCTGGCCATATGATGGACATGTTGCTTTCTTCACCCCCCCGTCTTACGACGGTTTTTCATGAACTACAACATGACAGGGATGGAGAAGACGCCGGAAGAGGTGCTCGCCATGCTGAAAACTACAGAAGGAGGACTGCGGAAAAATCGCAAGCAAGTGTTGCTTGTGAATAAAACCGCCAGTTTCAAAAAGAAGAAAGGCAAGCCAAAGAAGGGCAAGGGCACCGGTAAGACCGGCTCCCAAAGCAACTCTAAGGGCGGAGCCAAGAATGAAACTGAGTGCTTCTACTGCAAGGTGCACCATGGGGGTTATGCAACAATTTTCATACCTGCATCGCTGGTCTTGCTCCTTCATTTTTGTTTCCTTGGTCTAGATCTTTGGATGAAAGAGTTGGGCCATATTGTTTCTTTGTATGACCGTAGGTACTGTCGGTGCAATTTCTCGGCAATCGTAGCTTATCCTCATTTTTCTGACAGGGTAACCCATTAAATAGCAGGTTCAACACCTCTCAAGTTCTGATTGTTGGGAAATGATCATCCGAAACCCTTGCAAGAAATCGGCAAATAAATCAGTAGCCACCAGAACAGTCTTTACCACTCAGATCTGGGACATTACTGAAATAACTCAACCACGGCCCAGGACAGCCGAAAAACAGCTCAGAGCATGAGACCGGGTCGATAAGAAGAAGGTGGCAGCTTCCTAAAATAGCCAAAAAGCAGCTATAGGGCTACTGTCACAAAAAGAAACTCAACAGTTGTACGAGACGGCCGAAAAGCAGCTCAGACTCGTGACAGTCGTTGAAGAGAGAAAGAAAAATAGGCATCCACCCCGGATAGCTAGAAACAGCTCAGATCACAGGCGTGGTGCCGTCTTTGGAGAAAAAGGGGAGAAGTGCTCATCAGGATCATTTTCCAGGTTCGCAGGTACTTGTATTGAGCTCATTGATGTCGTCAACCCTCATAATCCTTTGTCACACTGTGATGTATACTGGCTTTATTCTCGTAACCATCCTCACGTGGTTGTCAGATCCTCATCCGAGTGACTTGTAAGATCTTGGTGGTATGCTCATTGCATATATATGAGGGCCTGATTCCGAGACAGACGTGTATTTTGCCTGATTCTTGATTCTGACCAAAATGTTGCGGATCCGATTCTTGGGATTCACTGCCATATGCTGTCAATTCACAGCGTACTACCTTGTACCAATGTCTTACTAAGGAAGATTGGTTGCCTTGTGCTCGAAACTTTCATCGGACAGCTTGCTGAAGAAGACCGGGTATCGTGCTTCAGAAGCTTACCCCCTAAAGACTTTGCTGGGGAAAGACTCAGTACCTTATGCCGGAAGCTTTTGCGGTTGCTTACTGAAGAAGGCAGAGTACCTTGTATGGGAAATCATCCATGTATCGTACTGAGGAAGATAGATGAATCTTGCCTTGGAAGCTTCTCGGGTATTTTGCGAGCGAAAATTGGGTTGCTTACACCAGAAACTTCTTACTGTGATATGCGGACCGATTTCCACATATATAACCATCTTAATATTTATTTATTGATTTCTTGTATGAAACGGGGTTTTGCAGGACTATCCTCCTTTCTGAGTACATGCCATATTTTTGCTTGCTTCCAGGTACATCGGGTTCCAAAATCATCCTTAACGAAAAATTAAACTTGTATCTGAGCCATACCTTTGATAATATTTTGTCAACCTTGCACACAATTTATCTTCTTGTTGATTTGATCATTTCTGCTATGAGGAGTGCACGCTGAGAGAGACTTGACACTCAGTAACATGATCAGATATTCCCCAAACTGAATGCAGTTGGCTGAGAATTCCATATTGTTGTGAGGAGTGCACGTTAATGCAAACTTTATACTGACATTCCATCCAGGATTTCCTTTGTATTCAGACGATCTATTTTCCAGTTTCACTGCAGTCTGCTATCAATTCCATTCTGTTTAGCTGAGTTTCCAAATATATGCATTTCTTGCTGACTCTTCGGGTCCAGTGTCGGCTGACGAGCAACTTTAATAGGGGAAAAATTTGTAACACCGAAGGCCGAAAGAAAGGAACAAAAGAAACGTCAAGCATACTACTAATATAATTAATCAAGCAATCATCACATATTACTGCTACTCACACCATAATATGCATGCCTACTTAAGCACACAAATTTCGCGGAATCTCCGGTACTACGATATAGCATGCTGTGACGATGTGCACGAGGACGAATAAATGTGTGGAAGAATTGGTGTAAACAGCGCTACACCAAGTGCTAGCTTAGCCAGGTAACAACCTGGACTAGCTTCGAGGCGAGGACGCACTCGGTAATCATGCAGTGGGACACGAAGGTCGCAGCCACATTATTATCAAGCGGGCGGAAAAAGATCCGTACTCGTCCAAGAAATTGGATTGCGGGGAAAAACTGAGGCTGCTGACATTGCCCTTTCTTGATAACTAAGATCATTAAGGGTTGCCAACACGACAGAATAAAAGAACGATCCAGGATAGACACATGTCCATCACTGAAATGATAGACGGGACTGAAAGAAAGACATCGGCGCGATGCCTGAGCACCATTTTTGCAAATAGTGTCGGGATCACTTGGCATCACTCTGCTGGGACAGAAATGACACCAAACACCGAAAGAAAAAGGAACTAGAGAAATGCAAAGGTTGAGCTGCAGTGGATCCGAACCGATGCCAGCTACACTCACCAGATAAACCGTTATCACAAATACTAAGACTATATGCATGCTATGCAACAAACAAATGCAGCAATCAGGTGCAACAAACAAACTAGGGTCTATACTACCGCTTTCTAACGTTCGCGCGGTCTAGGGCGTCCTACAGCCAGACCTGCTCTGATACCAAGCGTTGTGGCACCCCGGCTCAGAGAAAACCGGAACGCCCCGTATTCCAGCCCAGAGATCGAGGAGAAGCCTTCTGGAATACGGCACTGCTTAGCATAGAACAAACCAGCTTTCTATTATATCACGAATATGAATACAAGGTCTCCGATATTACAATGAATAACATCGGCACGGCGACACTACGCCATCCTCAGTTGCTCTATGCAAGCAGCAGAACAACTCGAAGCAGCGGAATAACTCTAGCAGCGGAACAACGACGACGGTGGTGAACTCCACTTCGCAGGGACTCTGGCTGGAACGCTTATCCTAGCTCGTGAACACAGGAACAACACCAAACATGCAAGCAATCCAGGCACGACCTGCAAGCTGGCATGGCACGCCAGGTCAGTACATTGAATGTACTTGCAAGCTCACAATTAACCAGAAACATTCAAGATAAACAACAGCATGGCAATTACAGGTTAAGTAGGAATTAACATGAGATCCTCATAACAACATGACCTGAACAACATGACACCCAAAGTAATACTCCCAAAATAATACCAGGTACCATCATGAAAATAATCATAATAGCCACTAATAATCCAAAGGCAACATGAACACGATACAGCTCGAACAACATGAGCATAGCATGAGCATATGAGTCTGACGATACTAGCATGCAACATGAATGACACTATATGCATTATTTATTTTGCTCGGGTTACTACGTAACCATCACATGCCTCACTTACCAACCTCGGACATCACACGATTATCTCAGGATCAAATCAAGCTTGGTATAAACAATACCGTAGTAATCATTAAATGAGCACAAGGAGCCTGATCTTTACCCATGATTCTCGCACAACATCGCGACTATACAATAACTCGGTATCCTCGATACCACCGTGATCATTCCGGCGATCACAACCATGACCAACACTTGGTCTCAAACGGTGATCTTTCCGGCGATCAGAACCAACTTATCTCATCATCGAACCGGGGTTGTCATTAATCAAGTTATTATTAATACTGTTGACTCACGGTGGGACCGACACGAACTGGGCCCTTATCCGCGGGCGCGGCTATCGATAGATTTAATATACACTCTGCAGAGGTTAGTGCACTGTACCCACACCACGGAACCCATGGCCTCGCACTCCCATTCGGGTGGACCAACGGCGTTCCGACAAAACCGATCTACTGCCGTGACATTCTCCCGGTTACTCCGACCAAATCCCCAACGGGCTAGTCCTGGGTGGCCCCGTGTCTACCAAAGACACCCCGACCACCGTCGTGGTCAAAACACTCCCACTCGGGGATCGGATCCATAAAACTAAAAACAACGAGCACACAAGGTTATGTCTGCCTACCTGATCAGGGTAAGCACGCCCATAACCTTCCCTCGTGGGAGGCACTGGCGAGACGCACAACAATAGACCCAGTTAGGACCTCCCCATAAGGTAAGCGTGGTTGCACTGGTCAGTTTTGATATGGTGGCACCATGACTCAGCCAACAGTTGTTCAAGTTCAATTTAATCCGGTTAAACTTGAATGCAATATGTTGAGCCATGATAAAATAACATGATGCATATACAAAGCTTTAGAATGATATCAACATAAGCACGGGATGCAACATAACTATCCACCATATCAACTATGAATAATTTCCAACTGAACATGGCATAATGACGAGCATAAATATTACAAGTGCAACAATACTCATAGCATAACATGACCACTAGCGTCAACCATAAACATCATGCATGAACATAACAACAATGCAAGCATGCAAGCATTTAACCAACTGGATGCAATGCAACATGTATAACAACGGTACTCGGGACGGATGGTCGTCATGCACCGAAGACCAATACCAACATCAACATGTACTACTAGCAAGCATAAGCATATGAAAGGAATACTGGCAACTAGCAGGGCATGATAACCAGGTGCATAACAACATAGCAAACATGGAAATACTAACCCAGAAGCATTACCGAAACAATGATAACCATATTTTAAACAAGCAAACATTTAATAAATATTCAAGTTGAAAACCATGCCTACTGCATGACTATCATGCAAGTGGGTATTGTGGCTTTCCTGGGGATGAAGAAGGCACCGGGGAGAAGTGCGGTGAAGCCGCGGAAAGACTTGCCGGAAACAGTTCTCTCTCGGAGGGGCTGTTTACGTGCAAGGGCAAAAAGGTCATTTTCATAGTGTCAAACCATAGTGAAAATGAAACGAACAGAACGGGCTCGACGAAACGAAGAAGTGGGCTTTGGATTCACCTCATTTGTAGTTGTGGTTAAAAAGATATGAGGGGTTGAAGTTCAGGGACTAATCTGTAAAGATTTCTCCACAAACAGGCCCCTGAGCTGAAAAACAGAAAACATATTACAGACAATACGTTTTCAGAACTAGAAAACGCATTCAGGGCTTAAGAAGGATTTGAATACGCTTCCAGTAAAGGAAAACGTATTCTGACCTGAAGAAGAAGGGAATACGCTTTCGGTGGCTGAAAGCGTACACAGGGAAAGCCCGTGTCCACTTATCCACGTCAGTCGAGGCGGGACCGAGGCGTGTGACGCTAACGTGCGGGTCCCACGGGCGGTGGGGCCCGTCACTTATCCAGCTAGGCAGGCGGCGTCAACGCCTACCCGCCGACAGGTGGGGCCGCTAGGAGATGGGGCCCGCCAGGCTCCTGTCTTCTTCCTCCTCCTCGCTGCGCCCCGATGGAAACAGAGGAGGGAGGCAGGGAGGAGACTGGCGACGGGGCGGGCAGCTCCGGCCGTCCCAGGCTCAGGCGAGAGCACCGGCCGGTTCGGGGTGGACTGCCGCGCCCACCCAGACGAGAAAAGGGCGCCGGGGAGGACCAGGGGCGACGGGGCTCACGGCGACAGGGAGGCGACAGAGAGCGGCGGCCGTTCTCGGGGCACGGCCCTAGGGGTGCTCCGGCGAGGTGGAGAGAGGGTAGTGAGGTTCGCCGGACTCCGAGGAAACCGAGTGTGGTGGCTAGGTGAAAAGTAGGGCTCTGGTGGCCGCGAATTTAGGATGAGGAGGCCCGCGGCCATGGCGGTAATGGTGGAGCAGGAAAGCTCCAGAGGCTCGGGCGGATGGATGGGGAGGTTGCTGGGAGTGAGGGGGGTTGGTGGTGAGGTCGAACGGCCTCGGGGTGGGCTTATATAGCCGCGGGGCGAGGTGCCGCGCTGTCGTCGCCGCGGACACGCGGCCGGCGCCGCGGACGCGTGTGCACGCGCATGAGCTTGGGGAAGGCAACGGAGAGGGAACGGACGAAGGGCAGGGCTCACGGAGACGAGGCCGAGCTCGTGGACAAGAGGAGAAGAGGCCGAACGCCATAAATGCCCAGTCGGCTACAGGCTTCCCGTGGGCGCGCGGTGACGAGTGCTAACGGAGGGGAAGAGGGCTCCATGAGGACGGCAACGACGCAGGCCAGCTGTTGGACAGGCTTACGAGCGCGAAGGCGACGAGATGGAGAGGGGCCCGAGCAAGAAGACGCCCTGGACGCGGCCTACGCCAGCAGAGTGCGCGCATTGCATGCCAAAGCTCGTGATCACCGCGTTCACTAGTGCACACAGTGGCACACAGCCGACCAAACAATGTCTGCGGGCTTGTCCTTCCTGGGGAGGTTGCAACTGCGGTGGTAGTTTGGTTAAAAGTGACATGGTTAAATGGCAGTTAACACCTGAAGTTTACTGCAGTAAACTTGATCGTGTACTGCTGCTCAACAGGAAGGTGATTGGGTCAAATGGAGTTGTCTGGGAGGTTGAGGTAAAGAAGTACTTACATCCTGAAAACTATGGAGGGGTTTGGATCAAGATTTAACAGAGTTGCTTTGCAACTGCCAAATATGGTCCAGAATCAAGATTTGGATGATGCACTCTGATGAAGCATCAACTTGAGCTCAAATTGGGCAAGGCAGAGTCATTTGGTCTTATGAAGATGCTCAAAAAGTCTCATACCAATTGGCCAAGCCAAACTGGTACTTGCTTCACAAACATCTCCTCTAGACAGAAACTTGCAAAAATTCTAGAGAAATAATGGCTTGATGAAACATGCCCAAAATGGGTGGAGGTAAGTTATATGGACAATAGAAGGCCTAGAAAAATTGGCAGCCATAATGGAGCAATATAAAATATACTTGCTTCACAAACTGAAATTTTGACCAGAAACTAAGAATTGAGGCTGAGCTCACATGGAGGCATGACATGAGCTTTACTTTGGTGGAGGGCTATGATATGATGATATGAACGATCCTGCAAAATGTCAAGTCATTTGGATATGCCTAGCTTGTACCTCCTTCACAAAGCTTCTTTCTGGACAGAAACTTTGGAAAATCATAATTAAATAATTACAAGGCAAATGAGGTTGAATTTTGGCATGTGGCAAAGATATGGACATGAAAAGATGTCCAAGGAGTTTGAGTTCAATTGTGAAAAGGAAAATGGCACTTGCTTCACAATGTGCCATTTGGGGCAGAATGGGAAATGAATTATTGGGGAATTATTTTTAACATGGCAATGAAAGGTTTTGCCATATTTGATCAATATATGACCCAAACAATTTATGAGAATTATTTGGGAATTTTAGGAATGAGGGAAATATAGGTTGCAACCTAGGGCAATTTGAGTATTCCTTTAATAGAAAAGGAATATTCCCAATAAAAGAATATTGGGATTTGGGCTAGGATGAAAATGACAGGGTCTAGGGAAATATTTGGGAATGACAAGCCACTCTAGAAACAAAGAAGAGGGCATCTTCTTCAGTTTCCAGACCACAAAGCCACGGAAAAAGAAAAACTCAGGCAAAAACCTCGGAAAAACAAAAGAAAA
This sequence comes from Aegilops tauschii subsp. strangulata, assembly GCF_002575655.3. Taxonomy (NCBI): domain Eukaryota; kingdom Viridiplantae; phylum Streptophyta; class Magnoliopsida; order Poales; family Poaceae; genus Aegilops; species Aegilops tauschii. Next base: position 523,120,711 of record NC_053039.3, read on the forward strand.
AGAAAGGGCCAAAAATCAGGCTGTCACACTGAGACTTCGCGAAGTCTCAGTCGACTGAGACCTAGAGAAACCCAATTATCAAATACAACAAAACTTATGTATTTGCAGTTTTCATTCTCATATCCTAGCTTGTACAACGTATATTATAGAACGCATACGACAATCACCCGAGTAGGCTAAATAATGAGAACTGAATGTAGCTCATATGGTTAGGCTCCTTATGGTGCAACCAACTCAACAGGATTCAAGTCCTGGACTTGGCACTGGTGCTTGCATTTTCCTGGATTTATTTTCGACTTTTCGGCGATCTTCGTCAGTGGGAGGAGACGTTCCATCGACCACGGGATGCATGTGGTTACTTCATCAATTTCAAGATGTGATGCCGGCTCAGAATCTCGGAGGTGCTCATAGGATAGGGTGTGCATGATGTGTTCTTAAGGGTGAGTGTATGTGTGCATATGTTGGCATCCATGGTTGTATTGTGTTAAAAAAAAGTCAGCTAAATCATAGTAGGCTGGTTTGAGGGTCGACGTCGCGTCCCATGACCCCGGGTCGTTCGACCAAGATCGAGGGTCAGGGTCGAGACAACATTGACATGGTTCGACAATGGGGACGCGGCCCAGTACAGCACAAGGTGAACCCATGCATTGGGGAGCAAGGGACACAGTGGGAAGAGAGGACGGAGCTGTAGATAAAGGGAAGAACATTTAACTCGTTGTCCAAGTCGTAGGGGAATGCGTCACTCAAAGTACCTAACTACTCCCTCCATAAAAAGATTGTAAAAGATCCAGATAATGATGTATATGAAGTGAAGGAAATATGCCCTAGAGGCAATAATAAAGTTATTATTTATTTACTTATTTCATGATAAATGTTTATTATTCATGCTATAATTGTATTAACCGGAAACATAATACTTGTGTGAATACATAGACAAATAGAGTGTCACTAGTATGCCTCTACTTGACTAGCTCGTTGATCAAAGATGGTTATGTTTCCTAGCCATAGACATGAGTTTTCATTTGATTAACGGGATCACATCATTAGGAGAATGATGTGATTGACATGACCCATTCCGTTAGCTTAGCACTCGATCGTTTAGTATGTTGCTACTGCTTTCTTCATGACTTATACATGTTCCTATGACTATGAGATTATGCAACTCCCGTTTACCGGAGGAACACTTTGTGTGCTACCAAACGTCACAACGTAACTGGGTGATTATAAAGGTGCTCTACAGGTGTCTCCGAAGGTACTTGTTGGGTTGGCGTATTTCGAGATTAGGATTTGTCACTCCGATTGTCGGAGAGGTATCTCTGGGCCCCACTCGGTAATGCACATCACTATAAGCCATGCAAGCATTGCAACTAATGAGCTAGTTGCGGGATGATGTATTACGGAACGAGTAAAGAGACTTGCCGGGAGCTCGGCCATGCGTCCATAGTCTTCCAGTATATCACCGGGAGCTCCGTATGCAAGCATCCTCATAGTTGTCATGCACTTCTGGAGTGAGGGGAATCCAACTGTGCTGTTGCAACCCTTCTTGCAAATGAAATAGTTGTCGAACTCTCGGATGGCATTCACAATCCTGAGGAAGAGCTTTCGGCTCATCCGATAACGGCGCCGAAAGACTTTCTTGTCGTGCAGTGGAGCGTCGGCGAAGTAGTCGGCATAGAGCAATCAATAGCCTCCATTCGATGCATCTACTTGCTCTTATGGCGGCCTGGCGCCGAGCCACCTCGCCGTGGCTTTGCAATTGTTCGCGAACAGGCCTGCCAGAGCAGCGAGGATCATGAGGTGCTCTTCGTCCTGGGTGTCGGCCTCGGCTTCCTCCTCCATCAGAGCCGCGAATGCCTCCTCATCGTAGGAGTCCATTTTCAAACAGGCAAATCGCCGAACACGTAGCGGGCGTGGTGGCTGGGCAGCCGCCGATATCCCCGTCTGTGTGGTCATTGCCTTGGAAAGCTTGCTTAGGAACGGGATGGAGGCTGTCGCGGTGAAACCCTCTCTTTCCGGCGGGGAAATGGCCTTTCTAGCGGCGGAGCAGTGGCTGTGGGCAGGTGGGCGGCTCCGGGATTGACATGGCGGCGAAAGGGAAAGTGGCGTCCTATAGCGCGCGGGTCAAATCTAGGTGGGGAAAAGGCATTTCTCGCCTGATAGTGGTGGCCCATGCGCCACTTTTCCTTCCGCCGGAGCCCCCAAGTGCCCCCTAGTGTGCAGGGTTCGGTCTGGGATCGCCGAGCCAAAAATGGGCCGAACCGGCGGAATTCGGCGTCCTGGGGGGTGACTGTTTTTTTGGTGCTGGCAGAAAAAATGGCGTCTTGGGGGCCTGTTGGGGGGGGGGGGCGAGTGGAGATGCTCTTAGGTATTCTGAAAAGAGCGTTCCGCTTGGTCGATTTTGTTGTACCTAAGATCCGCGATCCGAATCTTTAATGCGCCCCTACATCTCTACGCCACATGTTGACAAGCAGGACCAGACATATCAGTGATATAAGAGAGATTTATTTATATAGTACTACCTCCATCATGCTTTATTGGTTTTTATTGTATTCTGTGTCAAATTTTGATCATGAATTTAACTAACCAAATGTTCATGCATGTCACCAAAAATTATATCATTGAAAACTATGTTCAAATACGGATCCAACGATATAATTTTGTTTGACATGCATTAGTATTTTGTTAGTTAAATCTTTGGTCAAAATTTGACACAGATTACAGAGGGGACCAATAAACCAGGACGGAGGTAGTTTACATTGAGAAGTGGGACCCACACACTGCCACGTCAGCAGGGTTGACAGCTACGGAAGGAATGAGAGTGTATTTGCATGAGCACATAAGTTCATTGTATTTTTCAGCTTCAGAAACCATAGTGATCATGACGCGCAAGCATGGTGTACCACTTGTGTATTTGACCCTAGTTGTCCATGAATAACAATGACAACCAACCACGCATCAAATGCGTTGGAAGTACGTAAAGAGGGAAATCAACCTGTCATGAGCGTGTCCATAATGATAACCGTGTGCGGTAGATATATAGCTCAGTCACGAATATACCATCGAGCTCCCGGGCTTCTCAACCATAGTTATTTCGATCAGACAACATTAGATCGCTTGGAGCTATAGTGTCACAACAATTGGTCGATGGGCTATATTATGGGATTAGAAGGTACTCCCTCCGTCCCATAATATAAGACGTTTTTTGACACTATACTAGTGGCAAGAAGCGTCTTACATTATGAGACAGAGGAAGTATCATCAATTAGACTCAATAGTGTAGGTCCAACCAAGGAGGTCATTGACCTGCCCGTGTGGCCGTGCGGGATACCTTTACTGAGTTGTACTCCAGGTGCAGCAGCTCGCTACCTGCATTTGCTGGTAACGAAGGACTTGTTGATGGTGCTGATGTTCGCAAGGATGGGACCCCCTCGGCCACAACAACTGGGAGGAATAGGTAACATAATTGCTGAATTGTCACAGTTGAATGGCCGGTGGGATGGTTTTTTGCAGTGACATGATGTGATTGGAGCTAATAAAATGTTGGGGATATAACTACTGGTGTCACCCGCCCAGGAGGGGCCGGTTACGTTGAGACGATCATTACATGAAGCCCAATATCAAGCTCGAAGATGGCGGTTCAATAATGGGCTTAAGGCCCAGAGGCGGCTTAAGGCCCGTAGTGATAAACCGTCGTTATGGCATGACTTGTGATATAAGGCAGGAATAGTTAAGAGTCCGAGCCGGACACTGTTTATAAGCCGACCGGGTCTCTGAGAGCCGCTGGGCGTTAACCTCTCTATATAAGGGGACGACCCAGCGACGGTTCAGGACAGGTAACATCAGATCGATAGCCAGGCATAGCGGTTAAGCTCCCTGGTCATCAAAACCCTAAATAATTCCACCTCAACTGGAGTAGGCTTTTACCTTCACCGTAAGGGGCCGAACCAGTATAATCCTCGTGTCCTTTGTCCCGTTTAACCCCTTTAAGCTTTCTAGTTGCGATGGCTCCATGACTAAGTCCTTGCACGAGGACATCTGCCGTGACAATTCCACGACAGTTGGCGCCCACCGTGGGGCCCGCGCACGGTGGATTTGAGTTCTTGAAGGGCAGCTTCAAAGGGCTCAAGGGATACGCTATGGGCCGGATGACCAAGAGTCATCGCGGCAAGCTCTACATCGACGACGCAGGCTGGGGCCCCGACGCCGGCTCAATCGAGTACGGGTACCGGGTCCCCTTCGGCGGAATCCACGTTTTCATTGGCAAGATTGGCGAGCTGGGCCCTGAGCCGGACATCTGCACCGACCTCGTCGAGACGGCTCAGCGTGCGAGACCCGTCCGGACTCTGCCTGCCTTGAAGCGTGCTTTCGTGGGATGCATCCATGGAGGACTCTCTGAAGGATATGAATCTAGCAATGAGCCTGCCATCTGCTCTGACGGTGAGTCGTCCACAGGTGAGACCGACTCGTTGTATCAACTTCAAGATGGCGGGCTCAGGGGTTGTTCCGATGGCAACAGTATTCCGGAACCCTTTGAGCCGCCGAGCCGGGTTGGAATCTTCATGGCCGGCACGCAACCTGTTCAAACCTCCGCCGCTGGGGCAGGAGGCCCTGCGCACTCGCCGGCTCAGGTGCTGATGGATCTCACAGATAAGATGACGGCCCTGTTAACCGCCACGGTCGTCCCGGCGGATCAAGCTCAACATGATGCAGAAGTGGCACAGTTAAAATTGGACATAGCGCAGGCCAAGGAAGACCTGGCAGCGGAAGGAGTTAGGATGGCTGCAGAGCGGGCGGCTCTGGACGCCCAGACTCAGTTTATTCAGGCGCAGTCTTTCCGGCTCACGATGGATCAGAACGCATCCAATGAGGTCATGAGAAGGAGGTATCAGAAGGCTCAATCTCGGCTCCCTCCGGTTTATGATCCTCGCAACCTCTTCAACACACCCGGGGCAGGGCCTAGCAACCCGCCAAAGATGAATCAGATCACGGCATCCGGGGTCGGGACGCCGGTTCAGCCACCAGTGATGGGGCCTCCCCGTGTGAATACTGCACCACCTTCATATGTGCCAACACCACCGGGTCATTATTCTAACCCATTGGAAAACATGATCGCTGCAGCAGCGCGACTAGCAGCTCTTACGGTTGAGGGCGACTCCCCAACGGCGGTCGAAACCCGCAGGGTCAGAGAACTTCTTCAGACGGCTTTGGCGCAGCAGGAGGCATATTCATATAGCCGGGACAGGATTCATTCAACCCCTCGACAAGCAATTCGTCAAAACCGGAGTCCGAGTTATAGCAGACACACGGTGTCGGCGGCCGGCTCAAGCAACGTCCGGCGCCATGACTTTCCTGGGGGGCATGGCCCGGCACATAATGGAGCCTTCAATGTGGTAGATCAAGACAGAGCATGTCAGGAAGCTGAGCAGGCGGCTCAGCTGACGGCTTACCAGCCTTTTCCGGTTTACCCGACGGCTTCTATTGAGGTAGGCATGGCTACGAGAACCGGGGGTGTCGCCTGTCTGGTGCCGGCTCTCCGTAACGAACGTCTGCCCAAGGATTTCAAAGGACCTTGAAAGGTACCTAATTACACGGCTGATTTACAGCCCGGAGCATGGATTGAAAGCTATGAGATGGCTATGGAGTTGTTGGAGGTTAGTGAAGCAGCGATGGCCAAATATTTGACCATGATGTTGGATGGGACTGCCCGCACTTGGTTGAAGGGACTGCTGCCTAATTCCATCGGGTCATGGGCAGAGCTAAAAGCCCGGTTCATCAGTAAATTCAAAGATACATGCAAGCAGGAAGAAGGCGAATCTACAACCCATTGGGTGCGCCGGGTCAAGGAAATAATACATTCGTCTGATAAGATGGATGCCGGCTCTGCAGTCTTAATGTTGGAGCAAAATTGCCGTTTTGCGCCCCTGAAGATGAAGCTCGGGCGGCTCAAGCGTGATTGCAACGATATGGGTACGCTGATGGCGGCTCTGGTCAAGTACGCCGACTCCGATAGTACCAAGGATCCCGCCTCTGATGATGAAAAGACAGGGAAGGGAAAGAAGAACGGCAACGGCAAGGGCCCTCAGCATAACCCGGCGAACCAGGGAGGTAATAAACGTAAGGCTGATGGCAGTATGGAATTTGTGGCCAACACCAATGCGCAGGGTAACAACCACCGACGTAAGGGGAGACCACCTCCCCGATCCGGCGGATCAGGCCCGACGCTTGAGCAATTGTTGAATAAGCCCTGTCCAAGGCACGGTTCTAGGGAGAAGCTAGCCACTCATCTATGGAAAGACTGCGCAATCATGAAAGCTTTCAAAAATTCCAACACTTTCAATGGCAACAATGGGCAGGACGGCGGCTCAGGCGACGGCGGCTTTCATGGCCCGGGCGGCGGTTCAAATTCCAATTTTCAGAATTTTCAAGGTAATCAAGGAGGGTTTAACCAGCAATCTGGCCAGGGTAATCAGCAGCACCAGCTGGGGGGATACCAGACCAATCCAAAGCAACTCAATAGTGGACAGTATCATGTGTTTACTACCAGTTTGTGCAAGCGAAACCAGAATCTTCATAAAAGGGCTATGAACGCTGTTGAGCCGGCGATTCCACGTTACTTGCGATGGTCTGAACAACCTATTGTATGGAGTAGGGAGGATAACCCTCCCCGGGTTGATAATCCGGGTCACCTGGCTTTGGTGGTGGCTCCTCAGGTTGGTGGGTATAAATTCACTAAGGTGCTCATGGACAGGGGCAGCAGCATCAACATCCTCTATTATGAGACCTTCCGTCGTATGGGATTAACCGATAAAAACCTCAGCCAGTCCAATACTGTTTTCCATGGCGTGGTGCCTGGTAAGTCGGCGTATCCAGTTGGTAAGATCGAGCTGGAAGTAGCCTTTGGAGATGAGTACAACTCCAGGGCGGAAAAACTGACTTTTGAGGTGGTCAAGATCAGAAGCCCGTACCATGCTCTATTTGGGCGGCCGGCTTACGCCAAGTTCATGGCACGGCCATGTTATGTATATTTGCAGCTCAAGATGCCGGGTCACAACGGGACCATTACGGTTCATGGCAGCCGAAAAGTAGCTTTGGAGTGCGAGGAAGGTGACGCTGCTTACGCTGAATCTGTTTGTGCAACAGAGGAGTTGAAGTTTTATAAGGATAATGTTGACCCGGCAGATATGACATCTCTGAAAAAGCCAACCACGGAGCATGAGCCGGTAATGAAATTTAAGTCGGCCGATGAGACTAAGCTTGTTGACTTTGTTCCAGGTGACTCATCTAAGCAGTTCAACATCAGCGCCAATCTGGATCCTAAATAGGAAGGCGCGCTCATCGAGTTCATCCGTGAGAACCGGGACATCTTTGCATGGAAACCTTCTGACATGCCGGGTGTACCGAGAGAACTCGCTGAGCACACTCTTAATATTGATCCAAAATTTAAGCCAGTCAGGCAATTCCTCCGGCGGTTTAATGAGGAGAGGCGGAAGGCCATTGGTGAGGAAGTAGCTCGGCTCTTGGCGGCCGGGTTCATTGTGGAAGTCTTTCATCCAGAATGGTTAGCTAACCCGGTGCTCGTGCTCAAGAAGAACGGCACCTGGCGTATGTGTGTGGATTATACGGATTTAAACAAGGCTTGTCCGGCTGATCCTTTTGCTCTCCCTCGTATTGATCAAATTATTGATGCTACGGCGGGTTGTGAGCGTTTGAGTTTTTTGGATGCGTACTCTGGTTACCATCAGATCAAAATGGCTGTTAAGGACCAAGAGAAGACGGTGTTCATTACTCCCTTTGGAGCCTTCTGTTATGTGTCTATGCCTTTTGGGCTCAAGAGTGCACAGGTGACTTACCAGCGTTGCATGCAAAATTGTCTTCATAATCAGATTGGGCGCAACGTTCATGCCTATGTGGATGATATTGTGGTCAAATCCAGAGAGAAGGAGACCTTGATAGATGATCTGAGAGAGACCTTTGATAATCTCCGGGTCTACAAGATGATGCTTAACCCGGCTAAGTATGTTTTTGGTGTTCCTGCAGGCAAGCTCTTGGGTTTTCTGGTTTCTCACAGATGCATTGAAGCTAACCCGGAGAAGATCAAGGCAATCACCTCTCTGGCTAAGCCGGCGTGCATAAATGACGTCCAGCGTCTGGCGGGTCGCATCGCTGCTTTGAGTCGATTTATAAGCCGGTTGGGTGAAAAGGCCATACCGCTATATAAAATGATGAAGAAAACAGATGACTTTGTCTGGAGTGATGCTGCTAATACTGCTTTTGAGGATCTGAAAAGACAGTTAGCTGAGCCGCCAGTTCTTGCTGCTCCTGTCGATAAGGAGCCCTTGTTGTTGTATGTAGCCGCTAACACACGAGCTGTCAGTGTGGCCGTCGTAGTGGAGCGCAAGGAGGCGGGTAAGGAACATCCGGTTCAGCGGCCGGTTTACTACGTCAGCGAAGTACTCATTGAGTCCAAGCAACGGTATCCACATTGGCAGAAGCTTGTTTATGGGGTGTTTATGGCGAGCCGAAAGCTTAAGCATTATTTCCAGGGCCACCCTATCACTGTGGTTAGTTCTGCTCCTCTAGGAGATATCATCCAAAACAGAGAAGCCACAGGAAGAATTGCTAAGTGGGCCATTGAACTTGGGCCTCATGATTTAAAGTATGTGCCACGCACTGCTATCAAGTCTCAAGCATTGGTAGATTTCATCAACGATTGGACAGAACTGCAGATGCCTGAGGAGAGACCAAATAGCACATACTGGACTATTCACTTCGACGGATCCAGGCAGTTGGAGGGCTCGGGGGCTGGAGTCGTATTAGCTTCCCCTCGAGGTGACAAATTTCGTTATGTACTACAGTTGATGTTTCCCTGTACTAACAATGCAGCTGAGTATGAGACCTTGCTCCATGGTCTTCGGATGGCTAAGGAGATGAGCTTAAGCCGGGTGAGGTGCTTTGGCGACTCAGATTTGGTGGCTCAACAGGTATCAAGCAAGTGGGATTCCAAGGACCCCCTCATGGCAGCTTATCGCCGTGAAGTTGATGCCATCGCCGGGCATTTTCAGGGTTATCAAGTGGAGCACATTGACTGCAGAAAGAACGAGGCGGCTGATGCCTTAAGCCGGCTGGGCTCTCAGCGTAAGCCGGTACCGCCTAATACTTTCTTGGATATTCTGCATAACCCTTCTGTCAAGTTGCCTACAGAGGAAGACTTGGTTGTTTCTGACCCAGAAGCACAGTTGGTGGCGGCTCTTCACGTTATCCCAGATTGGACAGTGCCATACTTGGCTTACATGACCTGGGGAGAATTGCCTGAGGATGAAACTTTGGCCACACAGATAACCCGACGGTCTAAGTCAATGATAATTGTCAATGGCGAGCTGCATCATCGCAGTGTCACTGGGGCTTTTCAGCGTTGTGTTTCCCCCGATGAGGGTCAAGAAATTTTACGAGAGATTCACGAGGGAGATTGTGGCCATCATGCCGGCTCAAAATCCCTTGTGGCTAAAGCTTTTCGTCATGGTTTTTATTGGCTGACGGCTCATGCTGATGCAGAGGATTTGGTCAGTAAATGTGACGGTTGTCAGAAGTTCTCAAGACGTGCTCACGTGCCGGCTCAAGAGTTGAGGATGATCCCAATCACTTGGCCGTTTGCAGTCTGGGGGCTTGATATGGTTGGGCCTTTCAAAAGGTCCAAGGATAAGAAGACCCACCTCTTGGTGGCGGTTGACAAGTTCACAAAGTGGGTTGAGGCAGAGCCGGTTAGTAAGTGTGATGCAGCCACGACGGTTCAGTTCATGAAGAAGGTGATATTTCGCTTTGGTTTTCCACACAGCATTATAACTGACAATGGTACCAATCTGTCTAAAGGCGCCATGGAGGAATTTTGTCAATGAGAGCATATACGGCTTGATGTTTCATCAGTAGCTCACCCCCAATCCAATGGTCAAGCTGAGAGAGCCAATCAGGAAATCTTGAAAGGCATCAAGCCCCGGCTTTTGGTCCCTTTGCAACGGACGCCGGGTTGTTGGGTGGAGGAGTGTGACGCCCGGATAATCAAGCTACAGTAAAACTCTGCTAATGGTGCCACGTTACCTCCGTTACTGTTGCTAATATATCGTTAGATCAAAACCGGTCCAAAATTCAAAGTTCAAAATCAAGCAAACAATAAACGTTTTCAAATATTAAAACTAAAATGTTCGGAGTGAACCAAATATTGCATAGATAATAATGGTGGAGAAACCTAACTTTAATAAAATGTTTAAGTGTTCAAACTAATTAAAATAGAGGTTTAAATATTAAAATAAATGCCTTGTGAATTTTATAAAATATTATTCTATTTTAATTTGAGTTGGGAATTAATGTGGCAATAGTATATTTAAAAGTATTAATTTAAGTGCTAGTGATAATTTTATAAAACTAAAATAAAAGAGGAACTAAAAGAAAACAGAAAAGAAAAATAGGAAAAGGTAAAACAAAAACAAAACAAAGCAAAGATAAAAGTAGAAGAATAGAACCCCCCCCCCCACACTGGGCCAACCGGCCCAGCTGCTAGCCAGGCCGCCCACCAGGCCGGCCCACCCCTGCCCTACACCTAACCACCCCACACCCGAAACCCTAGCCCCCGCACCCATTCCCCACTCGCCCTCCCCCACGTTCGCTCCCCTCTCCCCTCGATCTGGATCGGGGAGGGCTCGACCCCGCCGCCGTCGCCTCACCTCGCCCCCGGGCTCGTCTCCGCCGCCGCTGCCTCACCTCGCCCCCGGGTTCGATCCCGCCGCTGCTGCCTCACCTCGCCCCCGAATCGCCCCCCGTCGCCGCGACGACCGCGTCGCCCGTCGCCACCACCACCTCGCTGAAGCCCCTCGCCTCCTCACCTCCTCGTCGTCCCGAGCCGAGGCCGCCGTTCCGGCGCCGCGCCCTCGACCCCGTCACCCCGCCGCACTCGTCGCCGGCGACCCGAACGCCGCCCCTTCCTCGTCCCCCTCTCCGAGCCCGCTGCCCAGACCCCACGAACGCCGGTGAGGCCCCCGGCCCCTTCTCTCCCCTCGTCCCCGTGCGCGCCCGCAACCCAGCGCGACGTGGCTTGCCGCCCCGCCGAGGCCACGCCCTGGCCGCGCCCGTGCCGCATCGGCCACGCCCGACCGCACAGACGCGCGCCCGCACGGCCATCGCCGTCGTTTGCGTCCCCTCCGCCGATCTCCGCCCCGTCGCCGCGGTGGCCTCGCCCCTCTGCACCACCTCCGGCAGCTGGCCACGCACCACCGCGGCCTCGCCCCGCTCCGGCATGGCCGGCGCCGTGCCCCGCCGTGGCCGCCAGCGCCCACGCCCACACCCCGCGCCCGTAACCCGCAGTGCCCCCTGGGCCACTGCCAGTGGGCCTCGCCCCCTCTGGGCCACTGCCAGGTGGGCCTCGCCCCACCTGGGCCACTGCCCACTGGGCCCGACCCCGCGGGCCTATGACAAACGGGGCCCAGCCCACAGAACGAAAAGTAAAAATAAAAATAATAAATAAAATAAAGATAAAAGTAAAAATAAAAGTAAAAATAAATTAATAAATAAAATAAATTAATAATAATAAGAAGAATAAATTAATTAATAAAAATAATAAATAAAATAAAATAAAATAAATAAAATAATAAATAAAATAAATTAATAATAATAATAATAATAATAATAATAATAAAATTAATAAATTAATTAATAAAAATTAATGAATAAATAAATAAAGAAAATAAAAATAAAAATAAAAGTAATAGTTAATTAGTTAATTAATTAAGTTAATTAACCCTGTTTAAATTAATCTAATTAATTAGTTAATTTAATTAAACAGTAATTAATTAGCTAAACCCTAATTAACCTAAACAGAGAATAACAGGTGGGTCCCACTGGACCCACATGTCAGTTTGACTTAGTCAACCCCAGTTGACTGCTGATGTCAGCATGACATCATGCTGATGTCATAAATTCATTTTCAAATTAATTTAAATAATTAATTAAATTCCAGAAAGTAATAAAATCCATAGAAAATCATATCTTTTAATCCGTAACTCGGATTAAAATATTTTCAACATGAAAGTTGCTCAGAACGACGAGACGAATCCGGATACGCAGTCCGTTCGTCCACCACACCTCCCTAACCTATCGAACTCGCAACTTTCCCCCTCCGGTCCGTCTGTCCGAAAATGCAAAACAGCGGGAATACTTTCCCGGATGTTCCCCCCTTTGCCGGGACCACCTACTGTCGCGTTAGGACACACCTAGTACCGCTCGTTGTCATGTCACGCATCGTCATGCTTATGTTTGCATTGTATTTAGTGTTTCTTCCCCCTCCTCTCTCGGTAGACTACGAGACCGACGCTGCTGCTGACCAGTTCGACTACAGAGTTGACGACCCCTCCTTCTTGCCAGAGCTACCAGGCAAGCCCCCCCCCTTGATCACCAGATATCGCCTACTCTACTCTCTACTACTTGCATTAGAGTAGTGTAGCATGTTACTGCTTTCGATTAATCCTATTCTGTTGCATAGCCTGTCATTGTTGCTACAGTTGTTTCCCTTACCTGCTATCCTACTGCTTAGTATAGGATGCTAGTTTTCCATCAGTGGCCCTACATTCTTGTCCGTCTGCTGTGCTATACTATCGGGCCGTGATCACCTGGGCGGTGATCACGGGTATATACTATATACATTATATACATGACACATGTGGTGACTAAAGTCGGGTCGGCTCGAGGAGTACCCGCAAGTGATTCTGATGAGGGGGCTGAAAGGACAGGTGGCTCCACCCCGGTAGAGGTGGGCCTGGGTTCCTGACGGCCCCCGACCGTTACTTTGTGGCGGAGCGACAGGGCAGGTTGAGACCACCTAGGAGAGAGGTGGACCTGGCCCTGGTCGGCGTTCGCGGATACATAACACGCTTAACGAGTTCTTATTATTTGATCTGAGTCTGGCCATTTGGTCTATACGCACTAACCATCTACGTGGGAGTAGTTATGGGTATACCGACGTCGTGGTATCAGCCGAAGCTCTTTTGACGTCAGCGACTGAGTGGCGCGCGCCGCATTGGACCGTAAGCTCGCGCTTGTATTAAGGGGGCTAGGTCTGCTTCCGGCCGCGTACGCAACGTGCAGGTGTGCATAGGGCGATGGGCCCAGACCCCTGCGCGCATAGGTTTAGACCGGCGTGCTGACCTCTCTGTTGAGCCTAGGTGGGGCTGCGACGTGTTGATCTTACGAGGCCGGGCATGACCCAGAAAAGTGTGTCCGGCCAAATGGGATCGAGCGTGTTGGGTTATGTGGTGCACCCCTGCAGGGAAGTTTATCTATTCAAATAGCCGTGTCCCTCGGTAAAAGGACGACCCGGAGTTGTACCTTGACCTTATGACAACTAGAACTGGATACTGAATAAAATACACCCTTCCAAGTGCCAGATACAACCCGGTGATCGCTCTCTAACAGGGCGACGAGGAGGGGATCGCCGGGTAGGATTATGCTATGCGATGCTACTTGGAGGACTTCAATCTACTCTCTTCTACATGCTGCAAGATGGAGGTGGCCAGAAGCGTAGTCTTCGACAGGATTAGCTATCCCCCTCTTATTCTGGCATTCTGCAGTTCAGTCCACTGATATGGCCCTTTACACATATACCCATGCATATGTAGTGTAGCTCCTTGCTTGCGAGTACTTTGGATGAGTACTCACGGTTGCTTTTCTCCCTCTTTTCCCCTTTCTGTACCTGGTTGTCGCAACCAGATGCTGGAGTCCAGGAGCTAGAGATCCCGAGGATGATTCTACATGGAGTTCGGCTTCGAGGAGTAGTTAGGAGGTCCCAGGCAGGAGGCCTTGCCTTTTCGATCGTTGCTACTTTTGTGCTAGCCTTCTTAAGGCTAACTTGTTTAACTTATGTCTGTACTCAGATATTGTTGCTTCCGCTGACTCGTCTATGATCGAGCAATTGTATTCGAGCCCTCGAGGCCCCTGGCTTGTATTATGATGCTTGTATGACTTATTTATGTTTTAGAGTTGTGTTGTGATATCTTCCCGTGAGTCCCTGATCTTGGTCGTACACATTTGCGTGCATGATTAGTGTACGGTCAAATCGGGGGCGTCACAAGTTGGTATCAGAGCCGACTGCCTGTAGGAATCCCCCTTTTCAACTCCTTGGCCGAAGTCGAGTCTAGACCTTTCAAAAACTTTTACTAACATGGCTGTGTGTCTTACGGGCCCACGTCGCCATTGGGTGGTATTAGGATCTTTTACTCCTTGCCTATACTCTGGGACTCTGATCTCTCTCCTATTCGGGTTAAATGATTTTACTAAATCTAACATTAGGATCTCGTTATCACTTTCACCCGGAGAGCCCCTTATTACTGATGATCGTGTGCTGCCCGTGAAGACCCTGAAGATACTCTCCGCTGATAAGCCGAGAACTTGTGTTCATCGCTTTTGCAATTCCCTTTCATCGATAAACTCCTATGGATAACCACGTACACTCGCCATTCATACAATGTTTCCCAGATGATCTTGTTATTACAAGATACCCCGAAATTCTCTCTGTTGTTCCGAGAATCCTTTGAGCTTACTACCTTGCTGTTCTTTGTCACCTGAATACCCCTACGGATAATCCTCGCACTTACCGAGTATCCGCTCATCCCCAAATGATTCATGTATTTCACAAAGTCTCGAAATACCATTCAATCTTCCGAAAATCCTCAGCAACCTATTGCTCTGGAATTTCTTGCTTGCTTGCATTATGGTTAATCCCATAAGTCTCGTAATCTTATTGGCATCTCTTGTCATTATCATTTTGAGTCCGTTGATTCAATTTGTTGCGAATGCTCGCAATCCTCAATCATATCCTAGAATTCGCCCTTCCGGCTCAGACGTCGTTTTAAAACGTGAGCTGGATCTCGACCTATCAAATTGCCATCGATTGTACCCCTAAGCCTACTCAACTTATCCATCCTTGATCAGAGCGTTGCTTCTGACCCCCTGATTTGGAAATCATAATTCTTTTGCATTTGAACTTTGAGTTAGTCAGTTGCTTCTATAATCAGATCTCCTTGCATTCTTCTTCCTCTGGTTGAGTACCGATGCTCACATCAGATCCCTTGTGGACCATCGGTTCCTTTGTTGGATTTTATCCGACAATGTCCTCAATATTAAATAAGCTTGTGAGCTTTTCCTCGGATACATGATGCCTTTGGTAAATTGTATCCTCTGCTTTGTGAACCATGCTCTACTTTCGAGCTTGTATTATTTACTCCGAAGTTTGTAGTATATCTTTCTACGATGCCCCGATGGGTTGAACCTATGCCTTCCTTAATCTGTGTGAACCCGAAAGATTTCGCGGGACATACTTATCTGGTATTGCACCAGGTAAAACTTTCGACAACTAATGTCATTATCAAAATACAAGAGACGAATGGAAGGTTATGCATTGAAGAAGTGGGAGTCGACCTTGAACCTTTCTGTTCATGCCCATGGACACGATGTAGATCCTATCATGGAAGCTTCTGATAATAATAGCTATTTCCCTGGTATAATATCATCTGGTATCGGTGAATGGATCCTTTGCGATCGTGGTTCCGACCATGTTCTCCTTTAAATACCATTTCCTATGCAAGTTTAAGTAATTTTCTTCTATAGAGCAATACCCCAATCCACCCTCTAGTTTGATCTGTCGTCGAGTATTACCCCCTGGTATCTCGAGATAATCATGGAACTGCATAACTTCTTATGAGTTTTTCATCAAGTGCTACATTCTCAGTGATTCCAATTTTCCACTGGCTCTGAGTTATTAGTCACTCGAGAACACCGATAAGTGAATCGATTCCGCACTCCGATTCAATAACTCTAAGTAATTCTTGTTGCTTACGAGTTTAATAATCCTTCAAGTCATTACTAGCCTTATCGGCTATATCCTTATCGTGAAAACTTTTTAACTGTGCTACCCGGTCCTTCCCGGAACACAACTTTCGATGATGAGCTAAGCTTACATCGATCTTCCTCTTCATATTAGTTCGCCTTGAACAACAAGCTTGATTTCAAGTTTGTGTCGTACCCTTGGTTCCATTAACCTATCGCTTTCATCATTCCTCTGACTTGATGTCATCGCCGATAGATTACATCTTCATGAAATCTCTCGACAAATGTGTCGTGATCAGCACCAACATTTTGAGCTCTTCCAGGATATCAGTCGAAATTCAGGATGATAAATACCATCCTTGCCCCTCGATGATTTGAGTTACCATCGACAACCCCCTTTCATTCCTTTCATCACAAACTTGATCAAATTATGGAGCTCCTTGCTAACCAGCCTATGTTATGTTCTACCTTGGAGTATTACCATCTTTTATGTCAAGGATATTGTGAGAATTTCTCCACCTCTTGAGAATTCTTGATATAGTAATACTTCTCGCCATCTCTATTTGTTATCTGATCCCCGTGTTGTTTCTAAACGAAATACCGACAAATGGTCTGTGATGTGTAAATTCTAAACTTCTAGCAACCCTAATGCTTTGAAGTTATTGGCCTATAGTTTCAGTCTACGTCTATGGCTTAATGAATCATCATTCGAACATTGATCGTGCTACCTAGCCCATATTTCGGGTGCACCTTTCAACCAATGTTTAAATATGTATGTTTTCCTCGAGCATACGTCATTAAGACATTCGATCTAGCTATGTTATCTCCTTGTTGACATAGTTGGGGAAATCCTTCTTTTGGAGATCTCAACGGATTGTCGCTGAGTCAATCAGTCACCTCCTCACCTCCCCTTGATTTAATGATGGACCCTTGTTCAGAACTCGCTTCCATAGTTCGTTTCCCGAGGATCTTACAATGTCGTCTCATCAATTTGTTTTGCACCCTTCTTCTCAGGCATCCTGAGTCTGAGTTATACAAACGCCGTTCATATCTGAATCTCGGTCATATATGATGGTTGGAACCTTTTTCCAAGAGTTATAACACTGGTCTACTATGACCCAATAAGGTGATGATACCCAGCACACCTGGCGGGAGGACCTATTGTTATAAGTTTTACTTTTTAGCAAGGCTAGCTATTCTTCCATGAGGAAATTGTAAGACTTACTCTATAAGTTGTTCTTGATGGATCCTTTTTGTTTCCAATGTCTGAACTTCACCTGTTGACCATGTCAATGCTATCTCGAAGCATGTCTATGGTACTCTGATTTTAAAACAGGGACATTTGAAGCCCAAAGCTAATTGTTTCCTGCTCAATTATCCACACACCGTTGTATGGGTAATGTCATGAAATTTCTCTCCCGTACCTAAAGAGTTTTCTACATTATATCATGTCATGGATATCATGCTCTGCTTGTCCTTGGGAAGGATATACCCTTGAAATATGTGTTTAAACACATTTTCCTTTCCATTCTTCTGTTTAATCTGATAATCATATTTTCCTTTCCATTGTTTGGTTTAACCTTTCTGGTGATCTATATGATCTAAGCAGTAATATTCTCCTGCTTATGTAAACACCTCGGTGTACAACTCTGTCAGTAAGACCCTGTTACTATTGTTGGTGACATTTCGGTAACCACCGATGGACGAGAACTTTGCCTAATGGTCCGCCTCGTTTCAACGAGCAGGAAAATGGTTCTCTTCGTCCCTCGCCCTTGGTACCGACGATGTTGCTGACATATAATCGACAGGCTACCCTCTGACATGTCTTGCTATCATGACCGTGCAAGATGTCACCGTTCCTCCTACTTTAATCCACATGGTGGGCCCATAACCCACAGTTCCACAGGATCAAAACCTGACTCTTCTATACAGCCCTGTTTCTAATGGTTATACCTCACACTTGGCTCCGTATTTAATTCACGGACCACCGTCCGACTGATCTATACTGGCATCCGACTTAATACTTATTCCGATTGCTTTGAACCCCATTCACACCTTGTTTCAGGCTTCGAACGATTGCCTACCCATTTGAAACTCCTCATGGTACTTCTTACTTGCTCTCGGCTTTTCTTAAGATTTAGTTCGAGAGATACTTTCCGCCACCTTCCCCGATGTTATTGACCAGATAGTAAACCCTGCAGAAGTCCGTTCTTCCAGAATACCCCCTTACTCTGTCGTAAGTACGATGGAGTTCCCGAAGAAAGGACGACAACCTTATCATGATGACCTGAAGCAGAGGACTGAAGACATGAACGTAATGGATCGACTTCTTCGAGAAGAGCAACTATGACCAAGAAGAATCGTTAGAGTTTCGTAACCAGATCCCTTCCCCCTTATAACCGATCCTAAATCTCGGGACGAGATTTCTTGTAGTGGAGGAGAATTGTGACGCCCGGATAATCAAGCTACAGTAAAACTCTGCTAATGGTGCCACGTTACCTCGGTTAATGTTGCTAATCTATCGTTAGATCAAAACCGGTCCAAAATTCAAAGTTCAAAATCAAGCAAACAATAAACGTTTTCAAATATTAAAACTAAAATGTTCGGAGTGAACCAAATATTGCATAGATAATAATGGTGGAGAAACCTAACTTTAATAAAATGTTTAAGTGTTCAAACTAATTAAAATAGAGGTTTAAATATTAAAATAAATGCCTTGTGAATTTTATAAAATATTATTCTATTTTAATTTGAGTTGGGAATTAATGTGGCAATAGTATATTTAAAAGTATTAATTTAAGTGCTAGTGATAATTTTATAAAACTAAAATAAAAGAGGAACTAAAAGAAAACAGAAAAGAAAAATAGGAAAAGGTAAAACAAAAACAAAACAAAGCAAAGATAAAAGTAGAAGAATAGAACCCCCCCCCACTGGGCCAACCGGCCCAGCTGCTAGCCAGGCCGCCCACCAGGCCGGCCCACCCCTGCCCTACACCTAACCACCCCACACCCGAAACCCTAGCTCCCCGCACCCATGCCCCACTCGCCCTCCCCCACGTTCGCTCCCCTCTCCCCTCGATCTGGATCGGGGAGGGCTCGACCCCGCCGCCGCCTCCTCACCTCGCCACCGGGCTCGTCTCCGCCGCCGCTGCCTCACCTCGCCCCCGGGTTCGACCCCGCCGCCGCTGCCTCACCTCGCCCCCGAATCGCCCCCCGTCGCCGCGACGACCGCGTCGCCCGTCGCCACCACCACCTCGCTGAAGCCCCTCGCCTCCTCACCTCCTCGTCGTCCCGAGCCGAGGCCGCCTTTCCGGTGCCGCGCCCTCGACCCCGTCACCCCGCCGCACTCGTCGCCGGCGACCCGAACGCCGCCCCTTCCTCGTCCCCCTTTCCGAGCCCGCTGCCCAGACCCCACGAACGCCGGTGAGGCCCTCGGCCCCTGCTCTCCCCTCGTCCCCGTGCGCGCCCGCAACCCAGCGCCACGTGGCTTGCCGCCCCGCCGAGGCCACTCCCTGGCCGCGCCCGTGCCGCATCGGCCACGCCCGACCGCACAGACGCGTGCCCGCACGGCCATCGCCGTCGTTTGCCTCCCCTCCGCCGATCTCCGCCCCGTCGCCACGGTGGCCTCGCCCCTCTGCACCACCTCCGGCGGCTGGCACCGCACCACCGCGGCCTCGCCCCGCTCCGGCTATGGCCGGCGCCGTGCCCCGCCGTGGCCGCCAGCGCCCACGCCCACAGCCCGCGCCCGTAACCCGCCGTGCCCCCTGGGCCACTGCCAGTGGGCCTCGCCCCCTCTAGTTCACTGCCAGGTGGGCCTCGCCCCACCTGGGCCACTGCCCACTGGGCCCGACCCCGCGGGCCTATGACAAACGGGGCCCAGCCCACAGAACGAAAAGTAAAAATAAAAATAATAAATAAAATAAAAATAAAAGTAAAAATAAAATAAGAAATAAAATAAATTAATAATAATAATAAGAATAAATTAATTAATAAAAATAATAAATAAAATAAAAATTAAAATGAAAATAAAATAATAAATAAAATAAATTATTAATAATAATAATAAATTAATTAATAAAAATTAATGAATAAATAAATAAAGAAAATAAAAATAAAAATAAAAGTAATTAGTTAATTAGTTAATTAATTAAGTTAATTAACCATGTTTAAATTAATCTAATTAATTAGTTAATTTAATTAAACAGTAATTAATTAGCTAAACCCTAATTAACCTAAACAAAGAATAACAGGTGGGTCCCACTGGACCCACATGTCAGTTTGACTTAGTCAACCCCAGTTGACTGCTGATGTCAGCATGACATCATGCTGATGTCATAAATTAATGTTCAAATTAATTTAAATAATTAATTAAATTCCAGAAAGTAATAAAATCTTTAGAAAATCATATCTTTTAATCCGTAACTCGGATTAAAATATTTTCAACATGAAAGTTGCTCAGAACAACGAGACGAATCCGGATACGCAGTCCGTTCGTCCACCACACCTCCCTAACCTATCGAACTCGCAACTTTCCCCCTCCGGTCCGTCTGTCCGAAAATGCAAAACAGCGGGAATACTTTCCCGGATGTTCCCCCCTTCGCCGGGACCACCTACTGTCGCGTTAGGACACACCTAGTACCGCTCGTTGTCATGTCACGCATCGTCATGCTTATGTTTGCATTGTATTTACTGTTTCTTCCCCCTCCTCTCTCTGGTAGACTACGAGACCGACGCTGCTGCTGACCAGTTCGACTACAGAGTTGACGACACCTCCTTCTTGCCAGAGCTACCAGGCAAGCCCCCCCTTGATCACCAGATATCGCCTACTCTACTCTCTACTACTTGCATTAGAGTAGTGTAGCATGTTACTGCTTTCGATTATTCCTATTCTGTTGCATAGCCTGTCATTGTTGCTACAGTTGTTTCCCTTACCTGCTATCCTACTGCTTAGTATAGGATGCTAGTTTTCCATCAGTGGCCCTACATTCTTGTCCGTCTGCTGTGCTATACTATCGGGCCGTGATCACCTGGGCGGTGATCACGGGTATATACTATATACATTATATACATGACACATGTGGTGACTAAAGTCGGGTCGGCTCGAGGAGTACCCGCAAGTGATTCTGATGAGGGGGCTGAAAGGACAGGTGGCTCCACCCCGGTAGAGGTGGGCCTGGGTTCCTGACGGCCCCCGACTGTTACTTTGTGGCGGAGCGACAGGGCAGGTTGAGACCACCTAGGAGAGAGGTGGGCCTGGCCCTGGTCGGCGTTCGCGGATACATAACACGCTTAACGAGTTCTTGGTATTTGATCTGAGTCTGGCCATTTGGTCTATACGCACTAACCATCTACGTGGGAGTAGTTATGGGTATCCCGACGTCGTGGTACAGCCGAAGCTCTTTTGACGTCAGCGACTGAGTGGCGCGCGCCGCATTGGATCGTAAGCTCGCGCTTGTATTAAGGGGGCTAGGTCTGCTTCCGGCCGCGTACGCAACGTGCAGGTGTGCATAGGGCGATGGGCCCAGACCCCTGTGCGCATAGGTTTAGACCGGCGTGCTGACCTCTCTGTTGAGCCTAGGTGGGGCTGCGACGTGTTGATCTTACGAGGCCGGGCATGACCCAGAAAAGTGTGTCCGGCCAAATGGGATCGAGCGTGTTGGGTTATGTGGTGCACCCCTGCAGGGAAGTTTATCTATTCAAATAGCCGTGTCCCTCGGTAAAAGGACGACCCGGAGTTGTACCTTGACCTTATGACAACTAGAACTGGATACTGAATAAAATACACCCTTCCAAGTGCCAGATACAACCCGGTGATCGCTCTCTAACAGGGCGACGAGGAGGGGATCGCCGGGTAGGATTATGCTATGCGATGCTACTTGGAGGACTTCAATCTACTCTCTTCTACATGCTGCAAGATGGAGGTGGCCAGAAGCGTAGTCTTCGACAGGATTAGCTATCCCCCTCTTATTCTGGCATTCTGCAGTTCAGTCCACTGATATGGCCCTTTACACATATACCCATGCATATGTAGTGTAGCTCCTTGCTTGCGAGTACTTTGGATGAGTACTCACGGTTGCTTTTCTCCCTCTTTTCCCCTTTCTGTACCTGGTTGTCGCAACCAGATGCTGGAGTCCAGGAGCTAGAGATCCCGAGGATGATTCTACATGGAGTTCGGCTTCGAGGAGTAGTTAGGAGGTCCCAGGCAGGAGGCCTTGCCTTTTCGATCGTTGCTACTTTTGTGCTAGCCTTCTTAAGGCTAACTTGTTTAACTTATGTCTGTACTCAGATATTGTTGCTTCCGCTGACTCGTCTATGATCGAGCAATTGTATTCGAGCCCTCGAGGCCCCTGGCTTGTATTATGATGCTTGTATGACTTATTTATGTTTTAGAGTTGTGTTGTGATATCTTCCCGTGAGTCCCTGATCTTGGTCGTACACATTTGCGTGCATGATTAGTGTACGGTCAAATCGGGGGCGTCACAAGGAGTTACCCTCTGTGTTATGGAGCATCAATACTACTCCTAACAGGTCTACGGGTTACACGCCTTTCTTCATGGTTTACGGAGCCGAGGCGGTTCTCCCTAGCGACATCCGTCATGACTCGCCTCGAGTGGCGGCTTATATCGAAGCGGACAATGAACAAGCACGTCAAGATGCTCTTGACTTGTTGGACGAACAACGTGATGTAGCAGCAGCTCGCTCGGCGATTTGCCAACAAGACCTGCGCCGCTATCACAGCCGCCGGGTTAAGTCCAGGACTTTTCAGGAAGGTGACTTGGTGCTCCGGCTCATCCAGGATCAAACAGATGCACACAAGCTATCCCCACCTTGGGAAGGGCCCTTTGTGGTCAGCAAGAACTTGCACAACGGGTCATACTACCTGATCGATGTTCGAGAGCACAGAGATTCACGTAAGTCGGAGGAGGAGACCCGTCGGCCGTGGAATATTGCTCATCTTTGGCCTTATTACACTTGAGCCACCGGCTCTCATAATGTACATATTTCTATAGCCATGTATATATTATGATAAATAATAAAGCAGGACCTCTGTCCTTTTTCCTCCAAAGGTAAATGTGTCATTATTATTTTCATTGTAATATCACATGGTCACCTGGAGGTTGATCCGGCTTATGATCATATTCGAATCTAGCTGTTAAAAATATAATCACTTGGGGGCTTCCTGTTCAAACATAGGTCGTATTCGAACCAAAGAGAACATAGCTGTCGATACCCAATTGATTGGCATATTGCCGAGCTCACTAGGGAGTTTCTTGATCATATTTGAATCATAGTTCAACCCCCTTTGGGAACCGACGTGGATCGTATTCGAATCAGCGTCGTTAAACAACTCTCAAGGTCATTTGGGGGCTTCCTGTTCAAACATAGGTCGTATTCGAACCAAAGAGAACATAGCTGTCGGTACCCTCTTGATCGGCAACGCCAAAGCCACTGGGGCTATATGATCGTATTCGAATCTTAGCTTAACCCCTTTGGGATGGTTCTCTGGTCGTATTCGAATCAGAAGCTTCTAAATTTTTTAAGTCTCTTTGTTTCAAACAAGTTCTCTTCATTATATCTAAAGTGTTCAAGGGTGGTTTCTATTCCACCGGCTTAACTTTCATCAATAAAGTTGATCACACATGATAAGCATCATATTACATAGTTGGGTTTTTACTCATTATTCGGATCACATAAACCGGAGGTGTACTTGAAAGGATCACATGTATGCTGTTATGGTTGTCTCAAGGATATAATTGAGAACTGGTTTTGTTATAATTCCGGGTTATATGTAAAGTATATGACTCTCCATGCGGTAAGCCGCCAAGGGACTTGTGATTTGTTTTTCTATGCAGGACAATTAAAGACAGCTCTTTAAACATAAGGAAAACAGCGGATCAAGCATAACCCGGAAGAATATAGAAGGGCAGCTTAAACAATGTTGAGCGCTACACACGTGCGCGATGGCACGACAAAATTAAGTGTCTGTCCTACTCTATTACATGACTCCGCGAGTCCAAAAGGTGAGGCATTGTCTTTTAAGACATAACCATGAGCCGCCTGAGAGATCAAAGGCGTTGTTGGCCTGAGGCTTCCGGGTCATCCCTCTCCGCTCCTCCGGCTGTTTCCATGTCCTGGAAGGTTGATGATTTCCAGTCAATGCCACTCAAGGCTTCAAATTGAGCTTCATCATCAATTAACCCGGCCGGGTCAACTTCAGGGGCGAAGGTATGCTTACGAGTTGGAGGAATCAGGCTGACTGCTTCATAGCGTGGTGTTGGGATCCTCTGATTCTCCGCGTCATAGCCCGGTTGATATTTGGTAAGATCTGTGTCATTACCAATCAAAGTGGCCACAGGGCGTACGCTCTTCACACAAGCGGCGAAGTCCTTCTGGTCAAAGGGGGTGTCGTCTTCCTTCAAGCTGGGATACCCAAGGGCGATGTCGGCCGGATCTAGCTTCGATAGAATAGCCTTGGCCCGGCTCAGAGCAGCTATAGCTCCGGCTCTTGCAGAAGCTCGTCTTAACTCTTGGAAGCGTTGAGGTAGCACGGCGAGCCGCCTGAGCACATCCGCCAGATGAGTGGGAACTTCATTGGACAGAGCCACGACGGCTAAAGCACGTTGTGACCCGGTGTAAAGTTGTTCCACCAAGGTATAAACCGCCTTCAATTTTGTCAGCACGTTTTGATTAAGATTGGAGCTCCTGGGACCTGCATTGCAAAATCAGGTAAGCTGATGACAATTGAGATGCTCTTTGGAAAAGATGTAAACTAGCTAAACACTTACAGAGTAACTTACCAAAGATTGCGGAGACCATCTGAGATACATGGTGTTTTAAGCCGGATAGCTCGGCGGTTGTTTCAGCAAGAGTGGCCTCCGCTTGTTCGGCCCGGCTGAGCAAAGCAGTTTTTTCATCCGCCTAGGCTTTTCTCTCTGCTTCAAACTTCTTCTTCAGTTTCTCTTGAGCAGATACACTGAATTCAAACTTGGAGTTGGCCTTTTGGGTTTCATTTTCTTGAGTCTTCAGGCGGTTCTTTAAATCAGAGATCTCCGATTCAAATTGCTTGAAGGCGGCCTGTATAAATTCCGGGTCACAGTTAGGGTGATTATAATGCAACATTAAGTCCCAAGCACTTTGCAAGCAAAGACATTTGGCACTTGGGCTGAAGAGCTCTATTTACAGTGGCGGTTCATGAAAATAAGTCCCAAGCACTTTGCAAGCGAAAGTACTTGGCACTTGGGGGCTAATGCATATTGTTGTTCAACTACTTGATTAAAACCAGGTAAGGACCGGTTCAGATATGCTGATTAAACCGGCCCTTGAGTGCTACCAGGTAAGCCGTTTTTCTTGCAGTGATTACTAAGCCGGTATTAAGTCTACAACATATTTTATCATAAGTAATAGACTTGGGGGCTGGCATGGTAAGAATAACTATGGAGTAAGCAAGAGAGTTATACCTCAGATTTTTGTTGTATTTGTTTCACCATGTCAATCTCCAGATCCCGGCTGTTGTGCACTTGATTCACATAGCCAGAGACAATATCTTCAATGCTCAGATGAGCATAATCAGTGATGTCCAGCTTGGCCCGGCGGCGCTCCAGAAGTTCTTCCTTGGCAGAGCACTTGGCCAGCACGGTAGGTCGTCCCGGTTCGACAAACTCACTCCGGGTGATCTCAACGTCCGGATCATCTGGATGAGCCGGGCTGGGGATCTCCGGGTTCTCAGAACCTTCCATAGCTTGTTCAACAGTTGGAGTAGTGGTGGCATCAGGAGATGGTACAGCCGGCGGCTCATTAGCAGAGGCATCAGGAGCAGCCGTTCTGAGTTCCGGCTCAGCCAGGACCGGCTCTTCGGCCGGCTTATTTTTCTTTGCTCTCTTGCTGGGCTTCACTTGTACACTGCAAGTCAAAGGGTTAGTGCAAAAACATGAGTAAGATAAGCACAAAATAAACTGATTATCATTACCCGGGAGCGGTTTTGAAAGCCGGCAAGCTGGACTGCATTGAATCGCCGGAGGAAGGTGAAGTTCCCTGGTAGTTTGAGTCAGAAGAATTGAGTGGTTGACGAGTGACGCCCGCCAAAGGATACAAAGAATATAAGTCGGAGATAACCCCAGTCCGGCGCTTCGTTGATGCTTCGGGTAAGCCGGAGGAGAGGTCCGCATCTTTGCTGGTCCGGGGCTGCCTCCGACTCTCATAAATCTGCCGCTTCAAAAGAAATTGAGGATCTTGATAAACTAAAGGATGTGAAAATCTTACTTTCCGGGTTACTCTTCGGACTTTCTGTCTCGGCAAAGGCTCGGAGTCAGAGGAAATTATAGTTACCTCTTCATTCACTTCATGACTCGCTCCGGTGTCCTCCTGCTGATAATCCGTGTCAATAAGATGGTTAAAAAAGGAGCCTAAAGAGTCAAGAGCTACCTCTGACTCGGAGGTGTCTTCCAGATGAAGCAGGTCTGACGCACTAGGTTTATTCCCCTTCTTACGGGGAGCGGCTTTCCTGGCGGCTTTCTTAATTTTTCTGGCTTTCTTTGCAGCTTCATGGTCATACTTGACCTTCCAGAATTTATCATTAGCCTGTAAAATACAACAAAGGTTATTGAGTTAAGACAAAATCGTTAAAATGGAAGGTGAAGTATTCAGGTCAATGGTTTACCGCTGGAGCCGGGTTAGCCTTGCAGAAAGGGCTTAAGCCCACTCTCTCGCAATCTGCCAGGCTCTCGTTCAGAAGAGACTTGGTTGTATCGTCAATGACGTCCTCAGGTAAGTCGTTTGGACAGTGCCGAAGAGGATCATCCTTCCGGCCCGTGTAATCACACATCAAGCTGGGGCGGCGGCTTAAAGGAATCACCCGCCAGGCAATCCAGACCCGGACCAGATCAATGCCATTTAGGCCGTTCCCCAGAAGAGCTTTGATCTTGTTGATGGTGGGAGTAAGTGGTTGACGTTCAGCTTGAGATAATTTATCTGGTAAGGGGTGATTTGACTCCAGACGCAGGGCGCGAAAGCCGGGTAGAGGGTTCTCATCAGCCGGAAACGTGTCTTGGCAGTAGAACCATGTCTGGTTCCAATCTTTCGGGTGGCTTGGTGGCTCAGCATAAGGGAAGAGACAATCTCTCCGTCGTTGGATTGAGATTCCACCGAGCTCCAAGCTAGGCCCATTGGCACATTCATTCTGGCGGTTCAGATAAAATAACTCCCTAAAGAGTAGCAGGCTGGGTTCTTCTCCGAGGTACACCTCATAGAATACTTGGAAGTTGCAGATGTTTGACACGGAATTGGGTCCGATGTCTTGAGGTCGCAGATCAAAAAAGTGCAGGATATCTCTGAAAAATTTGGAGCCGGGTGAAGCAAAACCCCGTTTCATGTGATCAGTGAAAATGACAACTTCCCCCTCCTTGGGATGAGGTTTCTCTTCTGACGGGTCAGGAGCACGATAAGACATGATCTCTTTCCTTGGCAGATAACCCGTCTTTACAAAATCAGCTAAGATGTTGTCAGTGACGTTGGATCTAACCCAGTTGCATGTGACGGGTGCTTTGGGAGCCTTAGGCGGCATTGTGAAAGATGGAAGCCTATGACAAAATAAAATTTCCGGTTCAAATTTAAGCCGGAGGAAAATTTCAGTTCAGTATTCAAGATGGCGGCTTATAAAGGGGCCTAATGATATATGGCTAATTGTGTCAGGTTATTCAAGCCGCCATGGATATCATGAGCAATTAAGTTATTTAACTCTATTATGAATGATCCGGAAATTTCACAAAGCATGGCCTCTTTTAAGCCGGCGATATGAGCCGCCATGGCTAACAGATGCAGTTTTTTGCCTGAGTGTTGCACAAACAAGTTTCACAGGTTGCAGGGATTATTTTGGACCAAACGATCGTCCAGAAAAGAAAAATTTCTAGACCTAAAAACTGGTACAGAGAAGTTCATGAGTTCTAATGAGGTCTTTTTGCAAGCAAAAGGGGTCTGCTTGTATTGAAAATGGGTGCTAAACGACTACCACCGAAGTTATGCATTACTTTTGGATCAAAGGAGGCCGTTGTGGAAGAACTGCGAAGGAATCGCGAGGAACCACGAAGAACACAGAGAGCTGGCGAACCCTAATGCGGATCTACTGTATGGGACAGCGAAGACTTACTGGTGCCGATGAGCAGCGGAGGTGCGCCGCGATTCTCTGTTCAAGACAGGTCAATGCAGCAGCCTTGGTTGGTGCAGACGAGATGCGCGACGGCGGCGGCGGAGCTCGGGTTCTGAGACGTCGAGAGGAGGAAGACGATGGAGAGGGGAGAATGAGATTGGACCCGGTCGTGCCTATTTATAAGGGACGACTGATAAATGGGCGCGAGAAACGAGGAGGCTGATGACATGATTATCCAGCTGCAGAGACGCCTCGATTTTCGGGACAGTTATTAAGATAAGGATCAGTTGAGATACGTTGGGCAAAACGTGCAATAATGGCGGATGATGTCACGGCGGGTTACCAAGAATCCAGAAGATGACGTCACGGCTGGTTATAGCCTTTGCGCAAACAGAAGCCAGAAGATTTTTCCTTAAGGTATTGAAGATTGACATGAACCGGTTCAAATCAATCTGGGGCCTAATGTTGGGGATATAACTACTGGTGTCACCCGCCCAGGAGGGGCCGGGTTACGTTGAGACGATCATCACATGAAGCCCAATATCAAGCTCGAAGATGGCGGTTCAATAATGGGCTTAAGTCACAGAGGCGGCTTAAGGCCCGTAGTGATAAACCGCCGTTATGGCATGACTTGTGGTGTAAGGCAGGAATAGTTAAGAGTCCAAGCCTGACACTGTTTATAAGTCGGCCGGGTCTCTGAGAGCCGCTGGGCGTTAACCTCTCTATATAAGGGGACGACCCAGCGATGGTTCAGGACAGGTAACATCAGATCGATAGCCAGGCATAGCGATTAAGCTCCCTGGTCATCGAAACCCTAAATAATTCCACCTCAACTGGAGTAGGCTTTTACCTTCACCGTAAGGGGCCGAACCAGTATAATCCTCGTGTCCTTTGTCCCGTTTAACCCCTTTAAGCTTCCTAGTTGCGATGGCTCCACGACTAAGTCCTTGCACGAGGACATCTGTCGTGACAATTCCACGACAGATGGGATGGTTTTTTGCAGTGACATGATGTGATTGAGGGCTAATAAAATGTGTTATTGGTGATGGCTTGTACTGCACTGAGCTTATATTCTAAACAAAGGTCATTGGTCTTCGCGAGTGATTGAGTGTTGCGTGCATTGCTCTTTTTTAATCAGGCGGTGGCATGGTTTGGTACCTTATTGAGTTAGTGGTATAGCTTGTTGGTTCTGTAGTGAATATGGTGTCCAAGATTACGAGGAGAACTTTCTTCGAACATGGGAGTTGGAGAAGCGACAAATGAGCTCTTCGCTAATCCTCCTACTCCGTGAGATCTCAGGATCTGTGGAGCACCTCTTTCCCAGCTCCGCAATTTTTAATTGATGCTCCACCTACTCCAGAAGCGGAGTTGTGGAGGGGAGAGACTCCAAACAGGCCTAAAGTGAGGGGCTCAGATAACAAGATGACAGATATATCGTTGACTTACCATTGATTTCCAAGAGTTGGCTCATGAGATCGTAACTTGAGCGGCTCAAAGTTAGACAGACAATACGACAACGATTGGAACCAGCTCCCAAGCTTTTATTTTGTGCTGGCTGATTGACATCACTAATACTCACTGACAGAAGTCTCCAAATATGCTTTGTTCTGTTACACTCCAAAGCTAGAAGAGACAAAGTTTTAGGGGCGCAGCATCCAAAGAGGCATTTGTCGTTGTCGACAATTCCATGTTTTTTCAGAACCACCCTAACCTTCGCTCCTTGTTTCACAAGTAACCACGCAAACATTTTGCATTTTTTTTGGCGCGTGCCAAATCTTACTGCAAGCTAACTCTTCAACACCTTCAAAATTCATGAGCTTGTAGCGCACCCCCCCCCCCCCATAGAGAAGGGTACATAGTGATTCATACGAAAGCCTCCTTTGTCCAAAGATCCCTTTTTTTGGGGATAACAGAGTTGAGGAAGAGCACAAGTGAACGAAGTTCGTTGTCCGCCCAATCAGATGTAATGTGTCCAGTCTGAATGATCGATTCCCTGTTTCTCCTACAGTTTGCAACAGGAATGTTAGGCCTGAGCGCACGGTTTTAAATAGCGTTATAGTCAATGCTACCCAGCATGCCAGGCCAACCTCTCCTCTTCTTAGATGCCATCAAATTTTTTTTTGTCATCCTCGTTGGGTGCCCGAAGATATTCAGGACCAAAGAAACGGATGATCACTTTGGCAAACCTACGCACTGACTCAATTGTGGTATCTTCACCAATGCGAAGGTACTCATCGGCATAGTCAGCCGGAACGCCGTATGCAATCACCCGCATAGCTGCCGAGATTTTTTGTTATGCACTAAATCCCTTCAAACTCGCAGCATTTTTTCTTTGAGTAAAGTACCGACAATTTGCCTCGCAAGCTTGAACAATTTTCACAAAGACAGGTCGGCGCATTCTGTACCTTCTCCGAAAGAGGTGCGGCAGATATGTTGGATTCTCCGCGAAGTAGTCTTGCATCAACATCTTGTTCCCGAGATGGTGATTTCGAGGAATGCAAAGACAGCCGACGGTCTATCCTCGCCACCTCTTTCGGTTCTCATCTTCGTGCTCCTTCATGGCAAGTGAAAGGATCGATATAGTTGACTAGAGGGGGGGGGGTGAATAGGCAACTAACAATTTTTAACTTTTCTTTACCAATTTAAACTTTGCATCAAAGTAGGTTGTCTAGATATGCAACTAGGTGAGCAACCTATATGATGCAACAACAACAAGCGCACAAGCAAGAAAGGGATACAACACAATATAAGCGTGCACAAGTAAAGGAAAGAAATAACCAAGAGTGGAGCCGGTGGAGACAAGGATGTGTTACCAAAGTTACTTCCTTTTGAGGGGAAGTACGTCTCCGTTAGAGCGGTGTGGAGGCACAATGCTCCCCAAGAAGCCACTAGGGCCACCGTATTCTCCTCACGCCCTCACACAATGCGAGATGCCGTGATTCCACTATTGGTGCCCTTGAAGGCGGCGACCGAACCTTTACAAACAAGGTTGGGGCAATCTCCACAACTTAATTGGAGGCTCCCAACAACACCACGAAGCTTCACCACAATGGACTATGGCTCCGCGGTGACCTCAACCGTCTATGGTGCTCACACACCCAAGAGTAACAAGATCCGCTAGGGATTAGTGGGGGGGAATCAAATTTCTCTTGGTGGAAGTGTAGATCGGGGCCTTCTCAACCAATCCCGAGCAAATCAACAAGTTTGATTGGCTAGGGAGAGAGATCGGGAGAAAATAGAGCTTGGAGCAACAATGGAGCTTTTGGGGGAAGAGGTAGGTCAACTTTGGGGAAGAAGACCCCCTTTTATAGTGGGGGGAGCAATCCAACCGTTACCCCCCACTTCAGCCCCGCAGAGAGCGGTACTACCGCTTGGCCAGTGGTACTACCGCTTGGCCAGCGGTACTACCGCTCCCCCTCGCGGTACTGCCGCTGGGCCCAGAGCGGTACTACCGCGGTGGTCAGGGCGGTACTACCGCACATGAGCGGTACTACCGTCCCCACTGCCGCGGCTAGTACCGTAAAACCCGACACGGAAAAAGACCCCTCGAATCGAGGCGGTACTAGCACGAAGCCGCAGCGGTACTACGGCAGGGGGCTATAGCGGTACTACCGCTGTGGAGCGGTACTGCCGCTTGTAGCACCCAAGCGGTACTGCCGCTCCGGCCTGCGGTACTACCGCTGGGACCAGAGAGGGCACACTGAGAGAGGGGAACGAGCTCATCAACGAAGCGGAAAGGCTCGGAGGGTGTGCAAAGGAAGTGTACGTGATGATTCCACCCCAGCCTTTCCAAAGCGGACCTCC
This sequence comes from Aegilops tauschii subsp. strangulata, assembly GCF_002575655.3. Classification (NCBI taxonomy): domain Eukaryota; kingdom Viridiplantae; phylum Streptophyta; class Magnoliopsida; order Poales; family Poaceae; genus Aegilops; species Aegilops tauschii. The sequence goes on from NC_053039.3 coordinate 523,152,520, forward strand.
TCTTGATAGTACGGTGATCCCTACGAAACTAGTCCATCAAACTAATTCGAAAGTACTACATCGTCTTCGCTTCAAACTCTGAGGGGAGGGAATCGTCTCGTGCCAAAGGATGAATCTCTGAAAAACTCAGTGCACACGATTAGTCCACAAAAGCATTGTCATCAATCACCAAAACATCTAAGGGATACAAACGCCCTTACAATCTCCCCCTTTTTGGTGGATTGATGACAATACGGGATTTGCACAAACGGGAACAGACAAAGGACATAAGCAGACCCCAAATCTCTAAAATATAGACGGGCTCCCCTAGATGTGTGCCATCAAGATAAGTGCTTTGGACTGCACGGCACACATTAGGATCAACACCCCCCCTGTATTTTAGAGACCAACAACCTAAGCGTGATACATGAGAGCAGGAAATATGACATAGTAAGCATGCTACTCATGAGATACTAAAAGAAAAGAGACATAGATAAAGATATGATAAGGATAAGGTAGCATATGTCTCACACCATATGTCTGGAACTTAGGTCTCACGGAACACAAAACCAAACAAAGCAAATGGAAGCAAACACAACGAAAGCACACAGACACACTCGCAACACAACGATGCAAATCCCTAAACTCTCTCCCCTTTTGGCATCGAGACACCAAAAGGGGCAAAGAGCGCTCCTACGGCTCCAGGTGAGAGGATGCTGAGGATCTCGAACATCAGTACTCCGCGTGATCGTCTGCATCGCCGTCCTCGGTCGGAAACTGCTCGGCATTTGAATCGGTCCACGGACAGTGCTGCTGGATCTACTCCTCCTCCTCAGTGATGTGACCCTCAGAGCCGCTGGTGACTGTCGCACCTAACTGACGCATAAGCTCCTTGTGGCATCCCCTGGCATTCTTCTCAGCCACATGTGTCATGTACTGACCGTGAGACTCCATGCAGAACAGCTTCTTCATCTTGAGCTTGAGCTTCTTTGCCCAAGAGGGCTCTGCCTCAGAAGGCACATAGTCATGGTCAACACCAGTATCAGCCTCGCCCTCGGTCTCCATGGCAGCAGCAGAAGAAGGAACCCCAGAATTAGGAACGGAGGTGCCCCAATTGTCCTTCTTCCTCAGACGCTTGATCTCATGAGAAACCAACTCTCCAGTTTCCAGCAATTCCTCGAGATAGGTACTTCTCCAGGCCTTCTCAATGAGCAACATGATAAACGGAGCATAAATCGGGCACTTGCGCTCAGAAATAGCAGACAAAAGTTCAGACCACATAACATGAGAGATGTCCAGGGACTCGCCAGTGTTTGCTTCCTTCTCACGCTGGCAGAAGAGAAGCATGTCCACGAGATAGGAGTGAACCATGTCCAGATTACCGATACGAGGGAAGAGAGTCTCGCGAAAGATACGGTGAAGGATGTCCAGAAAGGCAGACAACTCATAGGTTTCCTTCTTGGTCTCAGGGTTGATCTTCAGAGTACAGTAGGGCCAGAGGGCTTGCTTGTGAGTGGAGGTAACATTGTGGTGAGGACGGAACCCGCCTGGAGTCTCGAGCCCTTGATCTTCCTGTTGGGGATCGTAGCCGAATTTTAAAATTTTCCTACGCTCACCAAGATCCATCTATGGAGTATACTAGCAACGAGGGGAAAGGAGTGCATCTACATACCCTTGTAGATCGCGAGCGGAAGCGTTCTAATGAACGAGGTTGATGGAGTCGTACTCGCCGTGATCCAAATCACCGATGACCGAGTGCCGAACGGACGGCACCTCCGCGTTCAACACACGTACGGAGCAGCGACGTCTCCTCCTACTTGATCCAGCAAGGGGGAAGGAGAGGTTGATGGAGATCCAGCAGCACGACGGCGTGGTGGTGGATGTAGCGGGATCTCGGCAGGGCTTCGCCGAGCTTCTGCGAGAGGGAGAGGTGTTGCAGGGGAGGAGGGAGGCGCCAAAGGCTGTAGTATTCCTGCCCTCCCTCCCCCCTTTATATAGGCCCCCTGGGAGGGGGGGAGCCGGCCAAGACCCATCTACATGGGGGGGCGGCGGCCAGGGGGGAGACTTGCCCCCCAAGGCAAGTGGGGCGCCCCCACCCTAGGGTTTCCAACCCTAGGCGCAGGGGGAGGCCCATGGGGGGCGCCCCAGCCCACTAAGGGCTGGTTCCCTTCCCACTTCAGCCCATGGGGCCCTCCGGGAAAGGTGGCCCCACCCGGTGGACCCCCGGGACCCTTCCGGTGGTCCCGGTACAATACCGGTGACCCTCGAAACTTTCCCGGTGGCCGAAACTTGACTTCCTATATATAATTCATCACGTCCGGACCATTCCGGAACTCCTCGTGACGTCCGGGATCTCATCCGGGACTCCGAACAACTTTCGGGTTTCCGCATACTCATATCTCTACAACCCTAGCGTCACAGAACCTTAAGTGTGTAGACCCCACGGGTTCGGGTGACATGCAGACATGACCGAGACGCCTCTCCGGTCAATAACCAACAGCGGGATCTAGATACCCATGTTGGCTCCCACATGTTCCACGATGATCTCATCGGATGAACCACGATGTCGAGGATTCAATCAATCCCATATACAATTCCCTTTGTCAATCGGTATGTTACTTGCCCGAGATTCGATCGTCGGTATCCCAATACCTTGTTCAATCTCGTTAGCGGCAAGTCTCTTTACTCGTACCGCAATGCATGATCCCGTGACTAACTCCTTAGTCACATTGAGCTCATTATGATGATGCATTACCGAGTGGGCCCAGAGATACCTCTCCGTCATACGGAGTGACAAATCCCAGTCTCGATCCGTGCCAACCCAACAGACACTTTCGGAGATACCCGTAGTGTACCTTTATAGTCACCCAGTTACGTTGTGACGTTTGGCACACCCAAAGTACTCCTACGGTATCCGGGAGTTGCACGATCTCATGGTCTAAGGAGAAGATACTTGACATTGGAAAAGCTCTAGCAAACGAACTACACGATCTCTGAGCTATGCTTAGGATTGGGTCTTGTCCATCACATCATTCTCATAATGATGTGATCCCGTTATCAATGACATCCAATGTCCATAGTCAGGAAACCATGACTATCTGTTGATCAACGAGCTAGTCAACTAGAGGCTTACTAGGGACACGTTGTGGTCTATGTATTCACACATGCATTACGATTTCCGGATAACACAATTATAGCATGAACTATAGACAATTACCATGAACAAAGAAATCTAATAATAACCATTTATTATTGCCTCTAGGGCATATTTCCAACAGTCTCCCACTTGCACTAGAGTCAATAATCTAGTTACATTGTGATGAATCGAACACCCATTGCGTCCTGGTGTTGATCATGTTTTGCTCTCGGGAGAGGTTTAGTCAACGGATCTGCTACATTCAGGTCCGTATGTACTTTACAAATATCTATGTCTCCATTTTGAACACTTTCACGAATGGAGTTGAAGCGACACTTAATATGCCTGGTCTTCCTGTGAAACCTGGGCTCCTTGGCAAGGGCAATAGCTCCAGTGTTGTCACAGAAGAGAGTCATCGGGCCCGACGCATTGGGAATCACCCCTAGGTCGGTAATGAACTCCTTCATCCAGACTGCTTCCTGTGCTGCCTCCGAGGCTACCATGTACTCCGCTTCACATGTAGATCCTGCCACGACGCTTTGCTTGCAACTGCACCAGCTTACTGCTCCTCCATTCAAAATATACACGTATCCGGTTTGTGACTTCGAGTCATCCAGATCTGTGTCGAAGCTAGCGTCGACGTAACCCTTTACGACGAGCTCTTCGTCACCTCCATAAACGAGAAACATATCCTTAGTCCTCTTCAGTTACTTCAGGATATTCTTGACCGCTGTCCAGTGTTCCATGCCGGGATTACTTTGGTACCTTCCTACCAAACTTACGGCAAGGTTTACATCAGGTCTGGTACACAGCATGGCATACATAATAGACCCTATGGCCGAGGCATAGGGGATGGCACTCATCTTTTCTCTATCTTCTGCCGTGGTCGGGCATTGAGCCGTGCTCAATTGCACACCTTGCAATACAGGCAAGAACCCCTTCTTGGACTGATCCATATTGAACTTCTTCAATATCTTGTCAAGGTACGTACTCTGTGAAAGACCAATGAGGCGTCTTGATCTATCTCTATAGATCTTGATGCCTAATATATAAGCAGCTTCTCCAAGGTCCTTCATTGAAAAACACTTATTCAAATAACCCTTTATACTTTCCAAGAATTCTATATCATTTCCCATCAATAATATGTCATCCACATATAATAAGAGAAATGCTACAGAGCTCCCACTCACTTTCTTGTAAACACAGGCTTCTCCATAAGTCTGTGTAAACCCAAACGCTTTGATCATCTCATCAAAGCGAATGTTCCAACTCCGAGATGCTTGCACCAGCCCATAGATTGAGCGCTGGAGCTTGCATACTTTGTTAGCATTCTTAGGATCGACAAAACCTTCCGGCTGCATCATATACAATTCTTCCTTAAGGAAGCCGTTAAGGAATGCCGTTTTGACGTCCATCTGCCATATCTCATAATCATAGTATGCGGCAATTGCTAACATGATTCGGATGGACTTCGTAGTCAACCCCTTGAACTTGTCGATAACCCTTAGCGACAAGTCGAGCCTTATAGATGGTCACATTACCATCCGTGTCTGTCTTCTTCTTAAAGATCCATTTGTTTTCTATGGCTCGCCGATCATCGTGCAAGTCAGTGAAAGTCCATACTTTGTTTTCATACATGGATCCTATCTCGGATTTCATGGCTTCTAGCCATTTGTCGGAATCCGGGCCCGCCATCGCTTCTTCATAGTTCGAAGGTTCATCGTTGTCTAACAACATGATTTCTAGGACAGGGTTGCCGTACCACTCTGGTGCGGAACGTGTCCTTGTGGACCTACGTAGTTCAGCAGTAACTTGATCCGAAGCTTCATGATCATCATCATTAACTTCCTCCCTAGTCGGTGTAGGCACCACAGGAACATCTTCCCGCGCTGCGCTACTTTCCGGTACGGAAGGGGTGACTATCACCTCATCAAGTTCCACTTTCCTCCCACTTACTTCCTTCGAGAGAAACTCTTTCTCCAGAAAGGACCCGTTCTTGGCAACGAAGATCTTGCCTTCGGATCTGAGGTAGAAGGTATACCCAATAGTTTCCTTAGGGTATCCTATGAAGACACATTTCTCCGACTTGGGTTCGAGCTTTTCAGGTTGAAGTTTCTTGACATAAGCATGACATCCCCAAACTTTTAGAAACGACAGCTTAGGTTTCTTCCCAAACCATAATTCATACGGTGTCGTCTCAACGGATTTCGACGGAGCCCTATTTAAAGTGAATGCGGCAATCTCTAAAGCATAGCCCCAAAATGAGAGCGGTAAATCGGTAAGAGACATCATAGATCGCACCATATCCAATAGAGTGCGATTACGACGTTCGGACACACCGTTTCGCTGAGGTGTTCCAGGCGGCGTGAGTTGTGAAACGATTCCACATTTCCTTAAGTGCGCACCAAATTCATGACTTAAATATTCTCCACCACGATCTGATCGTAAGAATTTTATTTTTCTGTCACGTTGATTCTCAACCTCACTCTAAAATTCCTTGAACTTTTCAAAGGTTTCAGACTTGTGTTTCATTAGGTAGACATACCCATATCTACTTAAATCAGCAGTGAGAGTGAGAACATAACGATATCCTCCGCGAGCCTCAACACTCATTGGACCGCACACATCGGTATGTATGATTTCCAATAAGTTGGTTGCTCGCTCCATTGTTCCGGAGAACGGAGTCTTGGTCATCTTACCCATGAGGCATGGTTCGCACGTGTCAAATGATTCGTAATCAAGAGACTCCAAAAGTCCATCTGCATGGAGCTTCTTCATGCGCTTGACACCAATGTGACCAAGGCGGCAGTGCCACAAGTATGTGGGACTATCGTTATCAACTTTACATCTTTTGGTATTCACACTATGAATATGTGTAACATCACGTTCGAGATTCATCAAGAATAAACCATTGACCAGCGGGGCATGACCATAAAACATATCTCTCAAATAAATAGAACAACCATTATTCTCGGATCTAAATGAGTAGCCATCTCGAATTAAACGAGATCCAGATACAATGTTCATGCTCAAAGCTGGCACTAAATAACAATTATTGAGGTTTAAAACTAATCCCGTAGGTAGATGCAGAGGTAGCGTGCCGACGGCAATCACATCGACCTTGGAACCATTCCCGACGCGCATCGTCACCTCGTCCTTTGCCAGTCTCCGTTTATTCCGCAGTTCCTGTTTTGAGTTACAAATATGAGCAACCGCACCGGTATCAAATACCCAGGAGCTACTACGAGTACTGGTAAGGTACACATCAATTACATGTATATCACATATACCTTTGGTGTTGCCGGCCTTCTTGTCCGCTAAGTATTTGGGGCAGTTCCGCTTCCAGTGACCACTTCCCTTGCAATAAAAGCACTCAGTCTCAGGCTTGGGTCCATTCTTTGACTTCTTCCCGGCAACTGGCTTACTGGGCGCGGCAACTCCCTTGCCGTCCTTCTTGAAGTTCTTCTTACCCTTGCCCTTCTTGAACTTAGTGGTTTTATTCACCATCAACACTTGATATTCTTTTCTGATCTCCACCTCCGCTGATTTCAGCATCGAATATACCTCAGGAATGGTATTTTCCATCCCCTGCATATTGAAGTTCATCACAAAGCTCTCGTAGCTTGGTGGAAGCGACTGAAGGATTCTGTCTGTGACCGCGTCATCCGGGAGATTAACTCCCAGCTGAGACAAGCGGTTGTGTAACCCAGACATTCTGAGTATGTTCTCACTAACAGAACTATTCTCCTCAATTTTACAGCTGAAGAACTTGTCGGAGACTTCATATCTCTCGACCCAGGCATGAGCTTGGAAAACCATTTTCAGCTCTTCGAACATCTCATATGCTCCATGCTTCTCAAAATGCTTTTGGAGCCCCGGTTCTAAGCTGTAAAGCATGCCGCACTGAACGAGGGAGTAATCATCAGCAGGTGATTGCCAAGCGTTCATAACGTCTTGGTTCTCTGGGATTGGTGCTTCACCTAGCGGTGCTTCTAGGACATAATCTTTCTTGGCTGCTATGAGGATGATCCTTAGGTTCCGGACCCAATCCGTATAGTTGCTGCCATCATCTTTCAGCTTGGTTTTCTCTAGGAACGCGTTGAAGTTGAGGACAACGTGGGCCATTTGGTCTACAAGACATATTGTAAAGATTTTAGACTAAGTTCATGATAATTAAGTTCATATAATCAAATTATTTAATGAACTCCCACTCAGATAGACATCCCTCTAGTCATCTAAGTGAAACATGATGCGAGTTAACTAGGCCGTGTCCGATCATCACGTGAGACGGACTAGTCAAGATCGGTGAACATCTCCATGTTGATCGTATCTTCTATACGACTCATGCTCGACCTTCGGTCCTCCGTGTTCCGAGGCCATGTCTGTACATGCTAGGCTCGTCAAGTCAACCTAAGTGTATTGCGTGTGTTCCGAGGCCATGTCTGTACATGCTAGGCTCGTCAACACCCGTTGTATGCGAATGATAGAATCTATCACACCCGATCATCACGTGGTGCTTCGAAACAACGAACCTTCGCAACGGTGCACAGTTAGGGTGAACACTTTCTTGAAATTATTATAAGGGATCATCTTACTTACTACCGTCGTTCTAAGAAAATAAGATGCAAAACATGATAAACATCACATGCAATCAAATAGTGACATGATATGGCCAATATCATTTTGCTCCTTTGATCTCCATCTTCGGAGCACCATGATCATCTTCGTCACCGGCATGACACCATGATCTCCATCATCATGATCTCCATCACATATATCATTCATCACATCTTCTGGCCATATCACATCACTTAGCACATGCTGCAAAAACAAATTAGACGTCCTCTAATTGTTGTTGCAATTTTTTTACGTGGCTTGAATAGGTTTCTAGCAAGAATGTTTCTTACCTACGTAAAACCACAACGTGATGTGCCAATTTCTATTTACCCTTCATAAGGACCCTTTTCATCGAATCCGTTCCGACTAAAGTGGGAGAGACAGACACCCGCTAGCCACCTTATGCAACCAGTGCATGTCAGTCGGTGGAACCTGTCTCACGTAAGCGTACGTGTAAGGTCGGTCCGGGCCGCTTCATCCCACAATACCGCCGAAACAAAATAAGACTAGTAGCGGCAAGAAGAATTGGCAACATCTACGCCCACAACTGCTTTGTGTTCTACTCGTGCATAGTAACTACGCATAGGCCTGGCTCATGATGCCGCTGTTGGGGATCGTAGCAGAATTTTAAAATTTTCCTACGCTCACCAAGATCCATCTATGGAGTATACTAGCAACGAGGGGAAAGGAGTGCATCTACATACCCTTGTAGATTGCGAGCGGAAGCGTTCTAATGAACGAGGTTGATGGAGTCGTACTCGCCGTGATCCAAATCACCGATGACCGAGTGCCGAACAGACGGCACCTCCGCGTTCAACACACGTACGGAGCAGCGACGTCTCCTCCTACTTGATCCAGCAAGGGGGAAGGAGAGGTTGATGGAGATCCAGCAGCACGACGGCGTGGTGGTGGATGTAGCGGGATCTCGGCAGGGCTTCGCTGAGCTTCTGCGAGAGGGAGAGGTGTTGCAGGGGAGGAGGGAGGCGCCAAAGGCTGTAGTACTCCTGCCCTCCCCCCTTTATATAGCCCCCCTGGGAGGGGGGGGGGGCGCCGGCCAAGACCCATCTACATGGGGGGGCGCCGGCCAGGGGGGAGACTTGCCCCCCAAGGCAAGTGGGGCGCCCCCCCACCCTAGGGTTTCCAACCCTAGGCGCAGGGGGGAGGCCCATGGGGGGCGCCCCAGCCCACTAAGGGCTGGTTCCCTTCCCACTTCAGCCCATGGGGCCCTCCGGGATAGGTGGCCCCACCCGGTGGACCCCCGGGACCCTTCCGGTGGTCCCGGTACAATACCGGTGACCCCCGAAACTTTCCCGGTGGCCGAAACTTGAGTTCCTATATATAATTCTTCACCTCCGGACCATTCTGGAACTCCTCGTGACGTCCGGGATCTCATCCGGGACTCCGAACAACTTTCGGGTTTCCGCATACTCATATCTCTACAACCCTAGCGTCACCGAACCTTAAGTGTGTAGACCCCACAGGTTCGGGAGACATGCAGACATGACTGAGACGCCTCTCCGGTCAATAACCAACAGCAGGATCTGGATACCCATGTTAGCTCCCACATGTTCCACGATGATCTCATCGGATGAACCACGATGTCGAGGATTCAATCAATCCCGTATACAATTCCCTTTGTCAATCGGTATGTTACTTGCCCGAGATTCGATCATCGGTATCCCAATACCTTGTTCAATCTCGTTACCGGCAAGTCTCTTTACTCGTACCGCAATGCATGATCCCGTGACTAACTCCTTAGTCACATTGAGCTCATTATGATGATGCATTACCGAGTGGGCCCAGAGATACCTCTCCGTCATACGGAGTGACAAATCCGAGTCTCGATCCGTGCCAACCCAACAGACACTTTCGGAGATACCCGTAGTGTACCTTTATAGTCACCCAGTTACGTTGTCACGTTTGGCACACCCAAAGTACTCCTACGGTATCCGGGAGTTGCACGATCTCATGGTCTAAGGAGAGGATACTTGACATTGGAAAAGCTCTAGCAAACGAACTACACGATCTCTGAGCTATGCTTAGGATTGGGTCTTGTCCATCACATCATTCTCCTAATGATGTGATCCCGTTATCAATGGCATCCAATGTCCATAGTTAGGAAACCATGACTATCTGTTGATCAACGAGCTAGTCAACTAGAGGCTTACTAGGGACACGTTGTGGTCTATGTATTCACACATGCATTACGATTTCCGGATAACACAATTATAGCATGAACAATAGACAATTACCATGAACAAAGAAATATAATAATAACCATTTATTATTGCCTCTAGGGCATATTTCCAACACTTCCACCTCAAGCAACTCCATGAAGGCCTTCCACTTGACAGCTAGCAACTTCCCATTAGTCATCCAAGTCAGAGTCCTGTCTTCATCAGTTCCTAGGTGGACAGTGGCATAGAACTGAGCCACCAAATCTGCATCAAAGTCCTTGTTGAACTGCATGATCCTGAGAATGTTCAACTGAGAGCACATCTGAAGGGCATCACCAAAGTACTCCGGGTCCTTTTCCATAGCATCCATGTTGATGGAATGAACATTGACAAAGAGGTTCTTCTTAGCCTTTATCACGTCAAAGTAGGTGGCATACTGAAACCAGTTGCAGAACGGGCGATTGACAAGGTTGGATTCTTGGTCTTCCTCATATGGGTTGCGGCGACGCCTGTCCCAGAATTCCTTGGCAGTCATCTCAGTCACCTTCTTGCCAGTTGACTTCGGCCTGTTGGCAGTCTTCTTCTTGAGATGAGGATTAGCACTTGAGGAAGCACCCACTGGCGGCGGTGGAGTACTGGAAGAACCACCTGCAGACTCAGATGAGCGGTACCGCTTTGACGTTGGACGCCCGGGGTTGACACGGCGGACTTGCTGCTCAAGATGTTCATCACCTGGAACCAAACACACGGACACACGAAAAAACCAGAAGGAACGATCAAAACCAAATAAACACAACAAACATGGATCAACATGCGGTAGGGAATGATGGAACTGGGCATCCGACGGTAGTACCGCGCCTGCACAGCGGCAGTACCGCTCCAGCGGTAGTACCGCGCCATATGGGCGGTAGTATCGCTTAATGCCGCTCGCGCGGTAGAACCGCGCAGGAGGGGCGGTAGTACCGCCCGAGACGGGGCACGGAGGATCCCTACTGCCGTGGACAGATCCGGCACTACCGGGGATGCCAAATTCAAAAATAAACCTACCAAACATCAATCCAAAGAGTCTAGTTGCCTTCTCCAACCTACTCAAGCCTAGATTTGGCCAAAAATCTGGAGATGCAACCACTATTAACCCTAAAACATGAGATCTGAAAACTAGACAAGAAGAGAAGAGGAACGGGGGCAATACCGGCATCCATGGCGAGAGGACGAGGTGGGGATCGACTCCACCGAGGGAAAAGGAGAGAAACGGTCTGGAGACGGAGGGCCGCCGGAGCCCTCCCGCGGCGAGATGGCTCTGGAGAGACGAAGAAGAACGAGGGGACGAAGCAAATGGGTATGGGGGGAAGAAACCACCCTTGCCCACGACTTAACCCCCTGGTCCCGCCCCTCAACGGTAGTACCGCTGTGATGGGCGGTAGTACCGCTTAGTGCGGTAGTACCGCGGCTGAGGGCGGTAGTACCGCTTATGCACCTAAGCGGTAGTACCGCGCAGCAACAGTGGTAGTACCGCCCAGCGCAACTCAAAACTAGACTCAACAAGCACGGCACAAAAGAAAAGAAAAGAAAACGACGGCAAGAAGAGAAAACCAAGAGACACCCAAAGAACACTAGCAAGAGGTCAGAAGACACACCCCTTCAAGAAAGGGGCGGTGGCCGAGGCCACCTATGTTTGAGTCAATTAGTATGGCACCGCGAAGAATTATCCTTGGGCCCATGACCAAAACTCGTCTTTGAAGCACAAGTACCATAAAAATGGCTAATGTGAAAGAGTGAGATTAGTTTATGCATTATGGGGGGAGGAAGAGTTCATTTAGAGAACAACACTCCCCGTATGTCCATGCCTACACCTAGACAAGAATGCATGATGAATGTGAGGGGTGTGCAAAGGTTCAAACCACATTGCTCGAATTAATGATATTTAGCTCATGCCTTAACTCGCGAAATCTTGCTTCATCCAATGGCTTCGTGAAAATATCTGCAATGTTATCATGAGTGTTGACATAGTTGAGCTCGATCTCCCCTCGCCTAATATGATCCCGGATGAAGTGATACCGAATCTCAATATGCTTCGTCTTGAAGTGTTGCACCGGGTTGAGAGAAATCTTGATGGCACTTTCATTGTCACACCAAAGAGGCACTTTGTCACAAATGACACCATAATCCTTTAAAGTTTGCCTCATCCATAAGAGTTGTGCACAACAACTCCCGGCCGCCACATACTCTGCTTCGGTGGACGAGAGAGGCACACAACTTTGCTTTTTAGAAGACCAACTTACCAAAGAGCAACCAAGAAATTGGCACCCTCCGGAAGTGGACTTCCTATCCACTTTGTCTCCCGCCCAATCGGAGTCCGAATAACCTACAAGCTTGAAGTTTGATCCTCTTGGGTACCATAAGCCAAAGTTTGGGGTATGAGCCAAATATCGAAAGATTCGCTTGACCGCCACAAAGTGGCTTTCCTTAGGTGTGGCTTGAAACCGTGCACGAATTCCCACACTCAACTTGATATCTGGTCTAGATGCACAAAGGTAAAGCAAGGATCCAATCATGGAGCGACATACCTTTAGATCCACCGCTTTACCATTGGGATCGATGTCAAGTTGGCACTTGGTGGGCATTGGAGTGGAAGCTGGCTTGACATCACTTAGCTTGAATCTCTTTAGCATGTCTTGAGTGTATTTGGCTTGGTTGATGAAGATTCCTTCTCTTCTTTGTTTGATTTCGAACCCGAGAAAGAACTTCAACTCTCCCATCATAGACATCTTGAACTTTGAGGTCATGAGAGCGGCAAATTCTTCATTGAAAGCTTTGTTAGGGGAACCAAAAATAATATCATCAACATATAGTTGGCATACAAACAACTCCCCTTTGACCTTCTTAGTAAAAAGAGTGGGGTCGATTTTCCCGATTTCGAATCCACGACCTTGTAACAACTCCGTAAGATGCTCATACCACGCACGTGGGGCTTGTTTAAGGCCATAGAGCGCCTTATGGAGTTGATACACATGATCGGGGAAATAGGGATCTTCGAACCCGGGGGGTTGTTTGACATACACCAACTCATTTATGGGACCATTAAGAAAAGCACTCTTCACATCCATTTGTTGCAACGTGAAATTATGATGAGAAGCATAAGCAATCAACAAACAAATAGATTCAAGGCGAGCGACGGGAGCAAAGGTTTCACTGTAACCGATACCCTCGACTTAGGAGTAGCCTTGTGCCACTAAACGAGCCTTGTTGCGAACAATGATCCCATGAGCATCTTGCTTGTTCTTGAATATCCACTTGGTTCCAATGACATTATGGTTCCCGGTTGGCCTTGGCACTAATTTCCACACTTGGTTATGCTCGAAGTTGTTGAGTTCTTCATGCATGGCATTGAGCCAATTCGGGTCCTCGAGCGCTTCATACACCTTTTGGGGTTCGACACAAGAAACAAACGCATGATGTTCACAATAGTTTGCTAATTGTCGACGAGTGCTTACCCCCTTTCTTAGGCTTCCAACCACATTCTCCATGAGATGACCTTTGGTGGAGAGCTTGGAAGCGATCTTAGCTGCACGGCGCTCCAATTCCTCCTCGGAAGTGAAACGAGGAGGGGTTACTTGATCATCTTGAGCGTCGTCTTGAGCTTTTTCTTGATCTAGAGCTTGCTCGTGATCTTGAACATGCTCGAGGGCGAGAACTCGACCTTGGGCATCATTTGGTGGATCACTACCATCTTGAGGTTGATCTTGCCCTTGATCTTGTTCATGGGGTTGAGGGCCTTCACTTTGTTCTTCGGAAGCGTGTGAGTCTTGGGTTGGTGATGGCTCCACTTGAGTGGAGCATTGTCCTTCTCCTTCGGCCACAAGGGGTTCCTCAATGGGTAGGATATAACCAACACCCATTCTTCTTACAGCTTGGGGAGGAATTTCATCACCTACATCACAAGTACCACTTTGCACCACTTGGGAGCCGTTATTCTCATCAAACTCCATGTTACACGTCTCCTCAATAAGTCCGGGGGACTTATTGAGAACACGGTAAGCATGGGAGTTTGTAGCATAACCAACAAATATGCCCTCATGAGCTCTAGCCTCAAATTTAGACAAACGAACTGTTGGAAATATGCCCTAGAGGGAATAATAAAATGGTTATTATTATATTTCCTTGTTCATGATAATTGTCTATTGTTCATGCTATAATTGTGTTATCCGGAAATTGTAATGCATGTGTGAATACATAGACCACAACGTGTCCCTAGTAAGCCTCTAGTTGACTAGCTCGTTGATCAACAGATAGTCATGGTTTCCTGACTACGGACATTGGATGTCATTGATAATGGGATCACATCATTAGGAGAATGATGTGATGGACAAGACCCAATCCTAAGCATAGCTCAGAGATCGTGTAGTTCGTTTGCTAGAGCTTTTCCAATGTCAAGTATCTTCTCCTTAGACCATGAGATCGTGCAACTCCTGGATACCGTAGGAGTACTTTGGGTGTGCCAAACGTCACAACGTAACTGGGTGACTATAAAGGTACACTACGGGTATCTCCGAAAGTGTCTGTTGGGTTGGCACGGATCGAGACTGGGATTTGTCACTCCGTATGACGGAGAGGTATCTCTGGGCCCACTCGGTAATGCATCATCATAATGAGCTCAATGTGACTAAGGAGTTAGTCACGGGATCATGCATTGCGGTACGAGTAAAGAGACTTGCCGCTAACGAGATTGAACAAGGTATTGGGATACCGACGATCGAATCTCGGGCAAGTAACGTACCGATTGACAAAGGGAATTGTATACGGGATTGATTGAATCCTCGACATCGTGGTTCATCTGATGAGATCATCGTGGAACATGTGGGAGCCAACATGGGTATCCAGATCCCGCTGTTGGTTATTGACCGGAGAGTCGTCTCGGTCATGTCTGCATGTCTCCCGAACCCGTAGGGTCTACACACTTAAGGTTCGGTGACGCTAGGGTTGTAGAGATATTAGTATGCGGTAACCCGAAAGTTGTTCGGAGTCCCGGATGAGATACCGGACGTCACGAGGAGTTCCGGAATGGTCTGGAGGTGAAGAATTATATATAGGAAGTCCAGTTTCGGCCACTGGGAAAGTTTCGGGGGTCACCGGTATTGTAACGGGACCACCGGAAGGGTCCCCGGGGTCCACCAGGTGGGGCCACCTATCCCGGAGGGCCCCATGGGCTGAAGTGGGAGGGGAACCAGCCCCTGGTGGGCTGGTGCGCCCCCCTTTGGGCCTCCCCTGCGCCTAGGGTTGGAAACCCTAGGGGTGGGGGCGCCCCCCACTTGGCTTGGGGGGAAGCCACCCCTTGGCCGCCGCCCCGTGGAGATTGGATCTCCCAGGGGCCGGAGCCCCCCCAGGGCCCCTATATATAGTGGAGGGGAGGGAGGGCAGCCGCACCACAGCCCCCGGTGCCTCCCTCTCCCTCCCGTAACACCTCTCCCTCTCGCTGAGCTTGGCAAAGCCCTGCCGAGATCCCCGCTACTTCCACCACCACGCCGTCGTGCTGCTGGATATCTATCAACCTCTCCTTCCCCCTTGCTGGATCAAGAAGGAGGAGACGTCGCTGCTCCGTACGTGTGTTGAACGCGGAGGTGCCGTCCGTTCGGCGCTCGGTCATCGGTGATTTGGATCACGGCGAGTACGACTCCATCAACCCCGTTCACTTGAACGCTTCCGCTCGCGATCTAGAAGGGTATGTAGATGCACTCATCTCTCTCGTTGCTAGATGACTCCATAGATTGATCTTGGTGATGCGTAGAAAATTTTAAATTTCTGGTACGATCCCCAACAGTGGCATCATGAGCTAGACCTATGCGTAGTTTCTATGCACGAGTAGAACACAAACTTGTTGTGGGCGTAGATGTTGTCAATTTTCTTGCCACTACTAGTCTTATCTTGTTTCGGCGGCATTGTGGGATGAAGCGGCCCGGACCAACCTTACACGTACGCTTACGTGAGACAGGTTCCACCGACTGACATGCACTAGTTGCATATGGTGGCTAGCGGGTGTCTGTCTCTCCCACTTTAGTCGGAACGGATTCGATGAAAAGGGTCCTTATGAAGGGTAAATAGAAATTGGCATATCACGTTGTGGTTTTGGCATAGGTAAGAAACGTTCTTGCTAAGAAACCTGTAGCAGCCACGTAAAACTTGCAACAACAATTACAGGACGTCTAACTTGTTTTTGCAGCATATGCCGTGTGATGTGATATGGCCAAAAGGATGTGATGAATGATATATGTGATGTATGAGATTGATCATGTTCTTGTAATAGGAATCACGACTTGCATGTCGATGAGTATGACAACCGGTAGGAGCCATAGGAGTTGTCTTTATTTTTTGTATGACCTGCGTGTCATTGAATAACGCCATGTAAATTACTTTACTTTATTGCTAAACACGTTAGCCATAGAAGTAGAAGTAATCATTGGCGTGACAACTTCATGAAGACACGATGATGGAGATCATGATGATGGAGATCATGGTGTCATGCCGGTGACGAAGATGATCATGGCGCCCCGAAGATGGAGATCAAAAGGAGCAAAATGATATTGGCCATATCATGTCACTATTTGATTGCATGTGATGTTTATCATGTTTTACATCTTATTTGCTTAGAACGATGGTAGCTTAAATAAGATGATCCCTCGCAATAATTTCAAGAAAGTGTTCCCCCTAACTGTGCACCGTTGCGAAGGTTCGTTGTTTCGAAGCACCACGTGATGATCGGGTGTGATATATTCTAACGTTCGAATACAACGGGTGTAAGCCAGATTTACACACGCAATACACTTAGGTTGACTTGACGAGCCTAGCATGTACAGACATGGCCTCGGAACACAGAAGACCAAAAGGTCGAGCATGAGTCGTATAGAAGATACGATCAACATGAGGATGTTCACCGATGTTGACTAGTCCGTCTCACGTGATGATCGGACACGGCCTAGTTGACTCGGATCATGTTTCACTTAGATGACTAGAGCGATGTCTATCTGAGTGGGAGTTCATTGAATAATTTGATTAGATGAACTTAATTATCATGAACTTAGTCTAAGATCTTTACAATATGTCTTGTAGATCAAATGGCCCACGTTGCCCTCAACTTCAACGCGTTCCTAGAGAAAACCAAGCTGAAAGATGATGGCAGCAACTATACGGACTGGGTCCGGAACCTGAGGATCATCCTCATAGCTGCCAAGAAAGATTATGTCCTAGAAGCACCGGTAGGTGAAGCACCCATCCCAGAGAACCAAGACGTTATGAACGCTTGGCAGTCACGTGCTGATGATTACTCCCTCGTTCAGTGCGGCATGCTTTACAGCTTAGAACCGGGGCTCCAAAAGCGTTTTGAGCAACACGGAGCATATGAGATGTTCGAAGAGCTGAAAATGGTTTTCCAAGCTCATGCCCGGGTCGAGAGATATGAAGTCTCCGACAAGTTCTTCAGTTGTAAGATGGAGGAAAACAGTTCTGTCAGTGAGCATATACTCAAAATGTCTGGGGTACACAACCGCTTGACTCAGCTGGGAGTTAATCTCCCGGATGACGCGGTCATTGACAGAATCCTTCAGTCGCTTCCACCGAGCTACAAGAGCTTTGTGATGAACTTCAATATGCAGGGGATGGAAAAGACCATTACTGAGGTATATTCAATGCTGAAATCAGCAGAGGTGGAGATCAAAAAGGAACATCAAGTGTTGATGGTGAATAAAACCACTAAGTTCAAGAAAGGCAAGGGTAAGAAGAACTTCAAGAAGGACGGCAAGGGAGTTGCCGCGCCCGGTAAGTCAGTTGCCGGGAAGAAGCCAAAGAATGGACCCAAGCCTGAGACTGAGTGATTTTATTGCAAGGGAAGTGGTCACTGGAAGCGGAACTGCCCCAAATACTTAGCGGACAAGAAGGCCGGCAACACCAAAGGTATATGTGATATACATGTAATTGATGTGTACCTTACCAGTACTTGTAGTAGCTCCTGGGTATTTGATACCGGTGCGGTTGCTCATATTTGTAACTCAAAACAGGAGCTGCGGAATAAGCGGAGACTGGCGAAGGACGAGGTGACGATGCGCGTCGGGAATGGTTCCAAGGTCGATGTGATCGCCGTCGGCACGCTACCTCTACGTTTACCTACGGGATTAGTTTTAAACCTCAATAATTGTTATTTAGTGCCAGCTTTGAGCATGAACATTGTATCTGGATCTCGTTTAATGCGAGATGGCTACTCATTTAAATCCGAAAATAATGGTTGTTCTATTTATATGAGAGATATGTTTTATGGTCATGCCCCGCTGGTCAATGGTTTATTCTTAATGAATCTCGAACGTGATGTTACACATATTCATAGTGTGAATACCAAAAGATGTAAAGTTGATAACGATAGTCCCACATACTTGTGGCACTGCCGCCTTGTTCACATTGGTGTCAAGCGCATGAAGAAGCTCCATGCAGATGGACTTTTGGAGTCTCTTGATTACGAATCATTTGACACGTGCGAACCATGCCTCATGGGTAAGATGACCAAGACTCTGTTCTCCGGAACAATGGAGCGAGCAACAAACTTATTAGAAATCATACATACTGATGTGTGCGGTGCAATGAGTGTTGAGGCTCGCGGTGGCTGTCGTTATGTTCTCACTCTCACTGATGACTTGAGTAGATATGGGTATGTCTGCCTAATGAAACACAAGTCTGAGACCTTTGAAAAGTTCAAGGAATTTCAGAGTGAGGTTGAGAATCAACGTGACAGAAAAATAAAATTCTTACGATCAGATCGTGGAGGGGAATATTTGAGTCACGAATTTGGCACACACTTAAGGAAATGCGGAATCGTTTCACAACTCACGCCGGCTGGAACACCTCAGCGAAATGGTGTGTCCGAACGTCGTAATCGCACTCTATTGGATATGGTGCGATCTATGATGTCTCTTACCGATCTACCACTCTCATTTTGGGGCTATGCTTTAGAGACTGCCGTTTTCACTTTAAATAGGGCTCCGTCGAAATCCGTTGAGATGACTCCGTATGAATTATGGTTTGGGAAGAAACCTAAGCTGTCGTTTCTAAAAGTTTGGGGATGCGATGCTTATGTCAAGAAACTTCAACCTGAAAAGCTCGAACCCAAGTCAGAAAAATGCGTCTTCATAGGATACCCTAAGGAAACCATTGGGTATACCTTCTACCTCAGATCCGAAGGCAAGATCTTTGTTGCCAAGAACGGGTCCTTTTTGGAGAAAGAGTTTCTCTCGAAAGAAGTGAGTGGGAGGAAAGTGGAACTTGATGAGGTGATAGTCACCCCTTCCGAACCGGAAAGTAGCACAGCGCGGGAAGATGTTCCTGTGGTGCCTGCACCGACTGGGGAGGAAGTTAATGATGATGATCATGAAGCTTCAGATCAAGTTACTGCTGAACTTCGTAGGTCCACAAGGACACGTTTCGCACTAGAGTGGTACGGCAACCCTGTCATGGAAATCATGTTGTTAGACAACGGTGAACCTTCGAACTATGAAGAAGCGATGGCGGGCCAAGATTCCAACAAATGGCTTGAAGCCATGCAATCCGAGATAGGATCCATGTATGAAAACGAAGTATGGACTTTGACTGACTTGCCCGATGATCGGCGAGCCATAGAAAATAAATGGATCTTTAAGAAGAAGACAGACGCGGATGGTAATGTGACCATCTATAAGGCTCGACTTGTCGCTAAGGGTTATCGACAAGTTCAAGGGGTTGACTACGATGAGACTTTCTCACCCGTAGCGAAGCTGAAGTCCGTCCGAATCACGTTAGCAATTGCCGCATTCTATGATTATGAGATATGGCAAATGGACGTCAAAACGGCATTCCTTAACGGCTTTCTTAAGGAAGAATTGTATATGATGCAGCCGGAAGGTTTTGTCGATCCTAAGAATGCTAACAAGGTATGCAAGCTCCAGCGCTCAATCTATGGGCTGGTGCAAACATCTCGGAGTTGACCACGGCAGAAGATAGAGAAAAGATGAGTGCCATCCCCTATGCCTCGGCCATAGGGTCTATTATGTATGCCATGTTGTGTACCAGACCTGATGTAAACCTTGCTGTAAGTTTGGTAGGAAGGTACCAAAGTAATCCCGGCATGGAACACTGGACAGCGGTCAAGAATATCCTGAAGTACCTGAAAAGGACTAAGGATATGTTTCTCGTATATGGAGGTGACGAAGAGCTCGTCGTAAAGGGTTACATCGACGCTAGCTTCGACACAGATCTGGATGACTCGAAGTCACAAACCGGATACGTGTATATTTTGAATGGAGGGGCAGTAAGCTGGTGCAGTTGCAAGCAAAGCGTCGTGGCGGGATCTACTTGTGAAGCGGAGTACATGGCGGCCTCAGAGGCAGCACAAGAAGCAATCTGGATAAAGGAGTTCATTACCGACCTAGGGGTGATTCCCAATGCGTCGGGCCCGATGACTCTCTTCTGTGACAACACTAGAGCTATTGCCCTTGCCAAGGAGCCCAGGTTTCACAGGAAGACCAGGCATATCAAGCGTCGCTTCAACTCCATTCGTGAAAGTGTTCAAAATGGAGACATAGATATATGTAAAGTACATACGGACCTGAATGTGGCAGATCCGTTGACTAAACCTCTCCCTAGAGCAAAACATGATCAACACCAGAACTCTATGGGTGTTCGATTCATCACAATGTAACTAGATTACTGACTCTAGTGCAAGTGGGAGACTGTTGGAAATATGCCCTAGAGGCAATAATAAAATGGTTATTATTATATTTCCTTGTTCATGATAATTGTCTATTGTTCATGCTATAATTGTGTTATCCGGAAATCGTAATACATGTGTGAATACATAGACCACAACATGTCCCTAGTGAGCCTCTAGTTGACTAGCTCGTTGATCAACAGATAGTCATGGTTTCCTGACTATGGACATTGGATGTCATTGATAACGGGATCACATCATTAGGAGAATGATGTGATGGACAAGAACAAATCCTAAGCATAGCACAAAGATCGTGTAGTTCCTTTGCTACAGCTTTTCGAATGTCAAGTATCATTTCCTTAGACCATGAGATCGTGTAACTCCCGGATGCCGTAGGAGTGCTTTGGGTGTACCAAACGTCACAACGTAACTGGGTGACCATAAAGGCGCATTACGGGTATCTCCGAAAGTGTCTGTTGGGTTGGCACGGATCGAGACTGGGATTTGTCACTCCGTATGACGGAGAGGTATCTCTGGGCCCACTCGGTAATGCATCATCATAATGAGCTCAATGTGACCAAGTGTTTGGTCATGGGATCATGCATTACGGTACGAGTAAAGTGACTTGCCGGTAACGAGATTGAACGAGGTATTGGGATACCGACGATCGAATCTCGGGCAAGTAACATACCGATTGACAAAGGGAATTGTATACGGGATCGATTGAATCCTCGACATCGTGGTTCATCCGATGAGATCATCGTGGAACATGTGGGAGCCAACATGGGTATCCAGATCCCGCTGTTGGTTATTGACCGGAGAGTCGTCTCGGTCATGTCTGCAAGTCTCCCGAACCCGTAGGGTCTACACACTTAAGGTTCGGTGACGCTAGGGTTGTTGAGATATTAGTATGCGGTAACCTGGAAATTGTTCAGAGTCCCGGATGAGATCCCAGACGTCACGAGGAGTTCCGGAATGGTCCGGAGGTGAAGAATTATATATAGGAAGTCCAGTTTCGGCCACCGGGAAAGTTTCGGGGGTCATCGGTATTGTACCGGGACCACCAGAACGGTCCCGGGGGTCCACCGGGTGGGGCCACCTATCCCGGAGGGCCCCATGGGCTGAAGTGGGAGGGGAACCAGCCCCTGGTGGGCTGGTACGCCCCCCCCTTTGGGCCTCCCCTGCTCCTGGGGTTGGAAACCCTAGGGGTGGGGGCGCCCCCCACTTGGCTTGGGGGGGAAGCCACCCCTTGGCCGCCGCCCCCCTGTAGATTGGATCTCCCAGGGGCCGGCGCCCCCCAGGGCCCCTATATATAGTGGAGGGGAGGGAGGGCAGCCGCACCACAGCCCCTGGCGCCTCCCTCTCCCTCCCGTAACACCTCTCCCTCTCGCTGAGCTTGGCGAAGCCCTGCCGAGATCCCCGCTACTTCCACCACCACGCCGTCGTGCTGCTGGATCTCCATCAACCTCTCCTTCCCCCTTGCTGGATCAAGAAGGAGGAGACGTCGCTGCTCCGTACGTGTGTTGAACGCGGAGGTGCCGTCCGTTCGGCGCTCGGTCATCGGTGATTTGGATCACGACGAGTACGACTCCATCAACCCCGTTCACTTGAACGCTTCCGCTCGCGATCTAGAAGGGTATGTAGATGCACTCATCTCTCTCGTTGCTAGATGACTCCATAGATTGATCTTGGTGATGCGTAGAAAATTTTAAATTTCTGCTACGATCCCCAACACGAACACCTTTCTTGAGAATGAAACACTTACACCCGAACACCCGAAAGTACTTGAGGTTGGGCTTGTTACCGGTGAGTATCTCATATGGAGTCTTGTTCAAGCCTTTGCGGAGATAGAGCCGATTTGAAGCATGACACGCGGTGTTGATGGCTTCGGCCCAAAAGTTGTATGGAGACTTGAACTCCGCCATCATGGTCCTTGCCGCATCCATCAACGTCCGGTTCTTCCTCTCTGCAACACCATTTTGTTGAGGGGTGTAAGGTGCGGAATATTGATGCTTGATCCCTTCATCACTAAGGAACTCATTCAAGGTGTAGTTCTTGAACTCGGTGCCGTTGTCACTCCTTATTGTCAAGATCTTTGTATTGTGTTGACGTTGGGCTTCATTCGCAAAGTCAATGACGGTTTGTTGGGTCTCGCTCTTCCTCTTGAAGAAGTACACCCAAGTGTATGTTGAATAGTCATCCACAATCACCAAGCAATACTTCCTACCCCCAAGACTATCAAAGGATGGAGGCCCAAAGAGATCCAAATGAAGGAGCTCCAAAGGCCTTTTCGAGTAAATGATAGTTGTGGGAGGGTGAGCCGTCTCATGTAGCTTTCCTTCGATACAAGCACTGCAAGCACGATCTTTAGCAAAACTAACATTCGTTAGTCCACAGACATGGTCCCCCTTGAGAAGACTTTGCAAAGATCTCATATTGACATGGGCTAACCGGCGATGCCAAAGCCATCCCACGTCAACTTTAGCCATTAGGCATGTCACGGTCCTAGTGGGTCGCTCCGAAAAGTTAATCACATAGAGACCGTTTTCGACATGCCCAACAAAGGCTACTTTAACAGTCTTGCTCCACAAGAGGGCCACGGTATCAATATCAAAGAAAGTGGCAAAGCCCATGATAGCAAGTTGACGAACGGAAAGTAAATTGTATGCAAGGGACTCAACTAGCATGACCTTGTCGATCGTGAGATCATGAGAAATGACAACTTTGCCGAGTCCCAATACCTTAGAAGACGAGGCATCACCCCACTCGACATTGGTGGGCATATATGGAATCTTGTGCACGTCCACCACCAAGTCCTTGCTTCCGGTCATATGATTTGTAGCTCCACTATCGAGCAACCATGATCCCTCACCGGAAGCAAACACCTACAAGAGATCAATGCTTGGTTTTAGGTACCCATTTTGTAATGGGTCCTTTGATGTTAGTAACAAGGGTCTTAGGAACCCAAATAGACCAT
Organism: Aegilops tauschii subsp. strangulata; assembly: GCF_002575655.3. NCBI lineage: Eukaryota > Viridiplantae > Streptophyta > Magnoliopsida > Poales > Poaceae > Aegilops > Aegilops tauschii. Next base: position 523,176,126 of record NC_053039.3, read on the forward strand.
TCAATATACTCATGAGGAGAACCAACAAATTTGGCATAAACATGCCTATCACTAGCACGGCATAGCACATAAGAAGGATTAAAGTCGCCGGCTTTGTTGGAAGGGGTGGCATTGCCCTTCTTGACACCGCCACCCTTCGCATTGTTCTTCATCTCCTTGGAAGCACCCTCTCCCTCCTTCACAAAAGTTTGCTTGAGAGGAGGAGATCGTTTGGTCTTGTCATTCTTCTTCTTGTTCTTGGGCTTGGGTGCGAACCCAATCCCCTCCTTGGGCCACAACTTCCTTTTGACTGCTCAAAAGGTCGTTGAGGTTCTTCTCGCCTTGTATGCATGACACAAGGCCTTTCTCAAGTTGCTCCTTCAACTTAGCATTTTCCTCAACAAGATGCACATGCTCACAACAAGGATTAGTAGCACTTGCATTATCAACTAACACCATATGAGGAAAGGTGGCTTTCTCCTTAGTTAGCTTCACTTGGAGTTGATCATGAGACTCCTTGAGGCTAGCATGAACAGCCTTCAAGACTTTGTGAGCCTTTTCAAGAATGTCAAACTCCTCTTTGAGTCTAGCAAGATCAACCCCAAGCTTTGCCTTCTCGGAGTTTAGCACACGAGACACAACAAGAGCATGATCGAGATCTTTCTTTAACTTAGCATGATCATCGTTGTATGACTCCTCAAGAGCCAAACGAAGACCACGCTCTTCGTCAAGAGCATTGGAAAGATCCGAAATCTCATCGGCATAGTCACGACTATGCCCCTCCATCTTAGAGATGGTGTCTTCGTGAGCCTCGATCATGTCATTGGCTTCACCAAGTTGTTTCAAGAGAGCAACGAAGTGCTTCTTGGTTTTACCCTTGAGTTTACCCATAAAGGTCTCAAACTCATTTTCCTCCACATTTGTCCCCTCATGTTCATCAATGCTACCCGTCGAAGAAGGATGATTAATGATGGTAGTTTTGATGTTGGGGGTTACCTTATAGGTGGCTTTAGCCATGAGGCACCTGGCGGCGATGTTCTCATTGGATGAGTCAAAGAGAGACATCCGTGGAGTCATCGCAATGGCCACAGAGGCCATGGCAATCGACTCACCATCTTCATCATCGTCATCATCCTCGTTGTACTCTTCTTGTACGACTAATGCCTTGGGAGGAGTCTTCTTGGTGAAGTTGCTCTTGTTGGGGAACGACTTGGCCTTGTCCTTTCGGATGAGCTTGCTACCATTGTCTTCCCTCTTCTCGTAAGGGCACTCCGCAACAAAGTGGCTCACATTGCCACAATTGAAGCAAGTCCTCACCTGTTGCTTGCCCTTTGCGCCACTTGAATTGTTCTTGTTGATGTTTGGCCTTGAGTTCTTCTTGCTCCAAAATTGCCTTGAAGCAAGAGCCATGTGTTCATGATAGGCATACTTCGTATCTTCGAGGTTGCCCTCCTCTTCTTCCTCTTCATCCTCTTCCTCCATACTAACCTTGGCCTTTAGAGCAAGGTTGGGCTTCTTTACTCTTTGAGAGCGAAGAACCGCATTGTCGGCGGTCTTGTCCAAGATGCTCATAGCAACGAACTCATCCAACACTTCACTTGAGGACAAGGTGTGGAAGTCCGGCCTTTGACGAATGACGGAGGACATGGCTTTGTGGTAGGGCATCATTTCCTTGAGGATTTTGTGCTTGATCCAATTGTCATCCGTGTCTTTACTTCTATGATCTCGGAGAGAGACCGTGAGTTTGGTTACTCTCCGAAAAAGCTCACGAGGTTCTTCATCTTCTTTCATTGCAAACTCATCGGCTTCATCTTGCACCACTTCATAGTTGGAGCGTTGAATGCTCGCGCTTCCCCGATAGAGGGAAACAACTTGGAGCCAAGCATCTTTGGCCACGGTGTAGGGCCGGAGATGAGGAAGATCTTCGGGTGGGATTGCTTCTTGGATGATGAAGAGAGCATTCTCATTGAATTGATGATCCACAACTTCTCTAGGAGTGAAGTTACTTCGGTCATGCGGATAAAAACCTTCTTCAATGATTCTCCAAAGGTTAGTGTTCACATGATTTAAATGACGCTTAAAACGATAGACCCAAGAATCAAAATCTACATTCTTCTCAATCTTAGGGGCCGGGCCGACATGATTCAAATGAGTGGAAGGGAGCGGTCCACCATAGACAGGTGGAGGTTCCACATGGGCAAAGATGCCGGTCCCATTTTTACCACTAGAAGAAGGAGCTTTCTCGCTAGTAGCTTCCCCCTTGTCGAAGGTAGCATCTGTCACCTTGTTAGCAGGATCACCCACTTTGAACGGTGCGGTGGAAAGTTTAAGCCCTTCTAAGAATTTATTAAACATGCTTTCGACCACGGTCGTCATGGAGGTTTTCAATGTGTCCAACGCCACATTGAATTCCTCATGAGAGACCGCGGTACCCCCATCTCCCGTAGACGAGACCGAATTCACACCGGAGTGTTCCTCCACACCGTCTACGACGTCAACCATACTCTTCGGACGGTGAAGTCCTCAATAAAGAGACGAGGCTCTGATACCAATTGAAAGGATTGATATAGTTGACTAGAGGGGGGGTGAATAGGCAACTAACAATTTTTAGCTTTTCTTTACCAATTTAAACTTTGCATCAAAATAGGTTGTCTAGATATGCAACTAGGTGAGCAACCTATATGATGCAACAACAACAACCGCACAAGCAAGAAAGGGATACAACACAATATAAGCGTGCACAAGTAAAGGTAAGAAATAACCAAGAGTGGAGCCGGTGGAGACAAGGATGTGTTTTATTCAAAAATAATTATTCAAAAAAAATATCAATACCACAACACAATACAACAATCATCCACATTACAAATAATTATTCAAATCACCGACGCAAACTAAATAATGCAATATAAAACTTGTCCCGAATACAAAGCACACATGAATTTAATGAAAATGATAGAAAAATGAGTTTTATTACTATCCAACCCTTTGCCAATGGTGCTCAATGAGGTCCTCCTGAAGCTTAAAGTGGGTGTTTGCATTTTCAATCTCCTTATATGTCTGAAGAAAAGCTCTAATGCGGTTAGGGTCTCTAGTTGGTTTGACATGGCTACCCACATTGTCGTAGAAGAACTCCAAGTTCATGTCTCTCGCATCTTCGAGAATCATATTGTGAAGAATAACACAACATGTCATGATGTCCAAAAACGAGCAAGACCACGAACAATGGCAAACCTAGATTGCAAAACCCCGAATGCTTTTTCAATGTCTTTTCGGCTGCCTCTTGCACCCTTGCAAATTCACATTGTTTTCTAGTTTTGGGTTCTTTGATGCTCTTGACAAATGTGCACCAAGGAGGGTATATACCATCTGCAAGATAGTACCCCTTTGTGTATTCATGCCCATTGATAGTGTAGTTGAAAGCAGGGGCATCACCACTAGCAAGCCTAGCAAACAAATGAGACCGTTGCAACATATTGATATCATTGAGAGTACACTGCATACCAAAAAAGCAATGCAAAATCCATAAATCCTCGGATACTACGGCCTCTAGCACAATTATTGCATCACGAGACTTGCCACAATACATTCCATGCCATGCCTTCGGGAAATTTTCCAATTCCAATGCATACAGTCAATGCTACCCAGCATGCCAGGCCAACCTCTCCTCTTCTTAGATGCCATCAATTTTTTTTGTCATCCTCGTTGGGTGCCCGAAGATATTCAGGACCAAAGACACGGATGATCACTTTGGCAAACCTACGCACTGACTCAATTGTGGTATCTTCACCAATGCGAAGGTACTCATCGGCATAGTCAGCCGGAACGCCGTATGCAATCACCCGCATAGCTGCCGAGATTTTTTGTTATGCACTAAATCCCTTCAAACTCGCAGCATTTTTTCTTTGAGTAAAGTACCGACAATTTGCCTCGCAAGCTTGAACAATTTTCCCAAAGACAGATCGGCGCATTCTGTACCTTCTCCGGAAGAGGTGCGGCGGATATGTTGGATTCTCTGCGAAGTAGTCTTGCATCAACATCTTGTTCCCGAGATGGCGATTTCGAGGAATGCAAAGACGGCCGACGGTCTATCCTCGCCGCCTCTTTCGGTTCTCATCTTCGTGCTCCTTCATGGCAAGTGAAAGGATCGATATAGTTGACTAGAGGGGGGGTGAATAGGCAACTAACAATTTTTAGCTTTTCTTTACCAATTTAAACTTTGCATCAAAGTAGGTTGTCTAGATATGCAACTAGGTGAGCAACCTATATGATGCAACAACAACAAGCGCACAAGCAAGAAAGGGATACAACACAATATAAGCGTGCACAAGTAAAGGTAAGAAATAACCAAGAGTGGAGCCGGTGGAGACAAGGATGTGTTACCGAAGTTCCTTCCTTTTGAGGGGAAGTACGTCTCCGTTAGAGCGGTGTGGAGGCACAATGCTCCCCAAGAAGCCACTAGGGCCACCGTATTCTCCTCACGCCCTCACACAATGCGAGATGCCGTGATTCCACTATTGGTGCCCTTGAAGGCGGCGACCGAACCTTTACAAACAAGGTTGGGGCAATCTCCACAAGTTAATTGGAGGCTCCCAACAACACCACGAAGCTTCACCACAATGGACTATGGCTCCGCGGTGACCTCAACCGTCTATGGTGCTCACACACCCAAGAGTAACAAGATCCGCTAAGGATTAGTGGGGGGGAATCAAATTTCTCTTGGTGGAAGTGTAGATCGGGGCCTTCTCAACCAATCCCGAGCAAATCAAGTTTGATTGGCTAGGGAGAGAGATCGGGCGAAAATGAAGCTTGGAGCAACAATGGAGCTTTTGGGGGAGGAGGTAGGTCAACTTTGGGGAAGAAGACCCCCTTTTATAGTGGGGGGAGCAATCCAACCGTTACCCCCCACTTCAGCCCCGCAGAGAGCGGTACTACCGCTTGGCCAGCAGTACTACCGCTCCCCCTTGCGGTACTGCCGCTGGGCCCAGAGCGGTACTACCACGGTGGTCAGGGCGGTACTACCGCACACGAGCGGTACTACCGTCCCCACTGCCACGGCTAGTACCGTAAAACCCGACACGGAAAAGACCCCTTGAATCGAGGCGGCACTAGCACGAAGCCGCAGCGGTACTACGGCAGGGGGCTACAGCGGTACTACCGCTGTGGAGCGGTACTGCCGCTTGTAGCACCCAAGCGGTACTACCGCTCCGGCCCGCGGTACTACCGCTGGGACCAGAGAGGGCACACTGAGAGAGAGGAACGAGCTCATCAACGAAGCGGAAAGGCTCGGAGGGTGTGCAAAGGAAGTGTACGTGATGATTCCACCCTAGCCTTTCCAAAGCGGACCTCCTCTTGATAGTATGGTGATCCCTACGAAACTAGTCCACCAAACTAATTCGAAAGTACTACACCGTCTTCGCTTCAAACTCCGAGGGGAGGGAATCGTCTCGTGCCAAAGGATGAATCTCTGAAAAACTCAATGCACACGATTAGTCCGCAAAAGCATTGTCATCAATCACCAAAACATCTAAGGGATACAAATGCCCTTACAACAAGGGCCATCACCAACGTCTGCTGCTCATAGTTTGCAAGCAGCGTCACAACATCCGAGTCGTCTGAATCGGGCGAATCGCTAGAAAAAACTTCTCGCATGGGCTCAATTCCATCTACATGAACAAAAATCGCACGCTGCATCAACCAACTATGCATAGCGCTCGTCACAAAGCACAAGTAAAACTCACCGGCTGCTCGAGGGCGGTGGCCCTCCGGCGTTTCAGGGGCGGGCGATCCCCGGCGGCGACGACGACTAGGTGCGGCTCGGGGGCGGTCGATCCCCGGCGCGGCTACGGCGACCAGGGGTGGCTCGTGTCACCAAATCCGGGGGGGGTGCAGCGTATCGGTGGAAGAGGGTGGGGGGCGCCCCCGTGGCGCGATTCCGCCCGCAGATTTGGCCGGAATTGCCGACGACGGACGGGCAGAACCAATGGCGGGCGGCGGCGGAAGGAGGTGGGGAAAGGGCGTGGGCTGAAATGTCCCTCCCGCCAACTGCTTTCCTGGGATACGAGGCACTGTAGGGGCGAGACGGAAACCTGCATATACGTGGGTTGGGGCTGAGATTTTGCCGCCCCCCTCAAAAATATTTATGGGTCGGACGCGTTTGCGGGGTCTGGTCGGACAACTTTTTCCGCGCCGACCCACATTTTGGCGATTATTTTGCGGGTCACGGCGTTATACGGGGTCTGCTAGAGATGCTCTTACAAGGGCTTGTCACTCAAGAACAAATATGCACACAAGGGAAAAATAGGGACAAGTTGAGCTCGATTTTCTTTCTTTCATTTGCTCTGAACCTGTAGATTGCAATCTCTCCTTTGCTGGCAGTATGGTCGCCAACTCTTGTCCTCTGGGCCAATCTTCAGAGGCTATTGCTCCCGCTTTGGAGTAGGGCACTGGACGTGGTGGTCTGGGGCTTGAAGCATTTGCAAGGTCGTCAGTCTATTGTTTACGGATGTGCGCTTCTGGTGGGAGAATCTCTACTATTTCTTGTCAGTTTTGTTGTAGTAGTGGTATGCTTGCCTGGTAGGAATTAGGAGGACAGACATCAACATGTGTCCGAAGAAGAACCTAGTTTTGAACAACCGAACTATTTGGATGTGGGTTGGACCAGTTTTCGATCACATATTTGGGGATACTGATACGTTATCGATAACTCATAAATGCTGAATGGAAACACATCAAGGAGAGACTACAAAAAAGACTTAGCAGTTGGAAGGGTAAACCGTTATCTCTGGGTGGAATATTGGTCCTCATAAACTCAGTAGTAAGTAACATGGTACTATATATGATTTCCTTCTTCTAGTTGCCGAAAGGAGTTTTACATAGTTTGGATTATTTCCGATCAAGATTCTTTTGGCAAGGAGATAGCGAGCAAAAGAAATATCGACTGGCTAAATGGAGTGTGGTTTGCCATCCCAAAGACCAAGGCGGGTTGGGAATTCATGACCTTGAGGTTAAGAATAGAGCCTCGACAAATGGTTGTTTCAATTACTGACGGAAGATGGTGTATATATGGCAAAACCTCCCGAGGAGGAAATATGTGGGTTCCAAGGCGGTATCCCAAGCATACTGGAAGCCTGGTGATTCTCACTTTTGGGCGGGTCTATGGATCCTTTTCGATTAAGGACGGTTCGGAAATTAGAATCTGGGAGGACAAGTGGCTAGGAAATGCCACACTCCGGGAACACTATCCAGCTCTATACAACATTGTGCATCGCAAGGGTGATACTATCGCCACGGTAATGGAGTCATTTCCGCCAAATGTGACGTTCAGAAGAGATTTAGTTGGACCCAAACTCCAATCGTGGTGCATCCTACTTCAACGGTTGTCCACAGTGCAATTGTCACATGGGTCAGATGTATTTTGGTGGAACCTACATGGGAAAGGATAATTCTCAGTGGAGTCTATGTATAGAGCGTTAATCCAGCCCGAGGTGCTCGCTGATAATAACAAGATCTGGAAGATGAAAATACCTCTTAGGAATAAAATATTTGCATGGTATCTTCGTCGCGGAGTCATTCTTACTAAAGATAATTTATCAAGAGGAATTGACATGGAAATCCACAATGTGTTTTTTGTCCTCATGATGAGACAATAAAACATTTATTCTTCCAATGCAAATTGGCTCGGTCTATATGGTCAGTCATCCAGATAGCTTCTGGCATGTATCCTCCTTGTAGAGTTGCTAATGTATTTGACAACTAGTTACATGGGATTGATCACAGGTTTAGAACCTTCTTAGGATGGGAGCGATTGCCGTTATTTGGTTGCTTTAGCTATGTAGAGATGATAAGGTTTTTAACGATAAAAGTACTTCTCTAATGCAGGTTATCTACAGGTGTACCGGGACTCTTCGTTTATGGTCCTATGTACAACGCGTGGAGAATCGAGACCTATTTATGGAGGTGTGTACACGAATGAAGGATACGGTGAAGGATACTTTTATCCAACATGGGTGGCAGGATGATCTTAGGATTGGCCCACCTCCGCTTTAGGCGTTATACGGACTCTACATGTTTCTTTGTATTCCGCATTTTATTTTTCGTTTGTACAAGAGGACTTTGTTTGGCTGTGTGCATCTTAGTTATGCAGAGGCCGGGTGTAATGCTTAAACCTTTCAAATAATAAAGCGCCCTTTTCAAGAAAAAAACTAAAGATTTAGAGAGCCCACTCACTTGGACGTCTTTCCAGTTGGTCTATATACTTGTCTGAATTCTGAATGATTGAGGACAAAGCACAAGACTTGTAAGGGCTAATACTTGGTTCGCTTCCTGCCGTTTTAACTGGGGAGATTGATGCAAGTGGTAACCCGTGTCTTAGTTCATATGAGGTCATCTTACCAGTGATGGACAAGCTTAGGAGTTTGCTTTAGTTCTTTGTTGTTATGTTTGGGTTAGTAATAGTCCGTACTATATGTGCAGTTTTAACATGCTCTCTCTTACCTCCTCTTTTCACATGAGAGGTAAGAGTGTATATTAAATCTGAGCCGTTGATCTCATTAATTAGTGGTTTTATCAAATCTTACCTTCTTATCACACATGTAAAAATAAGAAGTAAAAGGGAGCATGTTAAAATTTGTCGTACTATGTAGGGGTTTCTCCCCCTTTTTTCTTTTATCCATAGTTCCATATACATTAAGTCCTCCTGCGTGGTTCGGAAAAAAAGACTACTTGCTAGATGCTAGTAATACCAGGAAATATGGATAATGTGGATTGTTCAACCTGGTGACAATTGAAGTGATAATAAAATCAAACTAAAGGTAAAATCAGGCATTTAGATGGGAATATGTTGATCCTTAATCACTAATCAATCCCACCTATATCAAGCTAATACAACCGCACTGAATGAGTATCCGGCCACTATCTAACATCATGCACACAACAAACACGTCCAAGTAAAGAAAATATAATTTTACATAAACAGCAAATTAGAACAAGTTAGAATGTAGGATGCTATAATCAAATACTATATCACTATCCATGATGGAGAAAACATCCCTAGCCATATGCTCCAATTGGGTAGATACCATCAGAGAAATGTCCTTCTCCTCGAGCCTACGCAGGGTAAACAAAATAAGTACGAAGCTAATGTGTAAAACCTTGCTTGAATAACCTGCACATGAGATCCGACACATTTTTTGTTAAACACCGCATCTAAGACAGACAAAGAGCACAACATAAGGGCATAAGATTGTCATCCCACCCGGATATGTGTGACCTTTTTTGTATAATACCCCTCTATTAGTTTACAACGGAAGTGATTGGTAAGTTGGAAGTGAATTATTGACATGCCTAACTTAAGTTAATTGTCCATATCCTTGCACAACAATTTTTTTTACGATATTATGAGAAACAAGTTCATGAAAGGTTGTACAATATCATTTTCATCTAACCTTCTAAATTTTATTATATTCTTTACGCCATTTGATTCAAAATACTTGATATATTTTACCTTGACTTTATCATGTTTGGCGAATAATAGTTTCCTGACTTAGGTTTTGTTTGGACTTGTTGTTTTGTTTGCTCAAACTACTCTGCATTGCTATGCACACGAGAAAGATATGCGGTTGTCGATTGACCTTGTGGCACCTTAGGTTTTGTTTGGACTTGTTGTTTTGTTTGTTCTCCTAGATATCTAGCTTAACCTTGAGCTAAATTCTAGAGATGACAGAAAATATATGCGTTCTACTAGAATACTGCTGATAATAAGAAGATAAATAGGATGGTTAAGTGGAAACTTATGTGTAAACCCAAAATCCTTGATGGGTTGGGGATTACCAATACATGGTGATGAACAAATGTCACATTATGAAATGCTGGTGGCACCTTTACTATGAACCAGAGGAATCTATTTGGATTCAAACCGCGAAAGCTCAATACTTCCCAAACATCATTTGCTCGAAATGGCTCCTAGTTCCGGAGGGCCCTACACAAGGTTCGTGCCGAATTTATAAGCCTTCTGAAATTTGTGGTGGGAGATGGGGCTTGCATCCTAGTCTGTCTGGATTGGTGGATTGGCGCCGGTCCCTTATCTTTGTCCTCCGCTACTCTTTTTTTCATATATTTCTAATCAGACAATCTCCATTGTGGAGGTTGCTACTTCTAACTGCGACCTTGCTTTTCGTCGTGTTTTGTGTCCTGTAGAGTTAGGAAAATCGCAGGACCTCACTACCTTGTTCCCTGTGCTCTCGGATTCAACTGACCGAATCTCTTGGCCCCATTCTTCCTTGGGCAAATTCTCAATTAAGTCTCTTTACTCTAAGATTGTCTCTGGGAGGCACACCTCCCGCTTTAAGGCTTTTTGGCAAGCACGCATTCCTCTCAAAATTAAAAAATATTGGCATGCTACCAAACATAAACTTCCAGCTACTGACCAAATTATTAAACACAACGGCATTGCTAACACGGCTTGCTCTCTTTGTGGGGAGAGGGAAGACATGGAACACATTATCTTCAAATGTGTCATCTCCAAATTTGGCAGGAGTTGTGTTCGATCATGGTCAAACTGCAACTACAACCCTCTGAGCTTCTTGGATCACTTTAAATTACATGAGAATCTCTTGGACCAGTCCATCCGTGTTTTCTGGATTTCTTTTGCTCCTTTTCCTTGGAGTTTCTAGTCTACTCGGAATAAGTTTACCATTGAACATATTTTTCCTAACTGTCCGGCTGACTGTTTGTTTAAAATGGCTACACTTTTACAACAATGGAAGCCACTCATTATAGCGGCTGACGATGACGTGCTCACCTCGATCATTGCCAAGATTAGAGCATGCATGTTTACTCTTTGTCCTGCCTGCCCTTCGATGCCTGATCATGTAGTGTAGCCCCTAGCTATCTCACTTGCTGGCCTGCATGCCATGGTATCCTGGTTGGCTGTAATGTTATTTTGAACCTCTCTCGTGTTGTACTGGATTCTATGCTTGTTAGACTTTATTTACAAAGTCCGGAATCTGTGTTTCCTCTAGAAAAATACTATGCTCAATCCAAGCAGGTCCTTAGCAGGTGTAGAAATACAGTGCTACAACATATGTGGTGGTGACGACAAAACCAGCCTCAATTGTTTTTTTCCAATTGTTCATGTCCCCCACGTAGGCACACACACGCAACCGGATATGTAATAATTTTGAAATGGTATAATATTTTATTTTGTAAAGAAATTCAACGGATATTTTGGTCAACCATGTGGTTATTCATGGATTGAGCGTTGGATTCTGTCTTCATTTCTTGATTAGAGATTTTACACCAGGCATATCTCAAATGATAACCCACGATGCCATGAGCTATGTGCAGACGTGAGTTTATACCTAACCAAAAAGAGCAACACATGTGGTACAATTTAAAAACTGCATATAGGTGTAACCAATGAACCCAATAAATATATTTGTGAGTCGAGCAAACAACCTTCATATCAACAATGCCCCGACATGAATGCATAGGTCATACATTCCCAAGCTTCCTTTTGATCCTGGTTCTTGAACAACTAATGTATATCATCTATGTATATCCAAAGAGAGCATACCAACACATGTGGATGTGTTGGATAAGGCTTGGACGGCATGAGGAAATATTCTAGGGCCTAATATTTGTTTTCCTTAACCCTAGATCAGAGATGAGAGTGGCTGAGACGATTGGGCGGAAGGATTTAAATGAATTATTGCGAGTTCAGCTACAGCTGCCGAGCCTTTGCATCTACGCTGCCATCTCTCGCGGTTGTTGTCCCTTTTTTTCATCTCACGGGGATGAGAGTGGCTCAATTGATTGGGATGGCTATCGTGCCCAAGTAGTTTTGCTATTAGGTTACATGGCCTAGGACCTTCATTCATCTCCCTGATTTGCTGGTACTGAATGCAATCTAGCTCTGTTCCATAGCTGAACTGAACCTGGTCCCCATCAGCTATTAACCCAGGTTTTGGTGTATTTTGGTCAGTAACAGCTTTGCACAAGAAGTATTTCCCCTTCAATACAAGAAAAATTTGACCGCATGGTGCGGTGATAATTTGTAGGTAGCTTTCGTTGAGGAAGCGAACCTGCTCTCTCTCTCTCTCTCTCTCTCTCTCTCTCTCTCTCTCTCTCTCTCAACGGTACCACCACCAGGCCTTCTACTCCCCATTTCTTTTGAAGTAATGTGGCTTCCTCTCCTGGCAAATTTTAGCATGGCCCCTCTTACCCCCCTTTTCACATGAGAGGTAAGAGTATAATAGATCCGAGTCATTGATTTGATTAACTGATGGCTTGACTAACTCTTACCTTCTTCTCTCATGTGAAAAGCGGGGGTAAGATGGAGCATGTTGGACAAGGGGGGCTTGTTGGCACAGCCATACCAAATTTCCATGGGGTTCATACATGCACACAAGTAAACTTGGCTTGTCAATCACCAAGGGTTGTGATAAGAAGAATAAATCCTGCGTGATGCCGATCATCCACTATGGTAGAGCTATGCGTCGATGTGACAATATCCGGTACATAACGAGATATGTACATGTGGTGCGATTACCATAAATGCTTTCATTGTAACAACATTATACGTCGATGTGGCAATCTATAGTTCACATAAGAAATATGATCGAGATATATGAGGTTGGAAGAGTTTCTTATCGTTTCCTTAGAATATACTCTGATTAACCAAACCCACTTTTCTGTGGGGAATTAAACCAAGCACAACAAACTCTTCTCAGTTGCGTGAACAAAAAAACTCTTCTATGTTGATCGTAGCTAGTCTTTTGTAGTGATGAGCAAAAATTGCTTAGGTTTGGAAGGCAAAGAGAATTCGTCATTAATTAATTAGTTGGTGAGAAGTAAATTTTCAATGTCCTCAAGTGCATATACTTGCATGATGTTCCAGCAGTATCGTTTTTTATGGAGTGCCTATTTAGCAACGGGCTAATTTATTTTGGGCGACAGTCAGATTTTTCCTCCACTAAATCAAATCACAAGCGTGTACGTGGCTCTATTATTTTTCCCTTGTCACCCCAACATATTTCTCATGCATGCCCACCATCATACCATTTGCCGTGTCATTATATTATATTAGGTCAAATCAAGTCAATGTTGCGTACATACGATGTGCCACCGTCACAGAAAGTAACGTCGCTCCAACGCCTCTCCAGACGTCAGGGATTTTGTTCAAGAGCCAGATGAATACGGCTGCACAATTGTTGACGAAACCCCCGTTGTAGATGCCACTGATGGCCGGGAGGCCTCGACGGTCCTGCGTGCCTCCCATGCCCACGAAAAAGTTGTTCTTGTCCTTCGCGCCTGTTGCGGACCTTGCGGTGGCGCTGTTTTCAGCAGCGGGGTGGGCCAGCAGCGTCAGGAAGAGTAGGAGGATGGAGGTGATAGTGCCGGAGCACCTCCTGGCCATGGCTCTAAATTTCACGCCATCTCTCATGTGTTGTGAGCACGAGATGCTGCTACTGCTACGCTTATGGTATGGAGTTTGCGGTTCAAATAGGGGCAGAGAAGTAGTACGAGTGTTGAAGTGAATGGTTTTTTAGGTATGAGGATGAGTAAATTTTGTAGGAGAGGAGGTAGACGAAATATGTTGCTCGTCTTTGTGCCTCTTCTTTGCTCCTAGCAACTGAAGACTGGGCTTCCTAATTCTGGACTTAGCAACAAAAAGCTCACCTTTGAGAAAGGCCCAATGTCCTCAGCCGTTTTTGGTGTCAGTTTGTATTGTCAGGTGAAAGACCAAACGTACGCAGTTTTCTTAGAAGAGTTTTCTCTACCAAACACAGACTGAAGAGCATCATCAACCTTCCGTTTTTATGCCAATTAGAGTTTAAATCAATGTTTTAAATAGCGGGCTATGGAAAATAGCGGCGAGCCTTCAAATCAGCTATAGCGGGCTATTTATGATGCGACCATTTAGCGGCACCCTGCTGAAAAGGCTATAGCGGGCAATAGAAGAGCTATAGCCGGATATTTAAAACTATGGTTTAAATGCGTTGATATGACAATTCAAGTCACCTTTGAGAAAAGCCCAATGTCCTCGACCGTTTTTGTGTCAGTTTGTATTGTCAGGTGAAAGACCAAACGTACGCAGTTTTCTTAGAAAAGTTTTTCTACAAAACACAGACTGAAGAGGCATCATCAACCTTTCTTTTTTTTTGTGCCAAGTAGATTTTAAATGCGTTGATATGACAATTCTACTCACCTTTGAGAAAGGCCCAACTTCCTCGACGTTTTTGGTGTCAGTTTGTACTGTTAGGTGAAAAATCAAACGTACGTAGTCTTCTTAGAAGAGTTTTTTTTCTACAAAACGCAGACTGAAGAGGCATCATCAACCTTCCGTTTTTTGTGCCAATTAGATGTTAAATGCGTTGATATGACAATTCTACATGTCTCATGTTGGTTGCTGTTGCGACCCAGGAAGTGGCAGTACAAAATCAGAAGGAGAATAAATCGATCCTTGTAGTAAGTGTGTTCAAGTACCTTTTTCCGAATTCGACTTCAAATTCAGAGTAACAAAAAGAAACGACAATTTGCTTTCCATTAGCGTATGTGTAACTTAGGGCATTCCAAACCGACCAGCAAACCGGCCACCGTATCAGCGGACCAGGACCAGTCCGTGGACACTGACGCGGGAACCAGCTAACCAAAGCTATCTGTGTACATTTCAAACTGGCTTTGAACAAACCAAACGTTTTACATGCAAACCGGATGATTTTATATAAACCCGACAAAAAGAATTACATTTTGGACATATTTTAACTAAATTATTGTTGACTAAGCTAGTCTATCGACGGCTGCGGCTGAGCCTCATTCCCACGACATGTGTGTGTTCCCCAATTTCGGCAGCGCAGCTCAACGGATTGGCCTGTGCCCCGGAGGAATATTCTTTGGCGTGGGTGGGGGGTGGGGGGGGGGGGGAGTAGCCTCCACTTCCATGAAGCACGGATCATAATTGGTTTTTGGGCCGGTGGAAGACGGTCACCGTGGCCACTCCACCCCGCGAAGCGGGCAAGTCACTTACTGTGTAACCCGGCGATGCGGTGGCGGTGGCCTTCACGGGACCCAACCGGAGGCGGCCTCTCATGGTCTACTATTCCTCGCTGACGGCAGCAGTAGCGTGCCAGCCGCCTCGTCGATCTCCACGAAGGTGGCTTCTTTCTCCGTCTGCAGGGCGCGGTATCATCAATATTCGCAGCAGGTCGCACAGTCGTAGGCGCGGGCGGAGCGGTTGGACGCAACCTCGTCCACGTCTGCCAGGATGCCCCTGCCGGCGTGCTCCTCCGGGTGTCGGCCTAGAACAACTCACCACTCCTCCGCGTACTGGCTTGGAGTGGCGAGTTGCTCCTCCGCGCGGCACCCGGGAGCCCGCGCCTCGCCCATGATGGTGCGGAGGTGGAGCTACGAGTTGCCTGGAGCGCGCGCCGGCCTGTTTTCGGCAGGCTTGACGGGCACCCAGACGGCTTTTCATGCCGGAGAACTCTTTTTTCTGCTCGCCAGATGCCATGGAGAGTGTGGTGTAAGAAGGAGACGGGGAACGGAGTTGTGGTGCGGTTCTTGCCCGGTGTTTGGCCACGTATAAATAGCGGGCGGACACGAGCAACCAACCGGCATCATGTTTAATGCTAGTTGGCTCATGGATGGACGTGTGACCGGAGTAGGTTTCTCGGCGCACTTGCGGGCTTAATGGGGGATAGGCGGGCAGATGGAAACTGTTTCAATGCGGAGAGAAGGCGTGTGCAGCGGGCAACGCTCTCCGCCGGCGAGCGGCTTTAATGCCGGCTCCAGTGAGAAGTCGCGTCCGCTCTGGGCCGATGTGAATGCGACACTGATGCTTTGGTCCCGGGCAACTGGCTTCGGGCGGGAAAGCGCGTGGGCAAGGGACAACGATTTTGGTGGGCCAGGTTTATTGGCGGAGGAGGAGTACCTGTGGCAAGGGCAGATGGGAGGCTGTAAATAAGGTGAGTGCGTTACCAGAAAGTTAAGTTTCTTTTTCGAACTTCTGGAAAGTTAAGTTAGTCTCAGCCGATTTCTTTTCCACTAACCGTTTGCTGCCTGTACAATACTTGTAACCTGAAACGGTCTATGTACAAAGGCTCGGCTGGTACTTTTCGCCTGGTGCAGCCCACTTACATGGCTGATCCATCAATTAGCCAGATGGGTAAAGTGTGTGTACGCGTGCTACTGTGTCAGCCTGTTTCGTTTTTCTTTTTTGGAAAAGGAGGCTTACTCCCGGCCTCTGCATCCGAAGAAATCAGCCTGTTTGGTAACTACTCTACAGGAGAATGGAAGTTTTCATAAGGGTGTTTGTAGAGGGATTAGGCATGGGAAGTAGAGTTTTACTCTCATTCCCTTGTTTGGTATATAATGAGAATTAGTGTGTGATAAAACTCTGCTCACGAATTAATAGAGTACCCGGGTAAAAAATGGGTGGGAATTGTTTTCCTCAACTCCCATTTCCTTTCCCAGTTAAATTCCCATTCCCTCTAATCAAATAGTGGACTTTTAATCTCCTCACCCCTCAACTCTCATTCCCCATCTGTAATCCCCCGAATCAAACATGGTGTATGTGGGTGTGCGCGCACACGCGCGGAGGAGACGACAGAATTGGTACGAGATGCAATTAATCAATTTTTATGTCTCAAGAGAAGACAAAGAGAGACCGACAAGACCGGCGGAACAGGAGTTGCGGGTGGACCCAGATGGCCGTGGCCCGAGGCCGAGCGCACTGGGGGAGGACCTGGGTGGGTCCGTGGTGGGGGGAGTAATCAACTCCTCCATGGCTGCCGTGCCCCAATTAGTGCCGGAAGATGGGACCCACCCTGATGAGAATCATGCACATGCAACGTTGGGTGCGTCCACGTCCGCGAGCTGCATGCGGGAGGGCCGAGACAATGAAAGCATCTTGGTGGTGCAAGACGGGGCTGTGCCACTGATCAACAACTGCAGGAGCCTGGTATGCTCACCCATGAGGCAGGAGATTGAAGGAATGACTGCTGGTGAGGCGGTGGCCTATGGCAAGCTTAAAAGCTTCTGTTCCAACATCATTAAACGTCTCGCCCCGCCCCTGCTGAAAGAGGTGCAAGCGTTGCAACTACGCCCAGAGGCCGAGCCATTCACGCCTAAGCGTACCACGAGAGCATCAAAGAAGACCACAGCGACCAAGAGAGCTAGGGACACGCCGGTGGAAAACGTGCTTCTTCACGCGTTGGGCATGGCGCCCAATGACTTGGAGGTGGATGAGGGAGTGGTGCATGAGCTCAAGGAGCTCTTTGACTCTCCGTTGCGCGAGCAACACGTGAGGATCATCGCGACACTTTTCGGCAAGGCACTGCCATCGCCGGAGGAGCTAGAGGCGCAAAGCTCAGTGGTGGTGTGTGCGCAGTAGGGCTTCCCTTGCGGAGTAGGTGTAGTTTCTCTCCATGGATCTACACCCACAGGTGCTTTGCTGGAATGTTCGGGGCTTGAACAATCCAGCCAAGAGGAAAGCGGTGAGAGAGTTCGTGAGCACTTTGGAGGTCAACCTCATTTGTTTCCAAGAGACCAAAATGGATGTAATAGATAGATTCACGGTGATGCAATGTATGGGGCCATCCTTTGATGGTTTTGCCTATTTGCCGGCGGAGGAGACTCGAGGGGGTGTTTTATTGGCTTGGGATAGCTCGGTGTTGGATGTGGAAGCGATACAACTTGACACAAACTGTGTCACGGGGAGGGTGCGTCCCAAGACGGGGGAGCCCTGGTGGATCACGGTCGTCTATGGTCCTCAGGGAGACGAGCGCAAATGCCAGTTTTTAGAGGAGCTCACGATGAGGCGTACGATTTGCCCGGGTGCTTGGCTTGTGCTTGGAGACTTTAACATGATTCTTAGAGCCTCCGAAAAGAATAACAACCTCAACAAGACTATGATGAACAAGTTCAAGGATTTTGTGGATGACCATGAGATTAGGGAGATGTACATGCACGGGAGGAGATTCACCTGGTCCAACGAGAGAGAGGTGCCCACTCTGACCAAAATTGACAGAATTCTAATGACGGTCGACTGGGAGTTGCAGAACGCCGACTACCTTCTACAAGCGCTGTCCACCGGAGTCTTGGACCACGCGCCGCTTCATCTGACCACGAGTGCAGGTTTTTGCCCCAAGAAACGCTTCAGATTCGAGTTGTTCTGGACCAAGTTGGAAGGCTTTGAGGAGGCAGTCAGAGAGGCTTGGGTCTGTGACCCCACGATTACGGACCCGTACAAGAGGCTGGATACGTTGCTGCGCAACTCGGCGGTGTCCCTGCAAGCCTGGGGCCAGAGAAGAGTCGGAAACGTCAAGTTGTTAATGAGGGTGGCGACTTGGTTGATTCACCGGCTGGATGAGGCGCTGGAGAGTAGGGTGCTGCTGGCCCGGGAGGTCTGGCTACGTAGAACGCTCAAAAAAGCTCTCTTGGGCATGGCGGCTCTGGAACGGACTATTGATCGACAGCGCTCTAGACTGAGATGGATCAGGGAAGGGGATGCTAACACTAAACTCTTCCAAGCTGTGGCAAACGGGAGGAGATCCAAAAACTTCATTGCGCACGTCAAGATCGGAGAGAACTTGGTAACCGACCAAGAGAGGAAGCTGGAGGTTTTCACCGAAGCGTATGAGAGGCTGTTGGGGACTGCACTTACGAGAGATCACACGCTCGATCTGCAATATCTAGGGATCGAGGCTAAGGACCTGAGTTGCTTGGAAGGGATGATCACCGAGGAGAAGGTGTGGCAGGTGATCAAGGAGATGCCACCGGATAGAGCGCCAGGGCCGGATAGATACATTGGCGCGTTTTTCCAAAAAGCATGGCAGATCATCAAGCTTGATATTATGGCGGTGCTGATGAAGCTTTTTGTGGGCGATTCAAGAGGTTTTGCTTGCTTGAATATGGCCAACATTATTCTCATCCCCAAGAAACCCGACGCAGAGGAGATTGGTGATTTCAGGCCTATAAGCTTGATACACAGCATCCCCAAGCTCTTCGCGAAGGTTTTGGCCAATCGTCTAAGGTTGCAAATGCATGAGCTTGTCTCGGCGAATCAGTCGGCGTTCATTAAAGGGAGGCACCTCCACGACAATTTCCTCTTAGTTCGGCAAGTGGCCAGGAAAATACACGCAAGAAGAACCCCTGGAGTCTTCCTCAAGTTGGATATTTCACGGGCCTTCGATTCCTTATCATGGCCCTTCCGCTTCGAGGTGTTGAGAGCGAAAGGCTTCGGTCAGAGGTGGCTTATCTGGATGGCCGCACTGCTTAATTCGGCAAGCACCAAGATGGTTGTCAATGGGGTGCAGGGACGAAAGATTTTGCATGCTTGTGGGCTGAGGCAGGGAGACCCGATCTCTCCTATGCTGTTTGTCATTGCCATGGAGGGTCTCTCGGCTCTCATACACAAAGCAATGGATGTGGGCGCCCTTGATACGTTCACCGGGATTTCGCCGATGCAGAGTGTGTCTATCTACGCAGATGACGTGGCCTTGTTCACGAAATCCTCGGCTAATGACTTGGCGGCAGTTCGAGCTATCCTCACGGTGTTTGGATAAGCCTCCGGGCTCAAGGTCAACTACCGCAAATCAACAGCGATTATCATCAGGGGCGATGAGGACGACAAAATCAGAGTAGCGACCATGCTACAGTGCAACACATCGGAGTTTCCTTGTAGATACCGTGGGCTACAGCTTGCGATTAGGAGCCTGACGCGCGCGGAGTGGCAACCCATGCTGGATAAGGTGAGGCACTTCTTACCAGGCTGGCAAAAAGGTTTAATTCAGCGCCCGGGACGGCTGATCCTGGTGCAGTCGGTGGTTGCGGCAAGGCCGGTGCACCATCCGATGATTGCGGAGGCGCCAGAGTGGGTTCTAGAGGACATGAACAAGTGGATGAGAGCCTTCTTATGGGTTGGAAAGGACAAATGCAATGGAGGGCAATGTCTGGTGGCTTGGGACAAAATCTGCCGTCCCAGAGACTGTGGTGGCTTGGGCATCAAGAACTTGAAATGTGTCACGACCGGTTTTTCAATAAAATAATTATTGAGAGACCAATCCCTTTTACGGACCAGCGAGGAAGAATTCCTTCTCACTGATAGACAATATCTTGGTCACAGATGAAAAATACTAGGAGTACTAAATATAATACAAGGTTGAGCAGAGACTGCCCAATAATTTATTACATGTACGCCGCTAAAACAAGACGGCGGATAGGGTGGCAAACTGCTAACTCACGATAGTAACGGTGGTGGAAATATCATCGCGAAGCGAGTGATATGATTCCAGAAGACTACAACTTATCGAGCGTCGGAGTGAGGCTCGAGAAGACTTATTGCGGGTGGCGGAAGCGTATACAATACAAGTGACCAATATACGGGATTTCGCAGGACTGACTGGGACTCCTCTAGGCATCGGACGCGCTATCAAACTCTTCATCCAAGAGATCGCCTTCGTCAACATCTGGCCAAATCAACAAGCCAGGTGAGTACTATGAAAGTACTCGCAAGACAGTTCGGACATAAGATATAACGAATGCAACATGAAGCATATGAACAAGTTAACCAGTGCGATCAGACATAGAGATGATAAATACTGGGTGCCAAGCGAGGGTCTGAATGACGCCTCGAGCGGAAACTGCAGAATAGTAATACTGGTGCCAAACGAGTGTCTGAAAGACTCCTCGAGCGGAAAATGCGGAATAATAATACAGGTGCCAAACGAGTGTCTGAAAGACTCCTCGAGAGGAAAATGCAGAATAATAATGCGGGTGCCAAACCAGTGTCTGAAAGACTCCTCGAGAGGAAAATGCAGAATAATAATGCCAAAGTCGGGCGTCGGGGCGACACCAGATACATGGCTTATATTTAAAGTGAGAAACGAGTACACGCCACAGTCGGATGTCTGCACGACGTCTCATAAAGGGCTTATATTGTAGCTCAATAATACAATAGTTCGGGAACATAATTTATCACAAGCATGAGACAAATATAAGGTTAGTCCATCCACAGGAATAACAATAAATCTAAATTTACCACTTGAGCTTGTTCACCGGGGACAAGTTTTTCACACGGATAGATATGGATATAATGTTTACACTACTGATCATGGATACGATGATTTGGAAAGAATTGACTCTGCAGAGTTTGTACTAAACCACAGCCAACGGATTTCAGTAGTCACGGGGACTAGTTCCGTCTACGGTGTTTTGGAAGAAACACGTCTAACCAGTACACACCCAATTCAACTATCCGAAGCCAGGGATCACCCTCGGCAACATTCAAGAAAAACCTTGAGACGGGGAGGCTACAACCTCGCGTAGCATGGGATCAAATTTCTATACGCGCGCTCTAAGGGGGTGCCCCCCTCTCGGTCCCAACCGGAAACACCCATGCCCCTGACCGGATGACTGGCTTTAATCCTGGGCCAAGGTACCCTCATCCCGGCCTCTCTGTTTGGTGTGTACACGGAAAGAGGTTACCAACTTACTAAACCGCATCCTGGCAATGAGACATGTGGTAGCACGGAAGGGGAAAGAACGGTAACACGGCTCCAACCATGTTAACGTCGGAAAAGTCGGATGACGCAAGGCTGGTATGCTACAATAGTACCACCTTGCTGCCCTTCATGTCACCACATGATTAGGCCACCTCTCATCAGAGGTCATCGCAACTTTGGAACATGCGGGAAAAGAACGATAACGTGGCTCCAACCACGTTAACGTCGGGGAAAGTCGGATGACGCAAGGCTGGTATGCTACAACAGTACCACCTTGCTGCCTTTCATGTCACCACATGATTTGGCCATCTCCCATCAGAGATCATCGCGACTTTGGAACAACCGGGTCGTTGCCTAACAAGCAACGAGGTGTTTACCGACACTCACATGCCACGCATAAACTCTCATGTGAACATGTAAAACACCTGTCATATCAAATGTTCAAAACATGCTTGCCTGGTTCGGAGAAGTCGGAGTCTAGCTCGGCGAAGTTCGCGGCTCCGTCACCTCTTCCGGAACCTACGGCAATCACGAAACGGGTACTAACGTGAAAACCAACACTGGCACAGAAACTTTTCCAAATATTTTTTAAAATAAATCCCATAAAAAACTAGACAAAATTTGAAGATTGTCAGAAAAAGAATCACTCAAAAATACCTTTTCATTAAAAAGTTATAAAGGTTTCTGTCCAGGGACTTATCTGTAATGAAACAGAAAAGTTCCAGGGTTTTAACTGAGAAAACAGAAAACGCTTCGGCTGGGAATGCGCAAGCGCAAAGGAGAAGACGTATTTTGCCCGAAGGCGCCAACAGAAAACGGTTTGCGAATAAAAGAACAGAGGCTGACACGCGGGGTCCACATGTCAGGTTTGAAAAGCTCGCCGGCGCCCGAAGACTGCGGTGGACGCCGGCGTCGAACCACAGCGTGTTAGGAGAAACGGAGGGTACCAAGAGCTTCAGCGTCTTCTTCCGCGTCGGTGGGTGGTGGAATCGTCCAATGGGGAGCACCACGTCGACGGCGACACTTTCTCCGGCGGATGGCGGCTCGGGTGAGGATGGGGAACTCCGGTGGAGGGCTGCAAGCTTCAAATTGAAGTGCGGGTCAGAAAGAGGGATGCATGGTGAAGCTACTGGTAAGAGAATGGAGGCGGAGGAGCACACACGGGGGCGAATCGGGCTGGATCCTGTGGCGGGTCGCGGCGGCCGGAGTCGAGGAAGGAGACCTCCTCGGGGTTCTACCAGTGGCTAGGCGTGCTCTAGGGGGAGTGCAGGGCTGGTGGGTGCTCGAGTTGAAGCTCGGGGCCTCTATTTATAGGCAGATCGATGGGGTGGCCGTGAACGGAGAATCTCCGGCGAGCGATTACGGCGGTGCAGTGGATTGGCAGGTGGTTTGAGCGGCCAGGCAGCATCAGTGGAGGTTACTGGAGTCATTTTACAGCTAAACGAAGATGGGCTTGGCGTAATGGCGTCGGTGCACGGTGAGGTGATCGCACGGGCTCAACGGCGGCAGAGAGCGCGCTCCGCGCCCTGCGGTTCACGACGAGAGCGGCAGCGCATTCGGGGGAGTGGAAGGCCATGCGGCGAGCTCCGGTGGTTTGGGCGGCGCTGGGTGGCGTCGTCGGCGCCGTGTCTCCCGCTGGCGCCCGCAAAGCCGCCGCCGGCGTCGATCACGGGGCGGCGCACCTTCTGCTGCTCGTCACCGACGCCCGCAAGGCGCCAGGCGTTCGTGCGGTGCAGGAACAAGAGGGCGGGGACGAGGAGCAAGGCGACGCGGTGGCACTGGCGAGATCGATGTCCTTCTCTGAAGAAAACGACAGCAAGCCACTGACTGAATCTCTGAATTTCTGAACTTGACATAGACAGTGCACTGCAGGTGTTCGACAGAAGGTTTTGGCTATGAGATAAATTTTTCTGGAGCTGTAACTTGGTGAGATGACCACTCAAAGCACCCAGGGGCTGCCTGATTTTACTTGGAACTTTTGGAGAAGGTTTTGAATGAATTTCACCAAATTTGACAAATCTGGTCCAAACTTGCAGCAGATGTAGTTTGAAAATTTTGAACTGAAGACCAGTGGATCTTCATGGTTCTAGGTTGAGGGTTCAAAGGACTAGGAGGGGAAAAAGGTTTGGTGCCAAAAATCAAGACAGAAAGTGGAGTTCCTTTGTAAATCTCCAAGTGCTAGAAAAGAAGGCAGAAATTTATTTGAATAGAATTTGAATGGAAGTAATCACATGGGGAGGTTCAACTTGCTGGATTTGATGCAAATCATGATCCAAAGGTGAGGAAGTGGTTAGGAGAGAGGATTTGCACTAATGCCATGGCAAGAAGGAATTGTTGAAAGTGGCAAAGGACTTTCCAAAAGCCATAGTGCAAATTCAAAAAGATTTTCAAAAGTTATTTTCCCAAATGAAAAACATTTTGTCTTGAGTCCAAAAAGAAAAGCAAGAACTTCCAAGACCAAAGGCAGATCTTGGATGAATCCAAACAAAATTTTGCCATAAATAAAAAATATGAGAGGGAGAGTTCTCTTGAAGAAAAATTTAAATCACTCCCCTCAAGTCAAATAAAATCTTTTGAAAAATCCAAATAAAAACTTGGGTGTCACAACACCTACCTCCTTAGGAAAAATCTCGTCCTCGAGATTTCTGCTGATCCTCAAATAGATATGGATACTCTGCTCGAAGGAAATCCTCCCTTTCCCATGTAGCTTCATCCTCAGTGTGGTTGCTCCACTGAACCCTGAAAAATCTTGTCGTTTTCCGACGGGTCCTCCGTTCAGACTCTTCTAAAATCTTTACTGGCCTTTCTCTGTAGGTGAGATCTGGTTGCATATCAATGTCCTCATGAGGTACATGTTTCTCCGGGTTACTCACGCATTTCCTCAACTTCCTCTTCCTCCTCTGTAGGTGAAATCTTTACTGGCCTTTCTCTGTAGGTGAAATCTTTACTGGCCCTCCTCTTCTTCCTCTTCATCCTCTTCCTCCATACTAACCTTGGCCTTTAGAGCAAGGTTTGGCTTCTTTACTCTTTGAGAGCGAAGAACCGCATTGTCGGCGGTCTTGTCCAAGATGCTCATAGCAACGAACTCATCCAACACTTCACTTGAGGACAAGGTGTGGAAGTCCGGCCTTTGACGAATGACGGAGGACATGGCTTTGTGGTAGGGCATCATTTCCTTGAGGAATTTGTGCTTGATCCAATTGTCATCCGTGTCTTTACTTCTATGATCTCGGAGAGAGACCGCGAGTTTGGTTACTCTCCGAAAAAGCTCACGAGGTTCTTCATCTTCTTTCATTGCAAACTCATTGGCTTCATCTTGCACCACTTCATAGTTGGAGTGTTGAATGCTCGCGCTTCCCTGATAGAGGGAAACAACTTGGAGCCAAGCATCTTTGGCCACGGTGTAGGGCCGGAGATGAGGAAGATCTTCGGGTGGGATTGCTTCTTGGATGATGAAGAGAGCATTCTCATTGAATTGATGATCCACAACTTCTCTAGGAGTGAAGTTACTTCGGTCATGCGGATAAAAACCTTCTTCAATGATTCTCCAAAGGTTAGTGTTCACATGATTTAAATGGCGCTTAAAACGATAGGCCCAAGAATCAAAATCTACATTCTTCTCAATCTTAGGGGCCGGGCCGGCATGATTCAAATGAGTGGAAGGGAGCGGTCCACCATAGACAGGTGGAGGTTCCACATGGGCAAAGATGCCGGTCCCATTTTTACCACTAGAAGAAGGAGCTTTCTCGCTAGTAGCTTCCCCCTTGTCGAAGGTAGCATCCGTCACCTTGTTAGCAGGATCACCCACTTTCAACGGTGCGGTGGAAAGTTTAAGCCCTTCTAAGAATTTATTAAACATGCTTTCGACCACGGTCGTCATGGAGGTTTTCAATGTGTCCAACGCCACATTGAATTCCTCATGAGAGACCGCGGTACCCCCATCTCCCGTAGACGAGACCGAATTCACACCGGAGTGTTCCTCCACACCGTCTACGACGTCAACCATACTCTTCGGACGGTGAAGTCCTCAATAAAGAGACGAGGCTCTGATACCAATTGAAAGGATCGATATAGTTGACTAGAGGGGGGGTGAATAGGCAACTAACAATTTTTAGCTTTTCTTTACCAATTTAAACTTTGCATCAAAGTAGGTTGTCTAGATATGCAACTAGGTGAGCAACCTATATGATGCAACAACAACAAGCGCACAAGCAAGAAAGGGATACAACACAATATAAGCGTGCACAAGTAAAGGTAAGAAATAACCAAGAGTGGAGCCGGTGGAGACAATGATGTGTTTTATTCAAAAATAATTATTCAAAAAAAAATATCAATACCACAACACAATACAACAATCATCCACATTACAAATAATTATTCAAATCACCGACGCAAACTAAATAATGCAATATAAAACTTGTCCCGAATACAAAGCACACATGAATTTAATGAAAATGATAGAAAAATGAGTTTTATTACTATCCAACCCTTTGCCAATGGTGCTCAATGAGGTCCTCCTGAAGCTAAAAGTGGGTGTTTGCATTTTCAATCTCCTTATATGTCTGAAGAAAAGCTCTAATGCGGTTAGGGTCTCTAGTTGGTTTGACATGGCTACCCACATTGTCGTAGAAGAACTCCAAGTTCATGTCTCTCGCATCTTCGAGAATCATATTGTGAAGAATAACACAACATGTCATGATGTCCAAAAACGAGCAAGACCACGAACAATGGCAAACCTAGATTGCAAAACCCCGAATGCTTTTTCAATGTCTTTTCGGCTGCCTCTTGCACCCTTGCAAATTCACATTGTTTTCTAGTTTTGGGTTCTTTGATGCTCTTGACAAATGTGCACCAAGGAGGGTATATACCATCTGCAAGATAGTACCCCTTTGTGTATTCATGCCCATTGATAGTGTAGTTGAAAGCAGGGGCATCACCACCAGCAAGCCTAGCAAACAAATGAGACCGTTGCAACATATTGATATCATTGAGAGTACCCTGCATACCAAAAAAGCAATGCAAAATCCATAAATCCTCGGATACTACGGCCTCTAGCACAATTATTGCATCACGAGACTTGCCACAATACATTCCCTGCCATGCCTTCGGGAAATTTTCCAATTCCAATGCATACAGTCAATGCTACCCAGCATGCCAGGCCAACCTCTCCTCTTCTTAGATGCCATCAAATTTTTTTTTGTCATCCTCGTTGGGTGCCCGAAGATATTCAGGACCAAAGACACGGATGATCACTTTGGCAAACCTACGCACTGACTCAATTGTGGTATCTTCACCAATGCGAAGGTACTCATCGGCATAGTCAGCCGGAACGCCGTATGCAATCACCCGCATAGCTGCCGAGATTTCTTGTTATGCACTAAATCCCTTCAAACTCGCAGCATTTTTTCTTTGAGTAAAGTACGGACAATTTGCCTCGCAAGCTTGAACAATTTTCACAAAGACAGATCGGCGCATTCTGTACCTTCTCCGGAAGAGGTGCGGCGGATATGTTGGATTCTCTACGAAGTAGTCTTGCATCAACATCTTGTTCCCGAGATGGTGATTTCGAGGAATGCAAAGACGGCCGACGGTCTATCCTCGCCGCCTCTTTCGGTTCTCATCTTCATGCTCCTTCATGGCAAGTGAAAGGATTGATATAGTTGACTAGAGGGGGGTGAATAGGCAACTAACAATTTTTAGCTTTTCTTTACCAATTTAAACTTTGCATCAAAGTAGGTTGTCTAGATATGCAACTAGGTGAGCAACCTATATGATGCAACAACAACAAGCGCACAAGCAAGAAAGGGATACAACACAATATAAGCGTGCACAAGTAAAGGTAAGAAATAACCAAGAGTGGAGCCGGTGGAGACAAGGATGTGTTACCGAAGTTCCTTCCTTTTGAGGGGAAGTATGTCTCCGTTAGAGCGGTGTGGAGGCACAATGCTCCCCAAGAAGCCACTAGGGCCACCGTATTCTCCTCACGCCCTCACACAATGCGAGATGCCGTGATTCCACTATTGGTGCCCTTGAAGGCGGCGACCGAACCTTTACAAACAAGGTTGGGGCAATCTCCACAAGTTAATTGGAGGCTCCCAACAACACCACGAAGCTTCACCACAATGGACTATGGCTCCGCGGTGACCTCAACCGTCTATGGTGCTCACACACCCAAGAGTAACAAGATCCGCTAAGGATTAGTGGGGGGGAATCAAATTTCTCTTGGTGGAAGTGTAGATCGGGGCCTTCTCAACCAATCCCGAGCAAATCAAGTTTGATTGGCTAGGGAGAGAGATCGGGCGAAAATGAAGCTTGGAGCAACAATGGAGCTTTTGGGGGAGGAGGTAGGTCAACTTTGGGGAAGAAGACCCCCTTTTATAGTGGGGGGAGCAATCCAACCGTTACCCCCCACTTCAGCCCCGCAGAGAGCGGTACTACCGCTTGGCCAGCAGTACTACCGCTCCCCCTTGCGGTACTGCCGCTGGGCCCAGAGCGGTACTACCACGGTGGTCAGGGCGGTACTACCGCACATGAGCGGTACTACCGTCCCCACTTCCGCGGCTAGTACCGTAAAACCCGACACGGAAAAAGACCCCTTGAATCGAGGCGGTACTAGCACGAAGCTGCAGCGGTACTACGGTAGGGGGCTACAGCGGTACTACCGCTGTGGAGCGGTACTGCCGCTTGTAGCACCCAAGCGGTACTACCGCTCCGGCCCGCGGTACTACCGCTGGGACCAGAGAGGGCACACTGAGAGAGAGGAACGAGCTCATCAACGAAGCGAAAAGGCTCGGAGGGTGTGCGAAGGAAGTGTACGTGATGATTCCATCCTAGCCTTTCCAAAGCGGACCTCCTCTTGATAGTATGGTGATCCCTACGAAACTAGTCCACCAAACTAATTCGAAAGTACTACACCGTCTTCGCTTCAAACTCCGAGGGGAGGGAATCGTCTCGTGCCAAAGGATGAATCTCTGAAAAACTCAATGCACACGATTAGTCCGCAAAAGCATTGTCATCAATCACCAAAACATCTAAGGGATACAAATGCCCTTACAACAAGGGCCATCACCAACGTCTGCTGCTGATAGTTTGCAAGCAGCGTCACAACATCCGAGTTGTCTGAATCGGACGAATCGCTAGAAAAAACTTCTCGCATGGGCTCAATTCCATCTACATGAACAAAAATCGCACGCTGCATCAACCAACTATGCATAGCGCTCGTCACAAAGCACAAGTAAAACTCACCGGCTGCTCGAGGGCGGTGGCCCTCCGGCGTTTCAGGGGCGGGCGATCCCCGGCGGCGACGACGACTAGGTGCGGCTCGGGGGCGGTCGATCCCCGGCGCGGCTACGGCGACCAGGGGTGGCTCGTGTCACCAAATCCGGGGGGTGCAGCGTATCGGTGGAAGAGGGTGGGGGCGCCCCCGCGGCGCGATTCCGCCCGCAGATTTGGCCGGAATTGCCGACGACGGACGGGCGGAACCAATGGCGGGCGGCGGCGGAAGGAGGTGGGGAAAGGGCGTGGGCTGAAATGTCCCTCCCGCCAACTGCTTTCCTGGGATACGAGGCACTGTAGGGGCGAGACGGAAACCTGCATATACGTGGGTTGGGGCCGAGATTTTGCCGCCCCCCTCAAAAATATTTATGGGTCGGACGCGTTTGCGGGGTCTGGTCGGACAACTTTTTCCGCGCCGACCCACATTTTGGCGATTATTTTGCGGGTCACGGCGTTATACGGGGTCTGCTAGAGATGCTCTTACAAGGGCTTGTCACTCAAGAACAAATATGCACACAAGGGAAAAACAGGGACAAGTTGAGCTCGATTTTCTTTCTTTCATTTGCTCTGAACCTGTAGATTGCAATCTCTCCTTTGCTGGCAGTATGGTCGCCAACTCTTGTCCTCTGGGCCAATCTTCAGAGGCTATTGCTCCCGCTTTGGAGTAGGGCACTGGACGTGGTGGTCTGGGGCTTGAAGCATTTGCAAGGTCGTCAGTCTATTGTTTACGGATGTGCGCTTCTGGTGGGAGAATCTCTACTATTTCTTGTCAGTTTTGTTGTAGTAGTGGTATGCTTGCCTGGTAGGAATTAGGAGGACAGACATCAACATGTGTCCGAAGAAGAACCTAGTTTTGAACAACCGAACTATTTGGATGTGGGTTGGACCAGTTTTCGATCACATATTTGGGGATACTGATACGTTATCGATAACTCATAAATGCTGAATGGAAACACATCAAGGAGAGACTACAAAAAAGACTTAGCAGTTGGAAGGGTAAACCGTTATCTCTGGGTGGAATATTGGTCCTCATAAACTCAGTAGTAAGTAACATGGTACTATATATGATTTCCTTCTTCTAGTTGCCGAAAGGAGTTTTACATAGTTTGGATTATTTCCGATCAAGATTCTTTTGGCAAGGAGATAGCGAGCAAAAGAAATATCGACTGGCTAAATGGAGTGTGGTTTGCCATCCCAAAGACCAAGGCGGGTTGGGAATTCATGACCTTGAGGTTAAGAATAGAGCCTCGACAAATGGTTGTTTCAATTACTGACGGAAGATGGTGTATATATGGCAAAACCTCCCGAGGAGGAAATATGTGGGTTCCAAGGCGGTATCCCAAGCATACTGGAAGCCTGGTGATTCTCACTTTTGGGCGGGTCTATGGATCCTTTTCGATTAAGGACGGTTCGGAAATTAGAATCTGGGAGGACAAGTGGCTAGGAAATGCCACACTCCGGGAACACTATCCAGCTCTATACAACATTGTGCATCGCAAGGGTGATACTATCGCCACGGCAATGGAGTCATTTCCGCCAAATGTGACGTTCAGAAGAGATTTAGTTGGACCCAAACTCCAATCGTGGTGCATCCTACTTCAACGGTTGTCCACGGTGCAATTGTCACATGGGTCAGATGTATTTTGGTGGAACCTACATGGGAAAGGATAATTCTCAGTAGAGTCTATGTATAGAACGTTAATCCAGCCCGAGGTGCTCGCTGATAATAACAAGAAGATCTGGAAGATGAAAATACCTCTTAGGAATAAAATATTTGCATGGTATCTTCGTCGCAGAGTCATTCTTACTAAAGATAATTTATCAAGAGGAATTGACATGGAAATCCACAATGTGTTTTTTGTCCTCATGATGAGACAATAAAACATTTATTCTTCCAATGCAAATTGGCTCGCTCTATATGGTCAGTCATCCGGATAGCTTCTGGCATGTATCCTCCTTGTAGAGTTGCTAATGTATTTGACAACTGGTTACATGGGATTGATCACAGGTTTAGAACCTTCTTAGGATGGGAGCGATTGCCGTTATTTGGTTGCTTTAGCTATGTAGAGATGATAAGGTTTTTAACGATAAAAGTACTTCTCTAATGCAGGTTATCTACAGGTGTACCGGGACTCTTCGTTTATGGTCCTATGTACAACGCGTGGAGAATCGAGACCTATTTATGGAGGTGCGTACACGAATGAAGGATACCGTGAAGGATACTTTTATCCAACATGGGTGGCAGGATGATCTTAGGATTGGCCCACCTCCGCTTTAGGCGTTATACGGACTCTACATGTTTCTTTGTATTCCGCATTTTATTTTTCGTTTGTACAAGAGGACTTTGTTTGGCTGTGTGCATCTTAGTTATGCAGAGGCCGGGTGTAATGCTTAAACCT
Source organism: Aegilops tauschii subsp. strangulata (assembly GCF_002575655.3). NCBI lineage: Eukaryota > Viridiplantae > Streptophyta > Magnoliopsida > Poales > Poaceae > Aegilops > Aegilops tauschii. The sequence continues at coordinate 523,207,279 of NC_053039.3, forward strand.
TTCAAATAATAAAGCGCCCTTTTCAAGAAAAAAACTAAAGATTTAGAGAGCCCACTCACTTGGACGGCTTTCCAGTTGGTCTATATACTTGTCTGAATTCTGAATGATTGAGGACAAAGCACAAGACTTGTAAGGGCTAATACTTGGTTCGCTTCCTGCCGTTTTAACTGGGGAGATTGATGCAAGTGGTAACCCGTGTCTTAGTTCATATGAGGTCATCTTACCAGTGATGGACAAGCTTAGGAGTTTGCTTTAGTTCTTTGTTGTTATGTTTGGGTTAGTAATAGTCCGTACTATATGTGCAGTTTTAACATGCTCTCTCTTACCTCCTCTTTTCACATGAGAGGTAAGAGTGTATATTAAATCTGAGCCGTTGATCTCATTAATTAGTGGTTTTATCAAATCTTACCTTCTTATCACACATGTAAAAATAAGAAGTAAAAGGGAGCATTTTAAAATTTGTCGTACTATGTAGGGGTTTCTCCCCCTTTTTTCTTCTATCCATAGTTCCATATACATTAAGTCCTCCTGCGTGGTTCGGAAAAAAAGACTACTTGCTAGATGCTAGTAATACCAGGAAATATGGATAATGTGGATTGTTCAACCTGGTGACAATTGAAGTGATAATAAAATCAAACTAAAGGTAAAATCAGGCATTTAGATGGGAATATGTTGATCCTTAATCACTAATCAATCCCACCTATATCAAGCTAATACAACCGCACTGAATGAGTATCCGGCCACTATCTAACATCATGCACACAACCAACACGTCCAAGTAAAGAAAATATAATTTTACATAAACAGCAAATTAGAACAAGTTAGAATGTAGGATGTTATAATCAAATACTATATCACTATCCATGATGGAGAAAACATCCCTAGCCATATGCTCCAATTGGGTAGATACCATCAGAGAAATGTCCTTCTCCTCGAGCCTACGCAGGGTAAACAAAATAAGTACGAAGCTAATGTGTAAAACCTTGCTTGAATAACCTGCACATGAGATCCGACACATTTTTTGTTAAACACCGCATCTAAGACAGACAAAGAGCACAACATAAGGGCATAAGATTGTCATCCCACCCGGATATGTGTGACCTTTTTTGTATAATACCCCTCTATTAGTTTACAACGGAAGTGATTGGTAAGTTGGAAGTGAATTATTGACATGCCTAACTTAAGTTAATTGTCCATATCCTTGCACAACAATTTTTTTTACGATATTATGAGAAACAAGTTCATGAAAGGTTGTACAATATCATTTTCATCTAACCTTCTAAATTTTATTATATTCTTTACGCCATTTGATTCAAAATACTTGATATATTTTACCTTGACTTTATCATGTTTGGCGAATAATAGTTTCCTGACTTAGGTTTTGTTTGGACTTGTTGTTTTGTTTGCTCAAACTACTCTGCATTGCTATGCACACGAGAAAGATATGCGGTTGTCGATTGACCTTGTGGCACCTTAGGTTTTGTTTGGACTTGTTGTTTTGTTTGTTCTCCTAGATATCTAGCTTAACCTTGAGCTAAATTCTAGAGATGACAGAAAATATATGCGTTCTACTAGAATACTGCTGATAATAAGAAGATAAATAGGATGGTTAAGTGGAAACTTATGTGTAAACCCAAAATCCTTGATGGGTTGGGGATTACCAATACATGGTGATGAACAAATGTCACATTATGAAATGCTGGTGGCACCTTTACTATGAACCAGAGGAATCTATTTGGATTCAAACCGCGAAAGCTCAATACTTCCCAAACATCATTTGCTCGAAATGGCTCCTAGTTCCGGAGGGCCCTACACAAGGTTCGTGCCGAATTTATAAGCCTTCTGAAATTTGTGGTGGGAGATGGGGCTTGCATCCTAGTCTGCCTGGATTGGTGGATTGGCGCCGGTCCCTTATCTTTGTCCTCCGCTACTCTTTTTTTCATATATTTCTAATCAGACAATCTCCATTGTGGAGGTTGCTACTTCTAACTGCGACCTTGCTTTTCGTCGTGTTTTGTGTCCTGTAGAGTTAGGAAAATCGCAGGACCTCACTACCTTGTTCCCTGTGCTCTCAGATTCAACTGACCGAATCTCTTGGCCCCATTCTTCCTTGGGCAAGTTCTCAATTAAGTCTCTTTACTCTAAGATTGTCTCTGGGAGGCACACCTCCCGCTTTAAGGCTTTTTGGCAAGCACGCATTCCTCACAAAATTAAAAAATATTGGCATGCTACCAAACATAAACTTCCAGCTACTGACCAAATTATTAAACACAACGGCATTGCTAACACGGCTTGCTCTCTTTGTGGGGAGAGGGAAGACATGGAACACATTATCTTCAAATGTGTCATCTCCAAATTTGGCAGGAGTTGTGTTCGATCATGGTCAAACTGCAACTACAACCCTCTGAGCTTCTTGGATCACTTTAAATTACATGAGAATCTCTTGGACCAGTCCATCCGTGTTTTCTGGATTTCTTTTGCTCCTTTTCCTTGGAGTTTCTAGTCTACTCGGAATAAGTTTACCATTGAACATATTTTTCCTAACTGTCCGGCTGACTGTTTGTTTAAAATGGCTACACTTTTACAACAATGGAAGCCACTCATTATAGCGGCTGACGATGACGTGCTCACCTCGATCATTGCCAAGAGTAGAGCATGCATGTTTACTCTTTGTCCTGCCTGCCCTTCGATGCCTGATCATGTAGTGTAGCCGCTAGCTATCTCACTTGCTGGCCTGCATGCCATGGTATCCTGGTTGGCTGTAATGTTATTTTGAACCTCTCTCGTGTTGTACTGGATTCTATGCTTGTTAGACTTTATTTACAAAGTCCGGAATCTGTGTTTCCTCTAGAAAAATACTATGCTCAATCCAAGCAGGTCCTTAGCAGGTGTAGAAATACAGTGCTACAACGTATGTGGTGGTGACGACAAAACCAGCCTCAATTGTTTTTTCCAATTGTTCATGTCCCCCACGTAGGCACACACACGCAACCGGATATGTAATAATTTTGAAATGGTATAATATTTTATTTTGTAAAGAAATTCAACGGATATTTTGGTCAACCATGTGGTTATTCATGGATTGAGCGTTGGATTCTGTCTTCATTTCTTGATTAGAGATTTTACACCAGGCATATCTCAAATGATAACCCACGATGCCATGAGCTATGTGCAGACGTGAGTTTATACCTAACCAAAAAGAGCAACACATGTGGTACAATTTAAAAACTGCATATAGGTGTAACCAATGAACCCAATAAATATATTTGTGAGTCGAGCAAACAACCTTCATATCAACAATGCCCCGACATGAATGCATAGGTCATAGATTCCCAAGCTTCCTTTTGATCCTGGTTCTTGAACAACTAATGTCTATCATCTATGTATATCCAAAGAGAGCATACCAACACATGTGGATGTGTTGGATAAGGCTTGGACGGCATGAGGAAATATTCTAGGGCCTAATCTTTGTTTTCCTTAACCCTAGATCAGAGATGAGAGTGGCTGAGACGATTGGGCGGAAGGATTTAAATGAATTATTGCGAGTTCAGCTACAGCTGCCGAGCCTTTGCATCTACGCTGCCATCTCTCGCGGTTGTTGTCCCTCTTTTTCATCTCACGGGGATGAGAGTGGCTCAATTGATTGGGATGGCTATCGTGCCCAAGTAGTTTTGCTATTAGGTTACATGGCCTAGGAACTTCATTCATCTCCCTGATTTGCTGGTACTGAATGCAATCTAGCTCTGTTCCACAGCTGAACTGAACCTGGTCCCCATCAGCTATTAACCCAGGTTTTGGTGTATTTTGGTCAGTAACAGCTTTGCACAAGAAGTATTTCCCCTTCAATACAAGAAAAATTTGACCGCATGGTGCGGTGATAATTTGTAGGTAGCTTTCGTTGAGGAAGCGAACCTGCTCTCTCTCTCTCTCTCTCTCTCTCTCTCTCTCTCTCTCTCTCAACGGTACCACCACCAGGCCTTCTACTCCCCATTTCTTTTGAAGTAATGTGGCTTCCTCTCCTGGCAAATTTTAGCATGGCCCCTCTTACCCCCCTTTTCACATGAGAGGTAAGAGTATAATAGATCCGAGTCATTGATTTGATTAACTGATGGCTTGACTAACTCTTACCTTCTTACCTCTCATGTGAAAAGCGGGGGTAAGATGGAGCATGTTGGACAAGGGGGGCTTGTTGGCACAGCCATACCAAATTTCCATGGGGTTCATGCATGCACACAAGTAAACTTGGCTTGTCAATCACCAAGGGTTGTGATAAGAAGAATAAATCCTGCGTGATGCCGATCATCCACTATGGTAGAGCTATGCGTCGATGTGACAATATCCGGTACATAACGAGATATGTACATGTGGTGCGATTACCATAAATGCTTTCATTGTAACAACATTATACGTCGATGTGGCAATCTATAGTTCACATAAGAAATATGATCGAGATATATGAGGTTGGAAGAGTTTCTTATCGTTTCCTTAGAATATACTCTGATTAACCAAACCCACTTTTCTGTGGGGAATTAAACCAAGCACAACAAACTCTTCTCAGTTGCGTGAACAAAAAAACTCTTCTATGTTGATCGTAGCTAGTCTTTTGTAGTGATGAGCAAAAATTGCTTAGGTTTGGAAGGCAAAGAGAATTCGTCATTAATTAATTAGTTGGTGAGAAGTAAATTTTCAATGTCCTCAAGTGCATATACTTGCATGATGTTCCAGCAGTATCGTTTTTTATGGAGTGCCTATTTAGCAACGGGCTAATTTATTTTGGGCGACAGTCAGATTTTTCCTCCACTAAATCAAATCACAAGCGTGTACGTGGCTCTATTATTTTTCCCTTGTCACCCCAACATATTTCTCATGCATGCCCACCATCATACCATTTGCCGTGTCATTATATTATATTAGGTCAAATCAAGTCAATGTTGCGTACATACGATGTGCCACCGTCACAGAAAGTAACGTCGCTCCAACGCCTCTCCAGACGTCAGGGATTTTGTTCAAGAGCCAGATGAATACGGCTGCACAATTGTTGACGAAACCCCCGTTGTAGATGCCACTGATGGCCGGGAGGCCTCGACGGTCCTGCGTGCCTCCCATGCCCACGAAAAAGTTGTTCTTGTCCTTCGCGCCTGTTGCGGACCTTGCGGTGGCGCTGTTTTCAGCAGCGGGGTGGGCCAGCAGCGTCAGGAAGAGTAGGAGGATGGAGGTGATAGTGCCGGAGCACCTCCTGGCCATGGCTCTAAATTTCACGCCATCTCTCATGTGTTGTGAGCACGAGATGCTGCTACTGCTACGCTTATGGTATGGAGTTTGCGGTTCAAATAGGGGCAGAGAAGTAGTACGAGTGTTGAAGTGAATGGTTTTTTAGGTATGAGGATGAGTAAATTTTGTAGGAGAGGAGGTAGACGAAATATGTTGCTCGTCTTTGTGCCTCTTCTTTGCTCCTAGCAACTGAAGACTGGGCTTCCTAATTCTGGACTTAGCAACAAAAAGCTCACCTTTGAGAAAGGCCCAATGTCCTCAACCGTTTTTGGTGTCAGTTTGTATTGTCAGGTGAAAGACCAAACGTACGCAGTTTTCTTAGAAGAGTTTTCTCTACCAAACACAGACTGAAGAGCATCATCAACCTTCCGTTTTTTATGCCAATTAGAGTTTAAATCAATGTTTTAAATAGCGGGCTATGGAAAATAGCGGCGAGCCTTCAAATCAGCTATAGCGGGCTATTTGTGATGCGACCATTTAGCGGCACCCTGCTGAAAAGGCTATAGCGGGCAATAGAAGAGCTATAGCCGGATATTTAAAACTATGGTTTAAATGCGTTGATATGACAATTCAAGTCACCTTTGAGAAAGGCCCAATGTCCTCGACCGTTTTTGGTGTCAGTTTGTATTGTCAGGTGAAAGACTAAACGTACGCAGTTTTCTTAGAAAAGTTTTTCTACAAAACACAGACTGAAGAGGCATCATCAACCTTTCTTTTTTTTGTGCCAAGTAGATTTTAAATGCGTTGATATGACAATTCTACTCACCTTTGAGAAAGGCCCAACTTCCTCGACGTTTTTGGTGTCAGTTTGTACTGTTAGGTGAAAAATCAAACGTACGTAGTCTTCTTAGAAGAGTTTTTTTTCTACAAAACGCAGACTGAAGAGGCATCATCAACCTTCCGTTTTTTGTGCCAATTAGATGTTAAATGCGTTGATATGACAATTCTACATGTCTCATGTTGGTTGCTGTTGCGACCCAGGAAGTGGCAGTACAAAATCAGAAGGAGAATAAATTGATCCTTGTAGTAAGTGTGTTCAAGTACCTTTTTCCGAATTCGACTTCAAATTCAGAGTAACAAAAAGAAACGACAATTTGCTTTCCATTAGCGTATGTGTAACTTAGGGCATTCCAAACCGACCGGCAAACCAGCCACCGTATCAGCGGACCAGGGACCAGTCCGTGGACACTGACGCGGGAACCAGCTAACCAAAGCTATCTATGTACATTTCAAACTGGCTTTGAACAAACCAAACGTTTTACATGCAAACCGGATGATTTTATATAAACCCGACAAAAAGAATTACATTTTGGACATATTTTAACTAAATTATTGTTGACTAAGCTAGTCTATCGACGGCTGCGGCTGAGCCTCATTCCCACGACATGTGTGTGTTCCCCAATTTCGGCAGCGCAGCTCAACGGATTGGCCTGTGCCCCGGAGGAATATTCTTTGGCGTGGGTGGGGGGTGGGGGGGGGGGGGGAGTAGCCTCCACTTCCATGAAGCACGGATCATAATTGGTTTTTGGGCCGGTGGAAGACGGTCACCGTGGCCACTGCACCCCGCGAAGCGGGCAAGTCACTTACTGTGTAACCCGGCGATGCGGTGGCGGTGGCCTTCACGGGACCCAACCGGAGGCGGCCTCTCATGGTCTACTATTCCTCGCTGACGGCAGCAGTAGCGTGCCAGCCGCCTCGTCGATCTCCACGAAGGTGGCTTCTTTCTCCGTCTGCAGGGCGCGGTATCATCAATATTCGCAGCAGGTCGCACAGTCGTAGGCGCGGGCGGAGCGGTTGGACGCAACCTCGTCCACGTCTGCCAGGATGCCCCTGCCGGCGTGCTCCTCCGGGTGTCGGCCTAGAACAACTCACCACTCCTCCGCGTACTGGCTTGGAGTGGCGAGTTGCTCCTCCGCGCGGCACCCGGGAGCCCGCGCCTCGCCCATGATGGTGCGGAGGTGGAGCTACGAGTTGCCTGGAGCGCGCGCCGGCCTGTTTTCGGCAGGCTTGACGGGTACCCAGACGGCTTTTCATGCCGGAGAACTCTTTTTTCTGCTCGCCAGATGCCATGGAGAGTGTGGTGTAAGAAGGAGACGGGGAACGGAGTTGTGGTGCGGTTCTTGCCCGGTGTCTGGCCACGTATAAATAGCGGGCGGACACGAGCAACCAACCGGCATCATGTTTAATGCTAGTTGGCTCATGGATGGACGTGTGACCGGAGTAGGTTTCTCGGCGCACTTGCGGGCTTAATGGGGGATAGGCGGGCAGATGGAAACTGTTTCAATGCGGAGAGAAGGCGTGTGCAGCGGGCAGCGCTCTCCGCCGGCGAGCGGCTTTAATGCCGGCTCCAGTGAGAAGTCGCGTCCGCTCTGGGCCGATGTGAATGCGACACTGATGCTTTGGTCCCGGGCAACTGGCTTCGGGCGGGAAAGCGCGTGGGCAAGGGACAACGATTTTGGTGGGCCAGGTTTATTGGCGGAGGAGGAGTACCTGTGGCAAGGGCAGATGGGAGGCTGTAAATAAGGTGAGTGCGTTACCAGAAAGTTAAGTTTCTTTTTTGAACTTCTGGAAAGTTAAGTTAGTCTCAGCCGATTTCTTTTCCACTAACCGTTTGCTGCCTGTACAATACTTGTAACCTGAAACGGTCTATGTACAAAGGCTCGGCTGGTACTTTTCGCCTGGTGCAGCCCACTTACATGGCTGATCCATCAATTAGCCAGATGGGTAAAGTGTGTGTACGCGTGCTACTGTGTCAGCCTGTTTCGTTTTTCTTTTTTGGAAAAGGAGGCTTACTCCCGGCCTCTGCATCCGAAGAAATCAGCCTGTTTGGTAACTACTCTACAGGAGAATGGAAGTTTTCATAAGGGTGTTTGTAGAGGGATTAGGCATGGGAAGTAGAGTTTTACTCTCATTCCCTTGTTTGGTATATAATGAGAATTAGTGTGTGATAAAACTCTGCTCACGAATTAATAGAGTACCCGGGTAAAAAATGGGTGGGAATTGTTTTCCTCAACTCCCATTTCCTTTCCCAGTTAAATTCCCATTCCCTCTAATCAAATAGTGGATTTTTAATCTCCTCACCCCTCAACTCTCATGCCCCATCTGTAATCCCCCGAATCAAACATGGTGTATGTGGGTGTGCGCGCACACGCGCGGAGGAGACGACAGAATTGGTACGAGATGCAATTAATCAATTTTTATGTCTCAAGAGAAGACAAAGAGAGACCGACGAGACCGGCGGAACAGGAGTTGCGGGTGGACCCAGATGGCCGTGGCCCGAGGCCGAGCGCACTGGGGGAGGACCTGGGTGGGTCCGTGGTGGGGGGAGTAATCAACTCCTCCATGGCTGCCGTGCCCCAATTAGTGCCGGAAGATGGGACCCACCCTGATGAGAATCATGCACATGCAACGTTGGGTGCGTCCACGTCCGCGAGCTGCATGCGGGAGGGCCGAGACAATGAAAGCATCTTGGTGGTGCAAGACGGGGCTGTGCCACTGATCAACAACTGCAGGAGCCTGGTATGCTCACCCATGAGGCAGGAGATTGAAGGAATGACTGCTGGTGAGGCGGTGGCCTATGGCAAGCTTAAAAGCTTCTGTTCCAACATCATTAAACGTCTCGCCCCGCCCCTGCTGAAAGAGGTGCAAGCGTCGCAACTACACCCAGAGGCCGAGCCATTCACGCCTAAGCGTACCCCGAGAGCATCAAAGAAGACCACAGCGACCAAGAGAGCTAGGGACACGCCGGTGGAAAACGTGCTTCTTCACGCGTTGGGCATGGCGCCCAATGACTTGGAGGTGGATGAGGGAGTGGTGCATGAGCTCAAGGAGCTCTTTGACTCTCCGTTGCGCGAGCAACACGTGAGGATCATCGCGACACTTTTCGGCAAGGCACTGCCATCGCCGGAGGAGCTAGAGGCGCAAAGCTCAGTGGTGGTGTGTGCGTAGTAGGGCTTCCCCTGCGGAGTAGGTGTAGTTTCTCTCCGTGGATCTACACCCACAGGTGCTTTGCTGGAATGTTCGGGGCTTGAACAATCTAGCCAAGAGGAAAGCGGTGAGAGAGTTCGTGAGCACTTTGGAGGTCAACCTCATTTGTTTCCAAGAGACCAAAATGGATGTAATAGATAGATTCACGCTGATGCAATGTATGGGGCCATCCTTTGATGGTTTTGCCTATTTGCCGGCGGAGGAGACTCGAGGAGGTGTTTTATTGGCTTGGGATAGCTCGGTGTTGGATGTGGAAGCGATACAACTTGACACAAACTGTGTCACGGGGAGGGTGCGTCCCAAGACGGGGGAGCCCTGGTGGATCACGGTCGTCTATGGTCCTCAGGGAGACGAGCGCAAATGCCAGTTTTTAGAGGAGCTCACGATGAGGCGTACGATTTGCCCGGGTGCTTGGCTTGTGCTTGGAGACTTTAACATGATTCTTAGAGCCTCCGAAAAGAATAACAACCTCAACAAGACTATGATGAACAAGTTCAAGGATTTTGTGGATGACCATGAGCTTAGGGAGATGTACATGCACGGGAGGAGATTCACCTGGTCCAACGAGAGAGAGGTGCCCACTCTGACCAAAATTGACAGAATTCTAATGACGGTCGACTGGGAGTTGCAGAACGCCGACTACCTTCTACAAGCGCTGTCCACCGGAGTCTTGGACCACGCGCCGCTTCATCTGACCACGAGTGCAGGTTTTTGCCCCAAGAAACGCTTCAGATTCGAGTTGTTCTGGACCAAGTTGGAAGGCTTTGAGGAGGCAGTCAGAGAGGCTTGGGTCTGTGACCCCACGATTACGGACCCGTACAAGAGGCTGGATACGTTGCTGCGCAACTCGGCGGTGTCCCTGCAAGCCTGGGGCCAGAGAAGAGTCGGAAACGTCAAGTTGTTAATGAGGGTGGCGACTTGGTTGATTCACCGGCTGGATGAGGCGCTGGAGAGTAGGGTGCTGCTGGCCCGGGAGGTCTGGCTACGTAGAACGCTCAAAAAAGCTCTCTTGGGCATGGCGGCTCTGGAACGGACTATTGATCGACAGCGCTCTAGACTGAGATGGATCAGGGAAGGGGATGCTAACACTAAACTCTTCCAAGCTGTGGCAAACGGGAGGAGATCCAAAAACTTCATTGCGCACGTCAAGATCGGAGAGAACTTGGTAACCGACCAAGAGAGGAAGCTGGAGGTTTTCACCGAAGCGTATGAGAGGCTGTTGGGGACTGCACTTACGAGAGATCACACGCTCGATCTGCAATATCTAGGGATCGAGGCTAAGGACCTGAGTTGCTTGGAAGGGATGATCACCGAGGAGAAGGTGTGGCAGGTGATCAAGGAGATGCCACCGGATAGAGCGCCAGGGCCGGATAGATACATTGGCGCGTTTTTCCAAAAAGCATGGCAGATCATCAAGCTTGATATTATGGCGGTGCTGATGAAGCTTTTTGTGGGCGATTCAAGAGGTTTTGCTTGCTTGAATATGGCCAACATTATTCTCATCCCCAAGAAACCCGACACAGAGGAGATTGGTGATTTCAGGCCTATAAGCTTGATATACAACATCCCCAAGCTCTTCGCGAAGGTTTTGGCCAATCGTCTAAGGTTGCAAATGCATGAGCTTGTCTCGGCGAATCAGTCGGCGTTCATTAAAGGGAGGCACCTCCACGACAATTTCCTCTTAGTTCGGCAAGTGGCCAGGAAAATACACGCAAGAAGAACCCCTGGAGTCTTCCTCAAGTTGGATATTTCGCGGGCCTTCGATTCCTTATCATGGCCCTTCCTCTTCGAGGTGTTGAGAGCGAAAGGCTTCGGTCAGAGGTGGCTTATCTGGATGGCCGCACTGCTTAATTCGGCAAGCACCAAGATGGTTGTCAATGGGGTGCAGGGACGAAAGATTTTGCATGCTTGTGGGCTGAGGCAGGGAGACCCGATCTCTCCTATGCTGTTTGTCATTGCCATGGAGGGTCTCTCGGCTCTCATACACAAAGCAATGGATGTGGGCGCCCTTGATACGTTCACCGGGATTTCGCCGATGCAGAGTGTGTCTATCTACGCAGATGACGTGGCCTTGTTCACGAAATCCTCGGCTAATGACTTGGCGGCAGTTCGAGCTATCCTCACGGTGTTTGGATAAGCCTCCGGGCTCAAGGTCAACTACCGCAAATCAACAGCGATTATCATCAGGGGCGATGAGGACGACAAAATCAGAGTAGCGACCATGCTACAGTGCAACACATCGGAGTTTCCTTGTAGATACCTTGGGCTACAGCTTGCGATCAGGAGCCTGACGCGCGCGGAGTGGCAACCCATGCTGGATAAGGTGAGGCACTTCTTACCAGGCTGGGAAAAAGGTTTAATTTAGCGCCCGGGACGGCTGATCCTGATGCAGTCGGTGGTTGCGGCAAGGCCGGTGCACCATCCGATGATTGGGGAGGCGCCAGAGTGGGTTCTAGAGGACATGAACAAGTGGATGAGAGCCTTCTTATGGGTTGGAAAGGACAAATGCAATGGAGGGCAATGTCTGGTGGCTTCGGACAAAATCTGCCGTCCCAGAGACTGTGGTGGCTTGGGCATCAAGAACTTGAAATGTGTCACGACCGGTTTTTCAATAAAATAATTATTGAGAGACCAATCCCTTTTACGGACCAGCGAGGAAGAATTCCTTCTCACTGATAGACAATATCTTGGTCACAGATGAAAAATACCAGGAGTACTAAATATAATACAAGGTTGAGCAGAGACTGCCCAATAATTTATTACATGTACGCCGCTAAAACAAGACGGCGGATAGGGTGGCAAACTGCTAACTCACGATAGTAACGGTGGTGGAAATATCATGGCGAAGCGAGTGATATGATTCCAGAAGACTACAACTTATCGAGCGTCGGAGTGAGGCTCGAGAAGACTTATTGCGGGTGGCGGAAGCGTATACAATACAAGTGACCAATATACGGGATTTCGCAGGACTGACTGGGACTCCTCTAGGCATCGGACGCGCTATCAAACTCTTCATCCAAGAGATCGCCTTCGTCAACATCTGGCCAAATCAACAAGCCAGGTGAGTACTATGAAAATACTCGCAAGACAGTTCGGACATAAGATATAACGAATGCAACATGAAGCATATGAACAAGTTAACCAGTGCGATCAGACATAGAGATGATAAATACTGGGTGCCAAGCGAGGGTCTGAATGACGCCTCGAGCGGAAACTGCAGAATAGTAATACTGGTGCCAAACGAGTGTCTGAAAGACTCCTCGAGCGGAAAATGCGGAATAATAATACAGGTGCCAAACGAGTGTCTGAAAGACTCCTCGAGAGGAAAATGCAGAATAATAATGCGGGTGCCAAACCAGTGTCTGAAAGACTCCTCGAGAGGAAAATGCAGAATAATAATGCCACAGTCGGGCGTCGGGGCGACACCACATACATGGCTTATATTTAAAGTGAGAAACGAGTACACGCCACAGTCGGATGTCTGCGCGACGTCTCATAAAGGGCTTATATTGTAGCTCAATAATACAATAGTTGGGGAACATAATTTATCACAAGCATGAGACAAATATAAGGTTAGTCCATCCACAGGAATAACAATAAATCTAAATTTACCACTTGAGCTTGTTCACCGGGGACAAGTTTTTCACACGGATAGATATGGATATAATGTTTACACTACTGATCATGGATACGATGATTTGGAAAGAATTGACTCTGCAGAGTTTGTACTAAACCACAGCCAACGGATTTCAGTAGTCACGGGGACTAGTTCCGTCTACGGTGTTTTGGAAGAAACACGTCTAACCAGTACACACCCAATTCAACTATCCGAAGCCAGGGATCACCCTCGGCAACATTCAAGAAAAACCTTGAGACGGGGAGGCTACAACCTCGCGTAGCATGGGATCAAATTTCTATACGCGCGCTCTAAGGGGGTGCCCCCCCTCTCGGTCCCAACCGGAAACACCCATGCCCCTGACCGGATGACTGGCTTTAATCCTGGGCCAAGGTACCCTCATCCCGGCCTCTCTGTTTGGTGTGTACACGGAAAGAGGTTACCAACTTACTAAACCGCATCCTAGCAATGAGACATGTGGTAGCACGGAAGGGGAAAGAACGGTAACACGGCTCCAACCATGTTAACGTCGGAAAAGTCGGATGACGCAAGGCTGGTATGCTACAACAGTACCACCTTGCTGCCCTTCATGTCACCACATGATTAGGCCACCTCTCATCAGAGGTCATCGCAACTTTGGAACATGCGGGAAAAGAACGATAACGTGGCTCCAACCACGTTAACGTCGGGGAAAGTCGGATGACGCAAGGCTGGTATGCTACAACAGTACCACCTTGCTGCCTTTCATGTCACCACATGATTTGGCCATCTCCCATCAGAGATCATCGCGACTTTGGAACAACCGGGTCGTTGCCTTACAAGCAACGAGGTGTTTACCGACACTCATATGCCACGCATAAACTCTCATGTGAACATGTAAAACACCTGTCATATCAAATGTTCAAAACATGCTTGCCTGGTTCGGAGAAGTCGGAGTCTAGCTCGGCGAAGTTCGCGGCTCCGTCACCTCTTCCGGAACCTACGGCAATCACGAAACGGGTACTAACGTGAAAACCAACACTGGCACAGAAACTTTTCCAAATATTTTTCAAATAAATCCCATAAAAAACTAGACAAAATTTGAAGATTGTCAGAAAAAGAATCACTCAAAAATACCTTTTATTAAAAGGTTATAAAGGTTTCTGTCCAGGGACTTATCTGTAATGAAACAGAAAAGTTCCAGGGTTTTAACTGAGAAAACAGAAAACGCTTCGGCTGGGAATGCGCAAGCGCAAAGGAGAAGACGTATTTTGCCCGAAGGCGCCAACAGAAAACGGTTCGCGAATAAAAGAACAGAGGCTGACACGCGGGGTCCACATGTCAGGTTTGAAAAGCTCGCCGGCGCCCGAAGACTGCAGTGGACGCCGGCGTCGAACCACGGCGAGTTAGGAGAAACGGAGGGTACCAAGAGCTTCAGCGTCTTCTTCCGCGTCGGTGGGTGGTGGACTCGTCCAATGGGGAGCACCACGTCGACGGCGACACTTTCTCCGGCGGACGGCGGCTCGGGTGAGGATGGGGAACTCCGGTGGAGGGCTGCAAGCTTCAAATTGAAGTGCGGGTCAGAAAGAGGGATGCATGGTGAAGCTACTGGTAAGAGAATGGAGGCGGAGGAGCACACACGGGGGCGAATCGGGCTGGATCCCGTGGCGGGTCGCGGCGGCCGGAGTCGAGCAAGGAGACCTCCTCGGGGCTCTACCAGTGGCTAGGCGTGCTCTAGGGGGAGTGCAGGGCTGGTGGGTGCTCGAGTTGAAGCTCGGAGCCTCTATTTTTAGGCAGATCGACGGGGTGGCCGTGAACGGAGAATCTCCGGCGAGCGATTACGGCGGAGCAGTGGATTGGCAGGTGGTTTGAGCGGCCAGGCAGCATCAGTGGAGGTTACTGGAGTCATTTTACAGCTAAACGGAGATGGGCTTGGCGTAATGGCGTCGGTGCACGGTGAGGTGACCGCACGGGCTCAACGGCGGCAGAGAGCGCGCTCCGCGCCCTGCGGTTCACGACGAGAGCGGCAGCGCATTCGGGGGAGTGGAAGGCCACGCGGCGAGCTCCGGTGGTTTGGGCGGCGCTGGGTGGCGTCGTCGGCGCCGTGTCTCCCGCTGGCGCCCGCAAAGCCGCCGCCGGCGTCGGTCACGGGGCGGCGCACCTTCTGCTGCTCGTCACCGACGCCCGCAAGGCGCCAGGCGTTCGTGCGGTGCAGGAACAAGAGGGCGGGGACGAGGAGCAAGGCGACGCAGTGGCACTGGCGAGATCGACGTCCTTCTCTGAAGAAAACGACAGCAAGCCACTGACTGAATCTCTGAATTTCTGAACTTGACATAGACAGTGCACTGCAGGTGTTCGACAGAAGGTTTTGGCTATGAGATAAATTTTTCTGGAGCTGTAACTTGGTGAGATGACCACTCAAAGCACCCAGGGGCTGCCTGATTTTACTTGGAATTTTTGGAGAAGGTTTTGAATGAATTTCACCAAATTTGACAAATCTGGTCCAAACTTGCAGCAGGTGTAGTTTGAAAATTTTGAACTGAAGACCAGTGGATCTTCATGGTTCTAGGTTGAGGGTTCAAAGGACTAGGAGGGGAAAAAGGTTTGGTGCCAAAAATCAAGACAGAAAGTGGAGTTCCTTTGTAAATCTCCAAGTGCTAGAAAAGAAGGCAGAAATTTATTTGAATAGAATTTGAATGGAAGTAATCACATGGGGAGGTTCAACTTGCTGGATTTGATGCAAATCATGATCCAAAGGTGAGGAAGTGGTTAGGAGAGAGGATTTGCACTAATGCCATGGCAAGAAGGAATTGTTGAAAGTGGCAAAGGACTTTCCAAAAGCCATAGTGCAAATTCAAAAAGATTTTCAAAAGTTATTTTCCCAAATGAAAAACATTTTGTCTTGAGTCCAAAAAGAAAAGCAAGAACTTCCAAGACCAAAGGCAGATCTTGGATGAATCCAAACAAAACTTTTGCCATAAAGAAAAAATATGAGAGGGAGAGTTCTCTTGAAGAAAAATTTAAATCACTCCCCTCAAGTCAAATAAAATCTTTTGAAAAATCCAAATAAAAACTTGGGTGTCACAACACCTACCCCCTTAGGAAAAATCTCGTCCTCGAGATTTCTGCTGATCCTCAAATAGATATGGATACTCTGCTCGAAGGAAATCCTCCCTTTCCCATGTAGCTCCATCCTCAGTGTGGTTGCTCCACTGAACCCTGAAAAATCTTGTCGTTTTCTGACGGGTCCTCCGTTCAGACTCTTCTAAAATCTTTACTGGCCTTTCTCTGTAGGTGAGATCTGGTTGCATATCAATGTCCTCATGAGGTACATGTTTCTCCGGGTTACTCACGCATTTCCTCAACTTCCTCTTCCTCCTCTGTAGGTGAAATCTTTACTGGCCTTTCTTTGTAGGTGAAATCTTTACTGGCCCTCCTCTTCTTCCTCTTCATCCTCCTCCTCCATACTAACCTTGGCCTTTAGAGCAAGGTTGGGCTTCTTTACTCTTGAGAGCGAAGAACCGCATTGTCGGCGGTCTTGTCCAAGATGCTCATAGCAACGAACTCATCCAACACTTCACTTGAGGACAAGGTGTGGAAGTCCGGCCTTTGACGAATGACGGAGGACATGGCTTTGTGGTAGGGCATCATTTCCTTGAGGAATTTGTGCTTGATCCAATTGTCATCCGTGTCTTTACTTCTATGATCTCGGAGAGAGACCGCGAGTTTGGTTACTCTCCGAAAAAGCTCACGAGGTTCTTCATCTTCTTTCATTGCAAACTCATCGGCTTCATCTTGCACCACTTCATAGTTGGAGCGTTGAATGCTCGCGCTTCCCTGATAGAGGGAAACAACTTGGAGCCAAGCATCTTTGGCCACGGTGTAGGGCCGGAGATGAGGAAGATCTTCGGGTGGGATTGCTTCTTGGATGATGAAGAGAGCATTCTCATTGAATTGATGATCCACAACTTCTCTAGGAGTGAAGTTACTTCGGTCATGCGGATAAAAACCTTCTTCAATGATTCTCCAAAGGTTAGTGTTCACATGATTTAAATGGCGCTTAAAACGATAGACCAAAGAATCAAAATCTACATTCTTCTCAATCTTAGGGGCCGGGCCGGCATGATTCAAATGAGTGGAAGGGAGCGGTCCACCATAGACAGGTGGAGGTTCCACATGGGCAAAGATGCCGGTCCCATTTTTACCACTAGAAGAAGGAGCTTTCTCGCTAGTAGCTTCCCCCTTGTCGAAGGTAGCATCCGTCACCTTTTTAGCAGGATCACCCACTTTCAACGGTGCGGTGGAAAGTTTAAGCCCTTCTAAGAATTTATTAAACATGCTTTCGACCACGGTCATCATGGAGGTTTTCAATGTGTCCAACGCCACATTGAATTCCTCATGAGAGACTGCGGTACCCCCATCTCCCGTAGACGAGACCGAATTCACACCGGAGTGTTCCTCCACACCGTCTACGACGTCAACCATACTCTTCGGACGGTGAAGTCCTCAATAAAGAGACGAGGCTCTGATACCAATTGAAAGGATCGATATAGTTGACTAGAGGGGGGTGAATAGGCAACTAACAATTTTTAGCTTTTCTTTACCAATTTAAACTTTGCATCAAAGTAGGTTGTATAGATATGCAACTAGGTGAGCAACCTATATGATGCAACAACAACAAGCACACAAGCAAGAAAGGGATACAACACAATATAAGCGTGCACAAGTAAAGGTAAGAAATAACCAAGAGTGGAGCCGGTGGAGACAAGGATGTGTTTTATTCAAAAATAATTATTCAAAAAAAATATCAATACCACAAAACAATACAACAATCATCCACAATACAACACAATACCACTCCAAGTTCATGTCTCTCGCATCTTCGAGAATCATATTGTGAAGAATAACACAACATGTCATGATGTCCAAAAACGAGCAAGACCACGAACAATGGCAAACCTAGATTGCAAAACCCCGAATGCTTTTTCAATGTCTTTTCGGCTGCCTCTTGCACCCTTGCAAATTCACATTGTTTTCTAGTTTTGGGTTCTTTGATGCTCTTGACAAATGTGCACCAAGGAGGGTATATACCATCTGCAAGATAGTACCCCTTTGTGTATTCATGCCCATTGATAGTGTAGTTGAAAGCAGGGGCATCACCACTAGCAAGCCTAGCAAACAAATGAGACCGTTGCAACATATTGATATCATTGAGAGTACCCTGCATACCAAAAAAGCAATGCAAAATCCATAAATCCTCGGATACTATGGCCTCTAGCACAATTATTGCATCACGAGACTTGCTACAATACATTCCCTGCCATGCCTTCGGGAAATTTTCCAATTCCAATGCATACAGTCAATGCTACCCAGCATGCCAGGCCAACCTCTCCTCTTCTTAGATGCCATCAAATTTTTTTTTGTCATCCTCGTTGGGTGCCCGAAGATATTCAGGACCAAAGACACGGATGATCACTTTGGCAAACCTACGCACTGACTCAATTGTGGTATCTTCACCAATGCGAAGGTACTCATCGGCATAGTCAGCCGGAACGCCGTATGCAATCACCCGCATAGCTGCCGAGATTTTTTGTTATGCACTAAATCCCTTCAAACTCGCAGCATTTTTTCTTTGAGTAAAGTACCGACAATTTGCCTCGCAAGCTTGAACAATTTTCACAAAGACAGATCGGCGCATTCTGTACCTTCTCCGGAAGAGGTGCGGTGGATATGTTGGATTCTCTACGAAGTAGTCTTGCATCAACATCTTGTTCCCGAGATGGTGATTTCGAGGAATGCAAAGACGGCCGACGGTCTATCCTCGCCGCCTCTTTCGGTTCTCATCTTCGTGCTCCTTCATGGCAAGTGAAAGGATCGATATAGTTGACTAGAGGGGGGGTGAATAGGCAACTAACAATTTTTAGCTTTTCTTTACCAATTTAAACTTTGCATCAAAGTAGGTTGTCTAGATATGCAACTAGGTGAGCAACCTATATGATGCAACAACAACAAGCGCACAAGCAAGAAAGGGATACAACACAATATAAGCGTGCACAAGTAAAGGTAAGAAATAACCAAGAGTGGAGCCGGTGGAGACAAGGATGTGTTACCGAAGTTCCTTCCTTTTGAGGGGAAGTACGTCTCCGTTAGAGCGGTGTGGAGGCACAATGCTCCCCAAGAAGCCACTAGGGCCACCGTATTCTCCTCACGCCCTCACACAATGCGAGATGCCGTGATTCCACTATTGGTGCCCTTGAAGGCGGCGACCGAACCTTTACAAACAAGGTTGGGGCAATCTCCACAAGTTAATTGGAGGCTCCCAACAACACCACGAAGCTTCACCACAATGGACTATGGCTCCGCGGTGACCTCAACCGTCTATGGTGCTCACACACCCAAGAGTAACAAGATCCGCTAAGGATTAGTGGGGGGGAATCAAATTTCTCTTGGTGGAAGTGTAGATCGGGGCCTTCTCAACCAATCCCGAGCAAATCAAGTTTGATTGGCTAGGGAGAGAGATCGGGCGAAAATGAAGCTTGGAGCAACAATGGAGCTTTTGGGGGAGGAGGTAGGTCAACTTTGGGGAAGAAGACCCCCTTTTATAGTGGGGGGAGCAATCCAACCGTTACCCCCCACTTCAGCCCCGCAGAGAGCGGTACTACCGCTTGGCCAGCAGTACTACCGCTCCCCCTTGCGGTACTGCCGCTGGGCCCAGAGCGGTACTACCACGGTGGTCAGGGCGGTACTACCGCACACGAGCGGTACTACCGTCCCCACTGCCGCGGCTAGTACCGTAAAACCCGACACGGAAGAAGACCCCTTGAATCGAGGCGGTACTAGCACGAAGCTGCAGCGGTACTACGGCAGGGGGGTAGAGCGGTACTACCGCTGTGGAGCGGTACTGCCGCTTGTAGCACCCAAGCGGTACTACCGCTCCGGCCCGCGGTACTACCGCTGGGACCAGAGAGGGCACACTGAGAGAGAGGAACGAGCTCATCAACGAAGCGAAAAGGCTCGGAGGGTGTGCAAAGGAAGTGTACGTGATGATTCCACCCTAGCCTTTCCAAAGCGGACCTCCTCTTGATAGTATGGTGATCCCTACGAAACTAGTCCACCAAACTAATTCGAAAGTACTACACCGTCTTCGCTTCAAACTCCGAGGGGAGGGAATCGTCTCGTGCCAAAGGATGAATCTCTGAAAAACTCAATGCACACGATTAGTCCGCAAAAGCATTGTCATCAATCACCAAAACATCTAAGGGATACAAATGCCCTTACAACAAGGGCCATCACCAACGTCTGCTGCTGATAGTTTGCAAGCAGCGTCACAACATCCGAGTTGTCTGAATCGGACGAATCGCTAGAAAAAACTTGTCGCATGGGCTCAATTCCATCTACATGAACAAAAATCGCACGCTGCATCAACCAACTATGCATAGCGCTCGTCACAAAGCACAAGTAAAACTCACCGGCTGCTCGAGGGCGGTGGCCCTCCGGCGTTTCAGGGGCGGGCGATCCCCGGCGGCGACGACGACTAGGTGCGGCTCGGGGGCGGTCGATCCCCGGCGCGGCTACGGCGACCAGGGGTGGCTCGTGTCACCAAATCCGGGGGGTGCAGCGTATCGGTGGAAGAGGGTGGGGGCGCCCCCGCGGCGCGATTCCGCCCGCAGATTTGGCCGGAATTGCCGACGACGGACGGGCGGAACCAATGGCGGGCGGCGGCGGAAGGAGGTGGGGAAAGGGCGTGGGCTGAAATGTCCCTCCCGCCAACTGCTTTCCTGGGATACGAGGCACTGTAGGGGCGAGACGGAAACCTGCATATACGTGGGTTGGGGCCGAGATTTTGCCGCCCCCCTCAAAAATATTTATGGGTCGGACGCGTTTGTGGGGTCTGGTCGGACAACTTTTTCCGCGCCGACCCACATTTTGGCGATTATTTTGCGGGTCACGGCGTTATACGGGGTCTGCTAGAGATGCTCTTACAAGGGCTTGTCACTCAAGAACAAATATGCACACAAGGGAAAAACAGGGACAAGTTGAGCTCGATTTTCTTTCTTTCATTTGCTCTGAACCTGTAGATTGCAATCTCTCCTTTGCTGGCAGTATGGTCGCCAACTCTTGTCCTCTGGGCCAATCTTCAGAGGCTATTGCTCCCGCTTTGGAGTAGGGCACTGGACGTGGTGGTCTGGGGCTTGAAGCATTTGCAAGGTCGTCAGTCTATTGTTTACGGATGTGCGCTTCTGGTGGGAGAATCTCTACTATTTCTTGTCAGTTTTGTTGTAGTAGTGGTATGCTTGCCTGGTAGGAATTAGGAGGACAGACATCAACATGTGTCCGAAGAAGAACCTAGTTTTGAACAACCGAACTATTTGGATGTGGGTTGGACCAGTTTTCGATCACATATTTGGGGATACTGATACGTTATCGATAACTCATAAATGCTGAATGGAAACACATCAAGGAGAGACTACAAAAAAGACTTAGCAGTTGGAAGGGTAAACCGTTATCTCTGGGTGGAATATTGGTCCTCATAAACTCAGTAGTAAGTAACATGGTACTATATATGATTTCCTTCTTCTAGTTGCCGAAAGGAGTTTTACATAGTTTGGATTATTTCCGATCAAGATTCTTTTGGCAAGGAGATAGCGAGCAAAAGAAATATCGACTGGCTAAATGGAGTGTGGTTTGCCATCCCAAAGACCAAGGCGGGTTGGGAATTCATGACCTTGAGGTTAAGAATAGAGCCTCGACAAATGGTTGTTTCAATTACTGACAGAAGATGGTGTATATATGGCAAAACCTCCCGAGGAGGAAATATGTGGGTTCCAAGGCGGTATCCCAAGCATACTGGAAGCCTGGTGATTCTCACTTTTGGGCGGGTCTATGGATCCTTTTCGATTAAGGACGGTTCGGAAATTAGAATCTGGGAGGACAAGTGGCTAGGAAATGCCACACTCCGGGAACACTATCCAGCTCTATACAACATTGTGCATCGCAAGGGTGATACTATCGCCACGGCAATGGAGTCATTTCCGCCAAATGTGACGTTCAGAAGAGATTTAGTTGGACCCAAACTCCAATCGTGGTGCATCCTACTTCAACGGTTGTCCACGGTGCAATTGTCACATGGGTCAGATGTATTTTGGTGCAACCTACATGGGAAAGGATAATTCTCAGTGGAGTCTATGTATAGAGCGTTAATCCAGCCCGAGGTGCTCGCTGATAATAACAAGAAGATCTGGAAGATGAAAATACCTCTTAGGAATAAAATATTTGCATGGTATCTTCGTCGCAGAGTCATTCTTACTAAAGATAATTTATCAAGAGGAATTGACATGGAAATCCACAATGTGTTTTTTGTCCTCATGATGAGACAATAAAACATTTATTCTTCCAATGCAAATTGGCTCGCTCTATATGGTCAGTCATCCGGATAGCTTCTGGCATGTATCCTCCTTGTAGAGTTGCTAATGTATTTGACAACTGGTTACATGGGATTGATCACAGGTTTAGAACCTTCTTAGGATGGGAGCGATTGCCGTTATTTGGTTGCTTTAGCTATGTAGAGATGATAAGGTTTTTAACGATAAAAGTACTTCTCTAATGCAGGTTATCTACAGGTGTACCGGGACTCTTCGTTTATGGTCCTATGTACAACGCGTGGAGAATCGAGACCTATTTATGGAGGTGTGTACACGAATGAAGGATACGGTGAAGGATACTTTTATCCAACATGGGTGGCAGGATGATCTTAGGATTGGCCCACCTCCGCTTTAGGCGTTATACGGACTCTACATGTTTCTTTGTATTCCGCATTTTATTTTTCGTTTGTACAAGAGGACTTTGTTTGGCTGTGTGCATCTTAGTTATGCAGAGGCCGGGTGTAATGCTTAAACCTTTCAAATAATAAAGCGCCCTTTTCAAGAAAAAAACTAAAGATTTAGAGAGCCCACTCACTTGGACGTCTTTCCAGTTGGTCTATATACTTGTCTGAATTCTGAATGATTGAGGACAAAGCACAAGACTTGTAAGGGCTAATACTTGGTTCGCTTCCTGCCGTTTTAACTGGGGAGATTGATGCAAGTGGTAACCCGTGTCTTAGTTCATATGAGGTCATCTTACCAGTGATGGACAAGCTTAGGAGTTTGCTTTAGTTCTTTGTTGTTATGTTTGGGTTAGTAATAGTCCGTACTATATGTGCAGTTTTAACATGCTCTCTCTTACCTCCTCTTTTCACATGAGAGGTAAGAGTGTATATTAAATCTGAGCCGTTGATCTCATTAATTAGTGGTTTTATCAAATCTTACCTTCTTATCACACATGTAAAAATAAGAAGTAAAAGGGAGCATGTTAAAATTTGTCGTACTATGTAGGGGTTTCTCCCCCTTTTTTCTTCTATCCATAGTTCCATATACATTAAGTCCTCCTGCGTGGTTCGGAAAAAAAGACTACTTGCTAGATGCTAGTAATACCAGGAAATATGGATAATGTGGATTGTTCAACCTGGTGACAATTGAAGTGATAATAAAATCAAACTAAAGGTAAAATCAGGCATTTAGATGGGAATATGTTGATCCTTAATCACTAATCAATCCCACCTATATCAAGCTAATACAACTGCACTGAATGAGTATCTGGCCACTATCTAACATCATGCACACAACCAACACGTCCAAGTAAAGAAAATATAATTTTACATAAACAGCAAATTAGAACAAGTTAGAATGTAGGATGTTATAATCAAATACTATATCACTATCCATGATGCAGAAAACATCCCTAGCCATATGCTCCAATTGGGTAGATACCATCAGAGAAATGTCCTTCTCCTCGAGCCTACGCAGGGTAAACAAAATAAGTACGAAGCTAATGTGTAAAACCTTGCTTGAATAACCTGCACATGAGATCCGACACATTTTTTGTTAAACACCGCATCTAAGACAGACAAAGAGCACAACATAAGGGCATAAGATTGTCATCCCACCCGGATATGTGTGACCTTTTTTGTATAATACCCCTCTATTAGTTTACAACGGAAGTGATTGGTAAGTTGGAAGTGAATTATTGACATGCCTAACTTAAGTTAATTGTCCATATCCTTGCACAACAATTTTTTTTACGATATTATGAGAAACAAGTTCATGAAAGGTTGTACAATATCATTTTCATCTAACCTTCTAAATTTTATTATATTCTTTACGCCATTTGATTCAAAATACTTGATATATTTTACCTTGACTTTATCATGTTTGGCGAATAATAGTTTCCTGACTTAGGTTTTGTTTGGACTTGTTGTTTTGTTTGCTCAAACTACTCTGCATTGCTATGCACACGAGAAAGATATGCGGTTGTCGATTGACCTTGTGGCACCTTAGGTTTTGTTTGGACTTGTTGTTTTGTTTGTTCTCCTAGATATCTAGCTTAACCTTGAGCTAAATTCTAGAGATGACAGAAAATATATGCGTTCTACTAGAATACTGCTGATAATAAGAAGATAAATAGGATGGTTAAGTGGAAACTTATGTGTAAACCCAAAATCCTTGATGGGTTGGGGATTACCAATACATGGTGATGAACAAATGTCACATTATGAAATGCTGGTGGCACCTTTACTATGAAGCAGAGGAATCTATTTGGATTCAAACCGCGAAAGCTCAATACTTCCCAAACATCATTTGCTCGAAATGGCTCCTAGTTCCGGAGGGCCCTACACAAGGTTCGTGCCGAATTTATAAGCCTTCTGAAATTTGTGGTGGGAGATGGGGCTTGCATCCTAGTCTGCCTCGATTGGTGGATTGGCGCCGGTCCCTTATCTTTGTCCTCCGCTACTCTTTTTTCATATATTTCTAATCAGACAATCTCCATTGTGGAGGTTGCTACTTCTAACTGCGACCTTGCTTTTCGTCGTGTTTTGTGTCCTGTAGAGTTAGGAAAATCGCAGGACCTCACTACCTTGTTCCCTGTGCTCTCGGATTCAACTGACCGAATCTCTTGGCCCCATTGTTCCTTGGGCAAATTCTCAATTAAGTCTCTTTACTCTAAGATTGTCTCTGGGAGGCACACCTCCCGCTTTAAGGCTTTTTGGCAAGCACGCATTCCTCTCAAAATTAAAATATATTGGCATGCTACCAAACATAAACTTCCAGCTACTGACCAAATTATTAAACACAACGGCATTGCTAACACGGCTTGCTCTCTTTGTGGGGAGAGGGAAGACATGGAACACATTATCTTCAAATGTGTCATCTCCAAATTTGGCAGGAGTTGTGTTCGATCATGGTCAAACTGCAACTACAACCCTCTGAGCTTCTTGGATCACTTTAAATTACATGAGAATCTCTTGGACCAGTCCATCCGTGTTTTCTGGATTTCTTTTGCTCCTTTTCCTTGGAGTTTCTAGTCTACTCGGAATAAGTTTATGGTGGTGGTGACGACAAAACCAGCCTCAATTGTTTTTTCCAATTGTTCATGTCCCCCACGTAGGCACACACACGCAACCGGATATGTAATAATTTTGAAATGGTATAATATTTTATTTTGTAAAGAAATTCAACGGATATTTTGGTCAACCATGTGGTTATTCATGGATTGAGCGTTGGATTCTGTCTTCATTTCTTGATTAGAGATTTTACACCAGGCATATCTCAAATGATAACCCACGATGCCATGAGCTATGTGCAGACGTGAGTTTACACCTAACCAAAAAGAGCAACACATGTGGTACAATTTAAAAACTGCATATAGGTGTAACCAATGAACCCAATAAATATATTTGTGAGTCGAGCAAACAACCTTCATATCAACAATGCCCCGACATGAATGCATAGGTCATAGATTCCCAAGCTTCCTTTTGATCCTGGTTCTTGAACAACTAATGTCTATCATCTATGTATATCCAAAGAGAGCATACCAACACATGTGGATGTGTTGGATAAGGCTTGGACGGCATGAGGAAATATTCTAGGGCCTAATCTTTGTTTTCCTTAACCCTAGATCAGAGATGAGAGTGGCTGAGACGATTGGGCGGAAGGATTTAAATGAATTATTGCGAGTTCAGCTACAGCTGCCGAGCCTTTGCATCTACGCTGCCATCTCTCGCGGTTGTTGTCCCTTTTTTTCATCTCACGGGGATGAGAGTGGCTCAATTGATTGGGATGGCTATCGTGCCAAAGTAGTTTTGCTATTAGGTTACATGGCCTAGGACCTTCATTCATCTCCCTGATTTGCTAGTACTGAATGCAATCTTGCTCTGTTCCACAGCTGAACTGAACCTGGTCCCCATCAACTATTAACCCAGGTTTTGGTGTATTTTGGTCAGTAACAGCTTTGCACAAGAAGTATTTCCAATTCAATACAAGAAAAATTTGACCGCATGGTGCGGTGATAATTTGTAGGTAGCTTTCGTTGAGGAAGCGAACCTGCTCTCTCTCTCTCTCTCTCTCTCTCTCTCTCTCTCTCTCTCTCTCTCTCTCTCAACGGTACCACCACCAGGCCTTCTACTCCCCATTTCTTTTGAAGTAATGTGGCTTCCTCTCCTGGCAAATTTTAGCATGGCCCCTCTTACCCCCCTTTTCACATGAGAGGTAAGAGTATAATAGATCCGAGTCATTGATTTGATTAACTGATGGCTTGACTAACTCTTACCTTCTTACCTCTCATGTGAAAAGCGGGGGTAAGATGGAGCATGTTGGACAAGGGGGGCTTGTTGGCACAGCCATACCAAATTTCCATGGGGTTCATGCATGCACACAAGTAAACTTGGCTTGTCAATCACCAAGGGTTGTGATAAGAAGAATAAATCCTGCGTGATGCCGATCATCCACTATGGTAGAGCTATGCGTCGATGTGACAATATCCGGTACATAACGAGATATGTACATGTGGTGCGATTACCATAAATGCTTTCATTGTAACAACATTATACGTCGATGTGGCAATCTATAGTTCACATAAGAAATATGATCGAGATATATGAGGTTGGAAGAGTTTCTTATCGTTTCCTTAGAATATACTCTGATTAACCAAACCCACTTTTCTGTGGGGAATTAAACCAAGCACAACAAACTCTTCTCAGTTGCGTGAACAAAAAAACTCTTCTATGTTGATCGTAGCTAGTCTTTTGTAGTGATGAGCAAAAATTGCTTAGGTTTGGAAGGCAAAGAGAATTCGTCATTAATTAATTAGTTGGTGAGAAGTAAATTTTCAATGTCCTCAAGTGCATATACTTGCATGATGTTCCAGCAGTATCGTTTTTTATGGAGTGCCTATTTAGCAACGGGCTAATTTATTTTGGGCGACAGTCAGATTTTTCCTCCACTAAATCAAATCACAAGCGTGTACGTGGCTCTATTATTTTTCCCTTGTCACCCCAACATATTTCTCATGCATGCCCACCATCATACCATTTGCCGTGTCATTATATTATATTAGGTCAAATCAAGTCAATGTTGCGTACATACGATGTGCCACCGTCACAGAAAGTAACGTCGCTCCAACGCCTCTCCAGACGTCAGGGATTTTGTTCAAGAGCCAGATGAATACGGCTGCACAATTGTTGACGAAACCCCCGTTGTAGATGCCACTGATGGCCGGGAGGCCTCGACGGTCCTGCGTGCCTCCCATGCCCACGAAAAAGTTGTTCTTGTCCTTCGCGCCTGTTGCGGACCTTGCGGTGGCGCTGTTTTCAGCAGCGGGGTGGGCCAGCAGCGTCAGGAAGAGTAGGAGGATGGAGGTGATAGTGCCGGAGCACCTCCTGGCCATGGCTCTAAATTTCACGCCATCTCTCATGTGTTGTGAGCACGAGATGCTGCTACTGCTACGCTTATGGTATGGAGTTTGCGGTTCAAATAGGGGCAGAGAAGTAGTACGAGTGTTGAAGTGAATGGTTTTTTAGGTATGAGGATGAGTAAATTTTGTAGGAGAGGAGGTAGACGAAATATGTTGCTCGTCTTTGTGCCTCTTCTTTGCTCCTAGCAACTGAAGACTGGGCTTCCTAATTCTGGACTTAGCAACAAAAAGCTCACCTTTGAGAAAGGCCCAATGTCCTCAACCGTTTTTGGTGTCAGTTTGTATTGTCAGGTGAAAGACCAAACGTACGCAGTTTTCTTAGAAGAGTTTTCTCTACCAAACACAGACTGAAGAGCATCATCAACCTTCCGTTTTTTATGCCAATTAGAGTTTAAATCAATGTTTTAAATAGCGGGCTATGGAAAATAGCGGCGAGCCTTCAAATCAGCTATAGCGGGCTATTTGTGATGCGATCATTTAGCGGCACCCTGCTGAAAAGGCTATAGCGGGCAATAGAAGAGCTATAGCCGGATATTTAAAACTATGGTTTAAATGCGTTGATATGACAATTCAAGTCACCTTTGAGAAAGGCCCAATGTCCTCGACCGTTTTTGGTGTCAGTTTGTATTGTCAGGTGAAAGACCAAACGTACGCAGTTTTCTTAGAAAAGTTTTTCTACAAAACACAGACTGAAGAGGCATCATCAACCTTTCTTTTTTTTGTGCCAAGTAGATTTTAAATGCGTTGATATGACAATTCTACTCACCTTTGAGAAAGGCCCAACTTCCTCGACGTTTTTGGTGTCAGTTTGTACTGTTAGGTGAAAAATCAAACGTACGTAGTCTTCTTAGAAGAGTTTTTTTTTCTACAAAACGCAGACTGAAGAGGCATCATCAACCTTCCGTTTTTTGTGCCAATTAGATGTTAAATGCGTTGATATGACAATTCTACATGTCTCATGTTGGTTGCTGTTGCGACCCAGGAAGTGGCAGTACAAAATCAGAAGGAGAATAAATTGATCCTTGTAGTAAGTGTGTTCAAGTACCTTTTTCCGAATTCGACTTCAAATTCAGAGTAACAAAAAGAAACGACAATTTGCTTTCCATTAGCGTATGTGTAACTTAGGGCATTCCAAACCGACCGGCAAACCGGCCACCGTATCAGCGGACCAGGGACCAGTCCGTGGACACTGACGCGGGAACCAGCTAACCAAAGCTATCTATGTACATTTCAAACTGGCTTTGAACAAACCAAACGTTTTACATGCAAACCGGATGATTTTATATAAACCCGACAAAAAGAATTACATTTTGGACATATTTTAACTAAATTATTGTTGACTAAGCTAGTCTATCGACGGCTGCGGCTGAGCCTCATTCCCACGACATGTGTGTGTTCCCCAATTTCGGCAGCGCAGCTCAACGGATTGGCCTGTGCCCCGGAGGAATATTCTTTGGCGTGGGTGGGGGGTGGGGGGGGGGGGAGTAGCCTCCACTTCCATGAAGCACGGATCATAATTGGTTTTTGGGACGGTGGAAGACGGTCACCGTGGCCACTGCACCCCGCGAAGCGGGCAAGTCACTTACTGTGTAACCCGGCGATGCGGTGGCGGTGGCCTTCACGGGACCCAACCAGAGGCGGCCTCTCATGGTCTACTATTCCTCGCTGACGGCAGCAGTAGCGTGCCAGCCGCCTCGTCGATCTCCACGAAGGTGGCTTCTTTCTCCGTCTGCAGGGCGCGGTATCATCAATATTCGCAGCAGGTCGCACAGTCGTAGGCGCGGGCGGAGCGGTTGGACGCAACCTCGTCCACGTCTGCCAGGATGCCCCTGCCGGCGTGCTCCTCCGGGTGTCGGCCTAGAACAACTCACCACTCCTCCGCGTACTGGCTTGGAGTGGCGAGTTGCTCCTCCGCGCGGCACCCGGGAGCCCGCGCCTCGCCCATGATGGTGCGGAGGTGGAGCTACGAGTTGCCTGGAGCGCGCGCCGGCCTGTTTTCGGCAGGCTTGACGGGCACCCAGACGGCTTTTCATGCCGGAGAACTCTTTTTTCTGCTCGCCAGATGCCATGGAGAGTGTGGTGTAAGAAGGAGACGGGGAACGGAGTTGTGGTGCGGTTCTTGCCCGGTGTCTGGCCACGTATAAATAGCGGGCGGACACGAGCAACCAACCGGCATCATGTTTAATGCTAGTTGGCTCATGGATGGACGTGTGACCGGAGTAGGTTTCTCGGCGCACTTGCGGGCTTAATGGGGGATAGGCGGGCAGATGGAAACTGTTTCAATGCGGAGAGAAGGCGTGTGCAGCGGGCAGCGCTCTCCGCCGGCGAGCGGCTTTAATGCCGGCTCCAGTGAGAAGTCGCGTCCGCTCTGGGCCGATGTGAATGCGACACTGATGCTTTGGTCCCGGGCAACTGGCTTCGGGCGGGAAAGCGCGTGGGCAAGGGACAACGATTTTGGTGGGCCAGGTTTATTGGCGGAGGAGGAGTACCTGTGGCAAGGGCAGATGGGAGGCTGTAAATAAGGTGAGTGCGTTACCAGAAAGTTAAGTTTCTTTTTTGAACTTCTGGAAAGTTAAGTTAGTCTCAGCCGATTTCTTTTCCACTAACCGTTTGCTGCCTGTACAATACTTGTAACCTGAAACGGTCTATGTACAAAGGCTCGGCTGGTACTTTTCGCCTGGTGCAGCCCACTTACATGGCTGATCCATCAATTAGCCAGATGGGTAAAGTGTGTGTACGCGTGCTACTGTGTCAGCCTGTTTCGTTTTTCTTTTTTGGAAAAGGAGGCTTACTCCCGGCCTCTGCATCCGAAGAAATCAGCCTGTTTGGTAACTACTCTACAGGAGAATGGAAGTTTTCATAAGGGTGTTTGTAGAGGGATTAGGCATGGGAAGTAGAGTTTTACTCTCATTCCCTTGTTTGGTATATAATGAGAATTAGTGTGTGATAAAACTCTGCTCACGAATTAATAGAGTACCCGGGTAAAAAATGGGTGGGAATTGTTTTCCTCAACTCCCATTTCCTTTCCCAGTTAAATTCCCATTCCCTCTAATCAAATAGTGGACTTTTAATCTCCTCACCCCTCAACTCTCATGCCCCATCTGTAATCCCCCGAATCAAACATGGTGTATGTGGGTGTGCGCGCACACGCGCGGAGGAGACGACAGAATTGGTACGAGATGCAATTAATCAATTTTTATGTCTCAAGAGAAGACAAAGAGAGACCGACAAGACCGGCGGAACAGGAGTTGCGGGTGGACCCAGATGGCCGTGGCCCGAGGCCGAGCGCACTGGGGGAGGACCTGGGTGGGTCCGTGGTGGGGGGAGTAATCAACTCCTCCATGGCTGCCGTGCCCCAATTAGTGCCGGAAGATGGGACCCACCCTGATGAGAATCATGCACATGCAACGTTGGGTGCGTCCACGTCCACGAGCTGCATGCGGGAGGGCCGAGACAATGAAAGCATCTTGGTGGTGCAAGACGGGGCTGTGCCACTGATCAACAACTGCAGGAGCCTGGTATGCTCACCCATGAGGCAGGAGATTGAAGGAATGACTGCTGGTGAGGCGGTGGCCTATGGCAAGCTTAAAAGCTTCTGTTCCAACATCATTAAACGTCTCGCCCCGCCCCTGCTGAAAGAGGTGCAAGCGTCGCAACTACGCCCAGAGGCCGAGCCATTCACGCCTAAGTGTACCCCGAGAGCATCAAAGAAGACCACAGCGACCAAGAGACCTAGGGACACGCCGGTGGAAAACGTGCTTCTTCACGCGTTGGGCATGGCGCCCAATGACTTGGAGGTGGATGAGGGAGTGGTGCATGAGCTCAAGGAGCTCTTTGACTCTCCGTTGCGCGAGCAACACGTGAGGATCATCGCGACACTTTTCGGCAAGGCACTGCCATCGCCGGAGGAGCTAGAGGCGCAAAGCTCAGTGGTGGTGTGTGCGTAGTAGGGCTTCCCCTGCGGAGTAGGTGTAGTTTCTCTCCATGGATCTACACCCACAGGTGCTTTGCTGGAATGTTCGGGGCTTGAACAATCCAGCCAAGAGGAAAGCGGTGAGAGAGTTCGTGAGCACTTTGGAGGTCAACCTCATTTGTTTCCAAGAGACCAAAATGGATGTAATAGATAGATTCACGGTGATGCAATGTATGGGGCCATCCTTTGATGGTTTTGCCTATTTGCCGGCGGAGGAGACTCGAGGGGGTGTTTTATTGGCTTGGGATAGCTCGGTGTTGGATGTGGCAGCGATACAACTTGACACAAACTGTGTCACGGGGAGGGTGCGTCCCAAGACGGGGGAGCCCTGGTGGATCACGGTCGTCTATGGTCCTCAGGGAGACGAGCGCAAATGCCAGTTTTTAGAGGAGCTCACGATGAGGCGTACGATTTGCCCGGGTGCTTGGCTTGTGCTTGGAGACTTTAACATGATTCTTAGAGCCTCCGAAAAGAATAACAACCTCAACAAGACTATGATGAACAAGTTCAAGGATTTTGTGGATGACCATGAGATTAGGGAGATGTACATGCACGGGAGGAGATTCACCTGGTCCAACGAGAGAGAGGTGCCCACTCTGACCAAAATTGACAGAATTCTAATGACGGTCGACTGGGAGTTGCAGAACGCCGACTACCTTCTACAAGCGCTGTCCACCGGAGTCTTGGACCACGCGCCGCTTCATCTGACCACGAGTGCAGGTTTTTGCCCCAAGAAACGCTTCAGATTCGAGTTGTTCTGGACCAAGTTGGAAGGCTTTGAGGAGGCAGTCAGAGAGGCTTGGGTCTGTGACCCCACGATTACGGACCCGTACAAGAGGCTGGATACGTTGCTGCGCAACTCGGCGGTGTCCCTGCAAGCCTGGGGCCAGAGAAGAGTCGGAAACGTCAAGTTGTTAATGAGGGTGGCGACTTGGTTGATTCACCGGCTGGATGAGGCGCTGGAGAGTAGGGTGCTGCTGGCCCGGGAGGTCTGGCTACGTAGAACGCTCAAAAAAGCTCTCTTGGGCATGGCGGCTCTGGAACGGACTATTGATCGACAGCGCTCTAGACTGAGATGGATCAGGGAAGGGGATGCTAACACTAAACTCTTCCAAGCTGTGGCAAACGGGAGGAGATCCAAAAACTTCATTGCGCACGTCAAGATCGGAGAGAACTTGGTAACCGACCAAGAGAGGAAGCTGGAGGTTTTCACCGAAGCGTATGAGAGGCTGTTGGGGACTGCACTTACGAGAGATCACACGCTCGATCTGCAATATCTAGGGATCAAGGCTAAGGACCTGAGTTGCTTGGAAGGGATGATCACCGAGGAGAAGGTGTGGCAGGTGATCAAGGAGATGCCACCGGATAGAGCGCCAGGGCCGGATAGATACATTGGCGCGTTTTTCCAAAAAGCATGGCAGATCATCAAGCTTGATATTATGGCGGTGCTGATGAAGCTTTTTGTGGGCGATTCAAGAGGTTTTGCTTGCTTGAATATGGCCAACATTATTCTCATCCCCAAGAAACCCGACGCAGAGGAGATTGGTGATTTCAGGCCTATAAGCTTGATACACAGCATCCCCAAGCTCTTCGCGAAGGTTTTGGCCAATCGTCTAAGGTTGCAAATGCATGAGCTTGTCTCGGCGAATCAGTCGGCGTTCATTAAAGGGAGGCACCTCCACGACAATTTCCTCTTAGTTCGGCAAGTGGCCAGGAAAATACACGCAAGAAGAACCCCTGGAGTCT
Organism: Aegilops tauschii subsp. strangulata; assembly: GCF_002575655.3. Taxonomy (NCBI): domain Eukaryota; kingdom Viridiplantae; phylum Streptophyta; class Magnoliopsida; order Poales; family Poaceae; genus Aegilops; species Aegilops tauschii. Next base: position 523,240,638 of record NC_053039.3, read on the forward strand.
TCCTCAAGTTGGATATTTCGCGGGCCTTCGATTCCTTATCATGGCCCTTCCTCTTCGAGGTGTTGAGAGCGAAAGGCTTCGGTCAGAGGTGGCTTATCTGGATGGCCGCACTGCTTAATTCGGCAAGCACCAAGATGGTTGTCAATGGGGTGCAGGGACGAAAGATTTTGCATGCTTGTGGGCTGAGGCAGGGAGACCCGATCTCTCCTATGCTGTTTGTCATTGCCATGGAGGGTCTCTCGGCTCTCATACACAAAGCAATGGATGTGGGCGCCCTTGATACGTTCACCGGGATTTCGCCGATGCAGAGTGTGTCTATCTACGCAGATGACGTGGCCTTGTTCACGAAATCCTCGGCTAATGACTTGGCGGCAGTTCGAGCTATCCTCACGGTGTTTGGATAAGCCTCCGGGCTCAAGGTCAACTACCGCAAATCAACAGCGATTATCATCAGGGGCGATGAGGACGACAAAATCAGAGTAGCGACCATGCTACAGTGCAACACATCGGAGTTTCCTTGTAGATACCTTGGGCTACAGCTTGCGATCAGGAGCCTGACGCGCGCGGAGTGGCAACCCATGCTGGATAAGGTGAGGCACTTCTTACCAGGCTGGCAAAAAGGTTTAATTCAGCGCCCGGGACGGCTGATCCTGGTGCAGTCGGTGGTTGCGGCAAGGCCGGTGCACCATCCGATGATTGCGGAGGCGCCAGAGTGGGTTCTAGAGGACATGAACAAGTGGATGAGAGCCTTCTTCTGGGCTGGAAAGGACAAATGCAATGGAGGGCAATGTCTGGTGGCTTCGGACAAAATCTGCCGTCCCAAAGACTGTGGTGGCTTGGGCATCAAGAACTTGAAATGTGTCACGACCGATTTTTCAATAAAATAATTATTGAGAGACCAATCCCTTTTACGGACCAGCGAGGAAGAATTCCTTCTCACTGATAGACAATATCTTGGTCACAGATGAAAAATACCAGGAGTACTAAATATAATACAAGGTTGAGCAGAGACTGCCCAATAATTTATTACATGTACGCCGCTAAAACAAGACGGCGGATAGGGTGGCAAACTGCTAACTCACGATAGTAACGGTGGTGGAAATATCATGGCGAAGCGAGTGATATGATTCCAGAAGACTACAACTTATCGAGCGTCGGAGTGAGGCTCGAGAAGACTTATTGCGGGTGGCGGAAGCGTATACAATACAAGTGACCAATATACGGGATTTCGCAGGACTGACTGGGACTCCTCTAGGCATCGGACGCGCTATCAAACTCTTCATCCAAGAGATCGCCTTCGTCAACATCTGGCCAAATCAACAAGCCAGGTGAGTACTATGAAAGTACTCGCAAGACAGTTCGGACATAAGATATAACGAATGCAACATGAAGCATATGAACAAGTTAACCAGTGCGATCAGACATAGAGATGATAAATACTGGGTGCCAAGCGAGGGTCTGAATGACGCCTCGAGCGGAAACTGCAGAATAGTAATACTGGTGCCAAACGAGTGTCTGAAAGACTCCTCGAGCGGAAAATGCGGAATAATAATACAGGTGCCAAACGAGTGTCTGAAAGACTCCTCGAGAGGAAAATGCAGAATAATAATGCGGGTGCCAAACCAGTGTCTGAAAGACTCCTCGAGAGGAAAATGCAGAATAATAATGCCACAGTCGGGCGTCGGGGCGACACCACATACATGGCTTATATTTAAAGTGAGAAACGAGTACACGCCACAGTCGGATGTCTGCGCGACGTCTCATAAAGGGCTTATATTGTAGCTCAATAATACAATAGTTCGGGAACATAATTTATCACAAGCATGAGACAAATATAAGGTTAGTCCATCCACAGGAATAACAATAAATCTAAATTTACCACTTGAGCTTGTTCACCGGGGACAAGTTTTTCACACGGATAGATATGGATATAATGTTTACACTACTGATCATGGATACGATGATTTGGAAAGAATTGACTCTGCAGAGTTTGTACTAAACCACAGCCAACGGATTTCAGTAGTCACGGGGACTAGTTCCGTCTACGGTGTTTTGGAAGAAACACGTCTAACCAGTACACACCCAATTCAACTATCCGAAGCCAGGGATCACCCTCGGCAACATTCAAGAAAAACCTTGAGACGGGGAGGCTACAACCTCGCGTAGCATGGGATCAAATTTCTATACGCGCGCTCTAAGGGGGTGCCCCCCTCTCGGTCCCAACCGGAAACACCCATGCCCCTGACCGGATGACTGGCTTTAATCCTGGGCCAAGGTACCCTCATCCCGGCCTCTCTGTTTGGTGTGTACACGGAAAGAGGTTACCAACTTACTAAACCGCATCCTGGCAATGAGACATGTGGTAGCACGGAAGGGGAAAGAACGGTAACACGGCTCCAACCATGTTAACGTCGGAAAAGTCGGATGACGCAAGGCTGGTATGCTACAACAGTACCACCTTGCTGCCCTTCATGTCACCACATGATTAGGCCACCTCTCATCAGAGGTCATCGCAACTTTGGAACATGCGGGAAAAGAACGATAACGTGGCTCCAACCACGTTAACGTCGGGGAAAGTCGGATGACGCAAGGCTGGTATGCTACAACAGTACCACCTTGCTGCCTTTCATGTCACCACATGATTTGGCCATCTCCCATCAGAGATCATCGCGACTTTGGAACAACCGGGTCGTTGCCTTACAAGCAACGAGGTGTTTACCGACACTCATATGCCACGCATAAACTCTCATGTGAACATGTAAAACACCTGTCATATCAAATGTTCAAAACATGCTTGCCTGGTTCGGAGAAGTCGGAGTCTAGCTCGGCGAAGTTCGCGGCTCCGTCACCTCTTCCGGAACCTACGGCAATCACGAAACGGGTACTAACATGAAAACCAACACTGGCACAGAAACTTTTCCAAATATTTTTCAAATAAATCCCATAAAAAACTAGACAAAATTTGAAGATTGTCAGAAAAAGAATCACTCAAAAATACCTTTTTATTAAAAAATTATAAAGGTTTCTGTCCAGGGACTTATCTGTAATGAAACAGAAAAGTTCCAGGGTTTTAACTGAGAAAACAGAAAACGCTTCGGCTGGGAATGCGCAAGCGCAAAGGAGAAGACGTATTTTGCCCGAAGGCGCCAACAGAAAACGGTTCACGAATAAAAGAACAGAGGCTGACACGCGGGGTCCACATGTCAGGTTTGAAAAGCTCGCCGGCGCCCGAAGACTGCAGTGGACGCCGGCGTCGAACCACGGCGAGTTAGGAGAAACGGAGGGTACCAAGAGCTTCAGCGTCTTCTTCCGCGTCGGTGGGTGGTGGACTCGTCCAATGGGGAGCACCACGTCGACGGCGACACTTTCTCCGGCGGACGGCGGCTCGGGTGAGGATGGGGAACTCCGGTGGAGGGCTGCAAGCTTCAAATTGAAGTGCGGGTCAGAAAGAGGGATGCATGGTGAAGCTACTGGTAAGAGCATGGAGGCGGAGGAGCACACACGGGGGCGAATCGGGCTGGATCCCGTGGCGGGTCGCGGCGGCCGGAGTCGAGGAAGGAGACCTCCTCGGGGCTCTACCAGTGGCTAGGCGTGCTCTAGGGGGAGTGCAGGGCTGGTGGGTGCTCGAGTTGAAGCTCGGGGCCTCTATTTATAGGCAGATCGACGGGGTGGCCGTGAACGGAGAATCTCCGGCGAGCGATTACGGCGGAGCAGTGGATTGGCAGGTGGTTTGAGAGGCCAGGCAGCATCAGTGGAGGTTACTGGAGTCATTTTCCAGCTAAACGGAGATGGGCTTGGCGTAATGGCGTCGGTGCACGGTGAGGTGACCGCACGGGCTCAACGGCGGCAGAGAGCGCGCTCCGCGCCCTGCGGTTCACGACGAGAGCGGCAGCGCATTCGGGGGAGTGGAAGGCCACGCGGCGAGCTCCGGTGGTTTGGGCGGCGCTGGGTGGCATCGTCGGCGCCGTGTCTCTCGCTGGCGCCCGCAAAGCCGCCGCCGGCGTCGGTCACGGGGCGGCGCACCTTCTGCTGCTCGTCACCGACGCCCGCAAGGCGCCAGGCGTTCGTGCGGTGCAGGAACAAGAGGGCGGGGACGAGGAGCAAGGCGACGCGGTGGCACTGGCGAGATCGACGTCCTTCTCTGAAGAAAACGATAGCAAGCCACTGACTGAATCTCTGAATTTCTGAACTTGACATAGACAGTGCACCACAGGTGTTCGACAGAAGGTTTTGGCTATGAGATAAATTTTTCTGGAGCTGTAACTTGGTGAGATGACCACTCAAAGCACCCAGGGGCTGCCTGATTTTACTTGGAATTTTTGGAGAAGGTTTTGAATGAATTTCACCAAATTTGACAAATCTGGTCCAAACTTGCAGCAGGTGTAGTTTGAAAATTTTGAACTGAAGACCAGTGGATCTTCATGGTTCTAGGTTGAGGGTTCAAAGGACTAGGAGGGGAAAAAGGTTTGGTGCCAAAAATCAAGACAGAAAGTGGAGTTCCTTTGTAAATCTCCAAGTGCTAGAAAAGAAGGCAGAAATTTATTTGAATAGAATTTGAATGGAAGTAATCACATGGGGAGGTTCAACTTGCTGGATTTGATGCAAATCATGATCCAAAGGTGAGGAAGTGGTTAGGAGAGAGGATTTGCACTAATGCCATGGCAAGAAGGAATTGTTGAAAGTGGCAAAGGACTTTCCAAAAGCCATAGTGCAAATTCAAAAAGATTTTCAAAAGTTATTTTCCCAAATGAAAAACATTTTGTCTTGAGTCCAAAAAGAAAAGCAAGAACTTCCAAGACCAAAGGCAGATCTTGGATGAATCCAAACAAAACTTTTGCCATAAAGAAAAAATATGAGAGGGAGAGTTCTCTTGAAGAAAAATTTAAATCACTCCCCTCAAGTCAAATAAAATCTTTTGAAAAATCCAAATAAAAACTTGGGTGTCACAACACCTACCCCCTTAGGAAAAATCTCGTCCTCGAGATTTCTGCTGATCCTCAAATAGATATGGATACTCTCCTCGAAGGAAATCCTCCCTTTCCCATGTAGCTTCATCCTCAGTGTGGTTGCTCCACTGAACCCTGAAAAATCTTGTCGTTTTCTGACGGGTCCTCCGTTCAGACTCTTCTAAAATCTTTACTGGCCTTTCTCTGTAGGTGAGATCTGGTTGCATATCAATGTCATCATGAGGTACATGTTTCTCCGGGTTACTCACGCATTTCCTCAACTTCCTCTTCCTCCTCTGTAGGTGAAATCTTTACTGGCCTTTCTTTGTAGGTGAAATCTTTACTGGCCCTCCTCTTCTTCCTCTTCATCCTCTTCCTCCATACTAACCTTGGCCTTTAGAGCAAGGTTGGGCTTCTTTACTCTTTGAGAGCGAAGAACCGCATTGTCGGCGGTCTTGTCCAAGATGCTCATAGCAACGAACTCATCCGACACTTCACTTGAGGACAAGGTGTGGAAGTCCGGCCTTTGACGAATGACGGAGGACATGGCTTTGTGGTAGGGCATCATTTCCTTGAGGAATTTGTGCTTGATCCAATTGTCATCCGTGTCTTTACTTCTATGATCTCGGAGAGAGACCGCGAGTTTGGTTACTCTCCGAAAAAGCTCACGAGGTTCTTCATCTTCTTTCATTGCAAACTCATCGGCTTCATCTTGCACCACTTCATAGTTGGAGCGTTGAATGCTCGCGCTTCCCTGATAGAGGGAAACAACTTGGAGCCAAGCATCTTTGGCCACGGTGTAGGGCCGGAGATGAGGAAGATCTTCGGGTGGGATTGCTTCTTGGATGATGAAGAGAGCATTCTCATTGAATTGATGATCCACAACTTCTCTAGGAGTGAAGTTACTTCGGTCATGCGGATAAAAACCTTCTTCAACGATTCTCCAAAGGTTAGTGTTCACATGATTTAAATGGCGCTTAAAACGATAGACCCAAGAATCAAAATCTACATTCTTCTCAATCTTAGGGGCCGGGCCGGCATGATTCAAATGAGTGGAAGGGAGCGGTCCACCATAGACAGGTGGAGGTTCCACATGGGCAAAGATGCCGGTCCCATTTTTACCACTAGAAGAAGGAGCTTTCTCGCTAGTAGCTTCCCCCTTGTCGAAGGTAGCATCCATCACCTTGTTAGCAGGATCACCCACTTTCAACGGTGCGGTGGAAAGTTTAAGCCCTTCTAAGAATTTATTAAACATGCTTTCGACCACGGTCGTCATGGAGGTTTTCAATGTGTCCAACGCCACATTGAATTCCTCATGAGAGACCGCGGTACCCCCATCTCCCGTAGACGAGACCGAATTCACACCGGAGTGTTCCTCCACACCGTCTACGACGTCAACCATACTCTTCGGACGGTGAAGTCCTCAATAAAGAGACGAGGCTCTGATACCAATTGAAAGGATCGATATAGTTGACTAGAGGGGGGGTGAATAGGCAACTAACAATTTTTAGCTTTTCTTTACCAATTTAAACTTTGCACCAAAGTAGGTTGTCTAGATATGCAACTAGGTGAGCAACCTATATGATGCAACAACAACAAGCGCACAAGCAAGAAAGGGATACAACACAATATAAGCGTGCACAAGTAAAGGTAAGAAATAACCAAGAGTGGAGCCGGTGGAGACAAGGATGTGTTTTATTCAAAAATAATTATTCAAAAAAAATATCAATACCACAACACAATACAACAATCATCCACATTACAAATAATTATTCAAATCACCGACGCAAACTAAATAATGCAATATAAAACTTGTCCCGAATACAAAGCACACATGAATTTAATGAAAATGATAGAAAAATGAGTTTTATTACTATCCAACCCTTTGCCAATGGTGCTCAATGAGGTCCTCCTGAAGCTAAAAGTGGGTGTTTGCATTTTCAATCTCCTTATATGTCTGAAGAAAAGCTCTAATGCGGTTAGGGTCCCTAGTTGGTTTGACATGGCTACCCACATTGTCGTAGAAGAACTCCAAGTTCATGTCTCTCGCATCTTCGAGAATCATATTGTGAAGAATAACACAACATGTCATAATGTCCAAAAACGAGCAAGACCACGAACAATGGCAAACCTAGATTGCAAAACCCCGAATGCTTTTTCAATGTCTTTTCGGCTGCCTCTTGCACCCTTGCAAATTCACATTGTTTTCTAGTTTTGGGTTCTTTGATGCTCTTGACAAATGTGCACCAAGGAGGGTATATACCATCTGCAAGATAGTACCCCTTTGTGTATTCATGCCCATTGATAGTGTAGTTGAAAGCAGGGGCATCACCACCAGCAAGCCTAGCAAACAAATGAGACCATTGCAACATATTGATATCATTGAGAGTACCCTGCATACCAAAAAAGCAATGCAAAATCCATAAATCCTCGGATACTACGGCCTCTAGCACAATTATTGCATCACGAGACTTGCCACAATACATTCCCTGCCATGCCTTCGGGAAATTTTCCAATTCCAATGCATACAGTCAATGCTACCCAGCATGCCAGGCCAACCTCTCCTCTTCTTAGATGCCATCAAATTTTTTTTTGTCATCCTCGTTGGGTGCCCGAAGATATTCAGGACCAAAGACACGGATGATCACTTTGGCAAACCTACGCACTGACTCAATTGTGGTATCTTCACCAATGCGAAGGTACTCATCGGCATAGTCAGCTGGAACGCCGTATGCAATCACCCGCATAGCTGCCGAGATTTTTTGTTATGCACTAAATCCCTTCAAACTCGCAGCATTTTTTCTTTGAGTAAAGTACCGACAATTTGCCTCGCAAGCTTGAACAATTTTCACAAAGACAGATCGGCGCATTCTGTACCTTCTCCGGAAGAGGTGCGGCGGATATGTTGGATTCTCTACGAAGTAGTCTTGCATCAACATCTTGTTCCCGAGATGGTGATTTCGAGGAATGCAAAGACGGCCGACGGTCTATCCTCGCCGCCTCTTTCGGTTCTCATCTTCGTGCTCCTTCATGGCAAGTGAAAGGATCGATATAGTTGACTAGAGGGGGGGTGAATAGGCAACTAACAATTTTTAGCTTTTCTTTACCAATTTAAACTTTGCATCAAAGTAGGTTGTCTAGATATGCAACTAGGTGAGCAACCTATATGATGCAACAACAACAAGCGCACAAGCAAGAAAGGGATACAACACAATATAAGCGTGCACAAGTAAAGGTAAGAAATAACCAAGAGTGGAGCCGGTGGAGACAAGGATGTGTTACCGAAGTTCCTTCCTTTTGAGGGGAAGTACGTCTCCGTTAGAGCGGTGTGGAGGCACAATGCTCCCCAAGAAGCCACTAGGGCCACCGTATTCTCCTCACGCCCTCACACAATGCGAGATGCCGTGATTCCACTATTGGTGCCCTTGAAGGCGGCGACCGAACCTTTACAAACAAGGTTGGGGCAATCTCCACAACTTAATTGGAGGCTCCCAACAACACCACGAAGCTTCACCACAATGGACTATGGCTCCGCGGTGACCTCAACCGTCTATGGTGCTCACACACCCAAGAGTAACATGATCCGCTAAGGATTAGTTGGGGGGAATCAAATTTCTCTTGGTGGAAGTGTAGATCGGGGCCTTCTCAACCAATCCCGAGCAAATCAAGTTTGATTGGCTAGGGAGAGAGATAGTGCAAAAATGAAGCTTGGAGCAACAATGGAGCTTTTGGGGGAGGAGGTAGGTCAACTTTGGGGAAGAAGACCCCCTTTTATAGTGGGGGGAGCAATCCAACCGTTACCCCCACTTCAGCCCCGCAGAGAGCGGTACTACCGCTTGGCCAGCAGTACTACCGCTCCCCCTTGCGGTACTGCCGCTGGGCCCAGAGCGGTACTACCACGGTGGTCAGGGCGGTACTACCGTCCCCACTGCCGCGGCTAGTACCGTAAAACCCGACACGGAAAAAGACCCCTTGAATCGAGGCGGTACTAGCACGAAGCTGCAGCGGTACTACGGCAGGGGGCTACAGCGGTACTACCGCTGTGGAGCGGTACTGCCGCTTGTAGCACCCAAGCGGTACTACCGCTCCGGCCCACGGTACTACCGCTGGGACCAGAGAGGGCACACTGAGAGAGAGGAACGAGCTCATCAACGAAGCGGAAAGGCTCGGAGGGTGTGCAAAGGAAGTGTACGTGATGATTCCACCCTAGCCTTTCCAAAGCGGACCTCCTCTTGATAGTATGGTGATCCCTACGAAACTAGTCCACCAAACTAATTCGAAAGTACTACACCGTCTTCGCTTCAAACTCCGAGGGGAGGGAATCGTCTCGTGCCAAAGGATGAATCTCTGAAAAACTCAATGCACACGATTAGTCCGCAAAAGCATTGTCATCAATCACCAAAACATCTAAGGGATACAAATGCCCTTACAACAAGGGCCATCACCAACGTCTGCTGCTGATAGTTTGCAAGCAGCGTCACAACATCCGAGTTGTCTGAATCGGACGAATCGCTAGAAAAAACTTGTCGCATGGGCTCAATTCCATCTACATGAACAAAAATCGCACGCTGCATCAACCAACTATGCATACCGCTCGTCACAAAGCACAAGTAAAACTCACCGGCTGCTCGAGGGCGGTGGCCCTCCGGCGTTTCAGGGGCGGGCAATCCCCGGCGGCGACGACGACTAGGTGCGGCTCGGGGGCGGTCGATCCCCGGCGCGGCTACACGGCGACCAAGGGTGGCTCGTGTCACCAAATCCGGGGGGTGCAGCGTATCGGTGGAAGAGGGTGGGGGCGCTCCCGCGGCGCGATTCCGCCTGCAAATTTGGCCGGAATTGCCGACGACGGACGGGCGGAACCAATGGCGGGCGGCGGCGGAAGGAGGTGGGGAAAGGGCGTGAGCTGAAATGTCCCTCCCGCCAACTGCTTTCCTGGGATACGAGGCACTGTAGGGGCGAGACGGAAACCTGCATATACGTGGGTTGGGGCCGAGATTTTGCCACCCCCTCAAAAATATTTATGGGTCGGACGCGTTTGCGGGGTCTGGTCGGACAACTTTTTCCGCGCCGACCCACATTTTGGCGATTATTTTGCGGGTCACGGCGTTATACGGGGTCTGCTAGAGATGCTCTTACAAGGGCTTGTCACTCAAGAACAAATATGCACACAAGGGAAAAACAGGGACAAGTTGAGCTCGATTTTCTTTCTTTCATTTGCTCTGAACCTGTAGATTGCAATCTCTCCTTTGCTGGCAGTATGGTCGCCAACTCTTGTCCTCTGGGCCAATCTTCAGAGGCTATTGCTCCCGCTTTGGAGTAGGGCACTGGACGTGGTGGTCTGGGGCTTGAAGCATTTGCAAGGTCGTCAGTCTATTGTTTACGGATGTGCGCTTCTGGTGGGAGAATCTCTACTATTTCTTGTCAGTTTTGTTGTAGTAGTGGTATGCTTGCCTGGTAGGAATTAGGAGGACAGACATCAACATGTGTCCGAAGAAGAACCTAGTTTTGAACAACCGAACTATTTGGATGTGGGTTGGACCAGTTTTCGATCACATATTTGGGGATACTGATACGTTATCGATAACTCATAAATGCTGAATGGAAACACATCAAGGAGAGACTACAAAAAAGACTTAGCAGTTGGAAGGGTAAACCGTTATCTCTGGGTGGAATATTGGTCCTCATAAACTCAGTAGTAAGTAACATGGTACTATATATGATTTCCTTCTTCTAGTTGCCGAAAGGAGTTTTACATAGTTTGGATTATTTCCGATCAAGATTCTTTTGGCAAGGAGATAGCGAGCAAAAGAAATATCGACTGGCTAAATGGAGTGTGGTTTGCCATCCCAAAGACCAAGGCGGGTTGGGAATTCATGACCTTGAGGTTAAGAATAGAGCCTCGACAAATGGTTGTTCCAATTACTGACGGAAGATGGTGTATATATGGCAAAACCTCCCGAGGAGGAAATATGTGGGTTCCAAGGCGGTATCCCAAGCATACTGGAAGCCTGGTGATTCTCACTTTTGGGCGGGTCTATGGATCCTTTTCGATTAAGGACGGTTCGGAAATTAGAATCTGGGAGGACAAGTGGCTAGGAAATGCCACACTCCGGGAACACTATCCAGCTCTATACAACATTGTGCATCGCAAGGGTGATACTATCGCCACGGCAATGGAGTCATTTCCGCCAAATGTGACGTTCAGAAGAGATTTAGTTGGACCCAAACTCCAATCGTGGTGCATCCTACTTCAACGGTTGTCCACGGTGCAATTGTCACATGGGTCAGATGTATTTTGGTGGAACCTACATGGGAAAGGATAATTCTCAGTGGAGTCTATGTATAGAGCGTTAATCCAGCCCGAGGTGCTCGCTGATAATAACAAGAAGATCTGGAAGATGAAAATACCTCTTAGGAATAAAATATTTGCATGGTATCTTCGTCGCAGAGTCATTCTTACTAAAGATAATTTATCAAGAGGAATTGACATGGAAATCCACAATGTGTTTTTTGTCCTCATGATGAGACAATAAAACATTTATTCTTCCAATGCAAATTGGCTCGCTCTATATGGTCAGTCATCCGGATAGCTTCTGGCATGTATCCTCCTTGTAGAGTTGCTAATGTATTTGACAACTGGTTACATGGGATTGATCACAGGTTTAGAACCTTCTTAGGATGGGAGCGATTGCCGTTATTTGGTTGCTTTAGCTATGTAGAGATGATAAGGTTTTTAACGATAAAAGTACTTCTCTAATGCAGGTTATCTACAGGTGTACCGGGACTCTTCATTTATGGTCCTATGTACAACGCGTGGAGAATCAAGACCTATTTATGGAGGTGTGTACACGAATGAAGGATACGGTGAAGGATACTTTTATCCAACATGGGTGGCAGGATGATCTTAGGATTGGCCCACCTCCGCTTTAGGCGTTATACGGACTCTACATGTTTCTTTGTATTCCGCATTTTATTTTTCGTTTGTACAAGAGGACTTTGTTTGGCTGTGTGCATCTTAGTTATGCAGAGGCCGGGTGTAATGCTTAAACCTTTCAAATAATAAAGCGCCCTTTTCAAGAAAAAAACTAAAGATTTGGAGAGCCCACTCACTTGGACGTCTTTCCAGTTGGTCTATATACTTGTCTGAATTCTGAATGATTGAGGACAAAGCACAAGACTTGTAAGGGCTAATACTTGGTTCGCTTCCTGCCGTTTTAACTGGGGAGATTGATGCAAGTGGTAACCCGTGTCTTAGTTCATATGAGGTCATCTTACCAGTGATGGACAAGCTTAGGAGTTTGCTTTAGTTCTTTGTTGTTATGTTTGGGTTAGTAATAGTCCGTACTATATGTGCAGTTTTAACATGCTCTCTCTTACCTCCTCTTTTCACATGAGAGGTAAGAGTGTATATTAAATCTGAGCCGTTGATCTCATTAATTAGTGGTTTTATCAAATCTTACCTTCTTATCACACATGTAAAAATAAGAAGTAAAAGGGAGCATGTTAAAATTTGTCGTACTATGTAGGGGTTTCTCCCCCTTTTTTCTTCTATCCATAGTTCCATATACATTAAGTCCTCCTGCGTGGTTCGGAAAAAAAGACTACTTGCTAGATGCTAGTAATACCAGGAAATATGGATAATGTGGATTGTTCAACCTGGTGACAATTGAAGTGATAATAAAATCAAACTAAAGGTAAAATCAGGCATTTAGATGGGAATATGTTGATCCTTAATCACTAATCAATCCCACCTATATCAAGCTAATACAACCGCACCGAATGAGTATCCGGCCACTATCTAACATCATGCACACAACCAACACGTCCAAGTAAAGAAAATATAATTTTACATAAACAGCAAATTAGAACAAGTTAGAATGTAGGATGTTATAATCAAATACTATATCACTATCCATGATGGAGAAAACATCCCTAGCCATATGCTCCAATTGGGTAGATACCATCAGAGAAATGTCCTTCTCCTCGAGCCTACGCAGGGTAAACAAAATAAGTACGAAGCTAATGTGTAAAACCTTGCTTGAATAACCTGCACATGAGATCCGACACATTTTTTGTTAAACACCGCATCTAAGACAGACAAAGAGCACAACATAAGGGCATAAGATTGTCATCCCACCCGGATATGTGTGACCTTTTTTGTATAATACCCCTCTATTAGTTTACAACGGAAGTGATTGGTAAGTTGGAAGTGAATTATTGACATGCCTAACTTAAGTTAATTGTCCATATCCTTGCACAACAATTTTTTTTACGATATTATGAGAAACAAGTTCATGAAAGTTTGTACAATATCATTTTCATCTAACCTTCTAAATTTTATTATATTCTTTACGCCATTTGATTCAAAATACTTGATATATTTTACCTTGACTTTATCATGTTTGGCGAATAATAGTTTCCTGACTTAGGTTTTGTTTGGACTTGTTGTTTTGTTTGCTCAAACTACTCTGCATTGCTATGCACATGAGAAAGATATGCGGTTGTCGATTGACCTTGTGGCACCTTAGGTTTTGTTTGGACTTGTTGTTTTGTTTGTTCTCCTAGATATCTAGCTTAACCTTGAGCTAAATTCTAGAGATGACAGAAAATATATGCGTTCTACTAGAATACTGCTGATAATAAGAAGATAAATAGGATGGTTAAGTGGAAACTTATGTGTAAACCCAAAATCCTTGATGGGTTGGGGATTACCAATACATGGTGATGAACAAATGTCACATTATGAAATGCTGGTGGCACCTTTACTATGAAGCAGAGGAATCTATTTGGATTCAAACCGCGAAAGCTCAATACTTCCCAAACATCATTTGCTCGAAATGGCTCCTAGTTCCGGAGGGCCCTACACAAGGTTCGTGCCGAATTTATAAGCCTTCTGAAATTTGTGGTGGGAGATGGGGCTTGCATCCTAGTCTGCCTGGATTGGTGGATTGGCGCCGGTCCCTTATCTTTGTCCTTGCTACTCTTTTTTTCATATATTTCTAATCAGACAATCTCCATTGTGGAGGTTGCTACTTCTAACTACTTCTAACGGCTTGCTCTCTTTGTGGGGAGAGGGAAGACATGGAACACATTATCTTCAAATGTGTCATCTCCAAATTTGGCAGGAGTTGTGTTCGATCATGGTCAAACTGCAACTACAACCCTCTGAGCTTCTTGGATCACTTTAAATTACATGAGAATCTCTTGGACCAGTCCATCCGTGTTTTCTTGATTTCTTTTGCTCCTTTTCCTTGGAGTTTCTAGTCTACTCGGAATAAGTTTACCATTGAACATATTTTTCCTAACTGTCCGGCTGACTGTTTGTTTAAAATGGCTACACTTTTACAAAATGGAAGCCACTCATTATAGCGGCTGACGATGACGTGCTCACCTCGATCATTGCCAAGATTAGAGCATGCCCTGATCATGTAGTGTAGCCCCTAGCTATCTCACTTGCTGGCCTGCATGCCATGGTATCCTGGTTGGCTGTAATGTTATTTTGAACCTCTCTCGTGTTGTACTGGATTCTATGCTTGTTAGACTTTATTTACAAAGTCCGGAATCTGTGTTTCCTCTAGAAAAATACTATGCTCAATCCAAGCAGGTCCTTAGCAGGTGTAGAAATACAGTGCTACAACGTATGTGGTGGTGACGACAAAAGCAGCCTCAATTGTTTTTTCCAATTGTTCATGTCCCCCACGTAGGCACACACACGCAACCGGATATGTAATAATTTTGAAATGGTATAATATTTTATTTTGTAAAGAAATTCAACGGATATTTTGGTCAACCATGTGGTTATTCATGGATTGAGCGTTGGATTCTGTCTTCATTTCTTGATTAGAGATTTTACACCAGGCATATCTCAAATGATAACCCACGATGCCATGAGCTATGTGCAGACGTGAGTTTATACCTAACCAAAAAGAGCAACACATGTGGTACAATTTAAAAACTGCATATAGGTGTAACCAATGAACCCAATAAATATATTTGTGAGTCGAGCAAACAACCTTCATATCAACAATGCCCCGACATGAATGCATAGGTCATAGATTCCCAAGCTTCCTTTTGATCCTGGTTCTTGAACAACTAATGTCTATCATCTATGTATATCCAAAGAGAGCATACCAACACATGTGGATGTGTTGGATAAGGCTTGGACGGCATGAGGAAATATTCTAGGGCCTAATCTTTGTTTTCCTTAACCCTAGATCAGAGATGAGAGTGGCTGAGACGATTGGGCGGAAGGATTTAAATGAATTATTGCGAGTTCAGCTACAGCTGCCGAGCCTTTGCATCTACGCTGCCATCTCTCGCGGTTGTTGTCCCTCTTTTTCATCTCACGGGGATGAGAGTGGCTCAATTGATTGGGATGGCTATCGTGCCCAAGTAGTTTTGCTATTAGGTTACATGGCCTAGGAACTTCATTCATCTCCCTGATTTGCTGGTACTGAATGCAATCTAGCTCTGTTCCACAGCTGAACTGAACCTGGTCCCCATCAGCTATTAACCCAGGTTTTGGTGTATTTTGGTCAGTAACAGCTTTGCACAAGAAGTATTTCCCCTTCAATACAAGAAAAATTTGACCGCATGGTGCGGTGATAATTTGTAGGTAGCTTTCGTTGAGGAAGCGAACCTGCTCTCTCTCTCTCTCTCTCTCTCTCTCTCTCTCTCTCTCTCTCTCAACGGTACCACCACCAGGCCTTCTACTCCCCATTTCTTTTGAAGTAATGTGGCTTCCTCTCCTGGCAAATTTTAGCATGGCCCCTCTTACCCCCCTTTTCACATGAGAGGTAAGAGTATAATAGATCCGAGTCATTGATTTGATTAACTGATGGCTTGACTAACTCTTACCTTCTTACCTCTCATGTGAAAAGCGGGGGTAAGATGGAGCATGTTGGACAAGGGGGGCTTGTTGGCACAGCCATACCAAATTTCCATGGGGTTCATGCATGCACACAAGTAAACTTGGCTTGTCAATCACCAAGGGTTGTGATAAGAAGAATAAATCCTGCGTGATGCCGATCATCCACTATGGTAGAGCTATGCGTCGATGTGACAATATCCGGTACATAACGAGATATGTACATGTGGTGCGATTACCATAAATGCTTTCATTGTAACAACATTATACGTCGATGTGGCAATCTATAGTTCACATAAGAAATATGATCGAGATATATGAGGTTGGAAGAGTTTCTTATCGTTTCCTTAGAATATACTCTGATTAACCAAACCCACTTTTCTGTGGGGAATTAAACCAAGCACAACAAACTCTTCTCAGTTGCGTGAACAAAAAAACTCTTCTATGTTGATCGTAGCTAGTCTTTTGTAGTGATGAGCAAAAATTGCTTAGGTTTGGAAGGCAAAGAGAATTCGTCATTAATTAATTAGTTGGTGAGAAGTAAATTTTCAATGTCCTCAAGTGCATATACTTGCATGATGTTCCAGCAGTATCGTTTTTTATGGAGTGCCTATTTAGCAACGGGCTAATTTATTTTGGGCGACAGTCAGATTTTTCCTCCACTAAATCAAATCACAAGCGTGTACGTGGCTCTATTATTTTTCCCTTGTCACCCCAACATATTTCTCATGCATGCCCACCATCATACCATTTGCCGTGTCATTATATTATATTAGGTCAAATCAAGTCAATGTTGCGTACATACGATGTGCCACCGTCACAGAAAGTAACGTCGCTCCAACGCCTCTCCAGACGTCAGGGATTTTGTTCAAGAGCCAGATGAATACGGCTGCACAATTGTTGACGAAACCCCCGTTGTAGATGCCACTGATGGCCGGGAGGCCTCGACGGTCCTGCGTGCCTCCCATGCCCACGAAAAAGTTGTTCTTGTCCTTCGCGCCTGTTGCGGACCTTGCGGTGGCGCTGTTTTCAGCAGCGGGGTGGGCCAGCAGCGTCAGGAAGAGTAGGAGGATGGAGGTGATAGTGCCGGAGCACCTCCTGGCCATGGCTCTAAATTTCACGCCATCTCTCATGTGTTGTGAGCACGAGATGCTGCTACTGCTACGCTTATGGTATGGAGTTTGCGGTTCAAATAGGGGCAGAGAAGTAGTACGAGTGTTGAAGTGAATGGTTTTTTAGGTATGAGGATGAGTAAATTTTGTAGGAGAGGAGGTAGACGAAATATGTTGCTCGTCTTTGTGCCTCTTCTTTGCTCCTAGCAACTGAAGACTGGGCTTCCTAATTCTGGACTTAGCAACAAAAAGCTCACCTTTGAGAAAGGCCCAATGTCCTCAACCGTTTTTGGTGTCAGTTTGTATTGTCAGGTGAAAGACCAAACGTACGCAGTTTTCTTAGAAGAGTTTTCTCTACCAAACACAGACTGAAGAGCATCATCAACCTTCCGTTTTTTATGCCAATTAGAGTTTAAATCAATGTTTTAAATAGCGGGCTATGGAAAATAGCGGCGAGCCTTCAAATCAGCTATAGCGGGCTATTTGTGATGCGACCATTTAGCGGCACCCTGCTGAAAAGGCTATAGCGGGCAATAGAAGAGCTATAGCCGGATATTTAAAACTATGGTTTAAATGCGTTGATATGACAATTCAAGTCACCTTTGAGAAAGGCCCAATGTCCTCGACCGTTTTTGGTGTCAGTTTGTATTGTCAGGTGAAAGACCAAACGTACGCAGTTTTCTTAGAAAAGTTTTTCTACAAAACACAAACTGAAGAGGCATCATCAACCTTTCTTTTTTTTGTGCCAAGTAGATTTTAAATGCGTTGATATGACAATTCTACTCACCTTTGAGAAAGGCCCAACTTCCTCGACGTTTTTGGTGTCAGTTTGTACTGTTAGGTGAAAAATCAAACGTACGTAGTCTTCTTAGAAGAGTTTTTTTTTCTACAAAACGCAGACTGAAGAGGCATCATCAACCTTCCGTTTTTTGTGCCAATTAGATGTTAAATGCGTTGATATGACAATTCTACATGTCTCATGTTGGTTGCTGTTGCGACCCAGGAAGTGGCAGTACAAAATCAGAAGGAGAATAAATTGATCCTTGTAGTAAGTGTGTTCAAGTACCTTTTTCCGAATTCGACTTCAAATTCAGAGTAACAAAAAGAAACGACAATTTGCTTTCCATTAGCGTATGTGTAACTTAGGGCATTCCAAACCGACCGGCAAACCGGCCACCGTATCAGCGGACCAGGGACCAGTCCGTGGACACTGACGCGGGAACCAGCTAACCAAAGCTATCTATGTACATTTCAAACTGGCTTTGAACAAACCAAACGTTTTACATGCAAACCGGATGATTTTATATAAACCCGACAAAAAGAATTACATTTTGGACATATTTTAACTAAATTATTGTTGACTAAGCTAGTCTATCGACGGCTGCGGCTGAGCCTCATTCCCACGACATGTGTGTGTTCCCCAATTTCGGCAGCGCAGCTCAACGGATTGGCCTGTGCCCCGGAGGAATATTCTTTGGCGTGGGTGGGGGGTGGCGGGGGGGGGGGGGGGAGTAGCCTCCACTTCCATGAAGCACGGATCATAATTGGTTTTTGGGCCGGTGGAAGACGGTCACCGTGGCCACTGCACCCCGCGAAGCGGGCAAGTCACTTACTGTGTAACCCGGCGATGCGGTGGCGGTGGCCTTCACGGGACCCAACCGGAGGCGGCCTCTCATGGTCTACTATTCCTCGCTGACGGCAGCAGTAGCGTGCCAGCCGCCTCGTCGATCTCCACGAAGGTGGCTTCTTTCTCCGTCTGCAGGGCGTGGTATCATCAATATTCGCAGCAGGTCGCACAGTCGTAGGCGCGGGCGGAGCGGTTGGACGCAACCTCGTCCACGTCTGCCAGGATGCCCCTGCCGGCGTGCTCCTCCGGGTGTCGGCCTAGAACAACTCACCACTCCTCCGCGTACTGGCTTGGAGTGGCGAGTTGCTCCTCCGCGCGGCACCCGGGAGCCCGCGCCTCGCCCATGATGGTGCGGAGGTGGAGCTACGAGTTGCCTGGAGCGCGTGCCGGCCTGTTTTCGGCAGGCTTGACGGGCACCCAGACGGCTTTTCATGCCGGAGAACTCTTTTTTCTGATCGCCAGATGCCATGGAGAGTGTGGTGTAAGAAGGAGACGGGGAACGGAGTTGTGGTGCGGTTCTTGCCCGGTGTCTGGCCACGTATAAATAGCGGGCGGACACGAGCAACCAACCGGCATCATGTTTAATGCTAGTTGGCTCATGGATGGATGTGTGACCGGAGTAGGTTTCTCGGCGCACTTGCGGGCTTAATGGGGGATAGGCGGGTAGATGGAAACTGTTTCAATGCGGAGAGAAGGCGTGTGCAGCGGGCAGCGCTCTCCGCCGGCGAGCGGCTTTAATGTCGGCTCCAGTGAGAAGTCGCGTCCGCTCTGGGCCGATGTGAATGCGACACTGATGCTTTGGTCCCGGGCAACTGGCTTCGGGCGGGAAAGCGCGTGGGCAAGGGACAACGATTTTGGTGGGCCAGGTTTATTGGCGGAGGAGGAGTACCTGTGGCAAGGGCAGATGGGAGGCTGTAAATAAGGTGAGTGCGTTACCAGAAAGTTAAGTTTCTTTTTCGAACTTCTGGAAAGTTAAGTTAGTCTCAGCCGATTTCTTTTCCACTAACCGTTTGCTGCCTGTACAATACTTGTAACCTGAAACGGTCTATGTACAAAGGCTCGGCTGGTACTTTTCGCCTGGTGCAGCCCACTTACATGGCTGATCCATCAATTAGCCAGATGGGTAAAGTGTGTGTACGCGTGCTACTGTGTCAGCCTGTTTCGTTTTTCTTTTTTGGAAAAGGAGGCTTACTCCCGGCCTCTGCATCCAAAGAAATCAGCCTGTTTGGTAACTACTCTACAGGAGAATGGAAGTTTTCATAAGGGTGTTTGTAGAGGGATTAGGCATGGGAAGTAGAGTTTTACTCTCATTCCCTTGTTTGGTATATAATGAGAATTAGTGTGTGATAAAACTCTGCTCACGAATTAATAGAGTACCCGGGTAAAAAATGGGTGGGAATTGTTTTCCTCAACTCCCATTTCCTTTCCCAGTTAAATTCCCATTCCCTCTAATCAAATAGTGGACTTTTAATCTCCTCACCCCTCAACTCTCATTCCCCATCTGTAATCCCCCGAATCAAACATGGTGTATGTGGGTGTGCGCGCACACGCGCGGAGGAGACGACAGAATTGGTACGAGATGCAATTAATCAATTTTTATGTCTCAAGAGAAGACAAAGAGAGACCGACGAGACCGGCGGAACAGGAGTTGCGGGTGGACCCAGATGGCCGTGGCCCGAGGCCGAGCGCACTGGGGGAGGACCTGGGTGGGTCCGTGGTGGGGGGAGTAATCAACTCCTCCATGGCTGTCGTGCCCCAATTAGTGCCGGAAGATGGGACCCACCCTGATGAGAATCATGCACATGCAACGTTGGGTGCGTCCACGTCCGCGAGCTGCATGCGGGAGGGCCGAGACAATGAAAGCATCTTGGTGGTGCAAGACGGGGCTGTGCCACTGATCAACAACTGCAGGAGCCTGGTATGCTCACCCATGAGGCAGGAGATTGAAGGAATGACTGCTGGTGAGGCGGTGGCCTATGGCAAGCTTAAAAGCTTCTGTTCCAACATGATTAAACGTCTCGCCCCGCCCCTGCTGAAAGAGGTGCAAGCGTCGCAACTACGCCCAGAGGCCGAGCCATTCACGCCTAAGCGTACCACGAGAGCATCAAAGAAGACCACAGCGACCAAGAGACCTAGGGACACGCCGGTGGAAAACGTGCTTCTTCACGCGTTGGGCATGGCGCCCAATGACTTGGAGGTGGATGAGGGAGTGGTGCATGAGCTCAAGGAGCTCTTTGACTCTCCGTTGCGCGAGCAACACGTGAGGATCATCGCGACACTTTTCGGCAAGGCACTGCCATCGCCGGAGGAGCTAGAGGCACAAAGCTCAGTGGTGGTGTGTGCGTAGTAGGGCTTCCCCTGCGGAGTAGGTGTAGTTTCTCTCCATGGATCTACACCCACAGGTGCTTTGCTGGAATGTTCGGCGCTTGAACAATCCAGCCAAGAGGAAAGCGGTGAGAGAGTTCGTGAGCACTTTGGAGGTCAACCTCATTTGTTTCCAAGAGACCAAAATGGATGTAATAGATAGATTCACGGTGATGCAATGTATGGGGCCATCCTTTGATGGTTTTGCCTATTTGCCGGCGGAGGAGACTCGAGGGGGTGTTTTATTGGCTTGGGATAGCTCGGTGTTGGATGTGGCAGCGATACAACTTGACACAAACTGTGTCACGGGGAGGGTGCGTCCCAAGACGGGGGAGCCCTGGTGGATCACGGTCGTCTATGGTCCTCAGGGAGACGAGCGCAAATGCCAGTTTTTAGAGGAGCTCACGATGAGGCGTACGATTTGCCCGGGTGCTTGGCTTGTGCTTGGAGACTTTAACATGATTCTTAGAGCCTCCGAAAAGAATAACAACCTCAACAAGACTATGATGAACAAGTTCAAGGATTTTGTGGATGACCATGAGCTTAGGGAGATGTACATGCACGGGAGGAGATTCACCTGGTCCAACGAGAGAGAGGTGCCCACTCTGACCAAAATTGACAGAATTCTAATGACGGTCGACTGGGAGTTGCAGAACGCCGACTACCTTCTACAAGCGCTGTCCACCGGAGTCTTGGACCACGCGCCGCTTCATTTGACCACGAGTGCAGGTTTTTGCCCCAAGAAACGCTTCAGATTCGAGTTGTTCTGGACCAAGTTGGAAGGCTTTGAGGAGGCAGTCAGAGAGGCTTGGGTCTGTGACCCCACGATTACGGACCCGTACAAGAGGCTGGATACGTTGCTGCGCAACTCGGCGGTGTCCCTGCAAGCCTGGGGCCAGAGAAGAGTCGGAAACGTCAAGTTGTTAATGAGGGTGGCGACTTGGTTGATTCACCGGCTGGATGAGGCGCTGGAGAGTAGGGTGCTGCTGGCCCGGGAGGTCTGGCTACGTAGAACGCTCAAAAAAGCTCTCTTGGGCATGGCGGCTCTGGAACGGACTATTGATCGACAGCGCTCTAGACTGAGATGGATCAAGGAAGGGGATGCTAACACTAAACTCTTCCAAGCTGTGGCAAACGGGAGGAGATCCAAAAACTTCATTGCGCACGTCAAGATCGGAGAGAACTTGGTAACCGACCAAGAGAGGAAGCTGGAGGTTTTCACCGAAGCGTATGAGAGGCTGTTGGGGACTGCACTTACGAGAGATCACACGCTCGATCTGCAATATCTAGGGATCGAGGCTAAGGACCTGAGTTGCTTGGAAGGGATGATCACCGAGGAGAAGGTGTGGCAGGTGATCAAGGAGATGCCACCGGATAGAGCGCCAGGGCCGGATAGATACATTGGCGCGTTTTTCCAAAAAGCATGGCAGATCATCAAGCTTGATATTATGGCGGTGCTGATGAAGCTTTTTGTGGGCGATTCAAGAGGTTTTGCTTGCTTGAATATGGACAACATTATTCTCATCCCCAAGAAACCCGACGGAGAGGAGATTGGTGATTTCAGGCCTATAAGCTTGATACACAGCATCCCCAAGCTCTTCGCGAAGGTTTTGGCCAATCGTCTAAGGTTGCAAATGCATGAGCTTGTCTCGGCGAATCAGTCGGCGTTCATTAAAGGGAGGCACCTCCACGACAATTTCCTCTTAGTTCGGTAAGTGGCCAGGAAAATACACGCAAGAAGAACCCCTGGAGTCTTCCTCAAGTTGGATATTTCGCGGGCCTTCGATTCCTTATCATGGCCCTTCCTCTTCGAGGTGTTGAGAGCGAAAGGCTTCGGTCAGAGGTGGCTTATCTGGATGGCCGCACTGCTTAATTCGGCAAGCACCAAGATGGTTGTCAATGGGGTGCAGGGACGAAAGATTTTGCATGCTTGTGGGCTGAGGCAGGGAGACCCGATCTCTCCTATGCTGTTTGTCATTGCCATGGAGGGTCTCTCGGCTCTCATACACAAAGCAATGGATGTGGGCGCCCTTGATACGTTCACCGGGATTTCGCCGATGCAGAGTGTGTCTATCTACGCAGATGACGTGGCCTTGTTCACAAAATCCTCGGCTAATGACTTGGCGGCAGTTCGAGCTATCCTCACGGTGTTTGGATAAGCCTCCGGGCTCAAGGTCAACTACCGCAAATCAACAGCGATTATCATCAGGGGCGATGAGGACGACAAAATCAGAGTAGCGACCATGCTACAGTGCAACACATCGGAGTTTCCTTGTAGATACCTTGGGCTACAGCTTGCGATCAGGAGCCTGACGCGCGCGGAGTGGCAACCCATGCTGGATAAGGTGAGGCACTTCTTACCAGGCTGGCAAAAAGGTTTAATTCAGCGCCCGGGACGGCTGATCCTGGTGCAGTCGGTGGTTGCGGCAAGGCCGGTGCACCATCTGATGATTGCGGAGGCGCCAGAGTGGGTTCTAGAGGACATGAACAAGTGGATGAGAGCCTTCTTCTGGGCTGGAAAGGACAAATGCAATGGAGGGCAATGTCTGGTGGCTTCGGACAAAATCTGCCGTCCCAAAGACTGTGGTGGCTTGGGCATCAAGAACTTGAAATGTGTCACGACCGGTTTTTCAATAAAATAATTATTGAGAGACCAATCCCTTTTACGGACCAGCGAGGAAGAATTCCTTCTCACTGATAGACAATATCTTGGTCACAGATGAAAAATACCAGGAGTACTAAATATAATACAAGGTTGAGCAGAGACTGCCCAATAATTTATTACATGTACGCCGCTAAAACAAGACGGCGGATAGGGTGGCAAACTGCTAACTCACGATAGTAACGGTGGTGGAAATATCATGGCGAAGCGAGTGATATGATTCCAGAAGACTACAATTTATCGAGCGTCGGAGTGAGGCCCGAGAAGACTTATTGCGGGTGGCGGAAGCGTATACAATACAAGTGACCAATATACGGGATTTCGCAGGACTGACTGGGACTCCTCTAGGCATCGGACGCGCTATCAAACTCTTCATCCAAGAGATCGCCTTCGTCAACATCTGGCCAAATCAACAAGCCAGGTGAGTACTATGAAAGTACTCGCAAGACAGTTCGGACATAAGATATAATGAATGCAACATGAAGCATATGAACAAGTTAACCAGTGCGATCAGACATAGAGATGATAAATACTGGGTGCCAAGCGAGGGTCTGAATGACGCCTCGAGCGGAAACTGCAGAATAGTAATACTGGTGCCAAACGAGTGTCTGAAAGACTCCTCGAGCGGAAAATGCGGAATAATAATACAGGTGCCAAACGAGTGTCTGAAAGACTCCTCGAGAGGAAAATGCAGAATAATAATGCGGGTGCCAAACCAGTGTCTGAAAGACTCCTCGAGAGGAAAATGCAGAATAATAATGCCACAGTCGGGCGTCGGGGCGACACCACATACATGGCTTATATTTAAAGTGAGAAACGAGTACACGCCACAGTCGGATGTCTGCGCGACGTCTCATAAAGGGCTTATATTGTAGCTCAATAATACAATAGTTCGGGAACATAATTTATCACAAGCATGAGACAAATATAAGGTTAGTCCATCCACAGGAATAACAATAAATCTAAATTTACCACTTGAGCTTGTTCACCGGGGACAAGTTTTTCACACGGATAGATATGGATATAATGTTTACACTACTGATCATGGATACGATGATTTGGAAAGAATTGACTCTGCAGAGTTTGTACTAAACCACAGCCAACGGATTTCAGTAGTCACGGGGACTAGTTCCGTCTACGGTGTTTTGGAAGAAACACGTCTAACCAGTACACACCCAATTCAACTATCCGAAGCCAGGGATCACCCTCGGCAACATTCAAGAAAAACCTTGAGACGGGGAGGCTACAACCTCGCGTAGCATGGGATCAAATTTCTATACGCGCGCTCTAAGGGGGTGCCCCCCTCTCGGTCCCAACCGGAAACACCCATGCCCCTGACCGGATGACTGGCTTTAATCCTGGGCCAAGGTACCCTCATCCCGGCCTCTCTGTTTGGTGTGTACACGGAAAGAGGTTACCAACTTACTAAACCGCATCCTGGCAATGAGACATGTGGTAGCACGGAAGGGGAAAGAACGGTAACACGGCTCCAACCATGTTAACGTCGGAAAAGTCGGATGACGCAAGACTGGTATGCTACAACAGTACCACCTTGCTGCCCTTCATGTCACCACATGATTAGGCCACCTCTGATCAGAGGTCATCGCAACTTTGGAACATGCGGGAAAATAACGATAACGTGGCTCCAACCACGTTAACGTCGGGGAAAGTCGGATGACGCAAGGCTGGTATGCTACAACAGTACCACCTTGCTGCCTTTCATGTCACCACATGATTTGGCCATCTCCCATCAGAGATCATCGCGACTTTGGAACAACCAGGTCGTTGCCTCACAAGCAACGAGATATTTACCGACACTCATATGCCACGCATAAACTCTCATGTGAACATGTAAAACACCTGTCATATCAAATGTTCAAAACATGCTTGCCTGGTTCGGAGAAGTCGGAGTCTAGCTCGGCGAAGTTCGCGGCTCCGTCACCTCTTCCGGAACCTACGGCAATCACGAAACGGGTACTAACGTGAAAACCAACACTGGCACAGAAACTTTTCCAAATATTTTTCAAATAAATCCCATAAAAAACTAGACAAAATTTGAAGATTGTCAGAAAAAGAATCACTCAAAAATACCTTTTTATTAAAAAGTTATAAAGGTTTCTGTCCAGGGACTTATCTGTAATGAAACAGAAAAGTTCCAGGGTTTTAACTGAGAAAATAGAAAACGCTTCGGCTGGGAATGCGCAAGCGCAAAGGAGAAGACGTATTTTGCCCGAAGGCGCCAACAGAAAATGGTTCGCGAATAAAAGAACAGAGGCTGACACGCGGGGTCCACATGTCAGGTTTGAAAAGCTCGCCGGCACCCGAAGACTGTGGTGGACGCCGGCGTCGAACCACGGCGAGTTAGGAGAAACGGAGGGTACCAAGAGCTTCAGCGTCTTCTTCCGCGTCGGTGGGTGGTGGACTCGTCCAATGGGGAGCACCACGTCGACGGCGACACTTTCTCCGGCGGACGGCGGCTCGGGTGAGGATGGGGAACTCCGGTGGAGGGCTGCAAGCTTCAAATTGAAGTGCGGGTCAGAAAGAGGGATGCATGGTGAAGCTACTGGTAAGAGAATGGAGGCGGAGGAGCACACACGGGGGCGAATCGGGCTGGATCCTGTGGCGGGTCGCGGCGGCCAAAGTCGAGGAAGGAGACCTCCTCGGGGCTCTACCAGTGGCTAGGCGTGCTCTAGGGGGAGTGCAGGGCTGGTGGGTGCTTGAGTTGAAGCTCGGGGCCTCTATTTATAGGCAGATCGACGGGGTGGCCGTGAACGGAGAATCTCCGGCGAGCGATTACGGCGGAGCAGTGGATTGGCAGGTGGTTTGAGCGGCCAGGCAGCATCAGTGGAGGTTACTGGAGTCATTTTACAGCTAAACGGAGATGGGCTTGGCGTAATGGCGTCGGTGCACGGTGAGGTGACCGCACGGGCTCAACGGCGGCAGAGAGCGCGCTCCGCGCCCTGCGGTTCACGACGAGAGCGGCAGCGCATTCGGGGGAGTGGAAGGCCACGCGGCGAGCTCCGGTGGTTTGGGCGGCGCTGGGTGGCGTCGTCGGCGCCGTGTCTCCCGCTGGCGCCCGCAAAGCCGCCGCCGGCGTCGGTCACGGGGCGGCGCACCTTCTGCTGCTCGTCACCGACGCCCGCAAGGCGCCAGGCGTTCGTGGGGTGCAGGAACAAGAGGGCGGGGACGAGGAGCAAGGCGACGCGGTGGCACTGGCGAGATCGACGTCCTTCTCTGAAGAAAACGACAGCAAGCCACTGACTGAATCTCTGAATTTCTGAACTTGACATAGACAGTGCACTGCAGGTGTTCGACAGAAGGTTTTGGCTATGAGATAAATTTTTCTGGAGCTGTAACTTGGTGAGATGACCACTCAAAGCACCCAGGGGCTGCCTGATTTTACTTGGAATTTTTGGAGAAGGTTTTGAATGAATTTCACCAAATTTGACAAATCTGGTCCAAACTTGCAGTAGGTGTAGTTTGAAAATTTTGAACTGAAGACCAGTGGATCTTCATGGTTCTAGGTTGAGGGTTCAAAGGACTAGGAGGGGAAAAAGGTTTGGTGCCAAAAATCAAGACAGAAAGTGGAGTTCCTTTGTAAATCTCCAAGTGCTAGAAAAGAAGGCAGAAATTTATTTAAATAGAATTTGAATGGAAGTAATCACATGGGGAGGTTCAACTTGCTGGATTTGATGCAAATCATGATCCAAAGGTGAGGAAGTGGTTAGGAGAGAGGATTTGCACTAATGCCATGGCAAGAAGGAATTGTTGAAAGTGGCAAAGGACTTTCCAAAAGCCATAGTGCAAATTCAAAAAGATTTTCAAAAGTTATTTTCCCAAATGAAAAACATTTTGTCTTGAGTCCAAAAAGAAAAGCAAGAACTTCCAAGACCAAAGGCAGATCTTGGATGAATCCAAACAAAACTTTTGCCATAAAGAAAAAATATGAGAGGGAGAGTTCTCTTGAAGAAAAATTTAAATCACTCCCCTCAAGTCAAATAAAATCTTTTGAAAAATCCAAATAAAAACTTGGGTGTCACAACACCTACCCCCTTAGGAAAAATCTCGTCCTCGAGATTTCTGCTGATCCTCAAATAGATATGGATACTCTGCTCGAAGGAAATCCTCCCTTTCCCATGTAGCTTCATCCTCAGTGTGGTTGCTCCACAGAACCCTGAAAAATCTTGTCGTTTTCTGACGGGTCCTCCGTTCAGACTCTTCTAAAATCTTTACTGGCCTTTCTCTGTAGGTGAGATCTGGTTGCATATCAATGTCCTCATGAGGTACATGTTTCTCCGGGTTACTCACGCATTTCCTCAACTGCGAGACGTGGAATACGTCATGGACGTCTGACAGCTCCTTGGGTAGGTCTAGTTGGTAGGCCACCGTGCCTCTTCGTGCCTTTACACAAAATGGTCCAATAAATCTTGGGGCTAGCTTCCCCTTGATTTTGAATCGTTGCAGACCCCTCATTGGAGATACTCGGAGGTATACGGAATCACCGGGTTCAAAGCTGACCTCACGATGCTTCTGATCATAGTAGCTCTTTTGTCGGCTCTGTGCTGTCTTGAGTCTGTCCCTGATTTGTTTAACTTTCTCCTCGGCCTCTTTAAGCATGTATGGGCCGAAGATACGGCTGTCACCTGTTTCTGACCAATTCAGAGGGGTACGACACCTTCGTCCGTACAACGCTTCAAAGGGTGCCATTTGCAAGCTGGCTTGGTAACTGTTGTTGTAAGCAAATTCGGCATACGGCAAACTCTCTTCCCAACTGGATCCATAGGTGAGCACACAGGCTCTTAGCATATCCTCTAGGATTTGGTTTACATGTTCTGTTTGTCCATCAGTCTGAGGGTGGTATGCTGTACTGAAAGCTAGTTGCGTGCCCAGAGCTTGTTGTAGGTGGTCCCAAAATTTGGAGACAAATTGGGTGCCTCGGTCTGATATTATAGTCTTTGGGACCCCGTGCAAACAAACTATACGGGAGAGATAAAGTTTTGCCAGTCTTTGGGTGGAGTAGGTAGTCTTCACGGGAATGAAATGAGCAACCTTGGTTAGTCGGTCTGTGATGACCCATATGGCGTCATTTCCGCGTTGTGATCGGGGTAATCCGACAATGAAGTCCATTCCTATTTCATCCCATTTCCACTCCGGTATCCTGTTAGGCTGGAGTAGCCCTGCTGGCTTTTGGTGCTCGGCCTTGATGCGCTGACATGAATCGCAACAAGCAATGAACGTGGCTATATCTCTTTTCATACCGTGCCACCAAAATCTTTCCTGAATGTCCTTGTACATTTTGGTTCCTCCAGGATGGAGCGAGTATGGGGCGGTGTGGCTTTCCGTCAAGATCTGTTGCTTGAGTTCCTCAATGTTAGGTACGCAAAGTCTGTCTCGGTACCATAATGTTCCTTCACTGTCTGTGACGAATTCTGAAGTCTTACTAAGATTCATTTTCTTCTTTATGCCTTCGATGCTGGGATGTCCCTGTTGAGCCTTCTTAATTTGTTCCACCAGGGTGGGTTGTATCTCCAGGTTCGATACGGTGCCCTCCGAGACTAACATCATGTTGAGCCTAGTGAACTCCCGCTGAAACTCAGGCCTCAAATTTTGCCGACCGTCACTGCCGGGCTGGGGTTTTGACTAAGGGCATCGGCCACTACATTTGCTTTCCCTGGGTGGTAGTGAATGCCGATGTCATAGTCTTTGACCAATTCCAACCAGCGTCGTTGGCGTAAATTCAGCTCTGGCTGTGTGAAAATATATTTGAGGCTCTTATGGTCTGTATATATTTCACAGCGATTTCCCTACAGAAAGTGCCTCCACTCCTTGAGTGCATGTATGACTGCTGCTAGCTCCAAGTCATGTGTTGGGTAATTTTCCTCATGTTTTCGCAGCTGCCTGGAGGCATATGCGACAACTTTGCCATCCTGCATCAGCACACATCCGAGACCTTTTCGGGACGCGTCACAATACACTTCAAAGCTCTTGTGTATGTCTGGCACAGTTAAGACCGGTGCGGTTGTTAGCTTCTTCTTGAGTTCTTGGAAGCTCTGCTCACATGCTTCCGTCCATACGAATTTCTTGTCCTTCTTGAGTAACTGCGTCATAGGTTTTGCCACAGTGGAGAATCCTTCAATGAACCTCCTGTAATATCCGGCCATTCCTAGGAAACTCCGTACATCTGTAACATTGGCGGGTGGCTTCCAGTCTAGTATGGCCTTGACTTTTTCCGGGTCTACGGCCACGCCTTCTTGGTTCAGTATATGGCCCAAGAAACCAACTTGCCTTAGCCAAAATTCGCAGTTGCTAAATTTGGCGTACAACTGATGTTTCCTCAATTCTCCCAAAACAATTCTGAGGTGCTCAGCATGCTCTTCTGGTGTCCTTGAGTAGACCAGAATGTCGTCAATGAATACCACCACAAATTTGTCCATGAATTTCATGAACACTTTGTTCATGAGGTGGACGAAATATGCGGGGGCGTTCGTTAGTCCGAAAGGCATCACTGTAAACTCGTATAACCCATATCTGGAAGTGAATGCTGTCTTGGGGATATCTTCTGTCCGTACCTTCAGTTGATGGTATCCCGATCTCAAATCGATCTTTGAAAATACCTTGGCTTGTGCGAGCTGGTCAAACAAATCATTTATCCGTGGCATTGGATATTTGTTTTTGATGGTGACCATATTGAGGGCTCGATAGTCTATGCACAGCCTCAGTGTCCCATCTTTCTTTTTGGCGAACAACACAAGCGAACCCCATGGTGAGGAGCTGGCTCGAATAAATCCTTTGTCCAACAACTCCTTTATCTGCTTCTTCAAATCCACCAATTCTGAGGGTGCCATTCTATACGGCTTCTTATAGATGGGAGCGGTGCCAGGTGCTAGTTCAATGCTGAATTCTATCTCTCGGTCTGGTGGCATGCCTGGTAGTTCTTCCGGGAACACATCAGGAAACTCGCACACCACTGGAACCTTTTTCAGTTCTGCAATGTCCATTTTGTTCAGTTTTGGTTTCTGCGATCGTGGCCTTTCTTGAGCGGAAACTCTTATAGTCTTGCCGTGATGGTGAGTGAGAATCGCCGTTTGATTGAAGCAGTCGATGAATACTTTGTTGGTGGTTAACCAGTCCATCCCTAAAATGACATCCAGTCCTTTACTTTCCAACACGATGAGATTCGTGTGGAATGGTAGTCCTTCGAACTCAATGATCACTCCTTGGCAGTAACCTTGGGCGATTTGCTTATTTCCGGGGGACTTGATGATCATAGATTTTTCCAAGGGAAGTATCGGAAAACCGTGTTGCGAAACAAAACTCTTCGAAACGAACGAATGGGAAGCTCCAGAATCAAACAAAACCGTGGCAGGTACTGTGTTGACAGGGGACGTACCGAGCACGATGTCTGGGGCATTCTGCGCTTCTTCCCTGGTCACATGGTTCAGGTGACCCTTCCTGTGGTTGTTGCTGGGATTGAAGTTGTTGCGCTTGGGGGCGGAATTGTTTCCACCATTGTTCGGCTTGGGTGCCGAGTCTCTTGGCTTCGGGCACTGTTTAGCATAATGCCCTTGTTGACCACATGCATAGCAGGTGACCCCTGGACGGTATGTGAACTCCTTGTCCCTGGCATGAAACTGTCCGACGGGCCTTGGCTCAGTAGTCGTGGATCTCCTTGTGTCTGTCCTTGGGACCTCAGTCTTGCCTCGGTTGCTGCGGGCAAGAGTCGTCTTGTCCCTCTTCCGCTTGCAGATATCTTCCAGACTACGGCGCTCATTCTCCAAGGTGATGGCCTTGTCCACCAGCGTCTTAAAATCCAGAAAGGTGTGCACGATCAGTTGGCATCTTAACGCTGGTGCCAGGCCGTCCAGGAATTTTTCCATCTTCTTGCTTTCTGTCATGTGCTCGTCGTAGGCATAACAAGACAGCTGACTGAACTGACCATTGTACTCTGTCACTGACATGCCTCTTTGCTTCAGGTCATCAAACTCTCTCTTCTTGATCTTTAGGATGCTCCTGGGGATGTGTGCCCCACGGAAGCCTTCCTTGAACTCTTCCCAGGTGATGTTGTGTTCCCTGGGATGCATGTGTAGGAAGTTTTCCCACCATGCTGCGGCTGCTCCAGTAAGGTAGTGCGGTGCATAAAGCACCTTCTCATGATCTGAGCACTGAGCAATAATCAGTTTCCTTTCAATCTCACGAAGCCAATCATCGGCTTCCAGCGGTCTATCGGTGTGAGCAAAAGTTGAGGGACGAGTCTTCTGTAACTCGGATAACTTGGAATGGGGTTGATAGGGTTCACGGTGGTTTCCCATGTTGATGACATGGTTCATCATCTCTTGGTGCTGTTGCTGGCTTTGCTCGAAGAGACGGCATACTTGAGACAGTGCTGCTTCGCTGTCTTGTTGGCTGGACTGACCCTGAGTGAAATTGTTGCTGGTCTGTGTCCCGTAAACCTCTTCTGGCTGATTGGGCATGGAGCGAGTCCACGGGCGAGACATTTTTCCAGTCTGGGGTATTATTTGCAAAACCCATGAGAAAAACTGTGTAGCACAAGAAAAAATCTCGCAAAGGCAATAATCAAAAGGCTTCAAGGTTTTCAAAGAAACTCAAATGATTTTTCATGGAGAAGAAGTGCTTAACATAAATCTTACATGCGAAAAGCGAACACAAGATACAGCACTCAGGGTGCGCGTACACAATCCTGACATGTTATTAAAAACTAGCGTACTACTCCAGAAGGCAGCAAACACACCAATACAAACTAGCGTACAGATAAAACAACACATCATACAAGCAGGCATAACACGCGGCTACTCGGTGCTCTCAGTCGGAGATGGTGAAGATCTCCTTCCCCTTGCCGATGGCAAGGCTCAGCAGTCCAGGAGAGTCAACCTCCTCCTCTCTAGCTGGCTCCTGGCGCGTGACGCTGCGCTACGGTGATGGTGCGGGGGCGACTGGTGGTAGAGCGTGTGCGGCAGGCGGTGCGGCTCTGATTGGAGTAGGAGCGATGACTCGGTCGAACTCCTCAGTGGTAGGCAGACGGCGAGCAGTGGCCAAAATGGCCGGTGCATACGAGGCTGAAGACGAGACGAATGTCAGGGGTGGCGCCGTGTGGAGAAGCTCCTTCCTGCTAGCAGGACCGCCCCGGACTAAGTCCATGCGGGCAGCCACAAGATCATCTACGAGGTTGTCGAAAGACTCCTCCAGAGCCTTGAGATACTCCACAACCATCTCGATGGCTTCATCTCGTTCTCCCCGATGGCAGGCGAACGCATAGTGGCTGGTGTATGGCACATGGCATGGGAGATAGCGGTAGCGACGAGTCTTCATCGTAGGAAGGATGTCCCGAAGGCGAGCTATCGCCTCACGGGCAGCCATCTGCATGGCATGCCTCTCCGTAGGCATGGCCCTTCCCACAAAACGGAAGTGGCGTGCAGCAGAACGTCCTCCCTTGAACTGCAACACAGCTTGGTGCATAGACACGTCGTCACTGAGCTTGTGCTGATAGAGTGTGAACTCCGGGCGAGCTGCTGGCCCGATCGCGAGTTTGGTGATGGAGACGAGGAGCTTGACAAACCCCTCGGGCACGTTGGTGAACACTCGATTCTCACAGCTGCTGCCAGCCATCTACAAAAGTAGGCAAAAATTCTGAGTAGTCATGTCATAAATTTATGATGACCAACAGAAAATAGCTACAATTGCAAAAATGCTGAAAAAGCACAAAAACGCTAATAACCGATTAGCGCTCGCACCTAGTGGCTTCCTACAGTCAGCCTGGCTCTGATACCAAGCTTGTCACGACCGGTTTTTCAATAAAATAATTATTGAGAGACCAATCCCTTTTACGGACCAGCGAGGAAGAATTCCTTCTCACTGATAGACAATATCTTGGTCACAGATGAAAAATACCAGGAGTACTAAATATAATACAAGGTTGAGCAGAGACTGCCCAATAATTTATTACATGTACGCCGCTAAAACAAGACGGCGGATAGGGTGGCAAACTGCTAACTCACGATAGTAACGATGGTGGAAATATCATCGCGAAGCGAGTGATATGATTCCAGAAGACTACAACTTATCGAGCGTCGGAGTGAGGCTCGAGAAGACTTATTGCGGGTGGCGGAAGCGTATACAATACAAGTGACCAATATACGGGATTTCGCAGGACTGACTGGGACTCCTCTAGGCATCGGACGCGTTATCAAACTCTTCATCCAAGAGATCGCCTTCGTCAACATCTGGCCAAATCAACAAGCCAGGTGAGTACTATGAAAGTACTCGTAAGACAGTTCGGACATAAGATATAACGAATGCAACATGAAGCATATGAACAAGTTAACCAGTGCGATCAGACATAGAGATGATAAATACTGGGTGCCAAGCGAGGGTCTGAATGACGCCTCGAGCGGAAACTGCAGAATAGTAATACTGGTGCCAAACGAGTGTCTGAAAGACTCCTCGAGCGGAAAATGCGGAATAATAATACAGGTGCCAAACGAGTGTCTGAAAGACTCCTCGAGAGGAAAATGCAGAATAATAATGCGGGTGCCAAACCAGTGTCTGAAAGACTCCTCGAGAGGAAAATGCAGAATAATAATGCCATAGTCGGGCGTCGGGGCGACACCACATACAGGGCTTATATTTAAAGTGAGAAACGAGTACACGCCACAGTCGGACGTCTGCGCGACGTCTCATAAAGGGCTTATATTGTAGCTCAATAATACAATAGTTCGGGAACATAATTTATCACAAGCATGAGACAAATATAAGGTTAGTCCATCCACATGAATAACAATAAATCTAAATTTACCACTTGAGCTTGTTCAGCGGGGACAAGTTTTTCACACGGATAGATATGGATATAATGTTTACACTACTGATCATGGATACGATGATTTGGAAAGAATTGACTCTGCAGAGTTTGTACTAAACCACAGCCAACGGATTTCAGTAGTCACGGGGACTAGTTCCGTCTACGGTGTTTTGGAAGAAACACGTCTAACCAGTACACACCCAATTCAACTATCCGAAGCCAGGGATCACCCTCGGCAACATTCAAGAAAAACCTTGAGACAGGGAGGCTACAACCTCGCGTAGCATGGGATCAAATTTCTATACGCGCGCTCTAAGGGGGTGCCCCCCCTCTCGGTCCCAACCGGAAACACCCATGCCCCCTGACCGGATGACTGGCTTTAATCCTGGGCCAAGGTACCCTCATCCCGGCCTCTCTGTTTGGTGTGTACACGGAAAGAGGTTACCAACTTACTAAACCGCATCCTGGCAATGAGACATGTGGTAGCACGGAAGGGGAAAGAACGGTAACACGGCTCCAACCATGTTAACGTCGGAAAAGTCGGATGACGCAAGGCTGGTATGCTACAACAGTACCACCTTGCTGCCCTTCATGTCACCACATGATTAGGCCACCTCTCATCAGAGGTCATCGCAACTTTGGAACATGCGGGAAAAGAACGATAACGTGGCTCCAACCACGTTAACGTCGGAGAAAGTCGGATGACGCAAGGCTGGTATGCTACAACAGTACCACCTTGCTGCCTTTCATGTCACCACATGATTTGGCCATCTCCCATCAGAGATCATCGCGACTTTGGAACAACCGGGTCGTTGCCTTACAAGCAACGAGGTATTTACCGACACTCATATGCCACGCACAAACTCTCATGTGAACATGTAAAACACCTGTCATATCAAATGTTCAAAACATGCTTGCCTGGTTCGGAGAAGTCGGAGTCTAGCTCGGCGAAGTTCGCGGCTCCGTCACCTCTTCCGGAACCTACGGCGATCACGAAACGGGTACTAACGTGAAAACCAACACTGGCATAGAAACTTTTCCAAATATTTTTCAAATAAATCCCATAAAAAACTAGACAAAATTTGAAGATTGTCAGAAAAAGAATCACTCAAAAATACCTTTTTATTAAAAAGTTATAAAGGTTTCTGTCCAGGGACTTATCTGTAATGAAATAGAAAAGTTCCAGGGTTTTAACTGAGAAAACAGAAAACGCTTCGGCTGGGAATGCGCAAGCGCAAAGGAGAAGACGTATTTTGCCCAAAGGCGCCAACAGAAAACGGTTCGCGAATAAAAGAACAGAGGCTGACACGCGGGGTCCACATGTCAGGTTTGAAAAGCTCGCCGGCGCCCGAAGACTGCGGTGGACGCCGGCGTCGAACCACGGCGAGTTAGGAGAAACGGAGGGTACCAAGAGCTTCAGCGTCTTCTTCCGCGTCGGTGGGTGGTGGACTCGTCCAACGAGGAGCACCACGTCGACGGCGACACTTTCTCCGGCGAACGGCGGCTCGGGTGAGGATGGGGAACTCCGGTGGAGGGCTGCAAGCTTCAAATTGAAGTGCGGGTCAGAAAGAGGGATGCATGGTGAAGCTACTGGTAAGAGAATGGAGGCGGAGGAGCACACATGGGGGCGAATCGGGCTGGATCCCGTGGCGGGTCGCGGCGGCCGGAGTCGAGGAAGGAGACCTCCTCGGGGCTCTACCAGTGGCTAGGCGTGCTCTAGGGGGAGTGCAGGGCTGGTGGGTGCTCGAGTTGAAGCTCGGGGCCTCTATTTATAGGCAGATCGACGGGGTGGCCGTGAACGGAGAATCTCCGGCGAGCGATTACGGTGGAGCAGTGGATTGGCAGGTGGTTTGAGCGGCCAGGCAGCATCAGTGGAGGTTACTGGAGTCATTTTACAGCTAAACGGAGATGGTCTTGGCGTAATGGCGTCGGTCCACGGTGAGGTGACCGCACTGGCTCAACGGCGGCAGAGAGCGCGCTCCGAGCCCTGCGGTTCACGACGAGAGCGGCAGCGCATTCGGGGGAGTGGAAGGCCACGCGGCGAGCTCCGGTGGTTTGGGCGGCGCTGGGTGGCGTCGTCGGCGCCGTGTCTCCCGCTGGCGCCCGCAAAGCCGCCGCCGGCGTCGGTCACGGGGCGGCGCACCTTCTGCTGCTCGTCGCCGACGCCCGCAAGGCGCCAGGCGTTCGTGCGGTGCAGGAACAAGAGGGCGGGGACGAGGAGCAAGGCGACGCGGTGGCACTGGCGAGATCGACGTCCTTCTCTGAAGAAAACGACAGCAAGCCACTGACTGAATCTCTGAATTTCTGAACTTGACATAGACAGTGCACTGCAGGTGTTCGACAGAAGGTTTTGGCTATGAGATAAATTTTTCTGGAGCTGTAACTTGGTGAGATGACCACTCAAAGCACCCAGGGGCTGCCTGATTTTACTTGGAATTTTTGGAGAAGGTATTGAATGAATTTCACCAAATTTGACAAATCTGGTCCAAACTTGCAGCATGTGTAGTTTGAAAATTTTGAACTGAAGACCAGTGGATCTTCATGGTTCTAGGTTGAGGGTTCAAAGGACTAGGAGGGGAAAAAGGTTTGGTGCCAAAAATCAAGACAGAAAGTGGAGTTCCTTTGTAAATCTCCAAGTGCTAGAAAAGAAGGCAGAAATTTATTTGAATAGAATTTGAATGGAAGTAATCACATGGGGAGGTTCAACTTGCTGGATTTGATGCAAATCATGATCCAAAGGTGAGGAAGTGGTTAGGAGAGAGGATTTGCACTAATGCCATGGCAAGAAGGAATTGTTGAAAGTGGCAAAGGACTTTCCAAAAGCCATAGTGCAAATTCAAAAAGATTTTCAAAAGTTATTTTCCCAAATGAAAAACATTTTTTCTTGAGTCTAAAAAGAAAAGCAAGAACTTCCAAGACTAAAGGCAGATCTTGGATGAATCCAAACAAAACTTTTGCCATAAAGAAAAAATATGAGAGGGAGAGTTCTCTTGAAGAAAAATTTAAATCACTCCCCTCAAGTCAAATAAAATCTTTTGAAAAATCCAAATAAAAACTTGGGTGTCCCAAAATGGCAAGCAACGGCGCTCAGAGTCAGATGGGAGTGGTTGAAGAGAACTAACTCTCAAAGGCCTTGGCAAGGGCTGCCAATGATGAGAGACGAGGAGGCTCGTGAGATTTTTGATATAGTGGTTAACATCATAGTGGGATCGGGAGAGCGGGTTCTCTTTTGGAGAGACAGGTGGATACACGGCGTTGCGGCGGCAGATATTGCTCCAGCTATAGTGGCCTCGGTCCCGGCAAGAACTGTCAATAGGCGCACGGTGCGCCAGGCTTTGGAGGACGGCTGCTGGACCCAGGACTTTGACACTAACATCTCCTTCACGGCGCTCATGCAACTCATGCATCTTGACCACGCGATCAGCACGGTGGCAAGAGACCCGGAGCAGCCGGACAACTTCATCTGGCCTCTCTCGTCGTCCGGCTCATACACGGCCAAGTCGGTCTACCACCATCTTTGCTCGGAGCTAACGAAATCCCCCACTGCGGAGTGCACCTGGAGAAGTTGGGCGCCACTCAAGTGCAAACTATTCATTTGGCTTGCCCTACAAAACAGGCTGTGGACGTCGGATCGGAGAGCGAGGCACGGGCTTCAAAACCAGTCATCAACTTGCTTCACGTGCATGCAGGCGGAAGATAACATCGACCACATTTTGGCGAACTGTACATATGCGCAGGAAGTGTGGCACAGAGTGTTTGGGATCCTGCGGATCAGTGTGACCGCTCCAGTGCAGTCGGACGTGTTCATGGAGTGGTGGCTTATGGTGCGCACCGGATTCAACGGTGCGGATAGGAGAGGTTTCGACACTTTGGTAGCGGCTGGGGCATGGGCCCTGTGAAAACAGAGAAATGCCAGGGTATTCAACAGGCGAACCGACCAGAAGACGGCGATCGACCTACCATCAATGATCCTAGATGAGGTCCAAGAGTGGAGAACGGCGGGCGTGGGAGTTGGAGGCTTACAACGTTTTGTGAGAAGTTAGTTTAGTATAGCCTGGTGTTGGCGTCGCGTTGTACCCCGTCCATCGTGTTCGCACCCTGGACGGCTTTCTTGTATATTTTCTCTGCCTTCTATAAAGCTATGATACGCCTTTGGCGTACTCTCAAAAAAAATGTTAAATTTTATATAATCTGTGTGCAAATTCATATTGTTGTCTGGATATTATACTACTTTATATGATTTTGCAGAAGGAGCTCGAGCCAACTTGAACTTGAAAGTGGACTTTAACTTGCACCACAGGAATGTACGTGCACCGAGACCGCATGTGAATCTTGTTGAAATAAGCCACGGCGTGTGTGGTCAGGCTCATCGGGCGCGACGGATGCGTGCGGGATGGGCGGAACGCACTGGTGCCGTCAGGCTCGTCAGGCTCGTCGGGCGCGTCGGTGGCGCACGGGACGGCCGGGACGTGCGGGACGCAGCAGCGTGGCGTGTGTGTATGTGTGTGTATGGGCAGTGTATGGCCCGTGTGCGTGTGCGTGCGTTTGATTCACTATCGTAGAGTGGTTAGTTGCAGCGGGCGCTGGCTATGCGTGGTCGTGACCAGGTATTACGGATGAGTAGGTGCTCACGTTGGGAGAAGACCGGATCACCAGGAGCATGGGCGTGCGTGGTTGTTGTAGCTACAAAGCCGGCTGGGGCGTGTGTTAGTGCATGCGTAGGAAGAGGCCATGCAGTTAGTGGCTGGTGTGCCTGGTGTGAGTCCGGCTATATAAGCCACGTATTGGTGCTGTGTTTGAGTTCTTACTCTGGAATAGAAAAACGGGGCTGTGTGTGCAGCCGGGTGAAACTCCAGTGTATCCGCCTCCTTCTACCTCTAGTCTTGAGTGAGAGAGAGAGCTGCAACAACAAATCTGACCCAACATGTCCCAGCGAGTACCGCAGTTCATGGCATGACACCGCCGGCCCCTCCGTCGCAGTGCTACCATGGGAGCCGGTCGCAAGGGACACAACCATTGGGAAACCCTCCCCACGGTACCACGACGCCACTGATCGGGCAGACGCTCCCCACACAGGTCCTGACAGCACCGAGCTGGCCCGTAACACCTGTGAAGACGGTCGCACTTTTGTCAAGCGAGTAAGGTTCCTGATGCCTCCCATGCCCACAAAGAGGTTCTGTTGTCCGTAGCGCCTGCCACTGAGGCGTCGTTCTCTGCGCGGTGGCGGCCCAAAGCAAGGCCTGAGCCGGCGCACCACCTGCTGCAGCACCCACAGTCTAAGAGACCGTCACAGCGTGCGCTGCGAGCGCGAGGCAGAGCAGGAGGAGGGATTTGACAGTCCCAGAGCATTTCCTCCTGGCCATGGCACTACTCCTCACTCTCTCGTGTGTTCAACGCGCGAGGTGCAACTTGTCCATGTGGGTCACTAGATTCTACTCACTCTCTCATGTGTTGTGCGTGTAATGGCGTATGATGCAGCTGCTGATGCACTTGTGGTGTGGACATTTTTTGGTTCTAAATAGGCGGAGAGGAGTAAGTGTGGGAAGGGCAGATGGGAAGGTGTAAATGAGGTGAGGGCGTTCACGCAAAAAAGCGAGGTGCGTGCAGTGAAATGTTTATGTCTACGCTTTAGCTATTTTCAGTTGCCTGAAAATGAAGCCAGTCCAAGCTGATTTCTTTTCCACTAACCTTGTTCTCTGTCCAATACTTTTAGCCTGGAACTATCTATGTTTTTTTTTTTAGGAGAAAAGCAGATTTATTCAAATTGCACAGAGAGTGGAATACAAATTTGGTCATGTGGCTGGCCAAACCACACATGACGCCTCTGAGCTAAAGACATAGCAAATGTAGCTAACTTACCAGCATCAAAATTAACCTCCCGACCTTCAAAAGTAAAATTATAAGAGAACGGCGATGATCTAGAATTGATCTCACTAATGATAGCATCTCACTAATGATAGCTCCATTGGATCCCTGGTCTCCCTTGGCTCGGCTGGTGATACCTTTGGGCTGGCGCAGCCCACTTACATGGCTGATCCATCAATTAGCCAGATGGGTAATCGTGTGTGTGCACGCGCTTCTCTCTGTGTGTGCGCGCAGAGGAGACAACACAATTGGTACGAGATGCAATGATCATTTTGTACTCGCTCCGTTCGGAATTACTTGTCTTAGAAATGAATGTATCTAGGTGTATTTTAGTTTTAGGTACATTCATTTTCGAGACAAGTAATTCCGAACGGAGAGAGTATGTATCAAAAGTTGATTAATTTTCAACGTTGAGTTTTATATAATCTGTGTGCAAAATCCTATTTTTATCTGGATATTATACTGCTATATATGATTGTACTTGTATACAAGTAGAAGAGCAAGTTCTATGAAATATGTGTGCATGTTCTCATCATTTTGTTTTTTTATTTTTGTTTCTTCAGTATCTTTCTTTTATATATGATAATAATAAAAATGTCCTTAGTTCATTCTACCTTAGAATATATATTTTTTCATTTATATTTAATTTTTTATCTATGTCTTTTTAATGGCAATGGAAAAGTGTTTGACAAATTTATTTATTTATTTCATTGTTTATTCTACTCCCTCGGTTTCATAATGTAGTGCCTATAGATTTTTTATAGAAGTCAAACATTACAAACTTTGACCTTGTTTATAGAGAAAAGTAGGTACATCTAGAATACCAAATGCACATTATTGGATACATCGTGAGTTATATTTTCAGAATGTACATATTTGGTAATGTAGATGTAGACACTTTTCTCTATAAACTTGGTCAAAGTTGGCAAAGTTTGACTTTCATAAAAATCTATAGGCACTACATTGTGGAATGGAGGGAGTAATGTTTATCGCTCCTTTTTTTTCTGTTTGTTGCTTAATCGACTTTCTGGCTAATTAGATTTTTTCTCTATATTTGTGCAATCAATGACAATTTGATGCCGCAATTGCGTGAGACTACCTAATTTAATTTTGTGTGAGGAATTTAAAATACATTAAAATTTTAATTGATCTGCTTATGTTTATATTGATCGGCTGTGGCGTACTTGTCCGCCATGGCCATGAGCACGGCCATGGTGGTCGGCTCGAAGCGTATGAGCTTGTGCTTGAGTATGATGCTGTCTCGGCACCCGTCCATGAAGTATTGGATGGCATGAACCTCATGAACTCCCTCGTGGCTATTCCGAAGCTCGGTCAGCGTGTTAGGTACTCGCGGGAGGTTTCGTCCGGCCCCTGGATGCACAGGGCGAGCGGACGGGGCCAGCCAAGCCGCTTGTATATGCCGGTGATGTTGCGCACGAACGCCTGGTCGAAATCCAGCCACGAGTTGATGCTGCCGGCTGGGAGGCTGTTCATCCACGTCCGGGTCGAGCCCTGCAGCATGAGGGGAATGTAGCGCACGCCCAGGCGCCTGTAGCCGTCTGCAATGCCGACGGCTGTGCTGTAGTCGATGAGCCAGTCCTTCGGTTTGGCGGTACCGTTGAACTGGGGGGTGGCGCCGGGAAGCGTGAACCCTTTGGGGAAGAGCTCGTCGTGGATACGCGGGCCGAAGCAAGCCGGACCAACCGCGCTCTCTTCCTCCACTACGAGCGAGCGGGCCAGCTGCTCAATGCGGCGGCGAGCATAGTTGTCGCCGAAGGGGGCACCCGAGCCCAGCCGGCCAGCGACGGGGCCGTGGGGCGCCGGGCTGGTTGAGGCCGCCTAGGCTCACCGAGAAGACAGCGGGGGGCGATCCGGCTGGCGCTGGTCATCGTCGGCTAGCTCGTCATCTTGGTTGTCGCTAGTCGTCAGGGCGCGGTTGCGTTGGGACCACCCGCTCCGGTGCCGGCCAGAAGGATCCCGCTGGGTTGTGGGGAGGAAGCCTCCTACGTATGCCACGGGTCGAGGTCCCCGTCGTTCTTTGAGCCGGACGTTGTGGGTGGGTTCGGGTCGAAACGCTTCTGCTGCTCGTTTGCCGCGGCGACGAGCTCGCGGATGCGTTGCTGCCGCTACTGCAGCTCCTCACCCTCCAGGAACTCGATGTCTGCCATGGCCCCCTTGGCGACACGCATGTTCTTGACGGGGGTGTCGTAGATGCCGGGGCCGCGCCCAGCGCACGACCGATGGCACCGTTGTGGGCCCACACCTCGACGACCCGGCTGGGCTCGGCCGCAGCAGGGGTGAAGCCGCAGGCGGCGTGATACTCTCGCTGGGTGGATTCCATCCGGCGCCGTGCAGCGGTGAGCGTCGTGGCCTCGTCCAGCAGGTGCCAATGATCCTCATCGAGCCGGGCCGCAGTGTCGGTGGTGCCGACATCGGTGGTGATGGGGATGCGGAGGTTTTGCAGCGCTGCACGCAGCGGGTCAGCCTGGCTGGCGCGCGCCACAGCCGCAGCCGCCTTCCCGTGAGTTGAAGAGCGGCTGGAGCTGGTGGTCAGCACCTCCACGCGGGTGCAGAGATCTGCGGCGTCGCTGGAGACGATGCAACCAACTGGGGCAAGGGAGTCGGTGAAGCTGTGTACCTCGTCAGGGTACTTGTCGGGGATGAGCGCGACAAAGACGCGCAACACGCCGAAGGGGACGATGGAGCAGGCGGCAAGGCCGGCCGGGGCCACGCCCTGTGCGGGAACCTGGGCGGGCGCAATGCGCTCGGCGGAGTCGGTGAAGGGCCTCATCTGGAAATTGACTCCGGCCGACGCCGCGAGCGGCCCCACGGTGAGCGCCAACCGTGGTCATCTCATGGCAGGTGCCATAAGATGGGGAAAAGTGGAGGGGCTACGTGAGGATGTCGGTGGGTTCCAGAAGCGAGGTTAGCACGCGCGAGTGCGGGACACATGGCGTACCCAGGTTGAGGGCCCCCCATGGGGGGTAACACCCCTACTCCTACCGAAATGGGATGATATGCCCTAGAGTCACAAAGATGCTCCTGGAGTTGTTCGATGGAGGAAGAAGGAACTAGGCCTCCGTTCCTGCCTCTCCTATGGGTGTGTGTGCGTGGGTGTGTGTTTGATGAACTAAGAGCCGGCCCTCTGCATGGACGGCTCTTGGGGGGTCTTATGGGCCGACCCCAGGGATACAATGGTAAAATTACATAGGCGCGGAGCCCTGATGTCATCGTCTTGGAGACGGCGGTGGGGCCGCTGGGACGAGGGGTTTGCCGGGCACGTGTCCTGCCAGATCGGCTGGGCACGGGTCCTGCCGGCTGCACGGCGTTGCGGCCCGCCCGCTCTGCGTCACGTGGTGGCCGGCACGGCTCCGCTACAGTGCCGCGCCGCCCGTGCGCCCTCTGCCTCGGATAGCGGCGTGGGGCGCGCGTAGCCAGGCCCGCCTTGGTCGGCGCAAAGGGGGAGGGGTGCACTGTAGCCACGCCTGCCTCATCGTGGAGAGCTACCTCGTCATACGTCCGAATGGGCCAGAAATAGACAGATAGAGCATCAAATGGTTTTAAGCATGCTACCAGTTGCTTGGAAGTTGGTGAGAGACCTATGTGATATTATCCTCCCATGTAACCTGTTGTCAAGCACTTGAATTCATAAGTCAAATCACACCAAAAAGGCTAATAGTTTTGTTCTTTTTAGCAAGAGTCAACATATTTGGACAATGTCTATTTATAATAATGTTACTTTATTGGTTTATGTCATACATTCATTTGAACATTTAATTAGTAGTCTAGCATTCTCTCATTTGGGTGCTACTGCAGATTTTAACTATAGACATTATCGCAGTTTTCATGTGCTATCGTTTATAGATTATACATTGCCCATTAGTTTTGTAAAAATTTAAGGACACTAAACAGAAAAGTTATTCATTATTCTGTCTATTTCTCCTTTGCACATAAACCATTTACTTGCAATTTGAGTTCACACGTTTGACTTGATTGCTTCATTTTAATCAAAGCACTATTAATCCTTACTTTGGTAACTTCCCACCATTAGCTTCATTCATAGTACAGCCAGGCTCTTTGAAGTTTAGCGATGGTAAGAATTATTTTACTTGTTTAGCAGAATACAAGGCGCCGACAAGTTAATCAGAAAAACAGATAGCAAAGGGTCATGACAATGAGTTTATTTCCTGGTGGAGCCAAACAACCTATTAGCAAGTCTATTTCTCTAACTCTATTAAAAAGTCCATTTAGTTATTTTGTTTGCAGGAAGCCTATTTAATTGTTAGTAGTCAATATAATTAGAATTTCTAGAAATTATAAAAAAATATACATTTGTTATTTTTGTTAGATTGCACATGTGTGTGCCGCAATTGATTAT
This sequence comes from Aegilops tauschii subsp. strangulata, assembly GCF_002575655.3. Classification (NCBI taxonomy): domain Eukaryota; kingdom Viridiplantae; phylum Streptophyta; class Magnoliopsida; order Poales; family Poaceae; genus Aegilops; species Aegilops tauschii. The sequence continues at coordinate 523,285,272 of NC_053039.3, forward strand.
TATACAATGTTTCGCAGCAACGCGCGGGGTATCGTCTAGTAAGAAAAAAATGTTGACCCAAAAAAGGCGTTTATTTTCTCTGGCTTGTGCTAATTGTTCTGGCAATTTATTTTTGCTTAGTCAATATTTTAGTCGCTAGATTGTACAGTTGCATATGCTCACAGACACACACATAAACTCACCCTATGAACGCACACATGCACACCTTATCGCTATGAGCACCTTCGAAATACTGAACCGGCATCACATATTGAGATTTACGGAGTCACCACAAGCAACTCGTAGTCAATGGGGACATCTCCTTCCACTAAACAAACATTGCCGCGAAGCCTGAAATAAATCTACAGATGTGCGATCACCAGTGCCAAGTCACGGACTTGAACCCCGGTTGGTTAGTTCCACCGCAAGGGAGCTAACCATCTGAGCTACCCTTAGTTCGCCCTAACAATATTAATGTGATAAATAAATGTTTAGAAAATCATGCGTGTGATTTATTTACCTAAACTAATTTTTAGGATTTTATATGGTAATCACTTATTTGGTAAGAAATAATTGGTTTACCAAAGAAAAATTATTTTATTTTGTAGGTCAATAAAAGATGGGACATATAAGGCAGTTTTAAAGGAAAGCCGATGAAAGAACCAGACTTAGGAGGAGAGAAAAATAAAAAACAGACAAATGGAAGGGAAATAAGGTTGGACGAAACACTCAGCCAAGCAGGAAAAGGAACACTATTCTTTAAGTACTCTCTCCAATCCATATGAATTGATGCCGCTTTATTAAAATTGTCTAAAGCGGGGTCAATTAATACGGATCATAGGGAGTAATCCTATTATTTTTATTACCGACCTATAACTCATGCAAATTAACAATTACTATTCAGCTCTCTGAAAAGATTTCAGTGAGGCAAGAGAGTCTTAATATTTTCTATAAAAACAACATTTATCACCGTGCTCTAACAAGTGAAGTACAGGAGCAAATTCTAAAAAGGCCTCAACGTAAATAGCTATAAGTGAAGATCAATGAGCATTCTATAAATAAAAGGCTGATGTGTGTCTCTCTTAATAAGTCTGACTAGAACATGATGATAGTGATGACCAGCAAACAAAACAAAAATAAAATTAAAGGCACCCCAAGCAAAACACATATCTTGTGAACAAATAAAATCTTTTTTTACGGCTAAACAAATAAAATCTTAGGTCCACTGAGACATACTGGTAATTATTAAAGACGAAAGAGGTGAAATAACCGAGACATATCATGTAAACAAACAAATCATGTATTGTCAAGACAAGATGAATATTTATTTCCGAGTAATGGCTAATGTATCCTATCATTTTCACAATTTATATTCGCTAATATAGGCCATGGAAACTCTAAAAGCAGTCAAAGAAAACATAGCAGCAATCTAACGCAAGAAACACAGGCATGTGCGCGTACTAAGACCGCTTGTGTATCTGATCGGACACGATCGAGGCAGTTCCGCAGTTCATGGCGAGACACCGCCACTGGCAAACTCTCCCAACGAGATACTGCCCACTACCCTAACGCTGCTGATCAGGCCGGCGTTCCGCACACGGGCCCGACGGCATCGAGCTGGCCCGTGGCGCGTCAAGACAGTCGCACTTTAATAAAGCCCGTACTGTTCCCCATGCCTCCCGCCCCACCTGCCACGAGGCAGACCAGGACGAGGGATGGTGATCGCGCCATAGCATTTCCTCCTGACCATGGCTCTAGACTACTCATCGCTCTCTGAGTATTGTGCTGCTGATGCAGTTGTGGTGCCGAGTTTGTGGTTCAAATAGTCGGCTCACGAGTACGTGCGATGTAGAGGTAAAAAGGGCGGATGGAACGGTGTAAATGAGTGCGTTTCCAGGGTGTAAATGAGTGCGATGTGTTCGCAAAAAAAAAAAAAAGAGTGCGATGTGAGTGCGTTTCCAGGAAAGTCTGTCTTCGTTTTCTTTCTTTTTGAGGATAATAAAAATGTCCTTAATACATTTTATCTTAGAGTAATTTTATTTTTATTTTTTTCTAGATGGGGGTGTGAATCTGTAAAAGCCACATACGGACTTATGGTGCACGTATATGCATCTTTTAGGGAATATTCTATCAGAAACATTTAGTTGTTTTTTGTTAAGATTAATTAACCATTTATCAGGCTGCCAACTGCTAAAATCTGAGATGCGCATGTTCCCCGTTGATGAGCCATGGGCAACCTTACTTTATTTCGTGCGAAGTAGATTTGTAAGAGGCCACATATGTTGCATCGTATATGACAATTCTATATGGCACATGTTGGTCGTTGTTAGACCATCTATAACTGGATATTCAAATATGACCTCTCAAACATCTATGGACGCATCCTGGTCCGTCCGCAGGGAGTGGCCGGGTATGCCTCAAATTTCACGAGTGTTCGCACACGAATACGTCACCGTGTACCTCCAACGCTGAAAGTGATGCACCGCAGCTCACGTCGAAGGAGACCCCTTTGAAAGTGCGGTACGCAAGCAATCCGGCGGGCGTTTTTGATGACCCGAAACCCCAGACGTCCGGGAGGGACCACGTCAGGGCGCGCGGCGGCTATGGGCTGCCCTAGGTCGACCTGATCACCCCTATGGCCTCGAGGTTCACCGCCCTGCAACAAAAAGAACGAACGAAGAACGAGGAAGAAGAAGAACAAGGGAGAAGATAAAAGTAAAGGTAAAAGTGATAGATGATTGTTCGATTGTGTGTTGTTGTTCAACCGGCCGTCACCTCGTATCTATATAAAAGGTGGATGGACTTCCCATACAATAAAAGGACTTGTATTGCCATTCAAATCATCAAAACATAACCAAATTCGGACTTCTCACTACCTCCGGCCCGGATGTCCCTTCCGTAGGCCCGGAAGATCCGGCCAACCACTGACTTTTGACAGAAGTACATTGATCGGACTGTAACTTTTGCATGTTATATCAGATTTGGATGATTTTTATATCGAAATCAACCGTCTCGACGAGACGCACAACTTTCATGTTGAGTACTTTCCGATCGGAGGCCATGTTGAGAGAGTTTCGGGCCGTTTGGTAAAGTCTGCAGCAGAAAGAACCGAACGTCCGGACTCTCGCCCGGATTGTCCGGCCTCCACCCTGATCATCCGGGAGTAGACCCTGATCATCCGGCTTCTTCATTATGCTTCTGTTTTTTGGGTCGTTCGTTCGGCCCCCGGCCAGATGATCTGGACCCCGGCCCGGATGATCCGGCCAAACATTGCTCTAGCGCATGATTTTGGCTGTAGAACTCGCATACGACCTTGGATAGGAACGATTTTTGTATCAAAATCGTCCGTTACGACGAGACGAAGAACTTTGCAGTTGTAACTTTTTCCATCCAAGGCCATCTTAATTAGGTTTCATGCCTTTCTTCAATCTGATGTCAATACGAGCATCTTTAAGATTGTCATATCTTTTGCATCTAAGCTCCGTTTTGGACCATCTTCATATCTATTTCGATCATCTTGAAGAGAGCCATCAAATGGTGACATGAACTCATAATTTTGACCTCATCCCATTATAGTCTTAAGTCATTCTTTGCGATCATGCCATTTTCGAGCGTCAACAACGAGTTGCATCCGGACATCTCATATTAGATTCTCAAATCCATACAATGACATGAAAACGAAATAAACCTACGTACTACGTCGATTACTTAGCTACTCGTCATCGGAGATGTTGACGATCTCCGTGCCTGGCTCAGGCAGCATGGGCGGCAGCTGTAGCTCCAGCTCCTCCGGCTGCTCCGATCTGGCCTCCTCCACCTCTATCTCCATGTCGAGTTCGGCGAAGAACGCGTGGGATGCCGCCTGCTCCTGCCGGAGGAACGCCTGGTTGGCCTCCACATAGGCCTCATCCTGGATGGACTCGAGGATGGTCTGTTGCTCTGCCATCTCCTTCGATTGGGCGACGACAAACTCCACCTCCGCCAGCTCCATGTTGAAGCCCGGCAGCTCCGGCTGCGGCTGCTCTGCCTCCTCCACCTCCTCCACCTGCATCGGAGCCAGCTCCTCTCCCTCCTCTTCCCAGGCCGCTCCTCCTCATCCTCCGGCTCCCGCGAGTCCGGAGGAAGCCCGACGACGATGCAGGTAGCGCGCGCGGCTTGTCTCGTACCGGCGCTCCGGCGTGTGCATCGCGTAGTGGGTGATCTTCCTCGGACCATGGTGGAGCGCCGGAGCGGGAGAGGGAGGAGGTTGATGGGCTCGGACTAGCGGCGCGGATAGGGGGTAGGATGGGCTAGGGTTGCGGGACGTCGGCCTGTTTAAATAGCCGGATTTGGTCTCGGGCGGCGAGCTGGAGCAGCGCCATGCAGCGTTCACACCATGCAGACGGACGCGTCGTCCGTCGGACCGCCGGGTTTCCAAACGTTTCCGTGTGGGACCCCGCCGTCAGCAAATCCGCCTCATATTCGGACTGGATATGAGGGGTGCCGACTAGCCCGGGTGTTTGAGGCCCGTTTGAGGGAGCTGTCTTGGTCGAAAAATCGTGACCGGTCAGTGAACGAGCGGGCCGCCCAGGCGTTTGACACTAGTGCAGAACCGGGCTTTAGTCCCAGTTCGTAACGGCCTTTAGTGCCGGTTCCGTAACCGTCACTAAAGGGCGGGGACTAAAGGCCCCCCCCTTTAGTACCGGTTCGCCATGAACCGGCGCTAACGTGCCACGAGCCAGGCCCGAGTGCGTGTAGGACATTAGTACCGGTTGGTAACACCAACCGGTACTAAATGTTTGGGGGTGTTTTGGTTTTATTTTTTATTTTTCCGTTAATTTTGTGTTTTCAATTTAATTTAGTGATTGTTTTACATTATAATGAGTTGTTAAATCATTAGGTGAAAGTATCGCAGATTAGTTTCGACTGGATGCATGTGGATCCTAGGTAAGTGATCAAGTATATGCCATATCCATATTACGTGATCACTTAGGTGATCAAGTATAACATGGATATGGCATAACTTTATCACTTAGCTAGGATCGATCCAGTTGAAACTAATCTGCGTTTTCTTTCATAAATGATATAATAACTCATCATCATCATCATCATATTAATATAAAAACTCTTGCATCATATCATCACCAACAACAGTATACTAGCTAGCTAAAAATCATCATAGTCGTCATTACCACTATTTAATCATCATAGTCATTACCTCTATCTAATCACCACCAACACTAGCTTAAAGAAGAAACATTCACACTTTTACCAGAAGCAAAGATATCATCGAGTACAACATGGTCATGATATTATAAGCGTTCATAACACCACAAAAGCAAATCACTTTTTGAGAGTAAGTTCAGGACGAAGAACACGGACATGAGAGGACAAGAACTAAGAGCATGAACTAGCTAAATCACTCCTGCTGCTCTCTCTCTCTCTCAGCTAAAATAGCATAGAACATGTATAGCTCTTGTTGTGGAATTGTCACGGCAGATGCCCTCATGCAAGGACTTAGTCGTGGAGCCATCGCAGCTAGGAAGCTTAAAGGGGTTAAGCGGGACAAGGAACACGAGGATTATACTGGTTCGGCCCCTTATGGTGAAGGTAAAAGCCTACGTCCAGTTGAGGTGGTATTACTTAGGGTTTCGATGACCAGGGAGCTAAAGTGCTTTGCCTGGCTCTCGATCTGTTGTCCCTGTCCTGAACCGCCGCCGGGTCATCCCTTTATATAGAGAGGTTGACGCCCCGCGGCTCTCAGAGTCCCGGCCGGCTTATAACAGCATCCGGCCCGGACTCTTAACTACTCTTGCCTTACATTACAAGTCTTGCCATAACGGCGGTTTATCACTACGGGCCTTAAGCCGCCTCCGGGTCTTAAGCCCATTATTGATCCGCCATCCTCAAGCTTGGTACTGGGCTTCACGTGGTGATCATTATGACATAACCCGGCCCCTCCTGGGCGGGTGACTTTAATGGTTATATCCTCAACATTAGGCCCCAGATTGATTTGAACCGGTTCATGTCAATCTTCAATACCTTTAAGAGAAAATCTTCCGGCTTCTGCTTGTGCGAAGGTTATAACCCGCCGTGACATCATCTTCTGGATTCTTGGTAACCCGCCATGACGTCATCTTCCATTAAATTCATTTTTTATTTTGTCATATCCCAACAGATCTTATCTTAATGACCATCCCGAGAATCGAGGCGTTTCTGCGGCAAGATAATCACGTCTTCGGCCTCCTCGTTTCTCGTGCCCATTTACCAGCCGTCCCTTATAAATAGGCCCGGCCCATAAGCCTTCGTCACTCTCCTCCTCCATCATCTTCCTCCTCTGTCGCTCCAGAGCCCGAGCTCCACCGCCGCCGCCGCGCCTCTCGTCTTCCTCAACCTCGGCCGCTGCATCACCCTGAACTGGTCCAGAGAAACGGCGGCGACCTCCGCGGCTCATTAGCGCCAGTAAGTCCTTGCCATTCCATACAGTAGATTCGCATTAAGGTTCTGTCGTTCTCCCCTGTTCTTCGTAGTTTCATCTCAAGTTCTTCACAGTTCCTCCACCACGGCTCCTTTTGATCCGAAAATGGTACAAAACTCCTGCGGTATTAGATTCTCACCCATTCTTATGCTAGCAGATCCCTCTTGCCCGCAAAAAGATCTCGTTTAGGGCTTATGAACTTCTCTGTATCAACTTTTAGGTCTAGAAATTTTTCCTTTCTAAACGACCGTTTGATCCAAAATAATTCCTGCAATTTGTGAAACTTGTTTGTGCAACACTTAGACAAAAAAATTGCATCTGTTAGCCATGGCGGCTCATATCGCCGGCTTAAAAGAGGCCATGCTTTGTGAAATTTCCGGCTTATTCATAATAGAGTTTAAAACAACTTGAATCACTTATGATATCCCCAGCGGCTTAGATAACCCGACACAATTAGCCATATATCATTAGGCCCCTTCATAAGCCGCCATCTTGAATACTGAACTGAAATCTTCGTCCGGCTTAAATTTAAACCGGAAATTTTCTTTTGTCATATGCTTCCGTCTTTCACAATGCCGCCCAAGGCTCCCAAGGCACCCATTACGTGCAACTGGGTGAGGTCCAATGTTACTGAAAGCACCTTAGATGACTTCGTAAAAACGGGTTACCTGCCCAAAAAGGAGGTCATGTCCTACCGTGCGCCTGACCCATCCGAAGAGAGACCTCAACCAAAAGACGGAGAGGTTGTTGTATTTGCTGACCACATGAGCCGGGGATTTGCTCCTCCTGGCTCAAAATTCTTCAGAGATGTTCTGAACTTTCTCGATCTGCGACCTCAAGACATTGGACCCAATTCCGTGTCGAACATTTGTAACTTTCAAGTGTTCTGTGAGGTATATCTTGGAGAGGAACCCAGCCTGCTACTCTTTAGGGAGTTATTTTACCTGAACCGCCAGAATGAATGCGCCAACGGGCCTAGCTTGGAACTTGGCGGAATATCAATTCAACGACGGAGGGATTGTCTCTTTCCTTACGCTGAGCCGCCAAGCCACCCAAAGGACTGGAATCAGACATGGTTCTACTGCCAGGATACTTCTCCGGCTGATGAGAACCCTCTGCCCGGCTTTCGCGCCCTGCGTCTGGAGTCAAACCACCCCTTGCCAGACAAATTATCTCAAGCTGAGCGTCAACCACTTATCCCCACCATCAACAAAATCAAAGCTCTTCTGGGAAACGGCCTTAACGGCGTTGATCTGGTCCGGGTCTGGATTGCTTGGCGGGTCATTCCTCTAAGCCGCCGCCCCGGCTTAATGTGTGATTACACGGGCTGGAAGGATGATCCTCTTCGGCAGAGCCCCAACAACTTACTTGAAGACGTCATTGACGACATGACCAAGTCCCTTCTGAACGAGAGCTTAGCAGACTGCGGGAGGACCGACTTAAATCCCTTCTGCAAAGCTAACCCGGCTCCGGCAGTAAGCTACTGATCTGAACACTTTACTTTCCATTTTAACAATTTTCGTCTTAACTTCAAGAAACCTTTGTTGTATTTTTCAGGCTAATGATAAGTTGTGGAAGGTCAGGTATGACCATGAGGCTGCTAAAAAAGCCAGGAAGGCTAAAAAGGCCGCCAGGAGAGCCGCTCCCCGCAAGAAGGGGAGTAAGCCTAGCGCCTCAGACCTGCTTCTGCTGGATGACTCCTCTGAGTCAGAGGTAGCCCTTGATTCTTATGCTCTTCTTTGTTTTTTGTTTGTTTTTAACCACCTTATTGACACTGATTATCAGCAGGAGGACACCGGAGCCAGTAACCCGGTGACTGAAGAGGTAACTATACTTTCCTCCGACTCGGAACCCTTGCCAAGGCTGAAAGTCCGAAGAGTAACCCGGAAAGTAAGATTTTCACATCCTTTAGCTTATCAAGATCCTCAATTTCTTTTGAAGCGACAGATTCATGAGAACCGGAGACACACCCGGACCAACAAGGATGCAGACCTCTCCTCCGGCTTACCTGAAGCATCAAGGAAGCGCCGGACCGAGGTTATCTCCAACTTATATCCTTTTCATCCTTTAGCGGGCGTCACTCGTCAACCACTTAATTCGTCTGATTCAAACTATCAGGAAACTTCACCTTCCTCCGGTGACTCCATGCAATCTAACTTGCCGGCTTTCAAGACCGCACCCGGGTAATGATGATCAGCTTATTTTGTGCTTATCGTACTCATGTTTTCGCACTAACCTTTTGACTTTCAGTGCACAAGCAAAGCTCAGCAAGAGGGCAAAGAAAAATAACCCGGTCGAAGAGCCGGTCTTGACTGAACCCAACGCCTCTGCCTCTGAGCCGCCATCTGCACCAGCTCCAGAAACCACCGCTCCAACTGAAGAACAAGCCATGGGGGGTTCTGACAACCCGGAGATCCCCAGCCCAGCTCAACCGGCCGATGACCCGGATGTGGTGATTACCCGGACCGAATATGTTGAGCCGGGAAGACCCACTGTGCTGGCTAGATGCTCTGCTAAAGAAGAACTGCTGGAGCGCCGCAGGGCCAGACTGGATATCACTGATTATGCTAACTTGAGCATTGGAGATATTTTTGCTGGTTATATTGGTCAAGTGCACAACAGCCGGGACCTGGAAATTGACATGGTGAAGCAGATACAGCAAAAATCTGAGGTATGATTCCCTTGTTTACTCCATAGGCATCCTTACCATACTAGCCCCCAAGTCTATTACTTATGACAGAATATGTTGTAGACTTAATACCGGCTTACCTGGTAACACTCAAGGGCCGGGTTAAACAGCCTAGGTGAACCGGTCTTTTACCTTATGTTTTAATCAAGTAATTGAGCAACTTTGCCCATTAGCCCCCAAGTGCCAAGCACCTTTGCCTGCAGAGTGGTTGGGACTTATTTTCATGAACCGGCACTATAAATAAAGCTTCTCAGCCTACATTAGCCCCCAAGTGCCAAGTGTCTTTGCTTGTAAAGTGCTTGGGACTTTAATATTGCATGATAATCACTCGAACTGTAACCCGGAACTTGTATAGGCTGCCTGCAAGAAACTTGAGCCAGAAATCTCTGATCTGAAGACCCGCCTGAAGACTCAGGAAAAAGAGACCTAGAAGGCCAATGCCAAGTTTGAGTTCAGTGTCTCTGCAAAAGAAAAACTGAAGAAAAAATTTGAAACGGAAAGAAAAGCCTGGGCCGATGAGAAGACTGCCTTGCTCAGCCGGGCCGAACAAGCGGAGGCTGCTCTTACTGAAAGAACCGCCGAACTCTCCGGCTTAAAACGCCATGTATCGCAGATGGTCGCCGCAATCTTCGGTAAGTTACTCTGTAAGCTTCTAACAAGTTTACATCGTTTACGTCTGATAAGTCCCACCATTGCCATCAGCTCACCTGACTTTGTAATGCAGGTCCCAGGAGTTCCAACCTCAACCAGAACGTGCTGACCAAGCTGAAGGCGGTTTACACTTTGGTGGAGCAACTTTACACTGGGTCACAACGTGCTTTAGCCGTTGTGGCTCTGTCCAATGAAGTTCCCACTCACCTGGCAGACGTACTCAGGCGGCTTGCCGTACTTCCTCAGCGCTTCCAAGAGTTGAGACGGGCTTCTGCAAGAGCCGGAGCCATAGCTGCTCTAAGCCGGGCCAAGGCGTTTCTACCGGAGCTAGACCCGGCCGACATCGCTCTTGGATACCCCAGCCTGAAAGAAGACAGCACCCCCTTTGACCAAAAAGACTTCGCCGCCTGCGTGAAGAGCGTGCGCACGGTGGCCACCTTGATTGGGAATGACACAGACCTTACCAAGTACCAGCCGGGCTATGACGCGGAGAATCAGAGGATCCCAACTCCACGCTATGAAGCAGTCAGCCTGATCCCTCCGACTCGTAAGCATACCTTTTCCCCAGAAGTTGACCCGGCCGGGTTAATTGATGATGAGGCTCAATTTGAAGCTTTGAGCGGCATTGACTAGAAATCATCAACCTTCCAGGTCATGGAAACAGCCGGAGGAGCGGAGAGGGATGAGCCGGGAGCTTCAACCCAACAAGCACCTTGATTTCTTAGGCGGCTCATGGTTACGCCTTAAAAACAATGCCTCACCTTTTGGACTCGGGGAGTCCTGTAATAGAGTAGGACAAACAATTAATTTTGTCGTGCCATCGTGCACGTGTGGAGTGCTTAACTCCGTTGAAGGTGCTCTCGATATTCCTCCGGGTTATATTTGATCATTTACTTTCCTTAAGCTTGAAGAACTGTCTTTAATTGTTCTGCATAGAAAAACAAA